>NC_083515.1:1285000-1910000 GCF_032362555.1 Amyelois transitella
TGTTAACTGACCTGAGTGCCGTAGCATGGACTCGTAGCTTTTCGTAGCGTATGTGCTACGAAGAGCTACGAGCACTGCAATTATAGTGTCGATTCTATTTTTTTTATTCCACATTGAAATGTGCCGTGTGGGAACCACGGTATCAATATAAAAAGAATAGGACAACTCCATTTCTTTGGCAAAATAAATATTTTTAGAGAAACGTTTTGTATTTCTGTCAGTTTTTAACGAAAAAACTGAAAAATTATTGAACCAATTTTGATTAGATTTGGTGCACAGAAAGAATACTCTTTTCGGAATAACATAGTCTCCTTTTTTCCTGGAAATTCCCATCGGAGCGAAAACCGGCGCAAAGCTAGTAAATCATTCGTGAGCGCCTCTTTGATGACTTATTCGTCACCTACATTTTTAAATAACTAACATTAGAAAACCAAATTTACCTCTAAAATATGTTCGATATTCACAGAAAAAAATAAATAAATAAAACTTAAACTCACCAACGAAAAGTCCCAAAACGAGCAGAACGGTCATGATGATCAACCTATACTCATAACACACGATATCACTTCTCACATATTACACGCCAAGTTCACAATCACAAGGAGAATTCTTCAGCAAAGTTTCCGAATGCACGCCGCCCGTTTTACTCGCGCAACCTACGCGTCCGTTCAGAAACGCGACTCGAACGATACTGGCGCAGCATCCATAAAACCCCCTCCACTCCACCCTAAATACCTCTCACTCCCTCGCACAATATCGCGATTCCGTAATTAGATAAATGTCATTGCTGTTGTCTGTGACTCTTTTTTTTTTCTTTTTTTTTCCCCCGCGAATTTCTCCGGCAATAGACTCCGGCCGTTCGAGAGAGTAATTTAGCCAAATTTGTGTTTGTTTTTTTCGAGAATATGTCGCAGGCTATTGTCCGTGGTTTATGAGTCTTCGTCGCAAGTTTCCACGCACATCGGATTGTTTTATGCGCTGTTTTGTATAACGTCTGTCTAATTTATTTATGTCATCAGTGATAGTGTTTGATATACTGCATACAACATATGGTTATAAATTTTCTGATCTTTGTATTCTAGCAAACATATTTAAATTACGTCTCTTTCCGGCGTGGTAGGTAGAGATTACATCTTTTCACTAGCCACGATCTTTGTTCATAGTTCTTTGATTTAAACAACTTTAATAACTCTCTTCATGCAAGCTCGTCGATTTCGGATACTTTTGACCTGACTTTTTGCCAAAAATTCCCGTATTTGATACAAATCAGGTAAAATATTGGTATTTTGATCAATATAGGTACCTAGGCCACTACGCCTTCGCACTAAAATGTTCCAATTTTCACTATCCTTGTATATTTCTTATTCATACTCTCCAAACAACATATATGGTAATGAATAAATATGTACGGTATAGTGCCGTGTGGTTCCCGGTACCAACAGAAAAAGAATAGGATAACACCATCTCTTGTCCATAAATGTAGTAAAAGTATGTACGTATACGGGACAAATTGCATACTTTGAGTTAGTCTCGAAGTTAGTTCTTGACTTGTGTCCTTATACCAACTCAACGACACTAATCTTATATACAAAATTCTCGTGTCACAATGTTTGTCTCCGTACTCCTCCAAAATGGCTTTACCGATTCAAACCAAATTTTGCATGCATATTCAGTAGGTCTGAGAATCGGCTAACATCTATTTTTCATACCCCTAAGTGTTAAGGGTTGTCCACCCTTAACATTTTATTGTAACTAGAAGCTAGTAATTTATATTATATTCTAATACAGATAAAAATCTAAGACAACAAAGATGTATTAACAAAAATATCCTAACAACAGAAATATATCGGCAAACTGACCTTTAGCTGACAGAGCCATCATCCCAGGCCATAAATCCTCCGGCTGGACTTCTCGAGAGGACCCCGGGGTCTAATCCGTTTAGTGGAGGTCACCCAACCTCATTTTTTATATGACCATATTCGTTATAGGTACTTGTTCCTTATGATAGGAGTTATAACTTTGAAAATACACTTATATTTAATTTACAATTTACCTGTCACTATTTTAATCTCAATTCTATCATTAACCCAAACAGCGTGGCCTATCAGTCTTTTCAAGACTGTTGGCTTTGTCTACCCCGCAAGGGATATAGATGTCATCATACGTAGGTACAAGTATGTATGTATCATTACAAACATTCTCCAATTTCGGTGTAAGTTTCCCTCCAAAATGTTTCGCCAATTTTCGCCACACGGCGACTGTATGCATGTAAAATGTCAGCTTTAATTGCGGAATATCGAGAATGTATAATGAATGGGCCGAGATACCGACGGCCGGAGTATGAAATATGGTTTCAGGCTAACACGGGCGGGACAAAACGTGTTTGTTAGGGGACGGAAATATTGTAAATTGTAGACATGTAGAATTACATGCACGGCACAAATCTTTCCGAGTTTATTTTGATGTGAATCGCACGTCTTTTCGCATGATTTGTCTCATTTGAAATGTGAATGTTTGATTGAAATGTCCACTTACTTAATGTCCGTAAATGAAACGAAAATGTTAAGGTCACGTTTAGCTGAATAATTTAAATTTAATAAATGAAATTACTGATCTATTGTCTAAAAGAAGAATTCTAAGTTCATAAGCCTTAATGGATGTGTTAGTACCATTCAAAGTCTTAAGATTTAGTAAAGATCTAATCACTTTATCAGAGAACCTACAAATTTAAAGATTTTTAAAATCAGAATCAAATATGTATAAAAATAATAATCGGTCTTTCAAAATAACTACCTACTCCACCTCTAAAATAATAACAGTACGAGAATTACTGGTAGCAAAAGCATCATTAATTCAAATCAGTGTTCCGCGCTCAGTTATCCAAAAACACTCGAGAATCGCCCCTTTAATATTCACTCGACCAAAACTGTAAGGGTTTCTGCATTTCCTTCGATTTTAAGGATGGAAATTCAAACTTGGAAAATACAATTGCTACTCAATGCGACTTGTCTGTGTATTAGTAAAAACTTCAAGTTGCATTGTCTTGCGAAGAGTTTTAATTAAAAAGAAGTCACTCCATCAACCTATTCTTCATTAATATTTCAGTTATACACGCTGACTTTCGGGAGGAGTATAAAAAGAAAAGAGAGAGAGAGAGAGAGAGAGAGAGAAAGAGAGAAAGAGAGAAAGAGAAAAAATATAAAGTATTATGACATCACAAAATATACATTAACAAGGTTTTTCTAACAGCGCACACTACAATTCTTTAGTGTCCTTTTTTGGAATTTAATATTTTTATCCAACATTGAATACATTTTTATTAGTAAAAAAGCATCTTTATTCGGCAGTATAAAAATATCGTAAGACATATCACCTTAAAAGATGTCTTGATAAATTTACAAACATAAAAAAACGCGGCTGCTTGAGATAGTTCGCTAAGTTGAAACGTTTACTTTCAATTAATAAGTCGCATCGTGTCGTGTCGAAAGTGCGTTCAGAATTGGTCGCTTGGCAGTCGAACTTTGTGCTCAAATCAACTTTGAAAAAGCTTTGCAGTGAAGTGGTGCGTGACGCGTGTAGCAAACTTCATGGCGTACATACATATATTTATATAAGTAGTAGTCTAACAAGTGCCGTGTGTCACCCGGCACCAATACAAAATAGGACCACTCCATCTCTTTCCCATGGATGTCGTAAAAGCCGACTAAGGGGTAGGCTTATAAACTTGGGATTCTTCTTTTAGGCGATGGGCTAGCAACCTGTCACTTTTTGAATCTCAATCCTATCTTAAAGCCAAATAGCTGAACGTGGCCTATCAGTCTTTACAAGACTGTAGGCTCTGTCTACCCCGCAAGGGATATAGACGTGATTATATGTATGTATGTATGTATGTCTAACAAGAAACGTAAACCAAACTATTAATCAATTGTTAAAACAATCGAAAATTAACGGAATCTTTTTCTGAATGCGTGAAGCAGCGGACTTTCTTCAAATCTCCAGTAAGACCTAACCTTGAATATTTTTATTAGTCGAATCAAAACACCGCTTATACAAAATAAATCTCTTAAATACATTCTCTTAAGTACATTTTTATGGTAATCCGTCGTGGAGCCGGCATAATTTCTCATTCATAACGCCGAATCGCGATTGCGCACAGAAATCTTGTAAATAATGGTATTATATGCAATATAGACCTTTTATTATACCGGCTTTTGTCGTTTTATTGTTCTCATTTGCTGTCCCGTTAATAGGATAGTGAGAAAAGTTGGGGGAGAACGATAGTTTTATTGTGTTCGTAACGTAAATGGTTTTATGGTACGGTGTCGCGGAAAGTTAAATACTAAAAATAACACACATACATATAATCACGTCTTCCCCTTGCGGGGTAGATAGAGCAGACAGTCTTGAAAAGACTGATAGGTCACGTTCAGCTGTTTGACTTAATGAGATAATTGAGATTCAAATAGTGACAGGTTGCTAGCCCATCGCCTAAAAGAAGTATTCCAAGTTCATAAACCTCAGTCACCTTTTGCAACATCCATGGGATCGAGGTGGAGATGTCATATTCTTTATTTTATTAGAGCCAGAAACCACACGGCACAAATCAATAAAAGAATAGGACCACGCCATCTCAAACAAAAATAACACCGAGTTAATTGCAATACTTGCTCATGTACAATTTGTCGTATGGTTTTCGGCACTTTAGAAAAGAACCACTCCATATCTATTACATGGATGTCGATATAGGCGACTAAGAGATTAGACCTAATAAAGGCTTATAAACTTGGAATTGTTCTGTCACTATTTCAAATCTCAATTCCATCATTTAACCATACTACAGATAAACGTGGCCTTTCAGTCAGACTGTTAGCTCTGTCTACCCGCAAGGGACATAGCCGTGACTTTATATATGTATGTGTGTAATCTGCCTACAACATACATACATACGATCACGTCTATATCTCTTGCGGGGTAGACAGAGCCGACAGTTTTACAAAACCTGTCTGAAGACTGAAACTTAATGATAGAATTGATATTCAAATAGTGACAGGTTGCTAGCCTGCCGCCTAAAGAATCCCAAGATTATAAGGATATCCCTTAGTCGCCTTTTACGACATTCACGGGAAAGAGATGGAGTGGTCCTACTCTTTTTCCTATTGGTGCCGGGAACCACACGGCGCTGCCTACAACATCGTGTAACTAAACTTACTACAACTCTCATTTAGTTCGATCGGCCACTAATCAATGAGTTAAGTAAAGGTCAATCAACTTACCAAGTTTGTAAGTAAGGAACAGGGTCCAATTATGACGAGGAAAATTGGCGTAATGATACTCTTAAGAGATTCTTACATTTTCCTGTGTTGGGAATCGTAGGTTGGTTCAAAGGAATTTATTGTAAGAGTTTATTACGTAGTGTAAGTCAGAGAGTTTATTGTATAATGCCGTGTGTGTTCCCGGCACTGATAAAAATTATTAATGATTATAATTTTTGTAAAGAAAATTGGTCTAATCGTTAAATGTCAACGATGAACACATCTTCATACAGGTGAACGTGGTTTTACAGTCTAGATTCTAGATTAAGAAACTGAAGTTAAGATAGTGAAAGAAGAATCTCAAGTTTATTAGCTTCAATCCATGATTCTAACTTCTATCCCCTGATTAAAAAAAAGAAACAATATTTGAATATTTCATAGAATTTTGTAGATAAGTAGTATAAAATCGAGTAAAAGCTCGCATGTCACTAATTTGATTCAGCGAAGTCTAGAATATTACGCCAAAAACAACTCTATTTTAAAGTAACATAGACATCAACAGAGCAAAGAAGATCCCACAGGAACTAAGCGCTCTGTGCTGTAGACTGCTTTCAGTACACAGAATCTATTGAGTGTATCTGACAACTCCATCTGAATACAATGTGTGCTGTTGTAGGATTAATTTCCTGTTGTCTGCTTATGTAAATACGATATACAATGAATTTATACAATGACGGCCTCAGTGGCGCAGCGGTAGTACGCTTGTTTGTGACACCGGAAGTCCCGGATTCGAATCCCGGCCAGGGCATGATGAGAAAAGAACTTTTTCTGATCGGCCTGGTCTTGGATGTTTATCTATATAAGTATTTATTATTAACTAGCTTCCCCCCGCGACTCCGTCCGCGCGAAAGTCGGTCATCGCGTGGATGGTTTATTTTTCCATTTTGAGTAACTCTGACAATGACATCTTATAAATATCTATTGGACCCAATTACGGCTAGGCCTATAATAATTAAAGAGATCCCTCTATTGAGCTACTGCTGTTGAGTTCGCGTTCTGTAGTAAGTAGTCCGGTCAATTTAGACCAAAAAATAAGAATGAAGCTACATAAATTCCCATGAAAATGAGTATAATTGTTTAAAACACAATCAAAAACAAATCAAAATAAGGAAAACAAAACACCCAAGGTCAAAGGGCATCTGCCCATCAGCTTTTCTGACAATTGTCGAAGAAGCTGATTGTGGTATCTCTTGACTGGAGGGCTGGAAATTATCTGGCTCAGAGAATCAGCATTGCCATTCAAATTGGCAAATCTGCCAGCCTTGTGGGCACACTCCCGCATGTTGATACTATGCAGGGACTGTACATTTTATTAATTAAATTTTAGTTTGTAGTCATCTTTTTTCTTTCTCATCAAATTAAAACTAAAACTACTTATAAAAATAAGTAGTTTTAGTTTTAATTTGATTTAATTGTAATCTCTATTATTGTCCTAAGATGATTTTGCTTCACTTAGGGTTATTCTAATTTTTTAAAATAATAAATGCGAAGGTTTGTCTTGAGTGCCACTGCGTAGTGAAAACACGTGTTTATTCTAACCTATTTCAGACTTCTTCAAGTTTAATAATAAAATGTAAAAAAAACGCGCTAATAATGCACTACCTCAGAGGTGGCGTGGAAATTTGTGCATATTATGACGATTGCAACTTTTTGCATCGTTATATCTCAAAAACGGTAGCTTTATCGAAAAAAAATATTCATACCTTTTTTATAGATAACTTTATGATCTACAATTTATGTCTAAGGTAATTTTCCGATTTGAAAAACTTACCGTTTTGAAGAAAATCGCGAACACCCATTTTTTACCTTTGACCTTGGGTAATTTTTTTTCCTTAAACCAGAATTTTGCAATAATGCTTTTGATTGTGTTTTAAACAATTATACTCATTTTCAGCTTGATGGGAATTAATGTAGCTTCGAATGTCTAGATTGACCGGACTAAAGTTTTTTCATAGTAATTGCAAAGCAAACGGTTCAAGCTAAATCCGACTTTCGGCGCTATAAGTTACGGCGCTGAATCCACTGCGGGTAACGTAACGTGTGTTCGCGGTTCTACAAAACAACGTCTATGGATAAACTGAAAAATTAAGATTTTTTTTTCTTTGTATTTTTTCAGGATAAAAAGTATCCTATTTTATGCCCAGGATAATAAGGTATAATTATACCAAGTTTCATCAAAATCGAACCGTTAGTTTTCACGTGATGCCTGAACATACAGACAGACAGACAAAAATTTTTTTAATCACATATTTGTGTTTGGTATCGATCCAGTAACACCCCCTGCTATTTATTTTTTCAATATTTTCAATGTACAGAATTGACCCTTCTACAGATTTATTATATGTATAGATATAGATAGATTATTGACTTATAGGAGTATCATTGGATGTTTGTCATTACTTTAATCTTTAACTGTGTGATTAATTTTTTGCACATTCTACGAAAAACAGCAACAAGTCTGAACAAGATCTCCATTGATTCTTACGTTTCAATTTGTATAGAAGTAGTTTATTTCACATCCGTTAACTTGTTCAGTTAGTTTGTCAAGAAAGTCCGATCAAGGGAGCTGGAACAATCAGTTGAGCGTTTAACTCGAGTGTAGCAGTCGCCGCTAACGGCAACTTTTGTTAAACAACTCATGTTACTCAGTAAGGTCGAATAGTTATGCTATAGTTAGATGCTTTCACTTTTCACTTTTTATTTATTTTAGAACCAGGGTTTGGCCTTTCTTTTAAGTTATATAAACCTGTGTTCAAAACCCGCTCTTAAATAATTAAATATGTGTTATTTGCAGACAATGTGCAATTACCATATGTGAGAGACTTTTAATAACATGTAAAATGTGCACGGGCCCATAGGGACCCGGTCATTTGGGAGGCGTTCATGGGGCCGAAGCCAACATGAAGAGGCCCTTTGGTACCTTTTGTTCTAGAGTGAGATGGCTGCAGCTGTGGAGATCTGTCCCTTGATGAACCATTGGGATACACCAATGGACAGCCCTCCCCAACTGCCAAACTATTGCCAGGTAGGGATTTACTTAGTCTGGGTCATGCGGATGGGATGCTAGTGGATTGGATTACTGGGCTATGGAGTGAGATACGGACATCTGCCTCGAAAATCTCTCACATAATTTTGATAAGGCAGATGGTGACTCGCTGCTCATTGGCTATACAGCAGCCTGTGGGCACCCTAAATAAGCCACCATGCGGCGGCCAGGGCGCAACACGTTAAAAGCAGCTATAGGATGCCGAGAGGTGCGGCCCCGGTTTCACGAGCACGAGGCATGACCGCGTGCTGGTTTCCCCGCTATTACGCCATTACGTGCAATACACTTCCATCCTGGAGCATAGGATCTGCTCTTGCGACTCCACTCTGGCCGGCCGACTAAGGCAAGCCAGAGGCGGGGAAAGTGTTACTGTGTGTATGTGTGTGTATGGCGCATGTCTGTATGTTCCCCAGGAGGTAGGGTCCGTGGTGTCGCCACTCACCAACGGCTTCGCCACAAGCCGCCCCGCGGAGACTGACTGCACTGGGAAGGAAACCCTTCCACAGAGGGCGATGGGGTCGTCACGTCCCTACGCATTATTATTAAGAAAATCATTGACATCGTAATGATCGTGATGGTAATTATTTGTGCGAGAATTATCGGAATTCCCATTAGTGGTATAAACTGGACACTAAAATATAGGCACTCTGAAGAAAAGCCTAGTATTCCTCACATTTGTGGTAGAAATATAAGAAAAAAGGCCAACGTAAATATCTGGGCTTGTATTTGACAGTTGAATAAATGGAAATGTTACAGAGGAACTTGTATTTCAGTCCGAGTGTCAGTTATATTGATTGAAGGTTCATGTGTAGGTTGGAAACAATTTCTTTTGGTTACTTTTATAAGTTATCTTATTGACTGTTTCCAAAAAAAAAAATGTCTACAAATCGTTACTAATAATATTATAAATGAGAAAGTCTGTCTGTTTGTTTCGCTTTCAATGGACCGATTCGAATGAAAAAAAAATTGTGTACATATACATAGTTAAAAACCCGCGTAATATGAGATAATTCTCTTATTTTTTAAATCAATCCCTAAGAATAGGTTGTAGATATTTAGAAAGAAAGCAAAATCGTTTATTTGGTACAAAATACAAAGAGCAAATTAAATTTATGACAGTTTACATCGAATATACCTACATACATATAATCACGTCTATATCCCTTGCGGGGAAGACAGAGCCAACAGTCTTGAAAAGACTGATAGGCCACGTTCAGCTGTTTGGCTTAATGATAGAATTGAGATTCAAATAGTGACAGGTTGCTAGTCCATCACCTAAAAGAAGAATCCCAAGTCTATTAGTCTCTCCCTTTTACGAGATCCATGGGAACGAGATGGACGGATGGAGATAGGCCACGTTCAGCTTGGCTTTATGATAGAAATCGGTATCAAATGACACAAACAATTTAAGCGGGGTACCAAATTAACGTTGAAGATGTCACCACCCCTACCATCTTATATAACATGATCTAATCTTCATAATCAATATGACGTCTACATTACAAGTATGAAATTCAATACGTGCCCTTTACTCGTTATCTATCTATACTAATATTATAAAGCTGAAGAGTTAGTTTATTTGTTTGAACGCGCTAATCTCAAGAACTACTGGTTCGAATTGAAAAATTCCATTTTGTGTTGAATAGAACTAGACCATTTATCGAGGATGGCTTTAGGCTATATAACATCACGCTGCAACTATTAGGAGCGAAGACATAATGGAAAATGTAAAAAAAAATGGGGAAAATTATCCGTCATTGAGGGCTTCAATGATGCCCAAAATAACTATTCCACGTGGTCAAAGTCGCGGGCACAGCTAGTTGTTAATATGAGCTTGCACTCTGATATTTACTATTTGAATAGCTATTTCATCTTACTCGTAACTGCCATACTGCCGAACCGGCATTGCAGTATTTCCGAGACTGTTGGCTCTCTATCCCGCAAGGGAATAAACGTGACTACATGTATGTATGTAAATTTCGAATATGGTTTGATCATCTTGAGATCACAAAATGCGTGCCAATAGTCTAAAAACTGAAGACACAGCAGACCGGAAAAAATCACTACATAGTATAAAACAAAGTCGCTATTTTAGTCTGTTTGTCTGTATGCTTAAATCTTTAAAATTACGCAACGGATTTTGATGCGGTTTTTTGTAACAGGTAGAGTGATTCAAGAGGAAGGTTTTTATGTATAATAGCATTTATAATTTTGCACCCTCGCGAAGCCGGGGCGGGTCGCTAGTGGATATATAAATGTAGCAAAACTAACCCTAGGCCCCAAAGCATCATGATGAAGGGTGCAACTGGGAATGCGCTAAACAGAGTAAGAGAGATCGTCTAAAAAAGAAGAGTAACATACATACATACATATGGTCACGTCTATATCCCTTGTGGGGTAGACAGAGCCAACAGTCTTGATAAGACTGAATGGCCACGTTTAGCTATTTGGCTTAATGATAGAATTGAAATTCAAATAGTGCCAGGTTGCTAGCCCATCACCAAAAAAAGAATCCCAAGTTTGGAAGCCTATCCCTTAGTCGCCT
Source organism: Amyelois transitella (assembly GCF_032362555.1). Lineage (NCBI taxonomy): Eukaryota > Metazoa > Arthropoda > Insecta > Lepidoptera > Pyralidae > Amyelois > Amyelois transitella. Next base: position 1,295,904 of record NC_083515.1, read on the forward strand.
TTTACGACATCCACGGGAAAGAGATGGAGTGGTCCTATTCTTTTTTGAATAAAAAAGAAGAGTAAAAGCAACGCAAGTAGCTGAACATGGCCTATCAGTCTTTTCAAGACCGTTGGCCTTGTCTACCCCGCAAGGGATATAGACGTGATTATATATGTATGTACGCGTGCCACAAGAAAACCGAGACGGGAAATGACTGGCGTGAGAATATTTGCTCGAGCAACTTATTTATTCAGTAAGGCACGTCTTTTCGGGAATATTAGGAAGAATTAGTTAAGCGCGGAACTGTTATAACTATAGAATTCCGTTTGATAGGCCATCCAGATTAGTTATGGGTGCGCCTAGAAAAAACTAGTCTATAAAATATATATATATATAGTTACGTCTTTATCCCTCACGGGGTAGACAGAGCCAACAATCTTGAAAAGACTGATAGGCCACGTTTAGCTGTTCGGCCCAATGATAGAATTGAGATTTAAATAGTTACAGGTTGCTAGTTCATCGCCTAATAGATGAACCCCAAGCATATATGCCTATCCCTTAGTCGACTAATACATACATACATAAAATCACGCCTCTTTCACGGTAGGCAGAAACTACATCTTTCCACTTGCCACAATCCCTGCATACTTCGCCTTCGCTTCATCCACATTCATAACTCTCTTCATGCAAGCTCGGCGGTTTCGAGTACTCTTGACCTGAACCTTTTTATATAATATCTAAAGGATTCATACGAGGGACCCCAAAAATTGATCTAAGAATATATATATTGGCAGAAATTGTTTTCTGAAGCAGATAAATATGTCCCTGGCGAAGGCTGCCGTGACATCGATCAAAAATCTCACAGTCACGTTGGAGGAAATCCATCTTCGATAGATGTGGTCACCGATGTGAGAAATATTGGATAAACTTGAAACAGATGACTACTCTTTTTATATGTAACACCGTCGGATAATAATAAAAAATTAAAATAAATATATACGGGACAAATTACATAGATTGAGTTAGCCTCGAAGTAAGTTCGAGACTTGTGTTACGAGATACTAACTCAACGATGCTATATTTTATAATAAATACTTATATAGATAAACATCCAAGACCCAGGCCAATTAGAGAAAGTTCGTTTCTCATCATGCCCTGGCCGGGATTCGAACCCGGGAACTCCGGTGTCACAGACAAGCGCACTACCGCTGCGCCACAGAGGCCGTCTAGATAATAAAAGCATAACGTGTTGGTTCATGAAGATTCTGTAGGATGTATAGTCGCAAAATTAGTTATCCATTACAGAAGACAGAAGGAGTAAGGAGGAGAGAAATTATCAGGTTAAAAGTACTATATTTTTGGACATTAAATAAAAATATTTGACAATAAAATATAATCGTGCCGTGAAAAAAAAGTGCCGTGTGGTTCCCGGCACCAATATAAAAAAGAATAGGACCACTCCGTCTCTTTCCCATGGATGTCGTAAAAGGCGACTAAGGGATAGGCTTACAAACTTGGGATTCTTTTCTAGGCGATGGGTTAGGTTCAGCTGTATGGCTAAATGATGGAATTGGGTCTTTTTAAGATTGTCGCTTTTGTCTACCCCGCAATGACTAAAGACGTGATTATATGTATTATTTCAATGCTACAGTACCGCATCCAAACTATTATAATCTTAGATAGGATCGGATTAGTCAACTGAGCGGATTACCCGGAGCATCGGCGTCACGTCATCTCGCCTAACGACATGGCGGCTTGACAGTGCCTGATAACGGTACAATATACAAGAAGAATTTATGTATATAGCTATATATACTGATTGACTGTTACACCCGTCTCCATCCGCAAAATACGCCCTGAACTACCTTTATTTGAAATTACATCAGCGATTTGGTCGTGGAAATTCTGGAGGTGATTTTATAATTATACATTGTACTGTATAAATAAAATCACGCTGTCTACCCCGTAAGGCATGGAGATGTGTTTATATGCATGTATGAAAATTTTATTTGCTTAATTTTATTACTGTTGAACTCTAAGAAATGCTTTAAATTAATGAAAAACAGTTAGTAAATACAGTTGACAACCCTTACCTTAAGTAACATAAAAGTACTGGTATCCCATGTATAAATATCATACATACATACATATACTCGCGTCTATTTCCCTTGCGGGGTAGACAGAGCCAACAGTCTTGAAAAGACTGATAGGCCACGCTCAGATGTTTGGCATAATAATAGAATTGAGATTCAAATAGTGATAGGTTGCTAGCCTAACGCCTAAAAGAAGAATCCCAAGTATGTAAGCTTATCCCTTGGTCGTCAGTAGATGTTTATTGGGAATTCTGGGACACAAAAGTGTCCCAGAATTCCCAATAAACAAAATTCGATTCATTCTAAACACAAAACATTAGTCGAATGCACTCACCTGACTCCATTATAAAATTGATAAGAATCACCCGCGAGCTCGTGGAAAGATCACACACCGAACACACTTTTTACACATAACTGTTCACCGGTTGGAAGCACCGTGGTTAGTAAGTTCCTGCGAGCCCTCGGTAAGCTCACGCACCGATAACACTTCCTAATTCCTAACTGATGATCGGTTGAAAGCACCGTGGTAAGTAACTTTCTGCGAGCCCGTGGTAAGATCACGCACCGACCACACTTCCTAATTCCTAACTGATGATCGGTTGAAAGCACCATGGTAAGTAACTTTCTGCGAGCCCGTGGTAAGATCACGCACCGACCATACTTCCTAATTCCTAACTGATGATTGGCTGGAAGAAACCGTGGTAAGTAAACTTCCTGCGAGCCCATGGTAAGATCACGCACCAACCACACTTCCTAATTCCTAACTGATGATTGGCTGGAAGAAACCGTGGTAAGTAAACTTCCTGCGAGCCCGTGGTAAGATCACGCACCAACCACACTTCCTAATTCCTAACTGATGATTGGCTGGAAGAAACCGTGGTAAGTAAACTTCCTGCGAGCCCTTGGTAAGATCACGCACCAACCATACTTCCTAAGTTCACTTTGTTTAACAATAATAGCAGAAACTTTAAATTATAAATAAACAGACCGACATTATAATCTTAATAAATTATCACACACAACACAACATCACAACTTAGTTCTTAGCAACAAAATGGTCTAATGTACGAACGAGTGAAATACGCAAAGTAAGCAGATACACAGTAATTAAGGGTGTTTACACACTTACTGAGTAAACACTTTTATATCAATTGTAATTTGTTTGAAAGACAAAACCACCTTCAGGTATGTACTCATAGGTATATGTACTAGAATTTGGGCTACATTCCAGCTTTCTTATGGTTACGTACTATTGCTATATCAAGCACCGTGTTAGTTAAGTCTACGTAATCAATATTATTATTAGAGAATAACATGAATCCCAATTGAAACTTGTAGATGTAATTGGACAACCGCTACCTACTTAAGGATTTCATAGGTATGTATGTAACACAGAATATCAATACCATACTTTGAGTTTGTAAGTAAATTAAGTGTGTAGTCGTCCTAATAACAATATGCAAACATGCAAATGCAATATAATAAAAATTATGTTTAAGCATTAGCGGATGTGCTTTGTAGAATGACGATGATCGAATATCAAAGTAAGTTTTGTAACAAAATACATAATTTGTTTATACCGATCTCTCATCCGCCGTGTGGTTCCTGGCACCAATGAAAAATAGGACCTCTCCATCTCTTTCCCATGGATGTCGCAAGAGGCGAGTAAGAAATAGGCTTCAGCGTGGTCTGTCAGCCTTTCAAGGTTGTTGGCTCTGTCTACCCCGTCAGGAATGTAGACGTGATTATATGGATGGATGGACTATTTCTCATTAGAGCGTGTTCCTGGTTGCATCCTCAAGGGTATGGCTTGGGAGCCCGGGGTCCGCTACATTTTGTTTATACCAATATTAAATGTTTCTCAAAGCTTTCAACGCATACATTTCACATTAAAACCTTATTCATGAATTTCTTCATTTTAATCTAATTAATATTGATTTTGAATGGGGTATGGTAATCATTATAAATCCTATGTCTCCATCGTTCTCATAAATTATATAATCTATATTTTGAAAAAATTGTGGGCTCTGTCTACCCCAAAAGAGATATGGGCGTGATTATACATAATTATGTATGTATATCCTATATAAATCGGTTGAATAGTTTATGCGATAAAAATATTTTCTATTCATAACAAACAATATTATCTATGATGACTTGCTTTAGGAAAGAATTAGGCTAATAAAGTTGGAATTCTTTTTGTATATTATGAGCTATCAACTTGCTACTATTTGAATCTCTATTCTATCATAACCCTTACAGTTAAATGTGACCTTTCAGTCTTTTTAAATCTGTTAGCTCTGTCTACCCCTGATTAATGGTTACTAACATAGTTTACCCATTGTCAAAGACAACGACCAGGGTTGAAGACTTTTTTATGTTCAACCTACAATGTCTAATACAAGAAGAACAGCATCCGATGACCTCCCCCTTAATCACCTCTTACAATGCCCGCAGGCAGATATTGGGTGGTGTTTTTCTACTCTGTCAGCACCACACGATTCCTGATATTTTAATATTATTCTTGTACAGCAAATTATGTAGTCATTGTATTCGAATGCAATGATGACCCTCGTGACATAGTGGTTAACAAGTCTGCCCGTAACTTGAGGTCTCGGGTTCGATCACAACTGAATTAAGATATACTTACATTTTTTTTTTACATTTAAATATCTGGATCTGGGATTTATATATTCTGCTTACATTATGATTCGATTTTATCTTCAAACCAAATGTTGGAGATAAGTATTTTAAAAAATAAATTGATAGTTGACAATATTATCATCTTTACTTAGTACTCAAATTATAAAAATTAAAATATTAATACATGTATCGGTTTGAACTACGTATTTTTTTTAAAATATAAACCTTACTTTTTTATCAAGTATTAAAAAAAATATATACCTTCACCGTTAGTTGTTAAGGTTCACATTAGTCTAAGATATTGATTATCAATAATTAAATTCAGAATCAACCTACGCTTGACCAATTTTTTTGATGAGCAAGTGATATTTTCTGTTTAAATAGTCGAGCAATGAAGAAAATTAAATTATTATTTGTGAGTGCTCCGGAACCGCTGCGCCAAAAGAACTGCTATATAAATACTGCATATTTTTCATAAATTTGAAAAATGTTAGTAAGTATTAAATATGTATTTTCATCTTTGGTGAAATTTACATTTTTATTTTTCAGGTACTTAAGAATGTATCAAAACTTAAAATTTTAATATCTTTTACAGGTCTGACTCAGAATTCGAAGCCTCGTCAGTGTTATCTGCTGTAGCTCCCCCAAAGAAAGCGAGCAAGAAAACGAGCCAGCGCAAAACCGTTGCTGCGAAGCAGACCCGAGACATATCGCCTTATCCAGAAATTGTTCGTAGCTTGGCTGCTGGATCGAAGCGCAAAGCTACGTCACCACCACCTGATTTTCCCTCAACGAACAGGTAAATAATATAACTCCTTTCTTTTTTGTCGCAAAAACATCGATTTACATTTTGTTCATCATTACTTTATTAATTTATTTTCTTGTTTAGGGAAAAATGTTTATCTTCATGCAGAACGTATAGAAGCCGGTCAGGGCTTGTTAACTCAACACAATTTTTCCTATGTCTCTTACTTGCAAAAAAATAATTATTAAAATATATTAAAAAATTAAAAATATTTTTTTTTACAGAACAAAAAAGAACATTTTTAACATCCTCCAAGCAGAGGAAGCCGGTTGCAGCAAACCAAGGAATCGCGGTGGAGAAGTAACGTCAAGTTTCTCCAGCAAAGTTTCGACGGGGACCTCTCGACGTGCTTTGAAGACCGAGGGTGATTATTTTGTGGATCTTAAGGTCTACAAAACACAGGATTACGTGAACAACCCTGCTGATGCTCGTTATAAAAAGGCTCTTATAACGGTGAAGCTACAGTGTGATGAATCCACAAAGTCTTGGGAATCACTACAAGCCTTCCTAGGTCGAGCTTGGAGTCTATTTGAGGAGGTAGAACCCGTGTACTATAGTCACAAGGTTAATTTTAAGTAAAAAAATAAGATTCTTTCCTTCGGCATAAATTACCTATTACTTTTGTGTTAATTTTCGTCTTAAATGTTTTCAATGTAAGTAGTGTAATAAGTAATAAATCATTAATTATTCCTTTATTTTGGATTCAAGTTTCATCAAAAAATCCTTTAACATGCCTTTCTGTACTGTGTGTAACTCATCTATACACAATAAATCATGGGTTGGTCATTTGAGAAGCAATTTACATAAAAAGAATAATCATACTATAATATATGATGATGGTATAGAAATGGTCAGCACTGCATTTCGAAATCGTATTTTAACTTACAAGATAATAGCGAATACTGAATCTCAATCATCCTCTTTAGATGTATTTTTTAATGAAATTCATGATAAGTTAAAATCGCTTTTAGATAAATACCTGGGACAACACACGTGTGTGAAAGTGAATTTTGAATTATTTGGTACATTCGTACAATTCAAAGATAACTCGCAATCAGTTAAGTCATTTATTACCAAAAACAAAATATTATATTTTGATTATGATTTCAACAAATTGTATTTAGAGACAGTTTTGAAATTTAAAAAAAGTATTGAGGAATTCGAACATCGCGACAGTGGGTGGTCATTTTTAAACATTTTATATATGGAGGTCAATCTTAATAAATACCAACCTCTAGCCGGTTCCAGTTTTATAAGTTTACCTAAATCAATTCAATCTAAAAAAGCATGTTTAAATATTATAAATAAGGATCAGTATTGCTTTTTATGGTGCGTGACAGCAGCTTTATATCCAACCAAGAAACGGCCTAACCGAACATCGTCATATCCACATTTTTACGATCTTTTTGATACAAGCGGTATGTCATTTCCTGTTACTTTTCATGACATAAAAATTTTTGAAAAAAATAACTCAAATATTAAGTTTATCATATATGGTTTAAAAAATAACAAATCTATTGTAGGCCCTTTATACAAATCAGAAATGGATAGGAACAGAAATTTCAAAATTATTCATTTACTCTTTTTAGAAAATAAAAATTCCTCTCATTATTGTTTAATAAAAGACTGTTCTAGACTTTTTAGAAGTCAAATCACATCACATCACGGTAAGGTTTATTTTTGTGATTTTTGTTTACTAAATTTTGGGACTTTAGAAGAAGTTGACACTCATCCATGTGGAGGTGTAGTGACCGTTTTGCCTGACAATGGGTCACTGATACAATTTAAAAATTATGAGCGTAAACAAAATATGCCCTTTTGTATTTATGCTGATTTTGAATCCATGCTCCAAACTAACGCTGACATAAGCTGCTCTTCTAATAACACTATGACTTTGAACAAACACATACCTATAGCGTTTGCATACCATATTGTTTGTTGTGACAATACTGACTATAATAGTTACGTATCATACCGCGGCCCAGATTGTGCTAGAAGGTTTGTAGAGTCTATTATCAAAGACGTAAAGAAAATATATGATATAGTTAACGAACCAGTCCCAATGATATTTACTGATGATGATGAAACGGAGTTTATCAAAGCAACTCGCTGCCATATTTGTAACAACTTTGTATTTTCGGACCGGGTACGCGACCATTGTCATGTTACCGGTCGCTACAGAGGACCTGCCCACCCACAATGCAATTTGCAATTTAAACGTCCTTCGTTTGTACCCATCTTTTTCCACAACTTAGCCGGTTATGACTGTCACTTATTCATTAAAGCTTTGGCTGAAGTTCCTGGTGATATAAAAATTATACCCAAAACTAAAGAAAACTATGTTTCATTCACCAAATTTGTACCGGTTTCAAATGATCAGTTTTATCAGCTTCGTTTTGTTGATTCATTTAAATTTCTAGCTACAAGTTTAAGTAAATTATCAGACACTTTGAAACCAGATGACTTTAAATACCTTAAAAATTTTTACCCCTGTGATGAGAAATTTCAGTTACTTACTCGTAAAGGTGTATATCCGTACGAGTACATGAGCTCATGGGAACGTTATCAAGAAAGTCAACTTCCACCAAAAGAATTATTTTACAGTTCGCTGAATGACGAACATATCTCCGATGAGGATTACAGGCATGCGAATTTAATTTGGTCAACCTTTAAAATTTCTGACCTAGGTTCATATACGGATCTCTATTTGAAAACTGATGTGCTATTACTATCAGATATTTTTGAAAATTTTCGTCGGACTTGCAAACAGCATTATCAGTTGGATCCAGCATTTTATTTGACCGCACCTAGTCTATCTTTTGATGCAATGTTGCTTAAAACAGGCGTTCAGTTAGAGCTTATCAATGATTTATCTATGATTCGAATGTTACAACAGGGCATTCGCGGCGGTGTGTGCCTATGTTCCCATAGACATGCTAAAGCAAATAATTCTTTCTTACCTGATTACAAACCCTTAGAGCCTACATCGTATATTACTTATATCGACTGCAACAATTTATATGGGTTCAGTATGTGTCAATATTTACCATTATCCAATTTTAGGTTTCTTAATCAAAATGAAATCAATACATTGGATATAATTCAAGTAGAAAATGATGCTGACTATGGGTTTATACTAGAGGTAGACCTAGTTTATCCTAAGCACTTGCATAATTTACATAATGATTTACCATTTTGTCCAGAAAAATGTATTCCACCTGGTGGTAAAAATCACAAACTCATTCCGAATTTATATGATAAATTTTATTATGTAATTCATTACATTCATTTAAAAACTTGTTTAAAACATGGACTGATTTTGAAAAAGATACATAGGGTAATAACATTTAGACAAAGACCGTATTTAAAACAATATATTGATTTGAATACTACTTTAAGACAAAAAAGTTCATCCGCTTTTGAACAAGATTTTTTTAAACTATTGAACAATAGCGTTTTTGGAAAAACTTTAGAAAACAATGAGAAGCGAGTTAATGTGCACCTGGTTAATCAGTGGGATGATAATGAAAATCTTACTAAAAAAAGAAATTGTGCTCAAAAACTTATCGCACGTCCAAATTTCCACAGTGCAACAGTTTTTTCTGATAATTTAGTAGCTGTTCAATTAAACCCTGAAGAAATTATTTTGAACAAACCCATTTACATTGGCTTTACTGTTTTAGAACTTTCTAAAAGTCATATGTATGATTTTCATTACTCAGTTATACAACCCCATTACAAAAGTCATGTTAAGATGTGTTACACTGATACAGATAGTTTTATATATCATATACAAACAAATAACTTTTATTATGATTTAAAAAAATACTTTTTACATTATTTTGATACTAGTAATTGTGAAAGTAATGAATATAGTTTACCAATTCAAAATAAAAAAGTTCCTGGTCTATTTAAACTTGAAATGGGGACTAAAGTTATAACCGAATTTGTTGGACTTCGATCGAAGTTATATTGTATTAAAACCACCAATAGCACAATAAAAAAAGCAAAAGGAATTAAGAGAAATATTGTGCGTGATTTTAATGTATCGGATTATGAAAAATCTCTGCATGAAGGTAACGTAATTCGTAAAACAAATATTTTATTTAAATCAATTAAACATGAATTATTTACATGTGCCGTAAATAAAATTGCTTTATCAGCTGATGATGATAAGAGAGCCATATCAAAGAATAAGATTTCGACTAAAGCATGGGGGCACACAAGTATATTTAATTTTTAACAGGTTTTGAAAATGGATACTTATTTGTTTAATTTAAATGTTTTAAAAGAACATACATATTTGTAACATATTTCATATTTTGTTTATATTCTAAGTCAGAAAATGTCTGTATTGTTTGTAAATATGTAGGAAAAAGAATAAAATGGGTATAATAAAAAAAAAATTGTTTTATTAATTCATATTTTTAAAATAAAAAGTTTTATAAAGAAACTAATAACGAAAGAATACTATGAACATGCTCACAAGGGATAAATTACATAGATTGAGCCCTACAGTAAGTTGTAAACTTGAGTCGCAAAATACTAACTCAACAATACTATATTTTGTTGATTCACGTATAGAAAACCATACTCGGGACAAACTGAAAAAAAGATCGTTTTACATCTTGACCCGGTCAGGGATCGAACCCGAGGTCTCCGTGTCTCAGTTCAGCTTGATAACCGCTGAGCCACGGAGCTCGTCAAACCGCTGTGTGGACGAAGCGTTCTGTGCATGTATTTTTTGTTCATTGTAATAAATTTTATTGATATACCTTGGTATCTAATTACAATATGAATGAACGTGTTCTAACGTGAATAGTAATTTGAACGACTATGACACAAAACATTTTAGCAAGGACAAAATCGCGCCGCGCTTGCATTTTTATTTGAGTGCAGTGCGCAAACTGTATGTGACATGTATCACTTTTGTACGATCAAGCGCATAGTCCACACCACAGGACGTTGCTTCCAATAAATTTAAGTATTTAAAAACTAAAACAATGGTAAGTTGCTTTATATATTTAATTGTTTCTTATAGATATAAGATTGATTTAATGTTATTCTAAATTTATGTTTTTTTACAGACGCCGCAATACGTAGATGATGTGACTGCGAATTCAGATAATGAAACATTTATTCCCGATTCTTTTGAACATGCTCAACGTCTATCAGATGGATTGACTGAGGAATTAATTAAAATACAAGCTTTCGAAAAATCAAAAGCAAAGGCGCGTGAACAGAAGGTACCAAAAAAATTATTTCTTTATTATTAATTTAAATAAGATGAACACTATTTTTCCATGTTAGCCTGGTCGGGGATCAAACCCGTTTTATTAGAATTATTGTTATGTGTATTTTTATTTTTTGTTACAGACAACAGGACGCGATATCGCTATCTTTCCAGATAGTGAAACATTAATACCAGAGTCATTTCAATGTCCTCGAGATTCGTTTGGATTCTCCGAAGAACTTTTCAAGATACAGAGTCGTCCCACCGAACAATCAAAATTAAATACTCATAAACGGAAAATGAAGTTAAAGGGGGGTTGCAATAAGGTAGATTTTTCCAAAAAGATTGTCAAATCACATGTTCCCCATCAATCGTTTGTGATAAAAAGTGCTCCCCACAAAGGTCTTAGACTGATCAAGATTCAAGTGCTTGACTTAGAGTGTAATCAAGTAATAAGTGACTGTCTTCAGGACGATAGGGTCTTATTGAGCTCTCAATATGTGGTAAAAGATGTTGGTGATGAAATTATGGACCAGACTGAAAAAATTATTAGTAATATTTCAAAAAAAATTTGTAACTATAGTTATACCAATTGGTTTTAAAATTATATATAAATGTATGTCAATTAATGTAATTTCCTTTATCAGTTTTCATGTCATTGTGTTATTTTTTACAGATTTGTGTTATTTGACTAGTATCAATAAACGTAAAATTTAAAAGATATGTGCCTTTATTTTATAGTTTAATTAGGAACCATAACCTAAATAAATTAAAAAAACACAGTATATTTTATTCAGTAAAATATTTTTATTATTCGAAAAATCTTATTATAACTTAAATAAAGAATTAAACACAAAATTGTCTTGACACCACTTTTTTAAACAGAGTGCATTTTTCAAAGCACACCTTTTTTTATGATGAACACAATTTAACACCTGATTATTCTCCTCACAATAATCCTCATATAATTTAAGTAATTTAGGACAACCCTTTTCACCCAGTTCTATAATTTCACAATCGTTGCATAACTCTTGAATCCATACAATCTTCTCATTTCCTTTAATTAAGACAGTTTTACTTTTTAAATATGGAATTATAACTCGCCGGAATTCTCGATAATCGATAAACCCTTCATACCAATGTAGTCCCAGATTATTTTCTAACCATCGAACTCGCTTTTTTTCTTCATCAGAAAGAGTTTTAAAAGAATAAGGTGCTTTAACCAAGAAAGTTTGTGTGTATTCCTTAGTTGCAATCGAAAATTCCTTAACAATAAAATTATTTTTCAAATCCTTAAACCCTTGTAAATCTATGATTATTGTATTAGCATTCATGATAACTTCTTAACAATATTGCTCAATGGCTTGTATTCAAATATGCAATCGTTTAGTATCAGACAATATGCAGCCGTTTGATCGGGTATGTCTTGGTCAGATTCGAATTCAACTCTCACATCAATTGATCCCTTTAACATTTCATGCTGTCGTGAACAGTCTATAACAAATAACGGAGCTATGTCTCTAAATTCTTTTAATCCCATCAACGGCTCCGCTCGGCGACTATGATAAGACTGATGAAATCTTGCGTATTGTTCATATATTAATGAATATCTGTTGTCTGCGAAACTAATATTTAAACCTTCATACGGATAATATGAAGAATTTAGAAATACTCTTACGTCTCGAATATGACAATGGTCGAACTCTGCCATCGACATTGTTGCATTACTTTTACGGTTTGTTTGTAAAGCAATAATAACAAATCTTGGTTTCTCCAACTGTGATGAAGTTTTAATGGACCAAGTATGTTTCCTGGTTTTGGGTAACAATGGGTACTCATACAAATCCCAGTTACGAAACGCTAAGGTTATCGCTCGATCTTTTTCTAAATGTTTAAGTAAATTGATTCTTTCACGGTCCGACACTCGAACATGAGGAACTCGCCAAACTATTTTATTTATAATTATATCTTCGACAATTTCTCCAGAACTTAGTAATAAGGAATTGAGATTTGTATTACTTCTCAATAGTACTAATTCATGTTTACAGTTCATTATGATTTTTTCATAATCTTCTGCAAAACCTAATATTTTATTTAACGGTATATACACAGAAAATCCTCCATCAGAGGTAATGCCTGAAGGAGACCAACCCCAAACTTTTGCGCTTTTGGATTCATTTTCGTTCAATGATAGATAAGATTTAATTGTTGTGGTAATACCTGCATTTTTAATCTTATCTATTTCTATCCCATTTAGTTCATATCTTATATCTTGAAATAGAAATAGTACAGGGTTATTTACGAAATGCACACTCGGTACTTTTTCTTTGCCAGCGTTATTTTGTTTATACACATCGACTCGGCCCTCAATGTACAAACAGCTGAGTGCAGGCAACACATACAAGTCTTGTTGATTAATCGGTATCCGTATTTCATCATTTTTGTTAAAACTTGATACATAAGGCTTATACGAATGATATTCAAAACTTTCTATGCTATTGTCATAAGACGCGGGTTGGCATATATTTAAAATGTTCATATTAACAAACCTAGTAGCCTTAAAAAGTCTTTATTTTTTTTTTGTTAGTTTTTTTTTTAATCGCAGCGATGTTTCTTTGTGAGGTGATCCTTTAGGACTGAGTCTTTTAATAGGAGTGAAGGTGTTTTTATGAAAATTTAACATTTTGGTTTAAAGTGCAAATACAACTGTACTTCTTCACCGCGTAAGTTAATTTGCTTATTTTCTGCGTCTAACAACCTTATATTGAGTGAATTTATTGAGCTCTGATTGACAGGAAAGTAAATTAAATTCTTAGGTATTTCAATAATTCTGTAACCAGGGGGTACGTTAGGCACAAATTCATAAATAATATGGCTTGCTTTTCCGTTTACAAATGATCCGCTGATAACATCACATTCGATGCGTACGATAGTTGTTGCTAAAATGCTGACAGGATGCTGAGATTCAGTACTTATATTAGCTTTGATTGATTCTCTATTAAATCCTAATATTTTTCCGATTGAATTATTTTTATTAAAGTGTACATCTTTGGAACAAAAAATTCTTGTTTTTAACGTATTATTATTACAACCCAATTTCAACGCTGCATTCTTTATGTTACTTTTCAGATAATCACAAATATCTTGAAACTCATACGATCCTTCAGGAATTTCAATAACTTCATCTTTTCCATAGTAAAATTTGTTATTTTTTGCGTCTATGTTAGGTATAGAATTAAATGTAGAAAAATACAAAAGCCCACATTCGTACTCTCCATTCAGTTGTAATGTAGGGGAATAGTTAGTTGTTAAAAATTCTCCTCTGCCTGTTATTGACACAGTGAAAGACATTATTATACTGATACAAATATATTTTTATTATATTATTTATACAAATGATGTTTCCAAAATTCTTTTAAAAACTTTAAACAAAGGTGTCCGCAGTTTATAGTACCATAAGATTGATATTGCGAATAATTATAATTTATAGTTAAAGGACTTAAATAATTTACTAGTTCCAATGGTGGTTTTAAATCACCAAAACTATCAAAATATTCACAGTAATTAATATATTTAACGTAGGCTACCCAATGTGTTCCAGGATTGTCAGAACTATCTAAATTTAATACAGCACACTCAATTTTTTTTGGTTTCCGAGGAAGAGTATCTCTCATATACACTCCGCGAAAGTAAGGAATATCAATAGCATGTTCCATTATATCTAAATTGGTTAGTGCTCGTCTGGGTAGCCGCTTTTTCAGTTTTTTGAAGGACTTAGATATAATCCTGCTCCCTTTTTATATGGTTTTATATACAAGGCCTTTCCTAAAGCAACAGATTCCATCATCTTGTTATGTCGTTTAGACTCTTCAAAGTTTTTCTGAGCTACTTTGTAATCATTAACAGCCTTTGCTATACCTGCCGCGCCACCAGCAAGTGAACCTAAAGCTGACAGACCGGCAAAGATGGGAATGAGCGGTAAAAAGCCTCCGCATTTAGGAATGGGTATACATCGTGGTAAACGTGTACGTGATCCGTTATTTTTAGAAAATAGTCTTTTTGCGGTTGCATATGCAAAGTTTATAGTTGAACGCTTGTCCTTTGATTTAATATTTTTAAGCTTAGATTGTATATTTTTCACTACTTTCATAAATGAACGAACTCCAGCGCCAGCTTTGAGTTTTGCTTTCATTGCATTTTTTACAATCCATGAAGCCAATTTTTCTCCTTTTCCAGCACTCTTCGATTTTATTCTTTTCTTAGCCATATTCAAAAGGTCTAAATCTGCTTTATGTCGAATGTTTAAATCCTTATTATTGTATGCAATATCGTGGTACATACAAGCTTCATCCAATTTATTTATACCTCGCTCACCTCTTAATAATCGTTTTTGAAGTTTAGTACCTGGTCCACAAAACTGATATCCAGGAATATGTAGTTCGAAAGGTAAATTATTGATGACGTTATTTAAAATACCTCTTCCCTTCTTCATAGATATTCTTGAAATGAAGATATTTATTATGACGCTCACTTTATATTACAATAGTAATGCATTCTTGTCCACCCAACTATTTTCTTTTTCACTTAAACCTAACCACTTTACATAAAGTTTTTGACCTTTACGTTTAATAACTCTTTCAATAAGATAAAGTTCTGGAAATTTCGTTTTTTGTAATTCATATTCATAAAAAGCTCCCAAAATTTTCTGTTTATGTTTGTCTTCTAATAGGTATGTTGGTGGATTCGTATTGTAGCGGGAGCGATGATTCGGCTCGACCGCCACCAAAGGGAAGATCTTCCGCCAGGCTAGGTGTTATGCCTGGGGAACCGCGGCTCCGACGATGTTGTGTCGGAGGTTGTATATATAGCTCCAATCCGTGAAATCTCTGAAATCGCGATTTGGGTTCTTCGCTGCTATTGGCTGAGCGCGTCGATTTCTTCGAGATGATTGACAGTTGTTGTTTGATTGGATGTTTGTGGCGAATGGCGTAGAGATGTCGCCACAGTACTCCCCCCCAAGACCGGAGGTCTGAAGTCTTGATCTTGCTGTGCAATCTGTGCTTCAGTAGCTTGCAAGTGCCAGTTGTCTTCCAGTGAGTCGGAAGTTGCTCGAAGTCCTAGTGAGTCAGGAGTGAGCCGTTGCGTTGCTCGTAGTCTGCGGTGAGTCGAGACAGTAGAGAGCGAAGTCGACTTGTTGGCGCCGGAAGATATCGTGCAGAGCTGCCACGCTGGAGAGAAGAGCGGCCGTCGAAGAGATCCAGGCGTGGGCTGCGGTAGATGCGTCGGTCGCTGAAGTCGATGAGAGTGAGTGCGGGTGGAGACAGGACCAGGAAGCTCGTTGAGTCGGCTGCGATGGACCTGCTGCGATACCCAGTTGCTGGCTTGCTGTGAGACTGCTTGCAGAGTGAGGAGTGATGCTGAGGATTGGAGTTGATGATGATGGAGAAGGTTGCTTCCAATCACGTCGGGGTCACCAATGTAGCGGGAGCGATGATTCGGCTCGACCGCCACCAAAGGGAAGATCTTCCGCCAGGCTAGGAGTTATGCCTGGGGAACCGCGGCTCCGACGATGTTGTGTCGGAGGTTGTATATATAGCTCCAATCCGTGAAATCTCTGAAATCGCGATTTAGGTTCTTCGCTGCTATTGGCTGAGCGCGTCGATTTCTTCGAGATGATTGACAGTTGTTGTGTGATTGGATGTTGTGACGAGTGGCGTAGAGATGTCGCCACAGTATCATTTACCTTGACAATAACGAATATTTCTGTCGACCAGTTGGGAGTGTATCCTTTATAAAAATCACCTTTAAATTTACTTATCCGAACACTATCACCAACGTGGAACTTAGGCTTGCGATATAAAACTCGCTTTTGTGCACGCAATATGTTACATCTAACATGTATCTGGTTTACTTTATTTACGTCGACTGGTTTAAATTTAGTAGTACGGTGAGTAGTATTGTTATATTTGTCTACAACGGAATTTAAATTTGGTCCTAACCATTTATAACAACCATACAAACTAAACATTTTGTAAAGATTACATTTTATTGTACGAATAACTCTTTCCACAATAGAAGCTTTTTTGGTGGAGTAGGTGGAATAATGATTAATGTCATATTTCTTACACAATTTATTAAAAGCATCATTATAAAATTCTTTGCCTAAATCAGTTTGTAAATTTATAGGTTTTCGTTTTGAACGAGATACAATTTCAAACATTGCTTTTGTCACACATTTTTTGTTTTTTGATTTTATAGGATATGTCCACACATATTTTGTAAAAGTATCTATTACAACTAAAACATATTTATATCCTTTGTTAAAATAAGAATATTTCTGAAAATCCATAAGATCAGCTTGCCATAAGTCGTCTATTCCTTTTATAATTGTAAATCGACGAGGAAAATTTCTTCTTGCTGCTTTATGAATTTCATCCACTATGTTTTTTTTGCTCATTGTGTTGGTTCAATTTAAGTTCAATCAAATTATCTATTTCTTGTTTTGTATAAAACGATTTTGACAAACGGTCTGATGTAGCTTTTTCCAATTTTTTTAAATATACTTGTATATTATCATTAACCACTCTTATTTCTTTTCTTAACTCTTGTAGTATATTATCGACGTATGCTTTGTTCACTGCTTCATCGGCTTCATTTGGAGATGAAAGACCTTTTAATTTAGATGTTTTCAAATCATAGTGTCCAGCATCAGTTTTCACCAATGTATCGTTTAAAGTGTCGATAAATTCCAATAATCGCAAACGTTTATGGACGTGATGACCGAACTTATCTACATTCATTGCTGTCTAGATGATTAGAGATCTCGAATTATACTGGTCATTTTCTGTGGCGATAGCTGTTTATGTTCTATATTTATAATTCCAGCTTCTTGTAATTCTTCTATGACTGCAATAATTTCATTATCTACACCACTATTGCCAGCCGCTCGTGATCCTAACAACAATTTTAATCGTTCTACCAGTTCGTTGGGATCATCCCAATAAACATAATCAGTATATTTTTTTACTTTTTTCAGAAGTGGAATACCTTTTCCTTGAGGGAGACTTTCTACACTTGAAGTCATATTTTTTGAGAATTTAAATAAAGGCTTAATTACATTAATGTATTTAAAACCTTTGTTACTGTTTATAGGTTTAGATGACTCATAATTACGTCGATGTGCATTAGTATCAATTAGTAACAATTTATAATTTTGCAAGTCCTCCTCTCTGACTTTTTCTAGATCAGGTTTCCTTTTAAATAGTAACTCTCTTAAACCATCTGTCTTCTTTAAAATTCGAGTTCCTATTTTCAGAATGTTATCATTATCGAAAACACGAATATTGCCAAGCATTAGTTTTCCCCGCTCATGTCTTACTCCAAAAGGTATAGCATCCATTACTTCTGATGATGTAGACCACGACAAAGTTTGACGATTATCTGGAGAAGACGCAATAGATTTGAACGAACCTTCACTGACATTATGATCTTCAGAAGGTGTGGAAATTAAAGTTTTGTTGTAATTATTAGGAAAGTCGCTTTCAGAAACAGTGTCATTCGATTCTTCATTGGATGAATAAGACGATGTACTTTCATTTTTACATTTTTTCCCAACAGAGGGAATGTAATTATTTTCATTCTCAACCCACTTTTCATTATTTTTATTGGCTATCAAATTAAGGGGATCAACAATAGGTTTGAAAATTTTCTCCAGTGCCATATTATTTACGTTTTTTGTATCGTTAATCATCCCCACTTTTCTTTTAACAGCTGCTGCTGACTTAACTATTTGTTTTTTAAATGTTTTTTCCATTTTACTGCTTGATATTGTGTTCAGTCGCAGATCACACTTTAAAGTGACCTTTCATTATCACTACATTGTATTAAGTATGTTAATCTAGAACTATAAAAGTGTCAAATGCTGACCTATAACATCCTTTGTTTTTATCACAATCCTTATTAATAACAAGATAATTAAAAGGCTTTTTCCAAACTTTTGAACACATTTCACGAAATTGATTCCATGACATATCAGACCCTACATGCTCATCATAAACATGTTTCAAATTAATGTCATCTTGTTTAAATAATACAATCAAATTGGAATTGTCTCTCACTAGTTGTTTAGGTATTTTTGTATATGTTTGATTAATATAAAAACAATCAATTTTCTTATGTCGACCCATAGCAAAATAATCTCTAATGCTGTTCTGATTTTCGCAAGCTACATCATCAAATATTATAATTGAATCAGGTAGCGCTTCGTGAGGACTTAAAATTTCACAATTGTGATTGTATTTATGAAAGGTTGTACCAGAAACCATGTTCATAACTTTCTCTAAAAATAAGTATTTTGCTTGATATAAAGATTTTGAATAAACATATAAGTTACAAAATCGTGGACCATCTGTATGTAACAATAAACTTATTACTAAGTTGGTTTTTCCACAATTTGATGGACCACAAACGATACAACGTATTGTGTTCGGCAGAAGGTTTCCGTGTCGTTTTGGTTCTTGTGATGAAGCAGGACAAATACAATCTAATTTTAGTGAGTCTTTTTGTTTCACAAATTTCATTTCTAGTTATTAGCATGTGCTTAAACTCGTCTGCAGTACTCAACGAATTTGAGCGAAATGAATTTAGGTTTAACGAATAAACACGTTTTATAATTTAACATGTAAAATCTTGTTGGTAAAACAGGAATCAGGAAAGCACAACAAAATAATGTTTGATGGTTAGAATGAATCATGTGTAAAAAGTGTGTTCGGTGTGTGATCTTTCCACGAGCTCGCGGGTGATTCTTATCAATTTTATAATGGAGTCAGGTGAGTGCATTCGACTAATGTTTTGTGTTTAGAATGAATCGAATTTTGTTTATTGGGAATTCTGGGACACAAAAGTGTCCCAGAATTCCCAATAAACATCTACTGTCGTCTTTTCAAGGCTGATGGCTCCATGATACATTTTTTTACTGTATATATATTTTTTTAAACAAGACACTTACTTTTATGAGCAGTCGCGTTAAAAGCTTGTAAGTTTGTATTAATTTACATAGTAGTTGATGAAGGTAATATTTTTAACATAACAACGTTATAAATTATGCATTACACTTCTAAGTTATTTCAGGTAGAGTACTTACTTACGTGTTTAATGGCTTCCTGCTAGTATACTCCAGGCTTTATGCATTATATTCGTGTATCGTACAATTTATATAATATAATTTATTTACTATTAATTAAAAGGTAGCCTTATACTTTGGTTACAATAAAAGGCAACTAAATACACCAATAATTATAGTTTCTGAAGACTTTCAAGACTACGCCTGTAAAATGATCATTTTTAATATAAAATACTGAATATGCTGCTATAAGTGCGAAGATATTGATAACATCCATTTTTGAAGTAGGTTAGAAAGGAAAAAACCCTTAATATAAGCAGTGCGCATTATCCGCAAAACGGATTTGTTTTGAAATAAGAGTTTTTCTAATACAGTGAGAGGACTATTAGTAGAAGGAAAAATTAATGAAAAGAGAAGAAGAGTAAGACTAAGAATAAAATATTTTGTATAAATAAAACAAAAAGTAATTTTTACAACATATACAACATACATGAAATAAAAAAAAAATAACAGAAATATTGATAAATGGAGGACGCTCCACTTAACTCCACCGACAAGAGTTAGCTCTTAAATTTAAGTAGAAGAAGAGAGATTTCTAACCGATTATATTAATTTCATTACGATGCAATCTTTATATCCTCACATAAAATTATTAACAGTGAGTTTATTTTTATGTGGAATTAACAAATTTTGTGACCTGCCCATCGTTTGGAAGATCTTACATAGAGCTATATCACTAGTGTTTGTAGTTACTATAACGACTATCGTTATTTATGCAAATATTAACGATTCACCGCCGGCCCTCGTTTGGAACTTATGTTTTTCATTAGAATACTTCATATCAGTTATATGTAATGTTCTCTTTGAAGAACGCTCCATGAGAGTAATGTTTGATAAATTGATACAATTCGATGAATTATATTTTAACAAAGAAAATAATTATTCAATTGGTTTTCAAATTGCCGTGTTAACTACATTTTTCGTGTCAGACGGACTTATAACTTCTTATGTGTTGATAGTGAAAAGGCATTATATCGAATCTATTGCTGTTCATTTCACAATTATGACCAACATTTGTACAATTGCAACAAAATTGGAAATGATATGGAGAATCTTATTAATACAACTTGCAAAAAATCGATTGAACGATTTATTGAATGAATTGAAAATGCTTCATTCAAAAGAATGGTACGAAAAAGTTGATCTAGATAATTCTAAAATTGAGGAGAAATGTGCAAAGTTATTAAAATTGTATAAGGCGTACATTATCCTCTCTAATGCGGCGGATGCTATATCGAAACATTTTCAAGATAAAGTAAGCAAATTGACATACCTATATATATTAGCTGATGCACGTGATATGTCTGCCTATATGTCTATAAATTTTAACTTATTATGTTATTTCAATATTATGCTATATATGTATCTTCAAAGATACAAGAAGATGAGTTTAGCAGTTTAAAAAAAATTATAAACGTATATTCCACACATTCTTATGAATTTTAACATTAATAATAATAAAATAATATGATTCCTGATTTATAAAATAAAAAATTAAGAACAAAGACAAATGGTAGGCTTAAAGATTTAATTTCTATCTTAACTAATATTATATATGCAATAGTAAGTTGATTTGTTAGTTATCTCTTCACGCGTTATCTACAGAACCATTCAACCTCCTTGAAATTTTGCGTTCATAAAATTGAGAGTCTGGAGAAGTACCGGTGCCGTGTGGTTCCCGGGACCAATAGAGAAAAGAATAGGAACACTCATAAACTTGGGACTTTTCTTTTAGACGATGAGCTAGCAAAGTGTCACAATTTGAATCTCAATTCTATCTGAAAGCCGAACTGAACGTGGCCTATCAGTCTTTTCAAGACTGTTGACTCTGTCTATCCCCCAAGGGATATAGACGTGATTGTATGTATGTATGTAAACAACAAATTACTATTAAACTTTAATTTTTTCAGTATACTACCAGGATTATAGCAGTATTTACAATGTTCACGTGTTTTGTATACATCATGTGTACAAGTCTTTTGCATGTGAGTTGAATTATATTTATCCCTATGTTGCACTGAAATAAGTTATTTGAAAAAATAAAATCTCATTATGAAAGTAAGTTACTAAAAATTATATTGATTCAAATCTTTATCTTAAGTGTTTTCGTGGACCGAACACTTTACTTATTATAAACATTTTAAGCTTAAATTTTACAAGTTTTATTTAGAGTGTAGGTGCCGTGTGGTTCCCGGTACCAAAGAAATAAAAAAGAACCACTCATCTCTTCCCATGATTGTCGTAAAAGGCGACTAAGGGATAGGCAAATAAAGTTGCGATTTCTTTTTTAGGCAACGGGCTAGCAACCTATCTCTATTTGAATCTCAATTCTATCATTAAAGCCAAACAGCTGAACGTTACCTATAAGTTTTTTTCAAGACTAGGTAGGTACTACCGCTGCGCTACACAGGCAGTCTAATCTTAATTTCATCGAATTTTAATTCATTTTCAGGATTCTCTTCGTATAGAAATATCATCAGTATTGATTTCTGTGTTAGTAACTATGGTGACAAATTTATACCCGTGTGTTTTGGCAGAAACATGCGAACATAAAGTTAAAGCTGTTAAAATGATACTCGTCCAACAGTCTCTTAATACAAGTAAGTTTATCAATAGTTATAAGCTCTTGCGTTATTGCCTAAAACTGGCATGTGACCTCAATGGCCTGGTGGTAAGCAAGATGAGACCTTAGGTGGTGCACGCAAGGTCCAATTCAGTATTGTTTTGAAAATCCCCAAGTTATATATGTATCGGAGAAGGGAGATGCGACGGACTTTAAGCCAATGAGCTTGTATGAGGAAGTGACGAATGTGAATGAAGCTAAAGAAGAATGCAGGGAACATGGCAAGAAGAAAAATGTTGTCTCTGCCTATCTCTCCGGAAGGCGTGATATTGCATATGTATAGGTATATGTATAGCTAGTAACTATTTAACTTTAAACAGAGTATCGTTGAGTTAGTATGATGTAACACAAGTTTCGAACTTACTTCAATGCTAACTCAGTCTGTATAATTCGTTCCGTATATATTTATCGTTAAATCTTCTTCATCTTCCTTGGTCCAGATTGCATCCTCATCACTCTGGAGAGGAACTCAGGTCGGATTGCCTGGATTGGGTGGTTTTTACACGAAGCGAATCCCATCTGACCTCCGCAACCTTTGCAGGTAAACCTGTCCAGTACTGGATCGATCATGGTCACATATTCAGTGTGCTGAATGTGCAGGTTTCTCAGAATTATTTCTCTTACAACTCTTCATAACTTTGAAAAAGTCATTGGTACATGACCAAGGTGGGATTCGAATCTGTGCCTTTCTGCGTCTCACGGATTTGGACCGGACACCTTACTGACTCGACCACCGATGCTCCAAATCTATCTTTAAATTAAGCTTTCCATATTACAGATACATCAGCAAAAGAAAGAATAATTCTGAGAAGATTTGTAAATGCTGTCACGAAGAAACCAATTTGCTTCTATTTGTACAACGTGGTCAAAATTGACGCGTCTCTATTGACTGGGTCATTCAACGTGTATATCACAATAACAATTCTGATACTGCAATACCTTAAATATTGACAAATGTACAAATAATAAAAATTTAACTGAATGTGTAAGTCAATGAATTTGCCGTGTGGTTCCCGGAACTAACTTAAAACAGAATAGGACCACTAGGTATATCTCTTTCCCATGGATGTCTTAAAAGGCGGCTAAGGGATAAGCTTATAGACTTGGGATTCTTCTTTTAGACGATGGGCTAGCAACCTGTCACTATTTGAATCTCAATTCTATCATTGAGCCTAACAACTGAAGTGGCCTGTCAGTCTTTCAAGACTGCTGGCTCTGTCCACCCCGCAAGGGATATAGACGTGATCATATAAATGAATTAATGTGTAAGTCAAATGAGGGCGACCGAACAAACCTTAGGACATGTCTAGTATATAATTTTACCATCAAAATATTAGGCATGATAACTAATTTTTTTTAAAGTGTTTTAATCCCCATCCCTAAACTACATGCAAAACCTACAAACCAAATTTCAAGTCTTCCTTGGTTTGGGCTGTGCTTTGATGTCAATCAGTCAGTCACTTTCTTGTCTTTTATATTTTTGGATAAAAACATACCGTTAAATGTTGTTGGCATCAAATTTTATTGTCGAGAACTTATCTGTTTTAAACTTATGATTATTATCAGATAATAGTCATACTTTATACATTATTCATTACGATGATGAACGCGTTTATCGTAAAAGCCTTATTTATTATGTATAATCGTTTTAACATTTTCTTGAGTAGCATAAAGCGAGTTACAGCATAATGGACAGTATCTCAGGAGAATTTAACACTTGAAATGCCGAAAAGATGCATAATTTAACCACAGTTGTCCCAGTTTTATAAAGAAAAACGTTGATCTTAAAATATCATTAGAGTCTAAAATATTTCAAAATTGTAATCACAAGTCGAGACCATTTTCACGCAAATTTCAAATACAATTGTTTACCATTATATATAACCAGTGTTACCACCTCTGAGTGTATAATAGATCGTCTAAATAAAGAAGATTTTTTCTGATTATTGGAAGTAATTTAGTATTTAAATAGTTTAAAATGTATACGATATACAATTACATAAAACTATTGACCGTATCCTTCTTCATATGTGGCACAAACAAATACTGTGACTTACCTAAAATTTGGAAGATTCTTTACAGATTGGTATCATTAACTTTCGCAGTTTTTGTAACCTTTACTCTGAATTATGTTTATAGAAACGGCCCTATGGGTACCTATCTTTGCAACGTATCATATACTATAGAATATTTCTTGTCATCGATATATAACGCGATTTATGAAGAAGATAGTATGAAGAGGATATTTGATGAGTTGAGCAAACTCGATGAGTTATATTCTGATAATGAAAACTATCACTCACTCAGTTTCCAAGCGGCTGCGTTAACTACACTTTCCGTATCACTAGGACTTATATCATGTTTCACACTCTCGCAAAAACATAACGGAGTGGACTTAAATGCTTTGTGTTTAATAATATTAGGTCACATATGTACGACTGCTATATTGCTTGAAATGACTTGGAGAATCATACTGTTGCAACTGATGAGGAACAAAGTCAAAGAATTGGTTGGTGGAGTGAAACGCCTGTATCCAAAGAAATGGTACGCAAAGCCAGCGGCTGAGAGAGGTGATGTTTTGGACAAATGTACGAAAATATCTGAACTTTTTCATGCCTACAGAACTCTGACTAAAATGGCAGGGGGTATTTCGAAACATTTTCAGTTGAAAGTAAGTTGATTTAAAAAAAAATTATAATCATCTCTAAAAAGGAGCCCTGGGGTCCTGTTTAACTGTATTTATGTTATTTTTAAACTATTGTCGTTTCATTTCATTTTTTAAACCTTAAAATTAAATTTCTCATAAATACTTTTAATGTTGTTTTCAGTATATATTGAGGATTATATCGAGTTTTGTAATGTATTCAGCTTTTATATTCTCAATGTTTGAATTTCTTTTAAGGGTAAGTAAATTTTAATATAATACAATGACAAAGTGTTAGGAAAAATATAATCTGCCGAATGAACTTAACAGGTACGTGAATTATATTGTAAATTATTTTGCAAAGAGTAATATATTGCTATAAAATAACAAAGCAGATATACAAGGAGAGTGTGGAGGGAAAGGTCGGAGTGGGAAGACCTAGACGAACGTATCTTGATCAAATTAAGGACGTCCTGGTAAAGGGTCAGGTCAAAAGTACCCGAAACCGCCGAGCTTGCATGAAGAGAGTTATAAATGTGGATGAAGCGAAGGAAGTATGCAGAGATCGTGGCAAGTGGAAAGAGGTAGTCTCTGCCTACCCCTCCGGGCGTGATTTTATGTATGTATGTACTTACTATTTTCTTGTTACTGTGTAAATTTCTATGCAATAAAGCTAACAACATTACAAACAAATATGTACATTTGGCAACATTTTAGTACCTACCTTATTTCATACTAAGGAGTTTACTACATTTCTAGCCTTATGATAAATTGCTTTTTTAGGATGCCATTCAATTACAAATGTCATCAATGCTTATATCTTCTATAGTAGTAATTTTAGTTAACGTATATCCATGCGTTTTGGCAGAACTGTGCGATTATCAAATTAATTGCGCTAAAATGATACTGGTGCAACAAATTTTAAACAAAGGTGAGTATGAAATATTTATATATATATATATTTATATATATATATATATATATATATATATATATATACAGGACAAATTACACATATTGAGTAAGCCTCGAAGTAAGTTCAAGACTTGTGGACGACGAGATACTGACTCAACGATACTATATTTTATAATAAATACTTATATAGATAAACATCCAAGACCCAGGCCAATCAGAAAAAGTTTCTCATCATGCCCTGGCTGGGATTCGAACCCGGGACCTCCAGTGTCACAGACAAGCGTACTACCGCTGCACCACAGAGGCCGTCGATATAATTTGAGGTTATTGCCACAAGCCCGATGCGACAGGAAACCTTGTACATACTATGTCAGATTGAAACATTTATTTTCGACATTAAATGGCATATGTTTTATCTTATCTCTCTCATTAACAAAGACAGAGACAAAAGATGAGGAACTGAAAAATCTGTGCATGAAGCCTCCGTTAATGATTTACTCATCGGTGATGTCATACGGGTACTGTTCTTTCGCAAATCAAATTATGTAATTTTAATTGGAACCTACAATTATACTTTTTTTTTAACTTGGATTCGTAATTATAAGCTTTCTTCTTCTTGACTTACCTATATGCCTATCACTATTGACTTGTGAGCGCTCTGGACGGGACTTATTTATATTGTTTACCCACATTTACATTTCATTGAGCAAAACTATACATGTAATTAGTATTACATTTTTCATGTAAGCGAAGCATTTGTGTCTTATTAAAATAAAGGTTTATTAAATCGAAGACTATCTAAAGGTGCGCTCTTCTTTAGAGAGATAGGGATATAGCGGAGATTATAGAACAGAGGAAGAAATAGCTGTTAGAATACAATTTATACTTTTCAGAAACATCAGCAGAAGAACGGAACATTCTGAAACGCTTCGTGGCAACAATAAGGAAGCAACCGATCTGCTTCTACTTGTATGACGTCGTCAAAGTAGACGCTTCGCTTCTGACCGGGACGTTCGACGTACACGTTTCTGTTACTATACTTATACTGCAATACTTGAAATATTAAATTCTTGGTATTGTTTGCGTGTTTTCTTATGTTCCTAGAATATATAGATAAAAAAGGTGTTTCTCAGTTTGAGATACATCGTTTAGTTTCACTAAACTGATTTTATTGCGAGTGTTTGAAGAAGGTTTTAACGACTTCAAAAGATCAATTGATGGTGATGACGTATCGGGACTAACCCTAGGATGATGATGGTGACTATTGCGGATTCGCAACATAAAATCCCTACTTCCCTACCAATCTCTGTCTGTCTGTTACGCTATTACGCCTAAACCATTGAATCGATTTTCATGAAATTCATAAAAAGAACATAGACTATTTTTTATTGCAAAAGGAAACCACGCGGATGAATTCACGGGCACAAGCTTGTCTCCAATAAAGTTTCGTATTACGTTACCCTAGACATAATTTATTGTAACAACTTTTCAATATTGCTGAAGTTAATCAACGATGCCAAAGCCAAACTCCGAATACTTATTAGATTCTAGATTAATTTAGTAATTGATTTCAGAAATAATTAAATTACAAATTGGTTTTTCTGAGAAAACGGAATGTTGAATACAGGGCTCCGAAACACAATATACCTAAAATGAAGTTTTTTATAGGTTTCTCAAAGATAAAATCTGAAATAATAAATTGTGAAAAGTAGATATATAAACATGTATGCATACTAAATTAAATTAAAAACCAAATTTACACTTGAGAAAGAATTTATTAAGCTTATTTTTGAAGGAATAAGAAAAAGGGGACTATTTTATATGAATAGGCAGTTTATTCCAAAGGCGTGCAGCAAACACGGTAAAGTTCAAAATTAATGTTGAGTAAATCAGGCATGTTCCAATGAAAGGTCAGGCAGGAGGTCAAGTCAAGAAGGTAAGGTCAAAACCTTAAAACGACAAGCTTGTATTAATAATAAATGTGGATGAAGAAAAAGAAGTATCCGAGGATTACAGCAACTGGGGAACTATAGTTTCTGCCTACCGACGGCATGACGGCTACATGACGGCCTCTGTGGCGCAGCGGCAGTACGCTTGTCTGTGACACCGGAGGTCCCGGGTTCGAATCACGGCCAGGGCATGATGAGAAAAGAACTTTTTCTGATTGGCCTGGGTCTTGGATGTTTATCTATATAAGTATTTATTGTAAAATATAGTATCGTTGAGTTAGTATCTCGTATCACAAGTTTCGAACTTACTTCGAGGCTAACTCAATCTGTGTAATTTGTCCCGAATATACCTACCTACCTATACCTACCCCTCCAGGAATTTCCATGATATATTTGTCTAAAAATAATAGAAACTGGACCACGTACTTAACACAAGCCAGCAGATTTCCTATCCCTGACAACGCGGATCCTAAACTAACAAACCGCACATATCACCCACGGGAGAATAAACTCTATCACGTGGCAATAAAAGCGGTTATTTCAAATGAACCGATAAGAAATAAGCAGGAATTTCTTACGTGTTCACAAGTCTATTTCAATTTCGCTTCGTTACCCTTGTCTGCTCACACCATAGACATAAATCGAAATAGATACCGCGTATAAAAAAAAGTCGATCGAACGGTTTAATTACCTGAATACAAAACCACGTACCTACATATGGTTGCGTTTGTTTCTCGAAGGTTTACGCCTATATAACCTTATCCCTTAGTCGCCTTATACGATATCCATGGGACAGAGATAAAGTGGAGCTATTCTTTTTCCTATTGGTGCTGGGAACTGTTAAAACAATTTATTTTATTTATTTATTTATAAATAATAAAAAAAATAAAAAAAAAATAAAACACTTACCTAAATAAATCTTCATGACATAAATATAAAAAAATGTAATGATGTAAGCGTGGATAACGCCAGATGACAGAAATCTAATGAATATTAGTATGATTGTATCTATTTTGACCTATCTCTGTGGCTCGCACTTTGAGAATGTATTTTTTCTATCCGCACAGCGTAATGTGTTGTTTTAGACAAATTGTTTTGTAGCACGCAGTACTCCTTACATGACCGAAAAAAACAAATAAGTATAAATATTTTTAAGGTTTCACAAAAGCCGCGTGAATAAGAATTTTGGACTTAGGTAAAGGCGACTACATACAAACATAAAATCAAGCCTCTTTTCGGGAGGGTTAGGCAGAGACTACATATTTCTACTTGCCACGATCTCTGCATACTTGTCTCACTTTATCTACATTGGTTTAAGAGATCCATATTTGTAAATTGTCGTCGGATGAAAATGCTGCAGTGTAGTTTGTTCTGCCGCTTCTTCTACACATGCGTTTTGGAAGAGGTAGTAGTTATAATTAGATTTAAGTGATGTGATGTCAATAAGTAATACCTTGTATCAACTTTTGAAAATAAATCTATTCTGTTCTTTTATTCTATTCATACCTCTCTTCATGCAAACTCGGCGGTTTCGAGTACTCTTGACCTGATCTTTTGCCAAAACGTCACCGATTTAATCAAGGTACGTTCGTCTAGGCCTTTCCACTCCAACAATTCCATTAATACTAACCTTGTTAATTTGCTTTGTCAATCTGCGTTCGTTCATCGTCTCCAAATGACCAAACCATATAAGCATTCCCTTTTCTATTCCTGTCACCATATCTTCTTTCACATCACATTCTATACTCAAGAAAGAACTAGTTAGAATAACTGTCAGAATAACTACGATAAAATAAATAAATATGTAATGAATGAATCCCAATTCAAATCGGTATAAGATTACAAGTGGATACATACATTTAAAGAGTGATAAGCCACTAATGAATCCAGTTTTGCTTATTTTTATCATGTAACGGGGAAGGCGTTGAAACAGCTCCTATACAAAAATATCCTGGATTAATTACTTCCCAGATCATCCCCTTAATGAAAAGGGTAGGGGAGGCATTAAGAGATTAATTCGAGGAAAGAATCCCACGGGACTTTTTGTATAGAAAATCTTATTTACTTCAAGAGATAGGCCCAAGTGATGAACGAAAGTCTTAAACTTTGTAATAGTTTTTAAATTTGTACTTATTTATGAAAATTATTAATTTAAGCGACTCATTATATATAATCAACCATTCTGGAGAGGGGCTCCTGGTTCGCATATAAATGCAATAATCTATCAATAAAGTAAGTCAGGTTTAAACTACTTACTCATTTGCCTAAATGTACACACGATGCAATTTTATAAAGTCAGCCTTAGATTCACTTTCATAGCCAAGTAAACGAATATAAACAGCAGGCATTCTTCGCTACCTTCTTAAAATATAAACGTGTCGCGTCCTTTTTACAATATAAACGTTTCGCGTGGTTCACGGCATTTTAGAATAGGTCCAATTCATATCTTACCATGGATGTCAAAAAAGACGTCTAAGGGAAAGGCTAATAAACTTGGGAATATTCTTGTAGTAGATTAGCTAGCAACCTGTCACTATTTCAATTTCAATTCCAACATTATGCCGTACGTGGTCTGTCGGTCTTTTCAAGACTATTGATTGAGCCTATTCCGCAAGGGATATAGACGTGACTATATGAATGTGGTTCCCGGCACCAATACAAAAAAGAATAGGACCACTCCATCCCTTTCCCATGGATATCTTAAAAGGCGACTAAGGGATAGGCTTACAAACTTGGGATTCTTTTTAAGCGATGGGCTAGCAACGTGTCACTAGTTGAATCTCAATTCTATCGTTAAGCCAAATAGCTGAACGTGGTCATTCAGTCTTTTCAAGACTGTTGGCTCTGTCTACCCCGCAAGGGATATAGACGTGACCATATGTATGTATGTAAGTATGTATATGAATGTATCCTTAAAAAAATTAAGAAATATCGCTACGGCTCGATACTCGCGCCGTTTCAAGCGAATTTGATCGCGCCACGGGCGCAGACATTTTGTAGTTGATTTTTATTGAAGACAGAATTTGGCTGCCGACTCCTCTCCGCTCCATTGGAGGGATATTCCTGCTGATTCTTCTCGCAATTGTGGCCACTGTTCTGCTCTGTTTTGTTAAAGAGATATCTGCAGTTTAGTGTTCATATTTGGCAAAGTGTCGGCAGTTTTTTGAGGTAATAATTTCGATTTCATATCGTATGTAGTCAGCTTTTTTTGAAGTTATCGTATACTCGATATTTGAGTAAAGTGGGTTACTATTGTTTTTTTTTTAATCTTTTTTCTAAACTTTATAACAGTTTTCTTATCTTTTCCTTTAATTCAATTCCGCCTCTCTCTTCTCTTCTTCTCTCTAGCTCCTTCTTCACGGCGAGCGTTCTCCATAGATCTCTTTTCTCTGCATTTTTTTATTTGTTATTCATCAAAAAACAATGTAGAATTTTAATCAAGGAAAAACTTATTATGATATTTCTATTAGGCGATGGGCTTACGACCTTTCACTATCTGAATCTCTTAACATCACACCATTATGGTTTAAGAAATAAGAGAAGACCGAAAAAGAGATGGTTGGATGGCGTAAAGGATAGTATGAGGAGAAAGGGAGTAACCAGTGAGATGGCAATTGACAGAAGTAATTAGAAAAAACTAACATACTGTGCCGACCCCACGTAGAAAGTGGGAAAAGGTAACAACGAAGAAGAAGACACCATTATGGCGTCTCTCTGTTCACTGTTTTACAAATAATGTGTTAAAAAAATCTCAGTCTTAAAAGCCTATTATGCGATACAAAGTTTTAATAAGATCTTTTCTATAGTTCAACCCTTTCATGTCAACCCTTTAGTGATGGATGTGCAGTTCATTGACCGGGTAATTGAAATACAAAAATATAGGACACTTGATGAGGAAAAATCCCTTGTCAAAATATAACATATATACACACGTATAATCATGTCTATATCCCTTGCGGGGTAGACACAGGACAGCCTTGAAAAAACTGATAGGCCATGTTCAGCAGTTTGGCTAAATAATAGAATTTTGATTCAATTAGTGGCATTGTTAGCCCGTCGCCTAAAAGAAGAATCCCGAATTTATAAGCCTATCCCTTAGTCACCTTTTACGACATCCATGGGATGGATGGAGTGGTCTTATTCTTTTATCTATTGGTGCCTGGAACCACACGGCACGTCAAAATATAAATCAGACTGTATTGTTCATTTTGTTGGTTTGATAGTAGAGTAGATATTGTGTAGTGTGTAAGTTGCTTATCTTCATGTAATGTAAAAATCAATCAAGGGATAGGCTTTGGATTGTTCCTGCCTGTATATCTGAATCTCAATTAGAATGTCAAGACATACTCGTAGAGATGAACGTGGTATTCGAGTCTTGTGAATATTGGCCCTATCTACCCGGTAAGACAAAAAGACGTAATGTTTATGTGTTCTTTCTGTTTAGTTAATATGAATTTTATCAAAAGACAAATATTACATACTCTTTGTCTCCTATTGAATTACAGATTCCTAGAAAAAGTTAACTATGTCAAGTGAAGGTTTTCTCTTGATTAATTAGCCATACAGTTTAAATAAAATACTAAAAGACATGACCGACGTAGGATTTGAACCGGTGACCCTACACGCATTACTTGCTTAATTTAGCCGCAGCACTACTGTAGTAACTTTACGTGTACATACGTATAATATGTAGCTGCAATTCGTATTCCGATATAAAGACGTTGATTTATTTATTAGCTCAGTCTCAACACACCGGAATCCGCCGCCATTTTCTCAAAATGCGCAGTCATTTGCGAAACATGTCGCATCACCAAACCAAATTCGTGAACGGAGGCGCCAAGAGAGAGATTCCACCAATGATAACGCGTGAAACCCCGAGTGCGGCCCTGGCGTGACATTAAGCCTGTAATGTCGACACGGGGACGTATTCAGGCGTTTCTTGCCGTGTCTCTTAGTGCGGCCCATATTACCTACCGTAACAGTCGTTTAATGAACTTTGCTGTTTTGAGTCCGTCCCTTTTTAATGTATTTTTGCTGTAGCTCATCTTTTGTGTTCCATTTTTGAATTCCGCCCGAGGGATATGAGTTTATCAGTGTAGCTAATTATTTTTTTGTTAACTAGCGACCCGCCCCGGCTTCGCTAGGGTAGCTCTTGAATTACTACATTTAATTTAAAAAAATGCATCCACTGAGTAATTTTAAAGATCTTAATACCTATACAGACATAACGACAAAGGCAGGAAGCGATTTAGCTTTATACTGTGTAATGATGTTGACTACGAGTATTGCTGTATGTATGTAGAATACATTAATACAATATATGTTAAACAATTTGCTCGGTAAACTTAATTGCTAAATGTGTAAACACCAATTTTTATATGTATATTTTTTTGACTTTTATATTATATATTGAATTGATATCCCCAAGTACGTACGTGGTATTATAACAAGGATCATCAATTTAAGGCAGGGTCCTATTTGCGCAAGCCACCATCTTTCATGCGTATTAAAATCTACATTTATGCGAATAGATTATGTTCGTTCGAGCGAGTGTGTTTCAATTTCCGCGTTCTAATGCAATATACAGACGCACAGATTATTTTAAGGTTGAACTAGGAGCAAAGATGCAGGCTTGAATTTAAGTTAGTACTAATATTCCATTTCGTAGACATCTACATATAATAAAAACATACATATAGTCTATATTATAGAGTGTGGAGGGAAAGGTCGGAGTGGGAAGACCTAGACGAACGTATCTTGATGAAATTAAGGACGTCCTGGTAAAGGGTTAGGTCAAAAGTACCCGAAACCGCCGAGCTTTCATGAAAAGAGTTATGAATGTGGATGAAGCGAAGGAAGTATGCAGAGATCGTGGCAAGTGGAAAGAGTCTCTGCCTACCCCTCCGGGAAAGAGGTGTGATTTTATGTATGTGTGTATATAGTCTATATTCCATACGGGGAAGGTAAAGACAATTATCTTGGAAAGCCTGAAAGGCCACGTTGAGCTGTATGGAATTGAGATTGAAATAGTGACAGGTTGCTAGCCTATCGCCTACAAGAGTAATCCCAAGTTTATATCTTATCTTCTTATATCCTATATTCCTATCCGTTAGTGGCTTTTTACGACATCATGGGGAAGATATAAATTAGCTCTATTCTAAAGTGCAGGATACCACAAGGAAGAAAAAACCTCTAGGCGCTATCTTAGCCTATTTTCTTGCTATGTTGTGTAAAGACTTGACTTGACTAGAAGATTATAAATAAAAATAACAATAAAACAGGTTTTGCAAATGCACATAAACGTAAACATACCAATAAATAAAAAAAATAACAGAGAAAATAGATGAATGGAGGACGCGCCACTCTACTCCACCGACAAGAGTTATCCCTTAAATTTAAAAAGAAAAAAAAATCACAATTTTAACTTCTTCCCTAGACCGACTTTACTATTCGGCGCAGTGTGGACACCCTACATAATTTCTTTGCTAAATTACCAGCGTAGAAAGTATTAACAACGAAATGTCGATAAAACCAAAATACGACCCCGATAATGTTTTAAATTATATAATTTACGAACAAAACGAAAAGCCAACTTTGTTAGGAAGACTTAAGAGCCCGCCTTTAAAAAGTTTAACAAACAAAACGGTTCATTACCCAATTACGGTCGCTAATTAAGCAAAAACCCGCTGAGCTACAGCCCTATAAAATGTTGGAGAAACAAGAAAAATACAAGCTGAAATCTGCAGATTCCCTCGTTTCCTTTGAGACAAAAACCCTTGTCGCGTCTCGGCGGGTAACGAAGCGTGAGTGAGACCACTCCGCGAATGCAAAGCGTAAGGTATGCAACGTCTGATAAAAACATACGGGACTGAATTACTTTATAAAACGCTACATGTTTGTGACATGAAGTACTGTTTCAGTAAGTATAGCATTCGGATGACATAGTGTTAACTTTAGTTAACAATTTGAAAGACTATTTAAATGCAAATACTTTCTTGTGAACTGCACACGTTATAAATTCGAAGACAGTTTTATATAAATAAGCAAAAAAAAAAACTAATTCACAGAAGAACTAAAAAGGGAGATTCATTAGTCTTCTCGATTTCATACCTAACTTTTGGCAACAATTCAAAAATGTTTGAAACTTGGTTTGAAATTACATAATCATGATAAGATTTTTAATGGTCAGCTAACTCTAACCTATCGACCTTTGGACAACAATATCTATAAAGAAAAAAAAATGCCATCATTGAAATAAATATCGCCGTTCCCACATTACCATAATAAGATCTTGCAACGGTCGGCCAACTTCAACCTACCTTAGACAACAATATGTGCAAGGAAAAAAATTCATCTTATAAATTAACATCGCCGATTTCGATCGTAATTTGAAAACCTATGTTTCCATAATAGTTTACCATAACTCCCAGCATTCCCTAGGCGATGATAGCCGTGGTTATTGACCCTGGTTTTATGTCCTTAGTTTTAAAATTCCTAACTGTTGTAATTTTATTACTTTACTGGTGCATCTTCATGGCACTTACATCGCAACTGTACAATTTTATTTAAAGTACAATAAAAATATAAAAATGATGGACGATTCAATTGAAATTTCATACATACGTACTCAATTCTATCGTTAAGCCAAATAGCTGAACGTGGCCATTCAGTCATTTCAAGACTGTTGGCTCTGTCTAACCCGCAAGGGATATTGACGTGACCATATGTATGTATGTATGTATGTGTAACCACGATCGTTAGAATACGGGTTAGTTTCCCCTGCAAATGTTGCGTAGGTCAGATGGGAGTCGCTTCGTGTAAAAACCTGACTCATCCAATCCAGGATCGATGTTCAAAGTCATATCCCAGGCTCCTCTGCTGACTCGTGAGGATGCAACCGGGTCTAAAGCCAGGAGAAAAAAGAAGAGGTCTACTTCTATGAAGATCTACAAATGTACAAATCTATTTTCTTATTATTGTGTTCGTTATGTAATTAATAACGAGTGATAACAAGTTATTGCCGGCTTACCAGGGAATGAAACAAGGGAATGATTGGGATTAGGGTAAAATATGGCGGCTGTACATCAACATTTTATGGGCACGGCGACGGTTTAATACTTTTTTAACGTGGTAATATTTTTATAGCTTTACAGCATCAATATTATGGAAATGATGCGGGCGGGTAAGTGAAAACACGTGCGAATATAAAGAGTATGTTTTATGTAAAGAAATTAAAAAAAAAACCTTTTTTTTAAGACATGACATACATACATACATACATATAATCACGTCTATATCCCTTGCAGGGTAGACAGAGCCAACAGTCTAGAAAAGACTGATTGAGCTATTTGGCTTAATGATAGAATTGAGATTCAAATAGACATAAATAACCATTACATAATTTGAGCCAATTTTTTTTACTTTATCTGGCAAATTACTGAATAGAAATCAAACAAAATTAATTAATTTAAAAAATTAAGAGCCATTAATTTCTTTTACTTCTCATCATCGGATCTTTTTTATATAAAAAATATAGATCATGATAAACTTAATCCCCGAAATGCAGTGGGATTTGAACCTTTCAGTTTCAATCATCATAACCACTACACCATCACGCCCTGCCGCATTGAGGATAAATACGTAACAATATGTACGAATACTCATTTCACGTGAAACTTTTCAACAAATCTAATAAACGATATTACAGAAGTAAATTTACCCGAAAAGCTTCTTGGAGCTTTCAAATTCGGCCTTCGAGAATTTTATTGACTCTCTCAACAACTTCATACAAGTTGTCAAAGAGTTTTATTTTATGTAGTTAAATACGATGGTATATTTTTAAATATAACAAAAGGGGATATTCGCAAAATAAATGTATTTTAAGTAAGTATGCCTATTTAAATCATCAAAAATTAACTAATAATAATTTCGAATTCATGCTATTTTTATTTTACATTAACATATAGTCACATCCACATCATTTGCGGAGTAGATAGAGCTACAGTCTTGAAAAGAGTCACACCTCTTGAAAAGAGGCCACGTTCAGCTGTTTGGCTCAATGATAGAATTGAAATTAAAATAGTCACGAGTTGCTAGCCCATCGCCTAAAAGAAGAATCCCTTGTACATAAGCCAGCCCCTTAGTCGCCTTTTACGACATCCACGAATAAGAGATGGTTAAAAGTGGAATAAAAGTGGTTCTATTCTTTTTTTCTGTTGGTACCGTGAACCACACGGCACAATTGGCAATTACTTTGCAAAAATTTATTAACGGAAATGTGTGTTTGTTGGTCGCTTTTATCACGTTTTATCTTACAAGATTTAGTGGTAAGTTATTGAGTATGAGTTATATAAAGACTAGCTGTGTGTGTTTTATAAGCCTATCCTTGTAGCTTTTCAAATTTTCCTTTATCCTTGATAAAAATTTATGTCCCCACAATTATAACAACAACAGTTTTGCTTACAACGCAAACAGCGGCCGTATTGCAGTAGACGGATGACTGACACTTTGCATTTTACCCCAAAAATGGGGAAACGATATGGCTCCGTCACGTCCTCTCGTCGCGATTGTAACCGGTTTTATTTCCCGGAAAATTGGCAAGTCATAATAATACGCTGACTCATAAATAAGGATCGGCGTTGCCCTCTCAAGGATTTCTTTTTACGCAACATTTCACTCTTGCTATGGACGGGTGTGGTTTTAGTGGTAGACGCAGCGATTATGCTCACTGTTGAGAATTGGCGAATGATCGTCTTTCAAGTCGAAGTGTCTGGGTTTGATCCCGACATTGTTTTATGTTTTGTTTTGTTTGATGAAAAAATTCAACTCTCAGATATTTCAGTGCCCACTGACAGGATTTGAACTTTGTAAACTTTCCAATTTTCTTATTTAAAATCTCACTGTAATTATGATACATTTTTGAGATCTTACTGCGAGCTAATACGTCATATGAAAATCATACATTTAGACAACTGGGTGTTTAAACCCAAGTTGCTTGAGTTTTCCAGTGCAAAGAGTGTATCCTTATTCACCCAAGAATAAAGGCCATGAGCTGGCCTAGAACTCTTCTCTCCTGATTTAGAACCAGGACGATAATAATTATAAATTTTAGTTTCCTGCGGTGATAATGACGTTGCTGCCGTACCTATGTTCCTTTGGCTTTTGTAGTTGGACATTATTTTTATTTACAATTACGGAATTTTCAATGAATACATTTAGCCGTTGTTTATTTTCTATATACATATATATTATTTTTAAATATTGAAATATAATTTTAGTATTTAATTAAGAAGGGACATTTTATTTTTAGTTCTCAGTTTGTACAGTGTTAATATGGGTATTATTCGGGTACATTCTTTTAGTTGATACATTAAACTAGTTTATTTTGAAAGTTGTGATTTTTCCATCTATTATTATTTTTTAAATAATCTAAAATCGTCATGACAAACTCATCCTTGCTTTATCATCAATCGCTTTTTATTCCGCACTAAAGCCTGCACCTAAAAGACATTTGGTCTTGCTTATTGGCGACATATTTTATATTCTGTTTATAGCTTTCTTTATAACATTGTCAAATACTGAGCCGCTTCTTTGTTTGTCAGGAAATACATTATACGATGCTTGATAGTTTACTGCTTATTGTCTGAAAATCGATCTTTCATATGCCTATTTTCATTTCAGGCATCTAGTTATGAAAGGTCAATAAAAGCTCTTTGGAAAGATGATGGGTTACTTCTTCTTCCTCCTGGCTTTAGTCCTGGTTTCCTCCTCACCACTCTGAAGAGGAGTCCGGAGTACGCCGTTGACCTTGGATCCTGGATTTAGTGAGTGTGAGGTGCGAAGGTGAGGATGTTATTTTAGATTATCTCCAGGGAGATGGACCTGTGTGATGTAATTATAAAGTTCATGTATATTTTGTTGAATTATAATTATAAATAAGTAATTATGGCAAAGCATGAGCTATTGAAATTCTGTTTCTTGACACATCTATTGTGCGTACCATGTTTATGAGTAGTAATGAATAAAGATTGCCGTGTGGTTCCCGGCACCAATACAAAAAAGAATAG
Organism: Amyelois transitella; assembly: GCF_032362555.1. Classification (NCBI taxonomy): domain Eukaryota; kingdom Metazoa; phylum Arthropoda; class Insecta; order Lepidoptera; family Pyralidae; genus Amyelois; species Amyelois transitella. Next base: position 1,335,038 of record NC_083515.1, read on the forward strand.
GACCACTCCATCTCTTTCCCATGGATGTCGTAAAAGGCGACTAAGGGATAGGCTTACAAACTTGTGATTCTTTTTTAGGCGTTGGGTTAACAACCTGTCACTATTTGAATCTTAATTCTATCATTAAGCCAAATAGCTGAACGTGGTCATTCAGTCTTTTCAAGACTTTTGGCTCTGTCTACTCCGCAAGGGATATAGACGTGGCCATATGTATGTATGTATGAATACAAATTTTTATTTATTTACAAGATTTCAGCCCTTTTGGGGTTAAATTTCGAAAAATTCTTTCTTATTTGAGCACTACGTGGTAACAAAAAGCTGATGTTCAAATTTCAAGTTTGTTGCTTCTAAGGTTTATTTATTACCTATTTATTCTTTATTGTATCTAACAGTTACAATTTGTAAAGAACCATAGGTGGATTTAATACTAATAACATTATCTAACAGTCTACCTTTGGGTTAAGCGGAGAACCTTTGTATGGGTGATAATAATGTATGATAAACATACTTACTATACTTACATAGGTTTATGCGGCACGTTGATGAGTCAGTCACCCTTGTTCCTTTATATCTATTTAAAAAAGAGGTCACTGAATTTTTTACTGATATAAGCGCACAGCCCAAACTGATTAGTCCAGAGATATCACATAACGCATGTATAAGCGATTAATTAAATAAATAAATAAAATAAATATATACGGGACAAATTACACAGATTGAGTTAGCCTCGAAGTAAGTTCGAAACTTGTGTTACGAGATACTAACTCAACGATACTATATTTTATAATAAATACTTATATAGATAAACATCCAAAACCCAGGCCAATCAGAAAAAGTTATTTTCTCATCATGCCCTGGCCGGTATTCGAACTCGGGACCTCCGGTGTCACAGACAAGCGTACTACCGCTGCGCCACAGAGGCCGTCAAAAGTATAAAGTTATACTAATTTCGACTTCCGTGAATTCCTGCAGTAATGGAAATTGGCGAGATTTTTCTTTGCACGCGAGCGCATGCGCAGTGTCCTCTTGTTAACAATACATCTCATTCGACGCGGATGTTTGAAAGCAGAAGGAGAAAATGACCACAAAACCATTAAAGATTAAGTCAAAGTAAGTTAATTAATGCGGATAATGAAATCAACAGACGTTCATTAGGGTAGGGCCGTCGCAAATAATGCGATGTAAACGACCATTCACATTGATTTAGTGTCGCCAACCCCTTTGCGCATAAATCTATTGTTTTCGTGACTTGGGACAGTACAATATGGCATTTAGAAGTAATATCTTCAGTGTTATGACTTTTTGTAACGGTGCCGTGTGGTTCCCGGCACCGTTACAAATAAGAATAGGACCTCTCCATCGCTTTCCCACTGATGTCGTAAAAGGCGACTAAGGGATAGGCCTACCAACTTGGGATTCTTTTTTAGGCGATGAGCTAGCGACTTGTCACTATTTGAATATCAATTCTATCACTAAGCCAAACAGTTGAGCGTGGCCTATCAGTCTTTTCAAGTCTGGTGGCTCTGTCTACCCCGCTAGGGTAAAGATGTGATCATATTAATGTATATGGTATGACTTATTATTTATTTGACGGTGTCTGTGGCGCAGCGGTAGTACGCTTGTCTGCGACACCGGAGGTCCCGGGTTCGAATCTCGGCCAGGGCATATTGATGAAATAACTTTTACTGATTGGCTTGGCTCTTGGATGTGTATCTTTATAAGTATTTAATATTATAAAATATAGAATCGTTGAGTTAGTATCTCGTGACACAAGTCTCGAACTTACATCGAGGCTAACTCAATCAGTGTAATTTGTTCCGTATATATTTATTTATTTATTTTTAGTGGATGGATTGATGGATATGGCATTTATTTACTCTGTAGTCTTAATCATATTATAAGAGGCCACTGTCTAATTAACTGACTCTTTTCTGAGTTATGTAGGTACCTTAGTTTGAGTGCTAACCGATGCTCTTATGGTAAGGGAAAACATCGTGAGGAAACTGAAACATTCATATTATTAATATGACTATTATCCAATATGAGTTAGGTTGACTAAGCAGATATACAAGGAGAGTGTGGAGGGAAAGGTCGGAGTGGGAAGACCTAGACGAACGTATCTTGATCAAATTAAGGACGTCCTGGTAAGAGGTCAGGTCAAGAGTACCCGAAACCGCCGAGCTTGCATGAAGAGAGTTATGAATGTGGATGAAGCGAAGGAAGTATGCAGAGTTCGTGGCAAGTGGAAAGAGGTAGTCTCTGCCTACCCCTCCGGGAAAGAGGCGTGATTTTATGTATGTATGTATGAGTTAGGTTCCCCTTCAAAGGATGCGGAGGTCAGATGGGATTCGCTTCCTGTAATCCAGGATCATAGGCATAAAAAGACCCGCGCTTCTCTCCAGAAAGGTGAGAAGACGGGGGTGTAACCGGGACTAAAGCCAAGAGGAAGAAGAGGAAGACTGACTGATTGACTGACTAAAAATTTGAAAATTTACATGTAGATTCCTCGTCTAGTCTAAGTGTGTTATATATGGAAATATATAGAAATTTCCGCGGAAACGGATATTAGTACGATATTTCGTTTAAATTGGCGTAGCTGCGTATTTTAGTAAAATTATATCGTTCTTTAAAAAATATGTGGTTCAAGGAGACTAAAAACACAGAAATGAAAATGTTTCGTTATTTTTTTTTTTCAGCGAAAATAAATTGCTGTATTTCACGCCAGCTGCTTTCCTTCCCGCGTTGATTATCAATGTCGTTCAAGAGAATACATATTATTTTATTACAAAGCTCTTATAATTTAATTTTTCTACAGTGGGAAAACCACTAGAACGAGGTACTTAAAGTTTCCAGGAAAAGGTGGAAATATATATACAGGTATGCTTTAATAAATATGAAAAGATTTCTACTGAAACAAATAGCACTGTTATTTTAATTAGGTTTTCACAAAAATCCCACTCAAGCGATACTCAGCCAAAACATTTTAAAAACATACATACATACATATGGTCACGTCTATATCCCTTGCGGGGTAGACAGAGCCAATAGTCTTGAAAAACATCTTACAAGAAAATAACCTGTTAAAACCTAAAACACTGTTGGCTCTGTCTAACCCTTAAAGGAATAAACATCTCTAATAAATTTATATTAATTTATATACATATGTACTAGAAAATAGTTCCGTTCACCTATCAACACCAAATACCCGTTCGCAAAACATATTATGTTTTTTCCATCGGGAACTCCTAACCCTCCCAGTATCGTTGGGGCCGATCTAATATCCCTTTTGTGGGCTGTTATTGGCCCTTTGTTTTCTCGAATCACTTCCTGCCGGCCTCGCGTGTAGATAAAGCTGTTTGTCGGTCATTCGCGCTAAATTAGCACTAGTCTGATTATCCCCTAAGATTCGGTAGGTCAAGTATTTTTGATAAAGAAAAAAAAAGATGTTTTTTTTCGTCTTGATTGTGTTGGTACACTGTCGGTGATGACTAAGGATAGTAGCACAAACGGAAGATTATTTAACCATGAAATAAATTAAAATAAACTTAGTTATAAATATAAGTCTAAAATTAAAAAAAAAACTATAAATGTGACCTTAGTAAAAAAACAATTGTCAATTTATTATTATAAAACTGTGTCTTTTCTTTTGTTTATTGACTAAATAATTGCATAATGAAAACTTGTTCAAACGTGTTAAGACATTGAATCAAAATTCTTTACAAATGAAAGAGGTATATAACAAAGGGGTTTTGTTTGTGATTATTTGTGCACACGCCAAATTGCTCCAATATTCATCTATCTTCTCACGAGTCTTGAAGAAATTTCTATTATAATAAATTCTGCAATAATGCTCCTGTTTTATATAATATACCTGTACTATATAAGGATGCAGCTGAGATTAAAGCCAGGAGGTAGAAGAAGCTTCTGTATGTTTTTTATTTACTAATTTATGTACACAGAAAACATCGAGAGTGATAATCACAAGAAACAAAATTACAAAGGTTCTGCTTATTTCAAAAAGAAATCTCTTCCAGCAGACCTCAGATAGGTCTCCTAGTATTTTGTAGATAAATAAATTAATAAAAAAGAAGTCGGCTTATTATAAAACTTTACCTAGTCAATGATCGCAGTTTAGTGGTCCCGGACATTTTCTTGATTAGGTTATTTATTAGATCGGTTGGCGACAATTTTATTGGTTTTATTGCAATTGTAGTACTATTTTTTCTCTATTACTCCGTTGATAATTATTTATTTAGTAAATGTAGTCTCTGCCTACAGCTTCGGGAAAGAGACGTGATTTATGTATGTATGATATATATGTTACGTTAAAAAAAGTATAAGATAAACCCATAGAATTAAGTATAATCACATTATTATTTATATTACTGTGGTTATTCTTAGACTTCTTAATCTGAAATATAAAATTCTCGTGTCACAATGTTCGTTCCCGAACTCCTCCGAAACGGCTTAACCGATTCTCATGAAATTTTGTGAGCATATTGAGTAGGTCTGAGAATCGGCCAACATCTATTTTTCATACCCCTTAGTGATGAGGGTTGTCCACCCTTACCATTTTTTTTTAACTAGAAATTACTTAAATTTATTTATATGGCAAAACAACGTTTGCCGGGACAGCTAGTGTACCCTAAAAATGTATGACGACTCAAAAACTTTTCTTTTAAAAACTTGGCAGCTTTGTTGATCCATCGTCGTCTCGGGAAATCTTTATTGAGTTACCCCATTATAACTACGATGCGAAACTTGATGTTGTACAAAATGAACAATAAGTCAAACGCTTTTAGTAAAAGGCTAAATTATTTATTTATTTGGGAAATATACAATTGTTGTAACTCTAAAACAATATACGCATATGACAACGCATAAATCAATAAAGTATCCACTAGAAAATAGTACGTAGAAAACGTTAAACAGACTATGATAATTTAGATTTTTACAAAAACCAATTGTTGTAACACCTATGCCTATTTTCATTATTTTTATCTTTTAAACTAGTTTTTATTATGTATACTGATGGTTTTATATTTTATGAAGTTAAAATTGTTCTTGATTTACTTTGACCTGTATAAAAGAGAATTGAGGCAAGTAAAAAGATGTTGCCTTCCCTCCATTTGTTAAATTGCGAAATGAAAAATACGTAGATACAGTAACATCTCTTTTTCAGATAAATATCACATTTGTTTCCCCTGCGGGGTTGTCAGAGCCGACGAACACAAAACTCGTAGGCCACGTTTAGCTAGATAGCCTATTGACAGACTAAACGACAGATACAGGTTGCTAAATCATCGTAAGAAAATCTTTGATGACGTTTTGGGAATCTATTTTGGGATAATATACCTATTAATAGTAGCTTACTTAACAAAGAATAAGTGACGCCACAGCGTATAAACATACATATAATCACGTATACATCCCTTGCGCGGTAGACAGAGCCAACACTGTAAGGCCACGTTCAGCTGTTTGCCTTAATGATAGAATTGATATTAAGAATAGTGACAGGTTGCTAGCCCATCGCCTACGAGAAGAATCCCAAGTTTATAATCTCTATAAAATCTATTCTTAATCGCCTTTTATGACATCCATGGGAAAGAGATGGAGTGGTCCTATTCTCTTTTATATTGTTGCCGGGAACTTATTAACTTATGTGACGTCAACAAGTGACACCTTGTATTCAATTTTGTAAATAAACCTATTCTATTCTAATATTATTGAACTATTCGGCCGATAACCAAACATTGTTCCGAGAATCTCTATCGAGTTACCTGTGGAATACCCGTCGGGCCCTTTTAGTGGATAAACATTGATGTTACATCGCATTCAAATTTGATTCAGTGGTTTACTTACATATGTAGATAGAAAGGCTACAGCCGAAGGGTAGGTACCATAATAAATAGACTTTGAAAAAAAAATAACAGGAAAATATTAAAAAATTAAATTAAGTAAGTAAATGAATAAAAAATTTGAATTAAAAAAAAAGTGCTTTGTGGTTCCCGGCACCAATATAAAAAAAGAAGGACCAGTCCATCTCGTTCCCATGGACGGCGTAAAAGGCGACTAAGGGATAGGCTTATAAACTTGGGATTATTAGTCGATGTGCAAGCCACCTGTCACTATTTGAATCCCAATTCTATATTAAAGCCAAACAGCTGAACGTAGCCTTTCAGTTTTTTTAAGACTGCTGGCTCTATCTATCCCGCAAAGGATATAGATGTGACTATATGTATATATCCGGGTTCGAATCTCGGCCAGGGTATGATGAGGAACGAACTTTCTCTGATTGGCCTGGGTCTTGGATGTTTATCTATGTAAGTATTTATTATAAAAATATAGTATCGTTGAGTTAGTATCTTGTAACACAAGTGTCAAACTTACTACGAGGCTAACTCAATCTGTGTAATTTCAAAAAAAAAAAAAAACATGTATATATGTATGTAAGCAATCTCTTTCTAATGGATGTCGTAAAAGGCGACTAAGGAATAGGTTATAAAATTTGAGATTCTTTTTTAAGGCGATGCGCTAGCAACCTGTCACTATTTAAAACTCAATTTAATCCGGCTAAAAAGCCGGCAAGCTTAACATACAAAAAATGTATTTTCGCCCCAAGTTGGTTGGTAATACATAAAAAAAAATAGTGATGACTTATAGTGATGTCATCTTTAGGTATTGTAAGACACAGTCTACATAAATTGTATTTGAAAGTTACGTCGCGAAAGTTGGAAACATACTAACTACACAAATGAAATTCATATTGAAATTTATTCCCGTGCTAACTTTATACATAGTTGAAGTTAGAATTCGGCGGAGAAATTAATGAAGTTGTTTTCTTTGATCGTCTCTAACGAAAATTCTAGAAATTTCACAAGTAAAACTGGGCGGTTGTTTACAGCCGAAATAATTTTCGCCATTCATAAAGTATGCATTTATTATTTCATTAAAGTTTCGCCCGCGTAAAACAAAAAATCCCATTAATTACCGTCCTTGCGAGAAATTCTGGGAACCATCTCTTATTTAATCCAAATATATCTATCTAATATATATAAGTATCTATTTATCCATTTGAATCCCAATTCTATCATTAAGCCAAACAGCCTAATGTGGCTTATCAGTCTTTACAAGATTGTTGGCTCTGTCTACCCCGCGAGAGATAAAGACGTGACTCCATGTATGTATGTATGTATGTTTGTATGCATCTCATATACTATTTGTTAGAAAATAGACTAAAGTTTATAAGCTTTTCGCTTAACTGGCTTTTATAATCTGAGCAGGAAGAAAAGCTTAGAGAAGCTTGTTTTTTTCTTCCAACCACCGTAGCATAGAACTCGCGACATCGGTTTGATCGCGCGATAAGCTATCGCCGTTTCGACTGTCAACGAGGCAGCGATAGTTTACGCGATAAAAACGGCATCGCGCGTGTCATGCTACAGGGTCAGTTTACTTTAACGTTAGTTTTTGTTTTTTATACCTGCATATATACCTAAGTTATTTTTATCGATTTGTTTTTTAAATTTATAAAGAAAAATACATATTCATACAAAGAAATCTCAATAGTTTTTACTTTTGTTTTTTTCTCAATATTACCTATACTGCCCAACTAAGCGCAAAAGCGGTAACTCAAAGAAAGCGAGTTTTGAGATAATTGAAGTTATGTAAAAATAGTTATATATATACTTTATGTATAGTTTTTTTTATTTGTTAAATATTATTTATATATTATATAGGGTGTATTTGTTATCACATTAGTTAAATTATCAAAAATGTATAATAATGTACTTTATTCATGAGATACGGTTACACCGCTTAGTAAACTATAGAATTAAAATTGAGATACCGCTTTTTCGTTAGCTCTTCTCAAACATGTGTGTATACAAAAAGGAATGTATTTTCTATCGAATAAAATATGTATTATTTGAAAAAAAAAACAATTAAAGTATATATATAACGTTTTTTTATTATTAAAATTTGAAATTACATAAAAAAATATTTAAAAACAAACGGTTTTTGGAAGGAATTTTATTAGTCAAAAGTAGGGAGTTCTCTCCAAAAGGACATTCTATTTTGTGGTATTATATTTTGAAAAGATTTCAAAATATTTTCTTTTTTGTTTCTTGAAATTCCTTCCGGAGCAGTTTTCTTTTTTGGTGGAGGCAAGACATGACTTTTTAAAATTTTTTTTTCCTATAATGCTAGCAGTAATTGCATTTTGATCGAATCCTGTTTTGTAGGTGATATCAAAACTGCCTCTTTTAACTTCAACTTCAACCATTTCGCTGACATATGGACGCGGTTTAATTCGAGACAGTGCATATTGTGTGGTATAATCATCCCAGTCATAAAAGTCTTGCATGTTCATCTCTTTAAGTTTTACATTTTTTCCTGCAGTGCTAACTGCCTGAGAAAAATCTGCGAAATCATAAATTTTGTTTTTCATGCGTTTTATGGACAGCTCTACCCTATGATGGAAACTATCAGCTGACATAAAGGTGTGGCCGGATTCAAAATATTTGATGACAATCTTGTCGGCGTTGATATCCTTAGAATTTATAATATAAATTAAGAAAGAAAAAAACGTCCAGTTTTTGTTCTGGGAGGAACAATTATCAACCCATAGTATGATATTTTTTTTATCCCGATGAAAAATAAAAAATTGATAGTATGCACTTATAATTTCGGCTTTGGAACGTCCAAACAACCCTTCATACCATAGTACAGGAAAAACACTCAAATCTTTTCGGCCTTGACCAGTTGACACGAAACTTTCGTTGTAAACCACTATCCTATGAGTAAAAATAGCAGTTTTGAACATGTCTATCCTGGGCAGCATGATAACTTTTTGTAAATCAGCAGAATATACAACAGTATCAGTTTCATTTAGCTCACTGTCTAATTTATACTGCTCTCTGGACATGTATGCCCGTTTGTTATGACTTTTCCACTTCGTGCAACCTAGACAGTCTTCTTTAAGGTTTTCTTTGGTATGTGTATCATCGTGTAAACGGAACTCTTCACAGTCCTCACACTCTTCGTGGCCAAGCTTTACAAAAGAAATATTTAATTCTGCGACTACTTCTCGATATTTATCGTAAGATACTTTGCAAGACGGATTTTTTTCTAAAAAGTCTTTATGCATCGCACTGATTGTCAAATCACTGGGCAAGTATAAGCGATTGGGAGCGTGTTCACGCCTGTAATGAGATATACTCGGCTCAAAGCTCATTATATGTTCCTTAATAGGAGTAGATTCAATTTTATTGTGAGGAGTAGCTCCCAGTCTTTTGTCTACTGGTGGTGCAACCGTGTCGTTAGAATTGGCCAAAGCCGTATGTAAAGGTTTGTCATTAGATGATTTGTAGCCCAAAGTTGTCAAAAAGAAGGTTTTACATACTCCATACTTTGTACCGAGCACGTCCTTAAGTGAATAACTGTAGCTTACTTTTTTTCTGTACTCCTCTGATTCAAATCTTGTTACTGTTCTTTGTTTCACAGATTTAGCTGAGGTGTGATGCAGCATATAAGCCTTCCTCTCTTTGTCATTCAAACTCCAGAAGCTCTCATTTATAATTTTTCGCTGCTCTTCCGATATATTTTGGATACACTGCTTTTTGCATGAAGCAGGACAGGGTGGTTTAACGTTATGTTTCTCTCTAATCTCACTTTTTTTCACTTCATTTCTGACTTTGAGAGGTTGGTCGTGTTTTTTTCTTTTCCTAATTGTACCGGCCTTAGTATAAGTTGTAAGATTATGTGTATTTCCATCAGCTATCTCGTTTTGTGTCAGATTCTCGGTGTCCCTAAGATTATCATTTGGTGTCACTTCGTGTCCTTGAGATGAATTCTCAACAGATTTTTCGTATTGAACACTTATCACATTTGAATTATTCCTAAGAGATTCAGAAGTGCAAATAGTATTATCGGAAGCAGTTATCAATATTTTTTCTGTATCATCTTGAAAAATACAGGATCTTTGTTGATCTTCAATAGTATCTGTGATCAAAGGTTCTGGATTACCGCAATTAAAAACATTGTGTATGTTGTGTGTATTAAAACAAAAGCCTGGCGATGATATGTCACTTAAATCATTATGTTCAATAATTGGCACAGTTGTCAATGTGATCAACGAGTTAGGGGATTTGTTGTTATTCCCGATTTCTGTGTTTTGATCATCCTGATGCATAGCGAAATAATCAACGTTTGATGTACACGGACCCGATAAAAAATGTGAATCTTCAAAGTCGAAACCATTTGAGGAAGGAAGAATCGGAGCTAGTAATTGATCAGCACTGTTGAATCTTGAAAATGCGGGATCATCATCTGAATCACTAGTAGGAAAAAAGTCGGGATCGATCGTTTTAATATTACGTTGTAATTGTTTGGATTCCTTAAACTTTTCCCTCAACGCCTTATTTTTTTGTGCTAAAAGCATCATCATTTTCGTATTTCTTTGCGACATGGTTTATCTGTAACAATATTTAATAAGTATAACTGAATTATTTTATTCATCAAAAACGTTTAGTTATCTTTAACAAACATAATACAAATTATATATTTGGGAAATAAATTAAAATATTGCACTTACGTAATGTAAAGTGCAAATCAACTTATTATCATCGGAACAACAATAACCGTATGGCTGGGAAAATATGATTAAAAATAATTTACTTTATGTTCTGGTAGATCAAGGTCAATTTTGCTAAGTACGAATGCGTACGAGGGCGCGCACGCCAACCGCAAGAAAGTTTAACACAAAATTTCTAATTTTGCAATGATTATGGTTACAAAATGCTAAAATAATATTTAATAGGACTTACCTGAATGTCAATGTATGAAGTGACCCCATTAAGCACCTTAATTTACAGTTTTTTTCTCAATTTTGCACAAATATCATGACCTCTTCACAACAAAAACAAACAAGTTATGACACGAATTTGCGAACGAATTTGCCAAGGGCAGGGATAAATCACTGTAAAATGTATTAGAAATTCGATCTTATCCAGTAAAACCATAAGGGCTAATTTAATTTTGCTATTGCAACCGTATCTCACTAATTCAAAACAGTTTGCGTATTATGCAAGCATTAAAATACTAAGCATTATAGCGGTAACTCATTACTGATTTTACTCATCCTACTTACCGCTTATCGGCTAAGCAAAAGTTGTGTATTTATTTAAGAATTTTAGCGATATTTAAATTTGCGGCTGGTTGCCTACGTAATATTAATATACCTCTAACACCCTTAGTGATATATGGTAAAACTGAGATAGAAAAATCTTTCTTAAGGTTTTTTCATACGTTTTGAACAAGATAGTGCTAAATGGCTTAGTCCAGTAGATGCGTATTTTTTAAAGCTATCCGATGGCATAAAAATCAATTTTACGATTTTTTTTGAGATACCGCTTTTGCGCTTAGCAGGGCAGTATAACCCCGGATTTAAAGCACTTTTGGGAAATACCCATTGCGGTCCCCGCTCAAATTAATACGTGTTTTTATTTAATTTTGAGCGAGCACCGACGTTTTTCTGCGAATAAACAAGATAGAATAGCCGGGGATTCGGCTATTGTTGACACTGGTTGATTGCAAATTTAGTTATTTCGTGGCTAAAGTCAGGCCATTTTCTTTTTAAGATATCTGCGTGATGTTTTTGTTTTTAATGATTAAATTTCGTATTTAAATTATCAGAAAATTGCGCCTCTTTTTGATGCCTACATTTCTATTTGCCGTGATCTCAGCAAAAAAGTGATAATGGACGTGACAGGTGGATAATTAGGGAAAATCTCAATAAATAGTGATGAGTTACCGCATTGCTATATAAGCATTTTACAATTGTACAATAATTTATTAGAAATGCCTTACTGAAAATTTCATTCTGCTATACCACATGTGAAAAATTATCAGTCAACGCCATCTATAGAGATTTTTTGTATCTAAATTATCAAAAATTCAGTAGATAGTTCCGAATTCATTTTTTTTTGTTTCCCGTTAGTCTATTTTATCGCCTTTATCAGTTTTATCGATATCTTCTGTCTCATGATTTATTTATATATTTAAGTGCACAAAATTATATGCAGTAGCATTTAATATATTAATTGTAGTACACGATACTTATATACTTAATATTGAAGAGCTTATTATAAACATTTCTGTTACCACATTGATGTATTTTTTTTTTCATTTCATCTCTCTATTCAACCTTTTCACTTGTTTTGAGTTATTGTCAAAGTGCTAATTAATGATTATTATTATTGTTATTGCAGCTCGTAACATTAATAACGTGTCGTGTACGAAACATAATATTAATAAGAACTTTTCCAATAACGTACACGAACTCCAAACATAACATTCAGTGAGATTCTTTGTTTATTACTCGTTTTGTTTTGTTTTGTATGGGAAAGTCGACTTTAAGATATTTTTAATTAAAATACTTTGATCTCGTATTTAACTTTATTCTATTGAAAATTCTAACAAATTTCCGTTTACGTGGGACTTATGTAGGTACAATAGGGTTAAGAGGTATTAATAGTAAACATAATACCTATATAAATTGTAAAATATACTCAAAAGTAGTTAAAACAAACTAGATTGATTTTGATGACAATCGGCACAAAAATATACAAAATCTTTAGGAGTAACATAGTCTGGGTATCCCATCAGGGTAATAACTGCACAAAAAATAAATAAATTTGTTTGTTTGCTTGTTTGTAATATCTTCATTGCACAGAAATTTACACAGTTACGGATAAAAAAACGGGATAGATTATTTATCCTTGAGGGCTTCAATGATGCCCAAAATAACTATTCCACGCGGACGAAGTCGCGGGCACAGCTAGTTATTTCTATGGCAAAACAACGTTTGCCGGGACAGCTAGTAATACTATATAATATTTGAAACAACATACAATGCACCGTTGCCGCTGAAATTACCCGCCATGTCAATTTCACGCTTGACGGGTCTTCGAACACGGCAGTAGGCTGCACCGTATGGCAGTGTGAGGGTCTGCATCCAGTGTCGAGATATTCTATACGTAGAGTATGTTTTTTAAAAGTTCTAAAACGGCATAAGCGTATATACATACATATAATAACGCCTATATACCTTGCAAGGTATCCAGAACCAAAAGTCTTTGGAAGACTGAAAGTTAGTTCAGCTAGCGTAACTGTTTGGCTTAGTGATGGAATTGAGATTTAAATCCCGAATTCGAATATCGGGTTCAAATCCGGGCCAAGGCATGATGAGAAACGAACTTTCTCTGATTTGCCTGGGTCTTGGATGTTTATCTATATGAGTAGATATTTATTGTAAAATATAGTATCGTTGAGTTAGTATCTCGTAACACAAGTCTCGAACTTACTTCGAGGCTAACTCAATCTGTGTAATTTGTCCCGTTTATATTTATTTATTATTATTTATTTAAATAGTGATAGGTTGCTAGCCACGCTCAGTTATATGGCTTAATGGAAAAGGATAACAAAGATTGAATTAGTAACAATTTTTTAGCTTAGGACGAATCCTACGATCATTACCTAACCTTTTCTTTGATCAACTTTTACAATCTACACTAGTAGTTTTTTCATCGCTTTCAGACCAGCATGGAATTTTTATATCGCATGTAATCCTATTGCATTACGTCGATGGAAAACATACCTAATACGGGAAACATTCGACCGTTCTCGTACATAATATATTAATATGGTAATTTAGTATCATAAACCTTTGTCGCATGGGGATTGATTTACGACCAAAAGATGTCTCACATTAATCTTTTTGCTTTTGTGGATTGAAATATTACGGCGAAATATAATAAATAAAATATAGAGCTTTTAGTTTCTATGTAGATAAAGGTACACCGGATTATTTTTCTTGTTACCCATTTGCCCGTATTCGTAGTAAGTCGCGACAGAAGGGTTTGCATAAAATCAGAATAAAAAGTACTCTATATGTTAATTCATAGCTATCCTTTGTTAGATTTTTAGTTTCTATTTTTAACTGGTTTTATACTTTCGCGTTGCATTATGCTATTTCTAAATAATACAGGTATTAAAGCACAGACCCTCAACATATTTAAAAATAATGTACATATTTACGAGTAAGTTCCTGTCTAGTTGAGCACCTAGATCGAATGTCAGGAAATTTATCTTAGTTTATGTATGTTTATTTATTTATTACTTATAATTATAATATACTTATACTTATTACTTATACATATATATATAGAAACTTTTACTGTATTTAGTGGATAGATATATGTCTACTATCTGTATTTCTGTTAGTATATTATTATATTGTTGCTAATAACACATTGACTTACCGCTTTTTACCGAATTATCTATTTCCTTTATTGTTTGCCGGTTGACTGGAAGAGATCCTTCATGGAATAAGTACGCCATTGCTATAGCTGAACGTGGCTAAATAAAGGGGTAACGATGCGCAACGTTATTATGAGTATGTAATAAAATACCTATGTTTATTTTTGTAACATGCGACATATAGGCCTCTTGGCGTCTCAACTCCATTACAAAAAGTACAATGAAGCCTATAGAATTAAATTTAATAAGGACAAAAATTACGGAAGTGGGGTTCTAAGGGGGGTGGGGGGAGGGGATGGAGCACACCCTCGTATGAAATTTACTTACGTCCTTACGACGCGTAATTAAGTTATCGGATTCGGCTTAGAAGGCTGCGCACCCACTGAGCTAATGATACTCATTCCCTGATTTGGTCTGGCTTCAGTGACTATTGTGAAACTATTTATTTTTAAAATAAAGAAGTGGCAATTTACAAATTTAGATCTCTTATATCTAAATCGTGGACGAATGCACGTTGTCTACATTAAAAGTTGTGAATGAGTATAAAACTAATGGCTATTATACCCACTTTTTTAGTCTATGAGATGATTTTCGAAATATATCCGAGAACGTTATCGAAAAAACACATAATAAATTGATCAGATTGCTCCGCCCCGTTGTTTCTACTGTACATTGTTTGTCATTCATTTAGCAACAGGAAAATAAAAAAATTAAATTAAATAAATAAATACTACGGGACAAATTAAACTGATTGAGTTAGCCTCGAAGTAAATTCAAGACTTGTGTTACGAGATACTATATTTTTATAATAAATACTTATATAGATAAACATCCAAGACCTAGGTCAATCAGAAAAAGTTCATTTCTCATCATGCCCTGGCCGGGATTCGAACCCGGGATGCCACAGAGGCCGCTAACAAGAAGAATTTAATATCACTATTATAATGAAAGGTGAATAAAAAAAAAACTTAGCAAATGACTAAGATGAGTCATAAGGGATCAGTGGGTGCAAGCCACTGAAGAAGCTTGGTACAGTTCCGGCGTAATGAGAAGGTGGATGACGCTACTCACTTTTCGTGTAATTTCATTTATATTTTTTATTCATTCTCTACCGCAATCATAAAATACATTTGGATTTTATTTTTTTTGTTTAACCAATCCGATCATTGCGAGGATTTATTTACGTATTGCGAATTTGGAAACCAATTTTCTTTAGCAATTATTATTTCAATATATGTATAGTCTTGCCGTGTGGTTCCCGGCACTAATACGAAAAAGAATAGGACCACTCCATCTCTTTCCCATGGATGTCGTAAAAGGCGACTAAGGGATAGGCTTACAAACTTGGGATACTTTCGTTCGTTTCGTTCTTCGTCTTTATCCCTTGCAGGGTAGACAGAGCCAACAGTCTTGAAAAGACTGAATGCCCACGTTCAGCTATTTAGCTAAATGATAGAATTGAGATTTAAATAATGACAGGTTGCTAGCCCATCGCCTAAAAATGAATCCCAAGTTTGTAAGTCTATCCCTTAGTCGCCTTTTACGACATCCATGGGAAAGAGATGGAGTGGTCCTATTCTTTGTTGTATTGGTGCCGGGAACCACACGGCACATTTTATTTATAAAGATTTGTATTTGACATACATACATATAATCACGTCTGTATTCATTGCGGAGTAGATAGAGCCAGCAGTCTTGAAAATACTCAAAGATCAGCGTTCAGCTATATGGCTCAACGATGTAAGATTTAAATCCTAAGTTTAAAAACCTTACCTTTAGTTGTCTTTTACATCACATCCATGGGAAAAATATAGAGTGGTCCTGGAACCACACAGGACATTTATATTGTAAGAACAGTTATAATTTACATACAAACATACATAAATCATGCCTCTTTCCCGGAGGGGTAGGCAGAGACCACATCTTTCCACTTGCCACGATTCCTGAATACTTCTTTCGCTTCATCCACATTCATAACTCCCTTCATGGAATCTCGTCGGTTTCGGGTATTCTTGACTAGACCTTTTGCTCTAATATCTTCGTTTTGATCAAGATACGTTAATACGTAATGGAGTATTCTATGACAAATCATTGTGAATAGCCAGCATTAATTTTTTAAAAAAATTGCTTCACATATTAAAATTTGAACTATGTGAAAATTATGATGCTAACGGCTTTGTAACTTTTAAACCCTGGAGATTCCTAGCTTAACAAACAACACGAAATAACCAGTGGACAGAAAAGTAATCTAGTTCGATATTGAAAAGGTTTGGGTACACGATTGTGAAAGTGCGGTATACATACATACATACATAAAATCACGTCTTCTTCCCGGAGGGGTAGGCAGAGACTACCTCATTCCACTTGCCACGATCGCTGCATACTTCCTTCGCTTCATCCACTCCTGACCCGACCCTTTGCCAGGACGTCCTTAATTTGATTAAGATACGTTCGTCTAGGCCTTCCCACTCCGACCTTTCCCTCCACACTCTCCTTAGTCAACCTGCTTTCATAAGTATAAGTGCGGTATACAGGTTTATATGTTTTATGGCGGTCGTGTACCAATGAGACATACATTGGTTTGATTGTCAACGGATGCTCTTACAGTGAGGGAAAACATTGTGTGGAACATACATATGACGACCTTTTTATCACATACGATGTAGTCTGAGAGGCCACTTTCAGCTGTATGACTTTATGATGAAATTGAGATTTAAATAATGACAGATTGGTAGCCCATCGCCTACAAGAGGAATCCTAGGTTTATGAGCGTATCCCTTAGTCGCCTTTTACGCTATCCATGGGAAAGAGATGGAGTGATCCTTTCCTTTTTTTGGTACTTCTATTGGTGCCGGGAACCACATGGAACAAAAAATTAATTCATTTGACCTAAATGATAAACTTATCTCCATGAGAGATACATCTAGACTTTAACTTATTTGTTGGGCCGCTTGGGGCACCTCGTATCTAAACATGACTTACCTTTTAGTTAACTTGCATAGTGTTAAAGTTATTACAGAAAATCTCGTGTAGGTTACTCACTGATTATCTTTGTAACGTGTTATGTGTATTTTTGTTTCAAGATTATTAACTTATCTATTATTTTATGAACGAGAGTTATATTCAAAACTAGGTCTGGCCCGCGACTTCGTGCGTCGAAAATCTTAATACGTAAATGTTTATTTTTTTTATCCCTCTCTCAGATCTCAATTCAATTCATATTATATCACCTTTTTGGCTTATCGAGACCGTTTGTTGGTTCTGGCAAGGGATATAGACGTGACTATATGTATGTATGTGTGTATGTAGGATTGAGGGGACATATTTTTGTTTATGGGATTATAGATATGATTATATGTATGTATGTAAATAAATTAAAAAGCAGACAGCTGAATGATGGAATTACAATTTCCATGTAGACTCATTTATATATAATCAATAATTACGTTAAAAAAAATAAAGTGTGCCGTGTGGTTCCCGGCACCATTACAAAAAAGAATAGGACCACTCCATCTCTTTCTCATGGATGTCGTAAAAGGCGACTAAGGGATAGGCTTATAAACTTGGGATTCCTCTTTTAGGCGATGGGCTAGCAACCTGTCACTATTTGAATCTCAATTCTATCATTAAGCCAAATAACTGAACGTGGTCATTCAGTCTTTTCAAGACTGTTGGCTCTGTCTACCCCGCAAGGGATATAGACGTGACCATATGTATGTATGTCTTCATTTTAATGGAATCAGTCCCGGTTGCATCACTTCTCTGGAGAGGAGCCTGGGGTTCGCCTTTGACGAGCCTGGGGTTCGCCTTTGACGATCCTGGATTGGGTAAGTCAGGTCAGGACTCCCGTGCGACCTCCTCAACTTATCAGGGGAACCTCACCCATAAAAGATCATGGTTAACCAGTTGCCTAAATATGTAGTCTTCATCACGTTTAATATGGACATCTTGCCGCTGTAGAATAAATGTAAAATTAGTTCCATTGTCACCTGCCTGAGAGAGTACAATTTTACCATGCACTTCATTCAGCTGCTTTTTGGCCTTTAATCCTCTTCTACGATATCATCTCCGGAGTGATAGTATTTTACTTTGACGCAGACCAGTGAATTATGCGTATATTTTTAAAACATTACGCTCGCGGCTTCACTACGCTCAGTAAAAAAATTGTTGAAACGAAAAAAAAATTTACCACAATCAAAATTCTAGCTTTTTCGCATCGCAAAATCAACGACTAGTGGTGTAAAAGAGTAAAAAAATCGTTGATTGACTGGCAAATCGACGGGCTATATCGATATTTGAAATATGTACGTGGTTAGTCTGCGACGATCGATCAAATTCTGTCAAAGCTGTTTTTATTATCGCGGCGATGTGATTTATAAAGATTCACAGGTGGTTGTGTGAGATTTAAAGATTATTTTATTGTTCCTTTCTCCTCTTGGCTTTAGTCCCGGTTGCATCCTCACCAGAGTCCAGAGGATCTCCTCTGGAGAGGAGCAAGGGGTAAACCCTTGACCATCCTGGATTATGAGTCAGGTTTTTACACGAAGCGACTTCCGTCTGATCTCTGTAATCTTTGCAGGGGAACTTAACCCGTCATATGGTTACACATCCATTTGTCTGAATGTGCAGGTTTCCTCACGATATTTTCCCTCGCCGTAAGAGCATCGGTTAGTATTCAAACTTATGTACATAACTTTATAAAATAAATATTGAAACCCACTATTTTGAGCAATTTTTTACTTATTATGGATGAAATTTCCAGCGTAAGTAAAAAGTGCTATAATTTTTTACCTAAGATATACATATATTGAATCTTACCTATAATAAGGTTAAAGATTAATAATATTGCAGTTGTTACATCCGATATACTTAAATAATTTCTACAGATTAAACTAACAATTCATTTAAGTAATAAATTGAGTATGCTATTCCTTCATAAATTATCTCTAAATTCAAATAAAACTATTCGACAAAAATTCAAAAACTTGCGTATATTGAAATTGACATGGAATCCCCGTTTTCATGTTCGACATTCCAGCTTCGGTATTACCATACCTATCCGAACACCCGTCAAATTACCAACTTTGTTGGGAACCGATTGATTTATAGCCATTATTTTGAATTTGGAATGTTCTTTTTCGGCGTTCGTGTTTTTTTTTGTTTATCATAGATAACATTCATTGTCGATTATTCTATAGTCCATGACATTGTCGATATTTTTTATTTATTTTTTTATTTTTATAATGTGTTTTGTCGATTTGTGTACTCACAACACAAATATTTAATTGGCATCATTTTGCTAGATGAATGTGCTTTTTCCCATATTTGCCCTTAACGACACCCATGGATAATTAATTAATTGTATAAAACGGCGATAATAGCTACTAATGACACTGCCTACCTCGTAAAGTATAAAAACGTAATAAATACGTGCATATTTGTAAAACCTTGACCCCGTATTTCCTTAACCGTGGAATTGAATCGGAAAACCTTTTATTTTTATCCAGAAAGTAAGACAAGTCTGAAATGGGAGTGTAAAAAATTCATAACCTCATTTCTATGCTGCGTTCACATCAAATGTGTGTCGTATGCTGATGTGTTTCTGTCCAAGCAAAAATAACGTTTTGAAGAGCTAGTAGCTATGTCGTTGATTTTTCTTCTAACCGTTCGATATGTTACGTCAATAAATCGATTTAGCCATGGATTTCGTGAAAGGCGACTAAGAGATGGGCATATACATTTGGGATTCTTCTTTTAGACGACATGCTATCAACCTGTCACTATATGAATCTCAATTCTCAATCATTAAGCCAAACAGCTGAACGTGGCCTGCATCAGTCTTTCCAAGACTGGTTGCTCTGTCTACCCCGCAAGGGATATAGACATGATTTATGTATGTCTGTATGTATAAATTTTTTGCTATAGCAAAGAACAAATATACTTACAAAAGATTGATTGACTTTACAATCTACACAAAAATTGAAGTAGCTGCGGCAAACACTTTATTTTCTTACTAATTAATTCAATATAACATAGTTACATATAATCACGTTTATATCCCTTGCGTTGAAGACAGAGCCAACAGTCTTGATAAACATAATTAATTGTATCAATATTATCGAAATGTCAACCAACCAAAACCACATTTATTTGCGTTCAATATTCACCATATTTGTCAGTAATAAGTAATGTTGACATGTCAGCCATTCGGAATCTAGTTAAAACGAACGCCACAAACAAACATATGCATCCGTGGCGCATAGCGTCATGGACATAGAACTAAATAGACCCTGTAGGACAAATTCTTAGCCCTGTTCGATAGTCATGCAAAGATAGACCGGGCGAGCGAAGCGAAGTCTATCAATCAACTTGGAGCGAAAACATTATACTGTATGTATATAATACGATTACTTCGATTACTTTTGATTTTGATGAAATTAAAAATTGCAGAATTATCAATTTTGTGGATCATCAAAATCAGTTAAATAGTTTATTGTAAAAAAAATTAACTTTAAATTTTTCTAAGCTTGTTCGCGACAAACCGCTAGTTATTGTTATTAGATCGAATAAAAGAGTACCTATATGTAATATGATTTAAATGATGGTCACAATATCATACTGTGTAAAAAAATATACTAAAATGATCTTTTGAACCGTGAAGTACATGCACTCGCGAGGTCTAGTTATATCTATGTCTGTGGCCATACTACATCTGGTACGCAAATAGTATGCATTTTGAATGCACTGCAATACGAATAGTTTAGCTGTATGTTGTATGAGGGGTTTAATGAAAAACTTGGCTTTTCCAAATTCACACTGCACTGGTGACGTTTCTAAAGTTAAGAATGGAACAAGATTTACCCGAGGATTAGCTCGCGTAAATTTTTAAGTCAAATACAAGCTATTGCTCGTGAATTCGTTCACCGTGAAAGTTCACTGAAAAAAGCTGACCAGATTTGCCCAATTTTTTTAATACCAGTTTTTGAGTTGGGCCACGTCTAACACATTTAGGAACATTCAAATCGTGGCAATAGATTTCGCGTGATGCTAGTACAAACATACATACAGAAATTATAACAATCACATTTTTGGCTTCCGTTGGTCAAATATATATAGATCCCCCATATCGATTTTTGGTCAATTACTATGTATTATATGTATGTTTAGATATAAATACATTTGAGAGATAGCTATTGTCCGCGGATATGCCCGCGTTAACCTAGAATTCCCGTGGTTAAACACTGAATTCTTTTCAGTGGCAGAAACTTAAAAATCTATCACTAACCACAATCGGAGTTGTTTTAATCAGAGTCAAATCAAGTGAATTCGGAGTCCTTTAAAATTCCCAGCATGCGAGTCAGTCAGTTAATTAAAAACGTATCCAAAGTTTTGCAGGAGTCCGCTCACGTCCGCTCTTGGCGCGGCTCGAGTCTTATTAACTCAACTGCTTAATGTAACTTCTGGAAAGTTCCCCATTGTTTCAATTGTACCGCTTGCTTTTTGATCTGAACTTGGCTGTTTTAGGCGATCAAATTTGTTTTAAGTTTAAATCAACTTGGATATATTTTTTGGAAAGAACAATTTATTTATTTTTCCTCTCATGGGTCTACTGGAAGAGATGTCTATTGAATTAAGTATAGCACCTTTCTTTATACCTACTACGATCACTTTATTAAATGATACTGTATACAATTTTACAATATTTTTAAAATAAAATTAAGAGGATATGGCAACACAACAGGCATGATATGCATAGTACTTAACATTTGTTAAATATTTTGCGTCAAATATATCAAGGACATTCGATTTGCAAATAAAATAAAAACTAGCTTTTATCCGCAGCTGCGCCCGCGCATATTCAGCGCTACATACACGCAGAATTTAGCAGCACTTACAAAAGAATACAGGTTTTCCGCAAATCCCAATGGAACTGCCAAAGAAATAGTTTCTACTTCTCCAAACTCTTATTTATAAAAACGCTAAATATCAAGAAGATTCGTTCAGTAGATAACGTGTGAAGTTGGTACCTACAAACAAAATTTATAGTTGGGATCTATAATGCCATTGTTACATGATTCAAAACGTGCGAAATAACACAAAAGTACCTGACGTGCCCGATTGATATGTACCTATACATACATACATACATTTATGGTCACGTCTATATCCCTTGTGGGGAAGACAGAGCCACGTTGAGCTATTTGGCTTAATGGAAGACTTGAGCTTCAAATTATGACAGGTTGCTAGCCCATCGCCTAAAAAAGAATCCCACATTTATAAGCCTATCCCTTAGTCGCCTTTTACGACATCCATGGGAAAGAGATGGAGTGGTCCTATTTTTTTTTATATTGGTGCCGGGAACCACACGGTTACAATTCAATTCATTCAGAAATAAATCACATAATACAAGTAAAAATTACTTAACTAAAAGTAAAGTTACCCTTTATCTATAAATATATTTATTTATAAATAGTACAATGCAACACGAAAGTTTAAAATCAGTTACTCAATGCATGCAACGAAGTGTACTAAAAATAAAAAAAGGTTTGTAAAATGAAATTGTTGTCCAAATCGAAAATCGATACGCATAGAGATAGCCAATTCCGTGTCGCGTTAGGCAAAAGTAAATTATACGTAGGTAGTCATAACTCGCATACATTACTTGATTGGAGATAACTCCGTTTCAATCATTCGTAAGCCGCCGGGCGAGATTGAAACGAAAATTAGCTATTAGCTGGTCAGGTTTGGATACGATGTCGAGGAGTTAGATATCTGGATATGGTAAATCCAATATAGAATGCCAGAACACTAGATATTGGTGTCCGAATACAAATGAGAGATGAACAGTTCAAATCCTACCACGACCGTGTACAAAATACTCTTTTTTCTCTTTACTTTTCAATTAATATTATTTTATTACTTAATTATCAATTATATTCATTTTATTAATGAATTCTGTCGTCTACATTTCTATTCCAATTCTAAGTTTGGATAATTGTGAAGAAGAATTGCACGCTAAAGATAACTTAAGTCCATCGTCCCTGTTGAAATTTGAAACGTTCGAAATAAAAGCAATATTTAAATTATTGTAAAACATTTTGAACTTTACAAAACCATGGATTCAATAAAGAATTAAATCGAGTTCCATTTTAAGCGAAAACCCTTATTTATTTAGTTCGCATGACTTACTAGGTGAGATACTACTTAGATCTGACTCCTATCCTGGTTTTTGTTCTTCATAAACGTTAACGTGCCGTGTGGTTCCCGGCACCAATAAAAAAAAAAGATTAGGACCATTCCATCTCGTTCCCATGGATGTCGTCAAAGGCGACTAAGGGATAGGCTTATAAACTTGGGATTCTTCTTTTAGGCGATGGGCTAGCAACCTGTCACTATTTGAATCTCAATTCCATCATAAAGCCAAACAGCTGAACGTGGCCTATCAGTCTTATATATATAGACGTGATTATATATATGTATGTAAACGTTAATACTATTACTAATTCTGTGTTTCTTTAGCCGATTCCATGATTCCTAACTCAATGGCCGCTTCGTTGCCTCGATTGATTTGAGCGAGGTTTAGTATTCTCGGTTTGATTACCAGCGATGGGCTGTGATTGCGGTGAGTGTGGACCCGGGGGACCAACCCTTGTGTGGACAGTTCTGTACGCTTCTTATTTACCTACTTCGCTAGAAGAAGTGTTTATTTTATCGACACACTCAGCATTTTTCTTTCTAGGATAAATTTATATATACAGACTTAGTTTTCTCGGTTTGATTACCAACGATGGGCTGTAATTGCGGTGAGTGTACAGCGCTGGGCTGTGATAGCGGTGAGTGTACAGCGCTGGGCTGTGATTGCGGTGAGTGTACAGCGCTGGGCTGTGATAGCGATGAGTGTACAGCGCTGGGCTGTGATAGCGGTGAGTGTACAGCGCTGGGCTGTGATTGCGGTGAGTGTACAGCGCTGGGCTGTGATAGCGGTGAGTGTACAGCGCTGGGCTGTGATAGCGGTGAGTGTACAGCGCTGGGCTGTGATAGCGGTGAGTGTACAGCGCTGGGCTGTGATAGCGGTGAGTGTACAGCGCTGGGCTGTGATAGCGGTGAGTGTACAGCGCTGGGCTGTGATAGCGGTGAGTGTACAGCGCTGGGCTGTGATAGCGGTGAGTGTACAGCGCTGGGCTGTGATAGCGGTGAGTGTACAGCGCTGGGCTGTGATAGTGGTGAGTGTACAGCGCTGGGCTGTGATAGCGGTGAGTGTACAGCGCTGGGCTGTGATAGCGGTGAGTGTACAGTGCTGGGCTGTGATTTCGATGAGTATAGGCCTGACTCCTACAAGAAGAATCCCAAGGTTATAAACCTATCCCTATTAGTCGCCTTTTACGAAATCCACGAGAAGAAATGGAGAGGTCCTATTTTTTAGTGTCGGGAACCACACGGCACTTATAAACGGAAACACACACCTCATGTATTGAAATTTACTAATAACCTAGCTACTATGAATAAAATAAAAATAGTTCATAACACTGAAATATCACACGTGACTTTCAGAATATTGTCACCATATAAGTTCTAACGCAAAACGTCTCCTGTTTCACTGGAACACTTTAGTTTTTACTGCCTAGGTAATAAGAGTCACGTTTCTTCTTCATATTTTACTGTAATACCGTTACTGTCTATCTCATATTAGACTTTTATGCATTTGACATAAGGTTTTATTTCAAATACAGGTTCTTGTATGCAGATGTTTCTTATGTGGGAAACGAAGACTTTGTGTTGAATGTATTAAGGTTCAGTTTTGCTCTGAAAATGAAGGTTGTGGAGGAAATCCCACAGGCAGAGTTAGAAACTGAATTTAGTATTTGTATGGAAATTTATAGTACTTGAGGCACGCTTCCTGAGTATAATATTTCATTGTGGACTTTTGTTTTTTTATAATTTGACAGTGCATGTGTGATGTTTTTTTTCATGTCTATGTCCGCTATATGCGCGGGGTTGACAGAGCTAACAGTTTTAAAAAAAAGACTGATAGGCCACGTTCAGCTGGTAGGCTTAATGATAGAATTGAGAAAAAAAATGAATGTTAAAAGATAAAAATATCTTGTGAAATAAGATTATAGTGTGAGGAATAGAAAAGGGAATGCTTATATAGTTTGGATATATCCAAAACTTTATTTATATTTACAGTAAAGTCTATATCATACTGAGTCGAGCAACTACCTTGTCATAATAATTACTATAAATTCGGGTCCACACTATACATTCCACAGCTGAACGTGGCCTTTAAGTCTTTGTGAGAGTTATGGCTGAGTCTACCCTGTAAGAGATAAAAAGGAATCATTATGTATGTTTTTAATATCTTTATTGTATAAACAAAGGCACACAGTAAATTTGTAAGACAAAATATACAAAGGCTGACTTATCTCATTTAGGGATCTCTTTCATTCAAACAATTGAATAATTAAGAGGAGAGTTACTTGTATGTATATATGTACGGGTTACAATTTAGGGTGCAATCATTAAAATGTCCAAAATCTTCACAAATTTAATCAACAGTGAACATGAAATGTATTGTCAAGCTACAAACTTGTTGAAAACTTTACACGAGGAAATCGCACTGATTAAAATAATGTCAACAATGTTAGCAAACAATATGTTTACTCACAACACATTAAGAAATCATTCACTGCTTGTTTACTCATTCCTCCCACAATTAACAACATTCCGTGTATTTGATTACGTGTAAGACGAAGATTTCCCTCCTTTGATGGCAAAACTGAAAAACAAGGGTCTATTATATAAATGAAGAGTTGAAATTTATAGAATGGGTCGCTTTTTACTTTATGTATAGTTATTAGCGACTAGTCCCAGTCTCACACGGATAGTATTTATAGATATAAAACTTCCTCAGAAAACTCTCTTTCCAAAATTTTTAACATATCATTGCTTGCCACAAGGGATATAGATTTGGGACAATTACTTCAGTTAGTGATTTGAAAACCATTATTACAAAACTCATAGTTGTAGTTGTAGTAGTAGTTGTCTGTAGTATGTGACCTTTCAGTCTTGAAACTATATATAGGCTTTATTGTGTAAGAGATAAATATGATATGTATACTTTTTGTGTCATGTATCAAACTTAACTTAAAAAAAAATATATTGTACTGGCCCTAATTAATTAAAAAAAATCTGTCCTAAAAAATTTTTGAGGCCTGGTCAATACACAGTTATTATTATTTTATTTATAAATGACCATCCATGGTCACTGTCTGTGAAAACATTACCTAAAAATACACACTTGTTGTAGGTACGAATTTTATTTTAAAATAAATATCCCCCAACAATTCTCCTCGTCACTTCTATATTAAAATCGGTCTATGAAAACGTTTTGAAGAGGAAAACAAATAAATAATTCTAGTAATTGGACGCCGAATCGAGGGGGTGACATGCTGCTGCATGTCAAATGCAATAGGACCCCTGTTTTAGTCAAACAACACTCGAGAAAGGGCCTCCCTAAATTGGTACGATTATATAAGAATGTAAACAAGATTCTTGATATTATGTTCGGACATAGAAACAAACATGAAGGCCATTTAGATAGATGCTTTTGTCTCGTATATGGAAGACAATATACATTGTTAAGGCAAAAGATACATCAGCTGTATCCACAATCTTATTTTTACGAAATATTTTGAGGAACCTCTTTTATAATAAAAAAAAAATATATTTATACAAGGAAATTATACAAAAAATAAAAATAAAGAAATGTATAATAGTTTCTTTACATATACTTAAACCAAAATTAATCACTGCTATGTATTATAGTTTTTAAGCCTTATCGTGACTTGCAAACTAAAATACAATTTATCACTTTCTGAAAGTGCGTAAAAGTTATTTCGTCAACGATTAATATTATAAAATATACATCCTTAAACTCTAACAAACAGTCGACGACCCCATCACTTTAATGTTAAATTACATTTCGTCGAAGTTTAGTCACGACTCCTGACCGCAAATCCGGAAGATCTTCGTCCAAAGGCTCTTAATAATGTGCAGTCAGACATCTGTGACAGACTGGGAATTCTATTGAGAACTTAGATGAAACTTCCATCTGCATGTATTGTTTTGTCGGCAACTATTTTTATTGTCTACCACGAATGTGGGACAAGGATAGAACATCCCGAGTCGTTCTAGTTTTAAATCGCAGGTATACGTAGGTATCGTTTCAGTCTTGACAATACGATATAATAGAATAGAATAGATTTATTTTCAAAATTGGATACAAGGTATCACTAATTGACGTCACGTCACTTAAATCTAATTTTAACTATTACCGCTTCTGAAGCGCATGTTTAGAAGAAGCGGCGGAACAAACTTCACTGCCGCATTTTGACTCTTGACCTAACATTTTCCAGTTCTTCCTTACCTTTGTGTATTGAAACAACATTGATCATCATGCCTGAATTGTATGTACTTACATTAACAATGCGATTTACACGCGCGGATGCTAAGTGTAACTATATTTCCTTGACCTTATAAACTATGTACCAGGTCAACATAGCTCATAGGAGTCTGTCCTAGCCCGTTCATAACTCGGTTAGCGTCGGTATTCTAAAATTAAATTTCCTATTCCTATTGCCTTTTAGTACGTACATAGACGCACTGCATAAGTATAGCAGTTTTAAAGATGACCAATACTTCTGCTTTTTGACTTTATTAATGCCGTAAAATTTGTATCTTCTTGAAAAAAGAGGAGATTCTTCACAGATAAAGAATAATTAATTATCTATTATTAATTTAATTTATTATAAAATATAGTACCGTTGAGTTAGTATCTCGTAACACAAGTCTCCAACTTACTTCGAGGCTAACTCAATCTGTGTAATTTGTCCCGTATATATTTACAATTTACAGATTTTTAAATTTATGTAACTATTATGTAATTTACCTTGACTTCCCGCATTATGTACCAGGGCAGCATAGCTCATCAGAGTCCTCTGTCCGAGCCAGTTCAAAACTCGGTTAGCGTCGACATTCTAAAATTAAATTTCCCATTCCTATTGACTTTTAGCAGGCACATAGACGCATTGCATTAAAGATGACCAATACTTCTGCTTCTTGACTTTATTAATGCCGTAAATTTACTATCTACTTGAAGAAAGAGGAGATCCTTTACAGATAAAGAAGTAAAACCAACAGATTTTCAAATCCAGGTAGGTAACTATAATTTACCTTGACATCCCGCACTATGTACCAGGGCAGCATAGCTCATCAGAGTCCTCTGTCCGAGCCAGTTCATAACTCGGTTAGCGTCGACATTGTACAATGTGATTTAGTTAAACAATTTGCATTGGCCCCTGTAGTTTGCTTTGTGTTCCTGCAAGGCAATGGTCGAGTCAAAACTCAACGTTTGTTAAATAAATTAGTCTGAATCATTTTCCTTGTTATTTGAGGTACAAGGGTGAAGATAATTTTGTTTAAAATCACTTTATGAAGATGTTATGCAAATTGCTGTGTGGTTCCCGTTAGAAAAGGACCGCTTCATATTTTTTACCATGGATGTCGTAAAAGGTAACTAAGGGAAAGGCTAATAAATTTGGGATTCTTCTTACAGGCCTGTCTTACTACCAACCTGTCGCTATTTTCATCATTAAGCCATGCAGTTGATCGACGCCTTTTAGTTTTTTCAAGACTGTCGGCTCTATTTATCCCGCTAGAAATATAGACGTGACAAAATGTATGTACATATAAATATTTAATTTAAAAAAAAAAAATATAGAGTGTTAATGCAAGTTAATACTACAAATATGAATATTTAACATAATTTACATATTAGCCTTTGACTTAATATGTGTACCTACTTGCTATGGTAAAAAAGATGCAAGTTTTTTTTATGTTTAAGAAATCGCTAATTAGTAATGCATATTTTTAGTTTTGTTTCAGTAAGTAAACTGATTTAGATACGTTTTAACAACATTTATGACTCTTTTTGTTGTTGTAAAGGCGTTGTAAAGTTTCAAATTAAGTTATAAAGTCAATTAAGAACCCTTATAATGAAATGTTAAAACAGATTTTAAAAGCAAACACAAAAGGATTTGCACTAATGCGTCCCGACTAAACGCTGAAGATGTTGAAATGTGGGTTAGCGCAAGACATAAAGGCATTCAGACAACATTATGTGGGTCCCTTGTTTAATAAATTAACATGCTTACGCTCGTGACGAAGTTAAATTTCGTAATTAGCTCCCCGACTCGACTTTTGTTTTCAAGAACTTACGTTGCTTGTAATTAAATTTTACAACTATGTATATGAAATTTATTATGTGTGGTTCGAAATAGTTATTATTGTGACAAGATTTTGGCGCCAGTTTTAATTTTAAAATTACAATTGTGGTCGTGTGTCAATAAATAGCATACATACACATATAATCATGTCTATATCCCTTGCGGGGTAGACAGAGCCCACAGTCTTGAAAGGACTGATAGACCAAAAAATATACATATAAATGTGGGAGAAGTTTTGTTTTTATTTAAATCCTTTTTGTTCGCTGACCTCTTACTTATTTTTACGTTGGTAACATAGAGAGAAGAATAGTGAGTCTGTGGTACGATGTAAGACGTTATAAGATGTGTTTTTAAGAAGTCCAATAAAATAAGAAGATTCACGATATAATTCTGCACTGTTTTACTTTCATTCCCACATAAATATGCCCCGTTCCCGGACTTATACGAGCATACCTATAAGTGAAAAATAACACATAATTGAGTTAGTCACAAAGTAAGTTTGAGACTCATGTCATGAAATCCTAACTCAACCTACGTAGAACGACTATATTAAAAAAAACTTATAATCCTAGCCTATCATAAAAACTGCGGTTTTGTCATGCCTTAACCGGGAATCAGACCCTAGACCTTCTGTGTCACAGACAAAAGCACTACTACCACAGCGGCCGTCAAATTGTCAAAATCCAGGATTGTAAAGTCAGGTTTTTACACGAACCGACTCCCACCTGACCTCCGAAACATTCCCTTTAATTCGCAATGGTAGCTGATTGATATACCAGATTTGAACAAGGATTTTTTTATTTCTGCTTCAGTCTGTACGAATATTAAACGGCCGATGTGGCGCAGCGGTAATACGCTTGTCTGTGACACCGGAGGTCCCGGGTTCGAATACCGGTCAGGCATGATGAGAAACGAACTAACTCTGATTGGTCTGGGTCTTGTATGTTTATCTATATAAGTATTTATTATATAATATAGTATCGTTGATTTAGTATCTCGTAACACAAGTTTCGGACTTACTTCGAGGCTGACTTAATCTGTATAATTTGTCCTAAAATTTGTATATATTTGTAATTTGTAATGTGAGGTG
The DNA here is from genome assembly GCF_032362555.1 of Amyelois transitella. Classification (NCBI taxonomy): domain Eukaryota; kingdom Metazoa; phylum Arthropoda; class Insecta; order Lepidoptera; family Pyralidae; genus Amyelois; species Amyelois transitella. The sequence continues at coordinate 1,365,728 of NC_083515.1, forward strand.
ATAATATTTGTCGTTTAGTCTCTTGCAACATTTATTTTTAATAAAAATTATTTAATAGGAATTTGTAAATTCGAACAAAATGGTAGTAGTTATTTTAAGAAATGGCCTGGAGTTATTTATTTATTGGGGCTACCTTACAATAATAAAATATATAATATTGTAGGTCTGTACAGAAAATAACTTCTAAGGGTTAGATTTCCCGAGACCCCACGAGATCTATCTAATATTCCCCAAATGGAAAGAAAACAGCTTTGTGTTTATATATTTTAAGTGATATTCACCAATAGCGTAGTATCACAAGATAACTTCAATATTATCATAGTCCCTCAACGTTTGCGATGAATAACATTGCCTAGCATTGACCCTTGGTTACCCCTGTTTCAAGTTATACAATACTAGCTGTGCCCGAAACTTCGTCCGCGTGGAATAGTTATTTTGGGCATCATTCAATATCAATCTTCAAATAATATCAAGTTTTAAGTAATTTACGTCGACTTCAACCAATGTTGTGAAACCAAAAGATATGACAATTATTAAGTGACGTTGAAGTGTCCCATTATAATGCATAAAGTTTTTGAATTTTATTGTTTTGTGCCGTGTGGTTCCCGGCATCAGTACGAAAAAGTATAGAATCACTCCATCTCTTTCCTATGGATGTCATTAAAGGCGACTAAGGGATAGGCTTACAAACTTGGTATTCTTATTTTAGGCTATTATTTAAACAAATAGCTGAGCGTGGCCTATCTGTCTACCCCACAATGGATATAGACGTGACCATATGTATGTTGTTTTGAATTTGTTCAGTGAACCTAATATTTTAGTGGGAGCTTAAGAAAAATATGATTTTTGTGGTCACAGGCAGACCCTGGCTCCTCTCCAGAGTCATGAGATGTACGCATACACAAAATTAAGCCTTTTTCCCATAGGAGTAAGTAGGGACTATCATTCTCTTTATGCAACCTCTTCAGGTTAAGAGTACTTTAATACTTACCTTCACGTAACCCAAATGTAACAGCCGAACGTGGTCTTTCTGTCTTTCAAGACTGCCGGCTCTGTCTACCCCGCAAGGGATATAGACGTGACTATATGTATGTATTCTATCATTAAGCCAATTAGCTCAACGTGGCCTATCAGTCTTTTCAAGACTGTTGGCTCTGTCTACCCCTGTATGTAGTACTGTATATAGACGTGACTTTATGTATGTAACCCAATCGAGGGGTTGTCGTTTCATTATCCCGGGATCAGTAACGTTGTTTTACAAGTTGGAGTGGAGGCACATTGAGTAAGGGTGGGTGCGGTTTTGGAAAAATTTCATTAAACCTTCATCGGGGGTCGATAACGCAAAACTGTCTAAGAGTTATTTATTACTTTAAGGTTTTCAACTAGAGTCAAAATGGGTGATTTAATTCACGTTATTACATAGGTATGTATTCGTTTATACGTTTATTCGTTTATCTATACCTACATATAATAAAACAGTAAAAATATTTTGTCTGTACATTTAGTATTTTTGACTGAAATGGATAGAGGGACACTTAGAATGATTGAATGAATTTTTGTCTGTCTGTATGTATGATCACGCTTATCTTCGAAAGTACTGAGCGGATTTACTTAAAACTTTCACCGATTGCTTTGTTTTAACTAAAAAAAATATTTAAAGTTAGTTTCATCAAAATCGATTCATTAAAAAAAAGTAATCGACATTTGAATGAACTCAAGGCATGAATTTGCCTGCAAATAAGTTAGGAAATTTTAAATTTAAAGTCATTTATCATTGTACGGCAGCATTATCTGTAGGTACCTATAACATCTATACTAATATTATAAAACTGAAGAGTTTGTTTGTTTGAACGCGCTAATCTCAGGAACTACTGGTTCGTATTGAAAAATTATTTTTGCGTTGAATAGACCATTTATCGAGGAAGGCTTTAGGTTATATAACATCACGCTGCAACTATACGGAGCAAAGAAATAATGGAATATGTGAAAAAAGACAGGGAAAATTATTCATCCTTGAAGGCTTCAATGATGCCCAAAATATATTTAAAGTCGTAAAGAACAAATTCCTGTACTTTGACCATATCAAAGAATATTTGTTAATAAAAAACCGCTTAGCACAATGCACAGAAGTAATTTGTGTCTTATTTGAAAATATACGTACATTTTAAGCCACTTTAACTTTTATCTTAACAGTTTTCTAAGTCCGAGGTAATATCATTTTGACTTCTTAACTGAAAATTCCTCCCACAAATCCACAGTTATAAAACTAACTCTATTATCTAATAAGGTTTATAATGCTCTGTAAAGTTTATATACACATGAGGACAGAGCGAAGAGTACATTTGGTACATTAAAATAGAAAGCTTCTAAACAACAGTGAAGCTTTTACAGAATTTAGTTGGAATGATACTCTGGGGCTTGGCCAATAGCTATCGAGGTAACTTTCATATTTTTTAAATTTAATAATGTGTGAACTTTATTATATGTTAACTTTGGTAACTAACTAGTACAAATATACATTATTTATAAACATGGGCGTAAGAAGGGTGGGTAGATTGCCCACCCCCGTTTTATTTTACAAAAATAATATAATAAACAATATTTACATTCAAATACAGAATACATGAGGTCATGTTCTTATTACAAATATCTCATGTTGAGTTTTCGATTGTTATGCTTCGAGAGCCAGAGTCCGCCCAGTTAAAGTCGGAATCTTTTCTCTTCCCTCTTTTTCTGGTCTTTGGCGATTTAATTTAATAAATTAACCAACGGTATTAACATTCAATATACAGTTTATATAAGGCCAAGTTCATGAACAAATTCCAAAATATACACATTATGCCTGTCATTAATATGTATTTATGCTCAATAAATATAAATGTGCTTATGGTTTTTGCTTAATAAAATAACATAAGAAAATGAACCCTTGATGAATTACAGCACTTAACCAATAAAAATTATAAAGGGCAAAATTATGTGTCTAGTAGAGTTAAGGCATGTTAGAATTAAACTAAATAGAAAAGTCAGTTTGCCCATCCCAAATTTTCGAAAAAGGGCTCTCTTTCTTAGGAAAAACTATAGATACGCCCATGTTTTTACCTACAGCGGGGTCAAACGTGCATGGATTAATACTATTATATAAAGTTATAGATTTTATTAAGCGGCACATTTATTAAATGTCTTTATTTGAATGCATACTGACTTACTTACCGAACTGTAAATCACTACATAGTTTAAAGTCAAGCAAAGTTGCTTCCCGCGTCTGTTCCTATGACCGTTTGTATGTATGTATGCTTAGATCTTTAAAAGCACACAAGGGATTTGGATGCAGATTTTATAAATAGATAGAGTGATTCATGAGGAACGGTTATATGTATAAATGCTACCCATGCGAACCTAGGGCGGGTCGCTAGTGACTTCATAAATGTTACAGCCTAAAAATATGTATCTATGCCCGGGGTAAAGTAACAAATAATTTATTTATTATTAAAACAAGAATTATTTCTCAAAGGCAAGAACAAAGTCGTTATTTTAAACCCCTGTATATATGAATTTTATGAAAACAGCGATGAATTTTTCTACAATAAATATTACCTCCAAAGTAAACTTGAGAGGCCTTAGGTCAGTCAGAATGGTTGAAACTTAACGCATTGCGATAAGAGCTAAAATAGAAATGTTTTGTTTTATTAGGACATAGAGTTATAAATCGAGCAGAGCCGGACGCCAGTTTTCAGTTCATTTTCCAAATAAACTTTGTTGAAGTAATAACAAACTTCGTAAAGTAATATTGGTCGGCTGCACGGTTTAGGAAAAATCTGGTCCTTGGATGCGGCTTTTTATTTATTTATTTAAACTTTATTATATAAGATACAAATGTATAGCCTGATTGGCGGACTCAATGCTTGAAGCATTAACTACCAGTCAACCATTGGGTCTGACAGATAACTTTATGTGGGGTCATGCTAAATATATACTTACACAAAAAGAAAAATAATTAAAATAAACATACATAAAAATGCAATAAATAAACAATAGACATTAATAAATAGGTGCAGCGATTACCGAATTGAGTGAAAAGGCTTATAAGTATAAAATACCCTCGCGACTCAAAAGTAACCTTATAACCTACGATAATTACTTCTTGAATTAATTGTGTGTAACATAAATTCTGTCACTTAAATAAATTCTTTGTCTCTTATCTTAGTAATCTTTTTTACAAGCGGAATGGCTTTTAGTCTGTAATCTGACCCCGTGCTCCTCTCCAAAGTAGTGAGAACGCAAGTGGAACTAAAAGCCATGAGGAAGAAGAGAGAGAAAAATAGTAATTTTATGAGTGATGTGATTTTACCTTCTCTAAAAACGATACATCCATGTTCTCTGTAAAACTCCCGAAAGATACGCATCGTTCACAATACCGCAATTTTGTACCGCGCACTCATTTACGAGTTTATTTGTTTGTTCGATAGCTTCTCATAAACAATATTTTATTGTAAATAAATATCGGTAGCAAATACTTACTTTACGAGTTTCTCCTGTCTTTTGTCGCCAACAACATTTTGGTTCGAAATTTTGGGGCAGTTTGTAAAGATTTGCGATATGTCTTGCAGATGACAAGTAAACTTTTGATATCGGATTATTATTCATTAACATCCAATGATAATAAGAGTCGTTAAAAGCCAATAAGTATTAAACAAACATACAAATCTCACCTATATTATAAATCATTTTCATGAAAAATGGTATCCTGTGAAAATATTGACAACAAAATTATATGATGGAGCATTTATTACAGTTATTCTAGCACAAAGTGCTACTTATTTCAAAAGAAATCTCTTCCAGTAGACCCATGACATGAGAGATGAATTTTGGAGCGTAATGGCGTGTGCATAAATTTCTTTAAAAAAATTCTTAAATTTCTTAATATTCTTGATCTATGCGTCTAACTTTAGTAGGCCTAACTTCACAAACTGCATTTTAATCAAATAAAAAAATATCTCTATGAGGAAAAACATCTTGAGGAAACCTGTACATTCAGGCAACTGGATGTGTAACCATGATCGATCCAATACGAGTAAGGTTCCCTTTCAAAGGCGTGAAGGTAAGATGGGAGTCGCTTCGCGTAAAATCCAGACTCACCCAATCTAGGATCCATGAAAAAAGTAGAAGTAGACTCTTCCGACGCTTTAATACATACGCAACACCCTCTCCGCCAAGTTCACTCATGCAAAATTAATCCCATTAAAATTATGCGGAGTACATAAAGTGCAAGAGTCACTCGCGAGAATTCATCTGTCCGCAAGTACTTCCCATTCAGTGTTCTTCAAAAGGCCAACCCGTAAATCCAATAGAATGCGGAGGTACTAGGAAAGCAGAATCAGTACAGTCGTCAGGCGTGTTCGAACAAGATTGAATAGGAAATATTCAATGGAAACTGGAAAACGTCGCTGCATTTTTAGGCTGATGTCATATTGGAACGCGATTTTTATTGTAATATAATAATGTTTGAATAATTTTCATTGTACTTATGGTATATGAATCGTTGGTTTAATAAAAATGTAATAGGTATATTTGTAAAAAGATTACTTTTTATAATATGGTGTAGTGCAGAATTAACTTAAGCAACAAAATATTTGATCAATGAACTGTTTGCGACACATTAAATTGTTCCATTAATTTCTGTTCCAGCAGAAATTTTGAATTCCTTGCTCATTGCAGCCCTAGATGCAAGTAGTAAGTAAGGAATAAAGAAGAAAGGAAATAATTTCTAGATCTGTCAGTCAGTCAGTCTTTTTTATAGTTAGTGATTTTAAGTTTTGTTATGCACCTCTAAACTTAAATTTCGACACTGATTCTAAAATAAAATCAACTGGCTCAGTCACACCAATTCACCCAGTATGACTTTATGTAATTTTATTTATACCAAGTCACATAAATATTTCCTTATTCTCAACTTCTCAAACCTTTCTGTTTTACTATTTTATGGGCAGTGTGCTCTGGGTCTTACTTACAGGGATGTCACGTCTTTGCTCCGGGTTCGTCTTTTGAAATATTAACTCCTTTAACTCATGGCATCCTGGTAACGACCGCTACGTAGAACATTTTTAAATTATTTACTTCTTTGTTACAGAGATAATAAAAAAATAATTCAAACGAGCTACAAACCATTTAATGGCGTTTTAGATAAACATGAATATTAATGTTATTGTTTGGTTGGTTTTTTGCTTGGTTATTGGTTGGTTGTTGGCGGTTGTTTTATAATAATAATTTAGAATTGAAATTCTAAAAGTAACAGGTTGCTAGCCCATTGCTTGAAGAAGAATCCTAAGTTTATAATCCTCTCCCTTACTCACCTTTTACGACATCCGTGACAAAAAGGGTGTAGTGGTCGAATTCTTTTTCATATTGGCGCTACGAACCACACGGTCACAATCCAATTATAAATAAATCACATAATACAAGTAAAAATTACTTAACTAAAAGTAAAGTTACCCTTTATCTACCTAGTACTTCGAAGATACCCCAATCCTTTCATAGGAGCATCTCTATTATTTAGGGTCATTACTGCCATTTGACTGGGTGTCCTCGATTTGTCAATGTCCAGGGCTCCGTGACAAGTGGAGGGTCTAAAGCCCTCGAAAACTGAAAGGGATTCAAAGAAAGAGGTTAGTCGTATTTAATTATGTGCATTATTACCCATTTTTGATTCGGGAGATTTGTACATGGTCTTTTACTGGTTCGAGACAAGACAAACATAGGTAATATGATAAATGGTATGAATCGCTGATTGTATAAGTCGATTAAGGGAAAAGCAAATTAACTTCGGATTTTCTTCTAGGTGATAAATCAATATCAATTCCACCTTCGAGCCATTCGACTAAAGTTGGCCGTAAAATCTTGTCATTATTTACTCTTTCTACCCCGCAAAGAATAAGGACGTGATACGTCTATTATCTATGTACTCGTATGTAACAAAAAGAAAATATTTTCAATAAATTTTTACCCACATTCCTATTCCTTTTTGTTTTCTGTTCCCGCAATAGAAAAACTAAGAAAAAACTCGTATAAACGGAAATTACACGTAGTAAAACTATTTTACTACCTACTCGTACCTGCCACCAAACAACATGAAATATATAAATTAACCCGAAAATTCATACTTTAAAATAAAAGTCGTGATGATAATAAAAATTTCCTTTATTGATTCCATCGGTCGAATGGCTTCTGCCATAAAATTTTCACAGGACGTAAAATATGACTTTTATATATTTTCGTATGAGACAGGTGAGCGTGATGTGGGCCGTTTTATTGATACATTTTATGTTTACATCGATGAATATGCGACGGATTATCTTTATATGTTATTTGATGATGTCATGTTAGATGGGTATGTGGATATAGAGAAAATATAAACATTCTTTCTGGAGTAAGATCATTTTTCTAATAGATCGGCAAGTTTATGTTTTTGTAGGTATATAAGCATAATAGCATAAGAATAATACTGTATTACTATTTAATATATACGCTGTTGGTTTCTTTAATAAAATAAAATCACGCCTCTTTCCCGGAGGGGTAGGCAGAGACTACCTCTTTCCACTTGCCACGATCTCTGCACACTTCCTTCGCTTCATCCATATTCATAACTCTCTTCATGCAAGCTCAGTTTTATTTTCGGGTAATTTTGACCTTACCCTTTACTTTAAATACACGTCTAACATACAATTACGAAGATAATGTAATGATAGACACTTATCATTCGTCCACGATTTAGATTTAAGAGATCTATATTTGTCAATTTAACACATGCGCTATGGAAGCGGTAGTAGATATAATTAGACTTAAGGCATGTGACGTCAACAAGCGATACCTTGTAACCAATTACGAAAATAAATTTATTCTAAAAGTATCAGAATCCGTCGTGTAGTTATAGGCGATGGGCTAGCAACCTGTCACTATTTGGATCTCAATTCATCATTAAGCCAAATAGCTGAAAGTGGCCGATCAGTCTTTTCAAGACTGTTGGCTCTGTCTACCCCGCAAGGGATATAGACGTGACCATATGTATGTATGTATGTACATTTCCCTGTCGTGGGGTTACTTGAAGAAATTTCTCTAGAAATAATTAGTTTTCTTAATTAAATAAATATATACGGGACAAATTACACTGATTGAGTTAGCTTCGAGAGCCTTCAAATCTTGTGTTACGAGATACTAACTCAACTATTTTATAATAAATACTTATATAGATAAACATCAAAGACCCGGGACAATCAGAGAAAGTTCTTTTTTCATCATGCCCTGACCGGGATTCGAACCCGGGACCTCCGGTGTCACAGACAAGCGTAGTACCGCTGCGCCACAGAGGCCGTCAAATATATAAATAAAATAAAATAAAGTAAATAGGTAAATATACATACATACATACATAAAATCACGCCTCTTTCCCGGAGGGGTAGGCAGAGACTACCTCTTTCCACTTGCCACGATCTCTGTATATTTCCTTCGCTTCATCCACATTCATAACTCTCTAGATAAATAAGGTAAATATATGAGTAATAAATTATATTTCAACTATCTTACAAAACTGACGGAGCAAAAATGGGCACATTTACACAGCTGAAACACTTTTTGCTTAATTAAAAAACCTAGATTCAAGATTTATATACTTAGTCGTAATCAACAGGGTTAAAGATTAAAAAAAAAACAAATTTTAATTGCAAGTCGGAGCCGTGAGTGGTTTTGCTTCTGTGACTAACTTTTATTTAAGAACCGTCATTACATGTACTCGTATGTAACGATGGTGAACTTACAACTTTTATTACTTTTAAAAGAGCAAAAAATCGCCAAGTTATGTATGTTTTGCATATTTAATAATTGCACTAGTAAAGAATAATAATGTACTAATATTAAGCTGTAATACGTAGGTGTATGTCTCATCTCTGCGTCCGCCTTCCGTATTTTGCGCTGTAATATATAAATTTATACTAAGTTCTAAAGTGTGTCTATACTTACACTAGAATAGAATAGAATAGGTTTATTTTCAAAATTGGATACATGGTATCACTTATTGACGTCACATCACTTAAATCTAACAACAACTACTACCGCTTCAAAAGCGCATGTGTAGAAGAAGCGGTGGAACAAACTACACTGCACTTTAAAGGCTATACCGCTAATGCGATTTTGATTAAATTTGGTTAACATATAAACCTGAACTACCTAACCATTTAAGAGTACAAAATTATTAGTAAAAGAATATATTTCAGAAAAAAAACAATCTGGCGAAATCTAAATTCAAGATCAAAATATCAAATCAGACTGTATCACACCTTGGTCTCAGCTGACACGCGCTACGAGGTAAGAATACTAATGTTATGTCAATACATGGTTCATGAACCTCGCGTGCCTTTAATCCAAAGTAGCTTCAAATAATACTAACATACCTATATATAATCCCGTCTTTATCCATTGCGGGGTAGACAGAGCCAGTAATCTCTAGAAGACTAATAGGCCATGTTAGGAATTCAATAGTATTTTACACCTAGACTTACATATGTACATAGATTATATGAAAAAATGTGTTTAGAAACTTAGCAGTTTACAAAAACTTGGTTTGTCAAAATTAGTTTTGGCTTTTTGTAAGTATCTGATTGGATAAAACTTGACGGGAATAAATTTAAAAATGTAAGCAAAGGCGTAAGTGGAATTTAGTCTCGAATTAACCTTAGTTACATAACTTGATTAACACACTTATCACATTTTCATATTTAATTTAAGAAGGCTACTGTAGATGGAGAAGCCTGCTGGAGATATACCATCGGAGTCATGACCCTCACTAGTGAGGAAATGACTTGAGAAGGAGGACTCAAACGTTAATAAAACCTTTAACGGTTGCTAATTGTGTGGAATAAAACAAAATTTAAAGTTTTGAAATTGCAATTTTTTTTTTCTATATCAAATTTGTAAGTTACCAATCAGCTTAGAAATAATCAAAAAAAGAAGGCACCTAATTTAAAATTGCAAATAAGCAACGTTTTATTTTTCCGTTAGCCAAATTCCTTTTCGGTGAATAAACGCAGTAAAAATTCAACTTCGCGAAAAGTTAAAGACAATTTATTACGCCCGCGTCTTCACTCGGTTGGTCGCTGAAAACATGAGTTATGCCGTTCTGTTTTACCGAAATTGGTGGATTCTCTTTGCGACTGGACGTGGAACTATGATCCATTATGTGTTAGGTTCCCTTTTAAGGATTTGCTTCATGTGAAAACCTGACTCAATGCAGAATCATGGTCAAATTCTTTTCTTCTTTTCAGAGAGGTAAGAATGTAGCCGGACTAATGATAGGAGGAAGAAGAAAGCTGAACTTTCTGAAGCCGATGATATTTGACCTATATCATAATTTGAGCAAAATCCAATCAATAGTTTGTATATATAGTATTGATAAAATTTTCACGTGAAGTGGCTTATATTATGCAAGCATTCATTGTTAAACGGCTAAGACGCTAATAAAAGTAACAGAAAAACTGACCTTAAACTATCGCGTTACATTATACTATTTAGTCGCTCGGAGACAACAGATCATTGGAACATGATTCGAAATGTCTGAGATAAAATAAAAGGTACGTTATGTGTGCGTTTATACCTGTATTACATATATATAGTCACGGTCTACGTTTATACCTAAATAACATACATACATATAGTCTCCCCAACATCCCTTGCGGGGTAGACAGAGCGAAAAGTCTTAAAAAGACTGATAAGGCCACGTTCAGCATTTTGGCTTGATGATAGAATTGAGATTCAAATAGTGACAGGTTGCCCATCGTGCAAACGAAGAATCCCGAGTTTATAAACCTATTCCTTTATCGCCTAAGAGGGAGCCAATCCCTTTTTTATTGGTACCGGGAACCACACGGGAAACAGTTCGCTGATAAAACACCAAAGTTGAACTGAGACGTCCCTTTATAGCCCGAACAACAAAATGACAATAATTTCAAATCAGCGAAAACCACAGAACTAAACGTAACAGTTCCAAATTTGAAATTGTAGGGTCAAATAAATGGGCCCAAAGGGAAATACCCAAAATGAAATATTTAAAAAGTTCAAACGCGAAATAAATTTCCCCATGTTGTTTCTACGATCTTTGCTTACCTTTATATTGTTTTTTTTTTTGTGTTTTTTAATTTCGCATTGCGTAAGAGACGAAATGTAATGCCTTAGGGTATTTTGTATTCTAATTAGTATTCGCCCTCGGATCCGCTCGTGTGAAAAGTATGTCGTTCTTAGTATAATCCTAATTTGTATTTTTCTATATTTAATATGTCAGCGGACTCCGTCCACCCCGTAGGAAATCTCAATTCTATCATTAAGCCAAACAGCTGAACGTGGCCCATGAGTCTTTTCAAGACTGCGGGCTCCATCTAACCTGCAAGGGATTTTGACGTGATAATATGTATGTATGTATAAATTTAAATATATAATAAAGAAAACAGATTTAAACATATTGCAAAAATAAAATAAATTCCTGGCCACTAAAACCTTCGAGAGTCTGTCAGAATGCATGCAAGTATTTAGCTTTTGAACTATTCAAAAGTTTCAAAGGCATATTGCTCAAAGTCCCAAGTTTCCAGAAGTCTGAAAGTGCCCAAACTGCATGGATGCTGATGAATAATGCGTCTTAGTAGGTGCACGACTTCAAATCTTACATACATATGTAGAATTGGGTACTTTAAATAATAATTGAGATTCAGAAGTTGCTTGCCCATTCCAAAAAGGCAATCAATCTAATAAATATAGGTAATTCTATCTAGAAATAAAACTTAATTCTGTTATATTACTACTCCGGTCAGGGCATGATGAGAAAAGAACATCACATCACTTAAATCTAATTATAACTACTACCGCTTCAAAAGCGCATGTGTACAAGAAGTGGCGGAACAAACTACACTGCAGCATTTTCATCGAACGTCAATTTACAGCCAGCATTATATTATATAAGTACTTTATCCCATTAGAAAGAATTCCTCCAAAACTGAAACAGTTGGGAACTTGTTGCGACTCTTTCTTGGCAAAGTTGTGATATACTGCATTCCTGTTTTTTAACATTTTTCCCGTTAAATTTCTTAGTAACAGTCATAGCCATGTGTTGCTTTATTTATTGAGATTCTTGGTAATATCTGGTTCTAACTGATTTTAAACTTGGCCGCTAGATGACCACGGATCATTGTAACGTGATTCGAACGTCCGAGATAAAATGAAGGTACATTACGTTTAATACCTGTATTATTTATGAATGCAACTAGTTTTAGTCTAGGTGTATTTCCCGGTTAAGAAATTTGTAAGTAACATGAAAATTTATTTACGTGAAATTAATGCTACGGAAAAAAGAGATAACAAGAAAATATATAGTATACTAGTTCTACATTCATTCATGTTTTTTAATGAAGACAATGTGCATTCGTCCATGATTTAGATTTAAGAGATCTATATTTGTACATTGACGTCCGATGAAAATGCTGCAGTGTAGTTTGTTCCGCCGCTTCTTCTACACATGCGCTTTGGAAACGGTAGTAGTTATAATTAGATTTAAGTGATGTGACGTCAATAAGTGATACCTTGTATCCAATTTTGAAAATAAATCTATTCTATTCTATACCTGTATTATTTTATGAATGCAACTAGTTTTAGTCTAGGTGTTTTTCCCGGTTAAGAAATTTGTAAGTAACATGAAAATTTATTTACGTGAAATTAATGATACGGGAAAAAGAGATAACAAGAAAATATATCTACACACGTTTGCCATTTTCAAATGACGTACGAGTATTAAGTCTTATCAGAGTTGTTGAGAGAGAGACTGTTGGCTCTATACAGCCCTCAAGGATATAGACGTGATATGTATGTATATAGTCCAATCACATTTCCATCATTAATTCTTCTACGCCAGTATCTTATACTAAGATCTGATATCTGTAGTGTATTTATCAATATTAGTATAAGCCATTATAGTATATTAAAAATAACGATGTTTCATTTTTAACAAAATGCTCCGATTTTAAACATAACGATAAACTAAAGTTAAATATGCTTTTTTTAACAGAAAAAGACGATCTAGCGCAGTCGCTGTAACAACTTGGGATAAACAAAACTTAATATTGTTTTCACTAAGTTAAAACTGAAATGTATTTAAATAGATTCATGCAAACTTTACATTAATTCACAGACGCATACATAAATAAATTTACTAGAGTTGTGAATTCATTTTAAGCTATTATTCGCTGAATAGAATTATTAATTTGCTTTTATTTATCTATTTATCTCAAAACTAGAGTTACGGCCGTGTCTCCTACCACGAAAAGCAAAAGAAAGACCGTTATTTATCTTTAAGAGCAGTATAAGAACGCCTACGGAATCTTCACGCCTTTAAATTTTTAGACCCAGTAGTTTCAACTGTGCATAAACCTTTCCACTCTGTACATAAAATATATATATTATGACTGGATATAATTACCTACGTGTGTTCTTTGAAAATAATAAAACAAAAGGTAATTGCAGTAAAACATTAATGCCATGGCATTCTCCCCGTCTCTACTATATCAAATGTATTAATTAGGGGTCGGTCATCTAATGTGGGGGAAAAATGGCCATCAAGGGATATAATATTTCATAGGGTTGCAACCCCGAAACTTTTGGGATGAGCCACTTATTTTGTCTCATGTTTGGATAGTTAAATGTTTATTTATAGTAGAAATACATAAAGTAGTTTCATAATTTTAATTGAGTTTTTTTTTTAAGTGCCCTGCACCTATAAAAAAAAGAATAGGACCACTCCATCTCTTTCCCATGGATGTCGTAAAAGGCGATAAGGGATAGGCTTACAAACTTGGGTTCTTTTTTAGGCGATGGGCTAGCAACCTGTCACTATTTGAATCTCAATTCTATCATTAAGTCAAACAGCTGAACGTGGCCATTCAGTCTTTTCAAGACTGTTGGCTCTGGATACCCCGCAAGTGATATAGATGTGATTATGTGCGTGTATGTATGTAAGTTTTTATTCTTTACCAGACCATCACACTTCAGTGCAATGTAAAATTAGGAAAAAGCTTTACATCATAAAGTTACTCAACAATATAATAGCAAAGTTACCAAATGACCAATAATAAAGTTATGTCGTCACTAGTACTATGACGTCAGAGACTGAACTTTCTCCAGCAGTGCTGATGTATCGGCGTCCAGGGGAATCTTTATTAAGTTATCCTATATTAAGGTATCCTGGGAAGAGTAAAATGGATCCCTTTCAGTGATACAAACACGTAATGGTTTTTTGGGTACTTATTGAAATTTAGATACACAGATGTTGTGTCCACGAAACTGCTGACGTTATATTTTTTTAAAGGGCTTCAGCATCAGCTTAATGAAATTTAAAAACGCACGCGCTCATTATCGACTTCAGCACCATCTATCAACAACACTTGTGACTACAGGTGGCGAGCGTGATGACACAAAATCGAAATGAAAGACATAATTTGAAAATAGATACGTCATGATTGTTTTTAAGTGACTATACTGCCCTGCTAAGCGCAAAAGCGGTATCTCAAAAAAAATCGTAAAATTGATTTTTATGCCATCGGATAGCTTTAAAAAATACGCATCTACTGGACTAAGCCATTTAGCACTATCTTGTTCAAAACGTATGAAAAAACCTTAAGAAAGATTTTTCTATCTCAGTTTTACCATATATCACTAAGGGTGTTAGAGGTATATTAATATTACGTAGGCAACCAGCCGCAAATTTAAATATCGCTAAAATTCTTAAATAAATACACAACTTTTGCTTAGCCGATAAGCGGTAAGTAGGATGAGTAAAATCAGTAATGAGTTACCGCTATAATGCTTAGTATTTTAATGCTTGCATAATACGCAAACTGTTTTGAATTAGTGAGATACGGTTGCAATAGCAAAATTAAATTAGCCCTTATGGTTTTACTGGATAAGATCGAATTTCTAATACATTTTACAGTGATTTATCCCTGCCCTTGGCAAATTCGTTCGCAAATTCGTGTCATAACTTGTTTGTTTTTGTTGTGAAGAGGTCATGATATTTGTGCAAAATTGAGAAAAAAACTGTAAATTAAGGTGCTTAATGGGGTCACTTCATACATTGACATTCAGGTAAGTCCTATTAAATATTATTTTAGCATTTTGTAACCATAATCATTGCAAAATTAGAAATTTTGTGTTAAACTTTCTTGCGGTTGGCGTGCGCGCCCTCGTACGCATTCGTACTTAGCAAAATTGACCTTGATCTACCAGAACATAAAGTAAATTATTTTTAATCATATTTTCCCAGCCATACGGTTATTGTTGTTCCGATGATAATAAGTTGATTTGCACTTTACATTACGTAAGTGCAATATTTTAATTTATTTCCCAAATATATAATTTGTATTATGTTTGTTAAAGATAACTAAACGTTTTTGATGAATAAAATAATTCAGTTATACTTATTAAATATTGTTACAGATAAACCATGTCGCAAAGAAATACGAAAATGATGATGCTTTTAGCACAAAAAAATAAGGCGTTGAGGGAAAAGTTTAAGGAATCCAAACAATTACAACGTAATATTAAAACGATCGATCCCGACTTTTTTCCTACTAGTGATTCAGATGATGATCCCGCATTTTCAAGATTCAACAGTGCTGATCAATTACTAGCTCCGATTCTTCCTTCCTCAAATGGTTTCGACTTTGAAGATTCACATTTTTTATCGGGTCCGTGTACATCAAACGTTGATTATTTCGCTATGCATCAGGATGATCAAAACACAGAAATCGGGAATAACAACAAATCCCCTAACTCGTTGATCACATTGACAACTGTGCCAATTATTGAACATAATGATTTAAGTGACATATCATCGCCAGGCTTTTGTTTTAATACACACAACATACACAATGTTTTTAATTGCGGTAATCCAGAACCTTTGATCACAGATACTATTGAAGATCAACAAAGATCCTGTATTTTTCAAGATGATACAGAAAAAATATTGATAACTGCTTCCGATAATACTATTTGCACTTCTGAATCTCTTAGGAATAATTCAAATGTGATAAGTGTTCAATACGAAAAATCTGTTGAGAATTCATCTCAAGGACACGAAGTGACACCAAATGATAATCTTAGGGACACCGAGAATCTGACACAAAACGAGATAGCTGATGGAAATACACATAATCTTACAACTTATACTAAGGCCGGTACAATTAGGAAAAGAAAAAAACACGACCAACCTCTCAAAGTCAGAAATGAAGTGAAAAAAAGTGAGATTAGAGAGAAACATAACGTTAAACCACCCTGTCCTGCTTCATGCAAAAAGCAGTGTATCCAAAATATATCGGAAGAGCAGCGAAAAATTATAAATGAGAGCTTCTGGAGTTTGAATGACAAAGAGAGGAAGGCTTATATGCTGCATCACACCTCAGCTAAATCTGTGAAACAAAGAACAGTAACAAGATTTGAATCAGAGGAGTACAGAAAAAAAGTAAGCTACAGTTATTCACTTAAGGACGTGCTCGGTACAAAGTATGGAGTATGTAAAACCTTCTTTTTGACAACTTTGGGCTACAAATCATCTAATGACAAACCTTTACATACGGCTTTGGCCAATTCTAACGACACGGTTGCACCACCAGTAGACAAAAGACTGGGAGCTACTCCTCACAATAAAATTGAATCTACTCCTATTAAGGAACATATAATGAGCTTTGAGCCGAGTATATCTCATTACAGGCGTGAACACGCTCCCAATCGCTTATACTTGCCCAGTGATTTGACAATCAGTGCGATGCATAAAGACTTTTTAGAAAAAAATCCGTCTTGCAAAGTATCTTACGATAAATATCGAGAAGTAGTCGCAGAATTAAATATTTCTTTTGTAAAGCTTGGCCACGAAGAGTGTGAGGACTGTGAAGAGTTCCGTTTACACGATGATACACATACCAAAGAAAACCTTAAAGAAGACTGTCTAGGTTGCACGAAGTGGAAAAGTCATAACAAACGGGCATACATG
This sequence comes from Amyelois transitella, assembly GCF_032362555.1. Lineage (NCBI taxonomy): Eukaryota > Metazoa > Arthropoda > Insecta > Lepidoptera > Pyralidae > Amyelois > Amyelois transitella. The sequence continues at coordinate 1,382,796 of NC_083515.1, forward strand.
TCCAGAGAGCAGTATAAATTAGACAGTGAGCTAAATGAAACTGATACTGTTGTATATTCTGCTGATTTACAAAAAGTTATCATGCTGCCCAGGATAGACATGTTCAAAACTGCTATTTTTACTCATAGGATAGTGGTTTACAACGAAAGTTTCGTGTCAACTGGTCAAGGCCGAAAAGATTTGAGTGTTTTTCCTGTACTATGGTATGAAGGGTTGTTTGGACGTTCCAAAGCCGAAATTATAAGTGCATACTATCAATTTTTTATTTTTCATCGGGATAAAAAAAATATCATACTATGGGTTGATAATTGTTCCTCCCAGAACAAAAACTGGACGTTTTTTTCTTTCTTAATTTATATTATAAATTCTAAGGATATCAACGCCGACAAGATTGTCATCAAATATTTTGAATCCGGCCACACCTTTATGTCAGCTGATAGTTTCCATCATAGGGTAGAGCTGTCCATAAAACGCATGAAAAACAAAATTTATGATTTCGCAGATTTTTCTCAGGCAGTTAGCACTGCAGGAAAAAATGTAAAACTTAAAGAGATGAACATGCAAGACTTTTATGACTGGGATGATTATACCACACAATATGCACTGTCTCGAATTAAACCGCGTCCATATGTCAGCGAAATGGTTGAAGTTGAAGTTAAAAGAGGCAGTTTTGATATCACCTACAAAACAGGATTCGATCAAAATGCAATTACTGCTAGCATTATAGGAAAAAAAAATTTTAAAAAGTCATGTCTTGCCTCCACCAAAAAAGAAAACTGCTCCGGAAGGAATTTCAAGAAACAAAAAAGAAAATATTTTGAAATCTTTTCAAAATATAATACCACAAAATAGAATGTCCTTTTGGAGAGAACTCCCTACTTTTGACTAATAAAATTCCTTCCAAAAACCGTTTGTTTTTAAATATTTTTTTATGTAATTTCAAATTTTAATAATAAAAAAACGTTATATATATACTTTAATTGTTTTTTTTTTCAAATAATACATATTTTATTCGATAGAAAATACATTCCTTTTTGTATACACACATGTTTGAGAAGAGCTAACGAAAAAGCGGTATCTCAATTTTAATTCTATAGTTTACTAAGCGGTGTAACCGTATCTCATGAATAAAGTACATTATTATACATTTTTGATAATTTAACTAATGTGATAACAAATACACCCTATATAATATATAAATAATATTTAACAAATAAAAAAAACTATACATAAAGTATATATATAACTATTTTTACATAACTTCAATTATCTCAAAACTCGCTTTCTTTGAGTTACCGCTTTTGCGCTTAGTTGGGCAGTATAGGATTTGCTCGGTTTTCCCCGTTTCCCGGCTGTTCTGACGGCCGGGGCGAAATGGTTCAATGATGACGGGGAAATCATTGCTTTTGAATTTGCGATACTAGTTTTATATTCTGGGATTTATTTTTTTTTGCATTATAGCTAATTGCGATTGAAAGAAATATGAATTTAATAAAGACGGGGTTTTTAAACAGATGAAATGTCTCGAACTTGTGCTACGAGATAATAACACAACGATGTATGATAAATATGTGAGTTATGGATGTGGATTAAGCGAAAGAAGTATGCTGAAATCGTGGCAATTGGAAAGATGTAGTCTCTGCCTACCCCTCCGGGAAAAAGGCGCGATTTTATGTATGTATGTATGTATGCATCCTCACCACTCTGGAGAGGAGGCCGGCCTTATGCCTTTGACCATGCCTCCTAGATAGGGTGAGTCAGGTTTTTACACGAGGCGACTCCCATCTGACCTCCGCAACCTTCGCATGTAAACCTAACCAGTATTGGATCGATCATGGTTACACATGCGTTGCCTGAATGTGCAGGTTTCCTCACGATGTTTTCCATCACCGTAAGAGCAACGGTTAGCAATCAAACTAATGTACAAAACTTCAAAAATAGTCATTGGCACATGGCCGAGGTGGGATTTGAACCTGTGCCTTACTGCGCATCACGCATTTTAACCGTTCACCTTAGCGATTCGAGCGCCGACGTTCTTGCTCTCATCCTGCTTAAGCCTTTAATATTCACGGAAGATTCTGCATCCCGAGCGGACACATTACAGCGCGTGTGTAAAACAAAAGGGAATTTATTCAGGGTAGTTAGCATTGATAATTCAAAACTACTGCACCGGGCGTTGCACTGCTTTGTAGGGTGACCATACTTTCGAAAAATCTTTTTGAAAAATCATTTGCCATATTAATGTAATGATAGATTTTCAGAGAGATTGAGAGTTTGTTTTTCCCGTCTAACTTATTCCTTCACTACATAATAAAATTAATTAGGTATTTTGTTTCTTAAAAAAATAATCTTTAGTAAATAAGTTTAAAATTACATAGGTACATTCAAACAATCACGGCTATATCTCTTGCGGGATAGACAAGAATCTCGAAGACTGCTAGGCTACGTTCAGCTATTTGGTTTAATAATTAAATTAAAGTAAATATAATGTTTTTCAACCAATCCTGTAAGTTCTCACTTACATTGAAATGTGAAGTACCATCAAGTAAGTGCCTCATAAATGTGAGATATAAGTGCTTATTTTCCGTCCATGACAAATATTCCGTATACAATGACGTCACCCAAATCTAGAAACCAAATACCAACACCTTTGTTCTCCTTCCTCGCTATAGTCCCGGTTGCATCCTCACCACTCTGGGGAGGAGCCGGCCTCCTCCAGTAAGCCCTTGACCACGGATCAAGCGACTATTGGATCATATGGTTACACATCCAATTGCCTGAATGTGCAGGTTTCCTCACGATGTTTTTCCTCGCTATACGCCCATCGGTTAGTTATCAAACTAATGTACTGACTTCCATAACCAAATAGTAACACATATCCACATTAAACGCTGCAACCCAAACTAGTTCCGTTTAGTTTTGACTTCAAAGTCATCCAAATAGTATGAATATCAAACAACAAAGTAACCTCATATTTAAGACAACTGTCCCAAATGTTCCGTATATCATGGTGTACGTACGAACTCTAAGCGGTCTGTATTTTCATATTCCAAATAAGGATGGGTATACACTAAGGATAAAGGGATAGACTTATAAACTTGGGATTCTTCATTTAGGTTATGGGCTAGCAACCTGTCAATGTTTAAATTTCAATTCTATCTTTAAGCCAAACGTGGCCTATCAGTCTTTTCAAGATTGTTGGCTATGTCTACCCCACGAGGCATAAAGACGTGACTATATGAATGTATATATACACTAAGAATTAGCAACAATAATTTGCGAGACCTTTCTAACCATTTAATATTTTATCAAACAAATAACATGTGTAAAATTTATAAAGAGAAAATATTTTATTAAGACAAAGATTTTTATTTGCTAAATTTGCGTATAAATATGTAGTACTAAGTATTTGTATTAAATAATAGAGTCCTACATTTTTTACCAGTGACAGTGTTATGCATTTGCGCACCATGTATTTACATTATGGAAAGGAGAAGGTAAACCAAAAATGTGTAAAAAGGTTTATAGTTTATTTAATATTTTAAGAAAATTATGATTTTTAAAGTGCCATCTTAAATTTTTTTTTTAAATTAACAGAAATGATTTTTTTTTAAAAACCTTATTTCATTTGTATCATGAGGATATTTATTTTAATTATTCTTTTAGACAGTTTCAATACATTCATGATCTTACTAGCTAAAAGTTTTTAAGGCTGCGGCTACACCTTATATCAAACTATAGAACTGTTTTTAATTTCTTCATTTCACGGCATTTTGCAGAAACCTATTTTATAAACCTGTATTTACAAAAAGCCTGCTCACACCGCTTACTCAAGAAGAGGGTTCTGAGAACTCAGTGTGTTTATCGCTTTATTGTGTAACAAATTGGTTGTCTTTTGTTTTGTTTAATTGGCAAATATTTGCTTAAAGTCTTTAGAGCGCGAGTATTTGCAGATAATTAGTGTTTTTGAGTGTATTTTAAACAATGTATTGTTGAAAAAAGAAATAAAGCTAGTATATTCGAGAACAAATTTACAGCCCTGTTTATTGAAACAATGTCATACGAGGGTCAGGTTTTTCTGCCCGACTTTATAATTTCTTTAATTTATTCATGTTATCACGTCTAAATCGGGTTGCGGGTTAGACAGAGACAGCAGTCTTGAAATACTGATGGACAACGTTCAACTTATAGGCTTAATGATAGAATTAAGATTTAAATAGTCTTAAAGAAGATTCCCAAATGTATAAGCCTATCCCTTAGTCACCTTTTACGACATCCATGGAATAGATATGGAGTGGTCCTTTTCCTTTTTTCTATTAGTGCCGGGAACCACAAAGCGCGTATATGTATATGAGTACTTTTGTGTTATAATTAAAAAGTTATAAGATGTTTATTTCATAAAAGCAAATAACATAAGGTGGCCTCGGTTTATCAAATATCGTTTCATATTCACGATTTGTATAATTTAATCATCACTTCGTCATAAAATATAGCCTCGTATAAGTAGATAATCGAGTGGTAACATAAAATAATTTCCAGGGGAATAAAGTGGAAATTTGATGAGCGGAGTAATGGCGGGGTGGGGCTAACGAACCGTGACGTCAAACGTTTTGACTCCATTCGGGGCGAACAGGGATGAAAGAAATTGTTGATATGGCAATAATTTTTTTGGCTGTTTACGACACGAATGCGACGCTGGGAACCACACATCAATACAAGAAAGAATAAGACCACTCCATCTCTTTCCCATGGATGTCGTAAAAGACGACTAAGGGAAAGGCTTACAAACTTGGGATTCTTTTTTAGGCGATGGGCTAGAAACCTGTCACTATTTGAATTCTCAATTCTATCATTAAGCCAAATAGCTAAATGCCATTCAGTCTTTTTAAGACTGTTAATTCTGTCTACCCCGCAACGGATATAGACGTGACCATATGTATGTATGAAGGACCTAGGTTAAACATGATTGAACTCCTAAGGTTTGCGTTGCATACGCTCGCGAGACTGCATTGCTGGCATTGCAAAAATGCAAAGTCCAAGGCCTAGGTTCGTCCCACCTAGGAGCCCTCTACGCGCTTTGCCGAAAAAGCCTTAAGGAGCAGCGTCATTTCCTCGCCTAAAATCATTTCGCCTTCCAGGAAAAATACGTGCTCATAGTTCAAAAAACTATAAATTGGAAATTTTATGAGCGGTGTATTGGTGGGGTTTTGACATTACATGGATTTTTTTATTTTTTATACTATGTGTACGAATGCCACCTCCACTGTATTTATAACATCAATGGCGTAAATCGCAAAATGACTTTTTCTTTAAGCAAAGCGGCCATTCACCACTTTGCCTAAGTGACCATGTAATGTGCCTCTGGGTTTGTGACGACCCATTTTTTACTTAATATTTCATTAACACGACTTTTTCCTGTTTACACAATGCATTTGAGATATTCGCCAAGGTTACTCTGAGTATAAAATTGTAATAAAGCAGGTTTTATATCTATTTCATCATAAATCTAGTAATTCTCTTTTTTTTTACTTTTCTGACACATGAATTGATATTAAATTATTTTAAACATAGAATTAAAATGTTGAAAGAACTTCATAACTCTGTAATATAATAAAAAAATGTTTCTGAAATAAACAATGTTAATTAAAATATTATAAAGAATATAAACTAACGATCAAAGAGTAAGGTACCTACTAAAAATGCAAATATTTATTCGTTATAAGCATATTTTTTTACTGTGCAAGTTCGAATAAAACCTTTTTTATATCGATAACACCTTAATACCAATAAAACCACAATCGTTACTTAATCTGAAGGAAACGGAACTCAAACTGATACCAACCGGCCCAAAATCCGGAACGACTTTACTTGGACTGTCCATATTGTCCTTACCATAGACATAAATTAAGTTAGATCTCACAAGTTTGAAAATTAGGAACTTTGGAAAATGGAAATAAGACATAGCTTGTTGGTTTTTCCTGTATTTTTTTTTTGGATCTGTGGAGTCCTTGAAGCGTCTGGAAAATTTTTATTCCTAAGGACTAACATCTTATTCGTTTTGAAGCTCTGAAATTGTGTTCATTGATTTGTATTCAAAGCTTGGAGTGTCTAAGGTGCAGTACAACTTATAGTGAATTTTAGCTTTGAAGTAAGTTCGAGACTTGTGTTACGAGATATTAACTCAATAATACTATATTTTATAATAAATACTTATATGGATAAACATCCAAGACCCAGTCCAATCAGGGAAAGTTCGATTTCCATCATGACCTGACCAGGGATCAAACCTGGGACTTTTTAATTCCGAGGTGAGAATTCGACAACTGCGCCAAACAGAGGTGTTAGTGCGAGTTTTACTCGATCAAACGTGTTGAGTAAGTAAACGCGCGTTTATATGGAATTGCATTCAAAGAATAAATCAAATACAAATGCACTTAAAGGGTCTATCTAGCTTTATATCTGTGGTCCGTACTGACATGGGATCATTCCCGGCGCCCGGGGAAATCTGTAATCTGGTTTGCTATTATTCCTTATCCCGACCCATAGAGTTAGTGTACCGTATTGATTGTAGTAGAACATGCCCTTGTACCGGGTTAGTTAGTTACACTATAATATGGCCGAGGCCCTGTACATACATATAATCACGTATATATCCCTTGCGGAGTAGACATGAACAACAGTCTTGAATTGACTGAAGACCACGTTTGATTAAATTATGGAATTGAGATTCAAATACTGACAGGTTGCTAGCCCAACAAGAAGAATTTCAAGTTAATTAGCCTTTCCTTAGTCGCCTTCTGCGACATCTATGAGAAATACATGGAGTGGTCTTTTTCTTTTTTCTATAGGTGCTGAGAACCAAACAGCTGAAGTCTCACTTGCATAAAATAAATAAATTATGCTTACAACGCTGCAATCATGTTTTTGTCTGTAATATATCGTACCTACAACTATGTTATCATTGATTCCTTACCGAACTTTTATTTTAAAAGTGGTACTAATTGATTAAAATAAAGGTGTAAAAACTGAAAGTTACGAACAGACGCTTTAAGTCCATTGCGTCAAAGGGTTAACAATAGAAAAGTGCGCTCTATAGCATTATAGCTACTCCAACCCCCGTTCAATCCGAGGCCGGCCCTGGATTTTTATCTTTGAATCGCAGGACCGCTGACATACCACTGATTTCGGAGCGAACCGGAATCGACCTAATACGTATTATGAAATGTTGACAGAACGACACCAGAGACGTATAAAATGTTATGTTTTTCGCCCTTAGTGAGATTGGACCGTCTTGCTCGTTTCTATGATCAAAGGTTTATGATATTTGACCAAAATATTGCTTCACTTTTGCGTGGGGCTCCTCTTCAGCGGGAATTTGCAGAATTAAAGTAGTCGTTGTCATACATATTATAGTCTTGTATATATCCCATGCGAAGTAGACAGAGCTGTATGGCTTTATGATGGAATTGAAATTCAAATAGTGACAGGTTGCTGGCCCATTACCTTACAAGATGAATTCCTAGTATATAAGCCTTTGCAACATCCATGGTTATGGAGTGTTCTTCTGGAGTTCCAGAAACCGCAACCTCGTATCAGGGCAGGCGCGACACCGTTTTCATCGCGCGAAAAGCTATCGCTGTTTCGCTTTTTATTAAGGCGTGAAACGGGACAGCGATAGTTTTCGCGCGGTAAAATCTGCGGGGCTGGAGGGAGATAGTAATTTAATGATTTCACAAGACTCGTCACGCGTTATGTACTGAAACAATCTTCTTAAAATGTTGCATGTATATAATTAAGAGTCTGGACAATGACACAGGGTAAAGATCCCTTAGAATTTGCGAGAAAACCGTATTCTTTTGAGGGTGGCGTCCTGGTAAAGGGTCAGGTCAAGAGTATCCGAAACCACCGAGCTTGCATGAAGGGAGTTATTAATGTGGATGAAGCGAAGGAAGTGTGCAGAGATCGTGGCAAGTGGAAAGAGGTAGTCTCTGCCTACCCCTCCGGGAAAGAGGCGTGATTTTATGTATGTATGTGGTGCTTAATTCGTGTGTTAAGATGGCGTTCAATTCGCGCAGGCAAATCTGCGGGTAGATGCTAGTATCAAGCCCCATACGACATCAAGCGGTAACTAATATAGTTATTTCGTTCATCTTCTAAAAGCCTATTCGTGTATGCATCAGTGGTTTGTATTGCAACATACATACATATTATCACGTCTATATCTCTTACGGGGTAGCCAGAGCCAACAGTCTTTAAAAGACTGAAAGGCCACGTTCAACTGTTTGGCTTTTTGATAGAATTGAGATTCAAATAGTGACAGGTTGCTAGCCCATCGCCTAAAAGAAGAATCGCAAGTTTATAAACCAATCCCTTAGTCGCCTTTTACGATATCTATGGGAAGGAGATGGAGTGGTCCTATTATTTTTCTATTGGTGCCGGGAACCACACGACTACAAGCGGTAACTAATATAGTTATTTCGTTCATCTCCTAAAAGCCTATTCGTGTATGCGTCAGCGGTTTGTATTGCAACGTACGACGATTAAATTAGGAACGTTAGGTACATGGCGGCTTTTAAAACATCGCCCTAAATATCTGAACGAGTTCAAAATCTGATTAACGTTTTGCAAGTGAGTTTATATGTTTGTTTGTTACCTCTTCACGGCTAATCTGCTGAATAAATCTTCTTAAAATATCACTTATTATGTAATTAAGTGTCTGGAGAAGGACATAGGGTATTTTTCATTCTGGTAAAAACTATAGTTCCCTTGGGATCTGCGAAAAAACCTATACTATTATTAAACTCCCTGGGGGTTAAAGTAAAAAAATGTTAAAAAAATTCCCCCTGTGAAAACAAAAATAAAAAAGGATGGCATTAAAAACGAATTCGTCGTTTTTTGTAGACAGTGTAGTGTAATTCACGCGGACGAAGCCGCGGGTAAAAGCTAGTAAATTATAATATAGACCAAATCAGCACTAATTTTTTGTTTCATTTACATCTTAATCTATTCCTCTCTCTCATATGACAGAACACGGTAAAAGCATCAAGTAATTAGGGCACAATCAAAGGCCGCCGCGAGGCGGTACAACGCGGTAACTAATAAAGTTAGTTACATTACACAGAGCATCAAAGCGCTCGCTGGCGTCTTCTTCCATGCTTTGTGGTTCATTACCTAAAAGCCTACTCGTGTGAGACTAGTGCTTATTACCCACTCATATTAATGGCAGTATGAAGAGCGTAGGTGGTCGAATTAGTAATGTGGTTGAAATGCTTGAGAGTTTGAAGCACAGAATGGCACAGGTTCGAATCCCACCCCGGCTATGTACCAATGACTATTTTCGGATTTATGTACGTTAGTTGGAGGGAAAGGTCGGAGTGGTAAGACCTAGAACGTATCTTGATCAAATTAAGGACGTCCTGGTAAAGGGTCAGGTCAAAAGTACCCGAAACCGCCGAGCTTGCAAGAAGAGAGTTATGAATATGGATGAAGCGAAGGAAGTATGCAGAGATCGTGGTAAGTGGAAAGAGGTAGTCTCTGCCTACCCCTCCGGGAAAGAGGCGTGATTTTATGTATGTATGTATGTACGTTAGTTTGAACACTAACCGATGCTCTTGCGGTGAGGGAAAACGTCGTGAGGAAATCTGCACATTCAGGCGACTGAATGTGTAACCATGATCGATCCAATACGTCTTAGGTTTATCTAACAAGGTTGTGGAGAAAAAAAGGTGTTTCTCAGTTTCAGTTGTATTTGTATTTCACTAGCGTTTCTCAAAACCAATTATGATGCGGTTTTCAGGAAAGTATTTTTACACTTAAGTTTAAAAAAATTTAACCTACATCTAAAACGGAGGATATTGATTGGAGGCGGTTTTGCTTTTAACAAAAGTTACTTACACTATCAAAATAAACAGGCCAAGTTTTTAATGTAAGCTGTTACGCCATAAACCGATATCGTCAGCTTGAAACTTACAGCTTACTTTGTTACTAATCCTAAGATGCTGTTACAAAGTCCGTTTAGTGAGGCAATAACTATAACAACACTCAAGGAAAATTTTTAACATTTTTCTATAAAGTATCAGCGTGTTTTATTGATTTAGGCTGTGAGGTTTCAGTAAAATGTCGCAGGTAAAAGTTATAATAGATTTTTTTTTAAATCCGTGTAGTTCCCGGTATCAACTTAAAAAAAAAAGAATAGGACCTCTCCATCTAATCCTATTGATGTCGTAAAAGGCGACTACGGGACATACTAATAAACTAGGGATTCCTCTTTTAGATTATGGGCTAGCAACTTGTCACTATTTGAATTAGAATTATATCATCAAACCAAACAGCTGAACGTAGCCTACCAGTCTTTAAAACACTGTTGGTTCAGTCTACCCTGCAAGGCATATAGACGTGATTATATGTATGTTTGTATGTAAAAATCCATAGGATAACTAGGTACAACCTTTATTAGGACTAGTTTTATAATCTTTAAGAGTGTCTTGAATACTTGCCAGTAAGTGTGGCTTTTCAGTATTTTCAAGACTGATGGCTCTGTTTACCCCGCAAGGGATATAGTGACTATATGTATGTATGTAAACATTGTCAACGAGCAAATAATAACAAGTACCTACCTAAATTTGACTTCATATGCTATATTTATAGTCACCTGACGTCATAAAGATAATCAAAAAACATGCGAAAACACAATGATTCAAATCAGAGCAGAATCCTTGTAAACTTACCTTCTTGCGGGTCCAGTGAAATGAAGCTTTCGTCAGAGCTCTCAAAAGCCCTTCAAAATCTATTGTTACGGTCCTACGGGATGGATTCGACTTTTGACATGCTTTCCAGACCCTATAAGGGTTTCGCAGTATTCCGTTTTATCTTACACCCGGGGCGAAATAGGATGAGGCGTCGGATTTCGGGTCAAGGATTATGACAATATGACTGAAGAGTAACTGTTTCAAACTCATTTAATAAGATTTTTTTCATATAAATTTGTAAGCAAATTGTTGCCGTGTGGATTCCGGCACCATTTGGAAGGAAAGAATAGGACCACCCCATCTCTTTCCCATGGATGTCGTTAAAGGCGACTAAGGGATAGGCTAATAAACTTGGGATTCTTCTTTTAGAGGATGGGCTAGCAACCTGTCACTATTTGAATCTCAATTCTACCATTAAGCCAAACAGCTGAATGTGGCTTTTCAGTCTTTTGATGACTGTTGGCCCTGTCTACCGCGCAAGGGATAAAGACGTGATTATATGTATGTATGTAAATTGACAGAATTGTTTGACGCAGTTGTCGGATTAGACTCTGAGCTAAAAGGTCCACGTTCGATCCTCGAGCAGGTCATGATGGTAAACGAACTTTACTGATTGGTCGGAGTTTTTGATGTTTATCTATATATGTGAATATTTATCATACAATATATTATCGCTGAGTCAGTAACACAAGTCCCGAACTTACTTCGAGACTAACACAATCCGTATGTATTTTTATTTGTCGAAATTCCTAGATTAATTCTTAAAGCCTAGATTTTTTTTTCAATCAATAAAGTTATAAAATTAAATACCATTAGTTTCTGGAAATAAATAAAAACTCAGTAAGAAAATTATTATATATAGGCCCCGTTCAGCTGTTAGACTCAATGATAGAATTTTCTATATGTACAAAAATCCTTTCACCCCGGGTTTACCTATTTCATCAATGAAGTTATGTCTCAAACTTAGTCGGTAGGATCGAAAGAGACGGGCGTTTAGATCAAAGTAACTCAACTGGTATTAATTACTCGAGAATTTATGTTTAACCCGATTGCAGGAGCGCGCGTAACGTGAAGTTAACCAAGTTAGTTAAGTTATGGAGGAAGCCTATCAGTATTTCTTAGATGTTCATCGTAATTTTCACACAAACATTACGACTATTATATTTAACTATTATTCCTTCAACGTTACCTTATTTATGTTATAGTACGTACAAACATATAATCACGTCTATATCCCTTGCGGAGTAGACAGAGCCAACAGTCTTGTGAAAACTGATAGGCCACCATTGAGACTCAAATAGTGAGACGTTGATAGCCCATCGCCTAAAAGAAGAATCTCAAATTTATAAGCCTATCTCTTAGTCGCATTTTACGACATCCATGGGAATGAGACGGAGTGAGTAAAAGCCATAGTCACCTAATCCAGGATCCATGGTCAAAGGCATACTCCGGGCTCTAACGAGGTGACGATGCAACCAGGATAAAAGACAGGAGGAAGAAAAAGTTTTAATTAAAAAAAAAAACACAATAACACATGAATAAAGTAATAAAATTTTTTAAATTGTTTTTACTCATTCTTCTTGTTTGACGTCTTGATCCACAGACCCACAAATAAATCCGATTGCAAAAGTTTAAACATGTAATTAAATTTATTGTTGATATGTGTACAAGTGTTCTCGACTTAAATAGAAGTGTTTGGAATTAAACTGGAAATTTAATTATCATGAAATTGTTTCATGTAATCTGTTCATTTAAAAATTAACACAATCTTTTATATGAGCGTAAAACGACCCAATACGATTTACTTTTCGAGCTTACGAGAAGACGAGAGACGGCCTCTGTGGCACAGCGGTAGTGCGCTTGTCTGTGTACCTGAGGTCCCGGGTTCGAATCCCGGCCAGGGCATTATGAGAAACGAACTTTCTCTGACTGGCCTGGGTCGTGGATGTTTATCTATATAAGTATTTATTCTAAAATATAGTATCGTTGAGTTAGTATCTCGTAACACAAGTTACAAACTTACTTAACTCAATGTGTGTAATTTGTCCCGTATATATTTATGTACTTCTAAAAGTCTGCTTCCTCCTGGTTTTAGTCCTGGTTGCATCCTCACCACTCTTGATACCCGTATTGGATCGATCATGGTTTCACATCCAGTTGCCTGAATATGCAGATTTCGTCACGATGTTTTCCCTCACGGTATGAGCATCGGTTAGTATGAAAACTAACTAATATAACAATGTACACAACTTCGCAAATCACATCCACGCGATATTAAAAATAGATTTCACAGAATTTGATCGATCGTATGAAAATCTACAATTTTTTTTTTACATTTACTGTTTTTTATTATTCAATAACTTCTAAAGCTTTACTTTTTCTTTTCCTACAAAAACTTCACTCGTAGTTCTACGTATATACATACACATCACCCCTGTCTACAAAAACTCAAACCATAACAGGTCAAGTTCTTCTACCTTAGATAGGTGAGAGTGCAACGAAGCTAACAACAGGTGCAAGACCATGGATTCTAAAAGGACACTTTTAGTACCTAAAAGTTGCTTTACTCAAAGCCCCTGTTTATACAAACATATACCATAGGGGGTCATGTCTGTCGTACACTGTACGGGTACCTCCCTATGTACTACAGTGTACACAACTCCGTCAGACAGTCCTAATTCAAACTGAATTAATCTGAACACAGCACCCCACCTTTGGCTAGTTCGATCACTTTGACGGTACCAATAAACACGTTGGACTATACTACATACATACATACATACATATGGTCACGTCTATACCCCTTGTGTGGCACAGCCAACAGTCTTGAAAATACTGATAGGCCACGCTCAGCTATTTGGCTTAATGATAGAATTGAGATTCAAATAATGACAGGTTGTTAGCCCATCGCCTGAAAAGAATCCCAAGTTTGTAAGCTTATCCCTTAGTCGCCTTTTACGACATCCATGAGAAAGAGATGGAGTCCTATTCTTTTTTGTACTGGTGCCGGGAACCACACGGCACTGCCGGACTATACTAGATAATTGTTTAAACAGACTACATCTTTACATATAATAGTCACGTCTAAATCCTTTGCGGAGCCAACAGTCTCAAAAAGACTGAAATGCCGCGTCTAGCTAAATGACTCAAATATGGAATTGAGATGCAAGTACTCGTAGTGACAGATAGCTAGCCCATCATCCAAATATACAATCCCAAATTTTATATTATTTTTTGTAGCATTGGAACTTATTTGCTCCAAAAGCTTTTTTTTTGCCAATTCATAAACTGTTAAAAGTTTTGTATCCTCGCATTCTTAATCTTCGTTGTGTTCTTCATAATTTGTAATAGTTTTACACGTTTCAGTAAATCAGAAGATTTAGTGAAGTTATTTAATATCGTGAAAAAAGGCGTGTATTTATACACAAGTTTTAAGTTTTAGAGCTTAGAACTTTAGCCTAGTGGCTGGGTGAATTACGAGAGGGGGTCAAATGGAACGGACGTCAGTTTCTTCGCTAAGGACACGACTCTAATTACTTCCCAGCAGAGGATTAGTCTGACCTCAGATCAGAGGATGAAGGAGATGTGACAAATACAGTGACGTTAGTAGAGAATAACTTTTAAAAGGTCTTCTTATTCACATACATATTTCACTTGCACATGCACTTACAAAGAGTCCCAGTTGATTTATTCTTTTATTTATCTTCGAATCAGTTGAAACTTAAAAAAACTAACAGAATGGATTTTCACGCGTATTGTATGTATGTTGCTCAGGCTATATCCTAGTAAATCTCAAGACAATTTCCAAAAATTTAAAATTCCTCATCGCATCAAAATATGGCTTATGGAAGGTCATTTTTATCAAGTTATCTCTGATCTACTGAGCGGTCATGGCTGTACTATAAAAAGATCAGTCACCTTTTGCATTATTCAGTTTAAATTAATTTCGCAAGCAGCGTTCACCTAAGTAATAAACACCACATTTCATTAGTCATTCAGTTCTTTAATCATTCGGTCTCAGTTTAAACATATCTTCTCCTATCTTTAACCAATAAGTCTATTCAATGGCAAGCTCTTAATGAAGGAAGTCGTGGCTTGATGACGTCATAGATTCTGCTAAATAGACCCTGGTATTGGCTGAAATTGTCAATCGTAATAGTGTAATGGATCTGTTCAATTCGATAGGTATCAGATTAAGGCAAAGTCGTTAAGGATTTGATATCTATTACGAGCGGCTTTTGATAGAGTCCTATAAGACACTATGTTTAGTACATCGAGTACTAGTCTTATAGGGAATGTAGGCAACCTTCTCTATTTTTATTTAATTATTAATCTCGAATCGGGAACGATCATTGCGACACGAGAATTTTATATGTAATAAAATTCTCGTGTCGCAATGATCGTTCCCGTACTCCTCCGAAACGGCTTGACCGATTCTCATGAAATTTTGTAGGCATATTGAGTATGTCTGAGAATAGGTCAACATCTATTTTTCATACCCCTTAGTGATAAGGATTGTCCACCCTAAACATTTCAACTAGAAATTTCTGAAAAATTATTTATATGGCAAAACAACGTTTGTCGGGACATCTAGTTGTATATAAATATTTACAGGTAAACCCAGCTGGCATACATATGTATGCATACTTCCTTCGCTTCAACCACACGTTTCGGGTACTCTTGACCTGACCCATTGCCAGGACGTCCTTAATTTGATTTTTTTTATTTAATAACTTGTAGGGCAAAAACATGATTAGTGTTTGATGTTGCAAAAGCCAATTAAGGCATATCGCCGACCACATTAAAAAAATTTCGAATCTTTCGTCAATATGAAATTAACAGAAAAGAACATAAGAGCTGAAAATTCAATCAAGTAAGAGTTCTAACAAAATTTACAAACAAAACATGACCTCCTTTTTTTTGAAGTCAGCCAAACGCAATAGCTGTCATGTCTTTTGTTGAGGTCCGAAACGCTGCCTCGGAGATTTTAAAATTTCCTTTGTTGTATGCACAGATCATAAGCCTGGAGCTGAGCTCTGTCTTGTTTGCTTTGTAACTCGGTTATAAGTTTCTTTTTTTTATTTGATCCCTCGTTCCCATTGACAGGGGGAACTGAACGGAATAAAAAATGTTTCAGAATGGATCAGATCGGACGAGAGTAATTATAATAATGAAGAGTAGGCGACTAAGGGATAGGCTTACCTACTTGTGATTCTTTTTTTAGGCTAGCAACCCGTCACTATTTGGATCTCAGCTCCATCTTTAAGCCGAGCAGCTGAATGTGGCCATTCAGTCTTCGGGACTATTGGCTCTGTCTACCCCATAAGGAATATAGACGTGACTTTATGTATATGTATGTATGTATGAAGAGTAGATCAGTTTAGGAGATTAGACCGGAATGATTCAACCAAATACATACATTCATATAACCACATTCTTACAGAACTACGCAAAGACTACGTGTATAAGGCCACGTTCAGTTGTAATGACAGGATTTAGATTCAAATAGTAACCGGGTGCTAGCACTAAAAAGGAAGTCGATGGTCAAATCGATAAGGTGCCCGGTTAAAATGCATGATGCGCAGAAAGGCACAGATTCGAATCCCACCTCGGCCATATACCGATGACTATTATCGAATTCATATACATTAGTTAGAATACTAACCGATGCTCTTATGTTGAGGGAAAACATTGGGAGGAAACCTCTGCATTCGGACAACTGTGTAACCATGATCGATCCAATACAGTTAAGGTTTACTTGCAAATATTGCGGAAGTCAGATAGGAGTCGCTTCGTGAAGAAACCTTACTTACCCAATCAAAGATCCATGGTCAAAGGCCTACCCCGGGCTCCTCTCCAGAGCGATGAGGATGCAATCGGGACTAAAGTCTGGAGGAAGAAAGAGTGACAGGAACTATCTATATCTTATATATAAAATTCTCGTGTCACAATGTTTGTCTCCGTACTCCTCCGAAACGGCTTTACCGATTATAACCAAATTTTGCATGCATATTCAGTAGGTCTGAGAATTGGCTAACATCTATTTTTTATACCCCTAAGTGTTGAGGGTTGTCCACCCTTAACATTTTTTTTTAACTAGAAATTACTTATATGGCAAAACAACGTTTGCCGGGACATTTAGTATTTATGTATATCTGTTTTTCTTTAGATTTTCCCTTATTTGACTTTTACAATCTTCACGGAAAGAGAAGAGCTAGCACACAATATGTTTTTTCTTCGCTGCCAAATAAGCATGGAAGCTTGGAGAAAAGCGCTTTTTCCTTTAGTATTTATTTACGATATCCATGAGAAAGAGATGGAGTGGTTATATTCTAAAGTGCCTATTCTATAGAAAGAAATATGCAGAGATCCTTCTAAACGTAAAGATATAAATCTGAAAAAGAGGCGTGATATTTTTATCTAAAACTTTATTATTATACGATTCAATTTAAAATCACAAATCTAAAGTGACGATATAATTTTGTAGGACAATACAAAAAATGAATTTGGAACACAATCCAAAATGTGCCTAAATAGTTTATATGTACATGAATTCCTTAGTGTCTCGTGTCCGTTCGTTCATGAATATGAACGAGGCGGTCAAATCCACAGCTTACTTGTATTTACCTCGTGTACATCTCCCCGAGTACGGTGACCAGGTTACACTGTGACCCGGACAAATTTGGGACAACCTTGCAGGGTAAATGGTACGGGAACTCTTCCTCCTGACTGTAGTCTTGGTTGCATCCGCCCCTCTCTTGAGAAGAGCTCGAGGTATGCCTTGGACCATGGATCCTAGATTAGATAAGTCAGGTTTAACAACAACGAAATAAAAAAAAAACATTATTTGCGGGGCAAATTACACTAGCCCCATGCAATAGAAGAAGTTACATACATACATACATATGGTCACGTCTATATCCCTTGCGGGGTAGACAGAGCCAACAGTCTTGAAAAGACTGAATGGCCACGTTCAGCTATTTGGCTTAATGATAGAATTGAGATTCAAATAGTGACAGGTTGCCCATCGCCTAGAAAAGATTCCCAAGTTTGTAAGCCTATCCCTTAGTCGCCTTTTACGACATCAATGGGAAAGAGATGTCCTATTCTTTTTTTATTGGTGCCGGGAACCACACGGCACTTAGAAGAAGTTTAGTTGTATAAAGCTATATCTTTTTGCATAAAACTACGGTTAATTAAAAGAAATATATTTTGCACAGACATGAAAATGAACACTCAAAGACGTGGTCACCCCTACACTCTAGGGAATAGAAAATATTCCGGCAAATACGAGATTTGTTGCCTAAATGCTCCGGATGATCTGTTTAGTTTCGTATTGAAACAAAATGTTATTCTAATTGCTGGCGAAAATACGTTATTTTTTGTAACTACTCTTCTATTATTTCTCAACATTCTTCCCATTCTGAAGACTAAAAATGATGATGTACATGTTGATGTCGTGAATTAAGTATTTTAAACTATAGAACAAAAAACTATAGTAAATTTGACATCTTATTTTCAGATTCAGATTACACAGATTAAGTAAGCCTCGAAGTAAGTTCTAAACTTGTGTTACGAGATACTAACTCAACGATACTTTATTTTATAATCTGAAAAAGTTCTTTTCTCATCATGCCCTGGCCGGGATTCGAACCCAGGATGTCCGGTGTCACAGACAAGTGTACTATCGCTGCGCCACAAAGGCCGTCAAATTATTATTAGTATGTACCTAGATGCTTTAACACCATGTGCTATGAGAAAAATAATTTACAAATATTAAATTTCTGTTTGTAGAAATTGTATATACCCTATACCGACTTTAAAAAAGAACCTTACAGTGAACAAACCTAAGTTTCGAATGCCCTGACAGCATCTGTTCTATATTGCCAAGATTTGCATATTTATGTCTTAGACAAATGTATTCTATCATAATACTATCTAACTTTTGGTCGTACAGTGCTCGCAATTGCATTTGAAGCATCGCTCTTTCAATGTTCTTCAAAAGTCCTTAACGAAGCTAGAAAGCTGAAATTATACATAGAATTGTCACATGCCATACTGTAACCTTCTCTGATGTTGAAATTCATTGTATACAAGTATAAAGGGATTTGATGGTGAATAGGTCCTTTCGGCAGCCGTAGGAACTCAGTTTCGCAACCAGTTGTGAAAAAGGAATTTTACTTTCTTTTAAATTCAATTTTTATTCATTATTATAGAATACTTCATATCGCTTAATAATTATCAAATCTTTTGGTTTCACAACATTAGTTGACGTCAAATAAATTACTTTAAATTAAGTTTACTGCCACTTCCAAGACGTCAGTGCAGAAGAAGCGATAACAAACTGCACTGCAGCATTTTTGACAATTGGGTGCAATGGAAGAGATTTAGCTAAGTTTTAACTTAAGTGCAGCATCCTCCTTCATTACTTTTCTCTGTAATTATTGTTTATTTGT
Organism: Amyelois transitella; assembly: GCF_032362555.1. NCBI lineage: Eukaryota > Metazoa > Arthropoda > Insecta > Lepidoptera > Pyralidae > Amyelois > Amyelois transitella. The sequence continues at coordinate 1,402,000 of NC_083515.1, forward strand.
TGGTATGATGATACGTTAACTTTTTTCTTTAATTTGATCTAAATATTTCATTCTTGGGCTTCCTCTTTTTCCCTTAAATTTTTCTTCTCATGTAGCTAAACCCACGCCTTCTTAAATATTGTAATATGTAGTTTCAAAGTTAAATAATAATGTCAATATCCAGTTATCCTTTTTATATTTTTTAACGGTATCTTACCTTTTCACTCTTTATCACTTCGGTTCTAAAAGAGCCCTGAATTTGCTGAATAGTAAGTCCTTAATTTAAGCATTCGTGTAGCTGGAATACTGTGTACTGATAATGAAATCGTTATATTCTGAATAACTAGTGTAAAGGTAATAATAATTGGAATAGATCCAGAAACGAGCCTACAATCTAATTTGCATTTTATCTGTTACATCGCAAACGCTATTGATTTACAATCTCCGTTAGAATTGGTTCATTACGCAAACCTGAGCTGAATTAATGATAAGAAAACCGAGGTATTGATCTAGTGCGGTACATACTAATACACATATCTATCTACACTTACTTACTTCGGGTAGGTATATTAATATCTATGTTAACATACATTATAGTCAAATTGAAATATTTATTTGTATAATATCAGTTCAACAAGATCTTAAATTTATATAACAGATCTTCATATCTGCCCTTTTGGATATTGGAATCATTTATATGTACAGTAGACATATTGAGTCTTTTTAGGCGATGGGCTAGCAACCTGTCACTATTTGAATCTATCATTAAGAATTGATTCTATCATTAAGCAAAATAGCTGAACGTGGCCTATTAGTCTTTCAAGACTGTTAGCTCTGTCTACCTCACAAGGGATATAGTCGTGACTATATGTATGTATGTAGACATATTGACTAGAACCTAACTTATGTATAAAGGTATTTAGTATCATAATATAATTTAATGAAGGTAGGTACTAAAGTATTAAAATTTAACTAGAATCACATCTATGTATGTCCCATGCGGAGTAGATAGCTTTAGGTGGAATTGAGATTTAAATAGTATCAAGTAGATAACCCTATAAGAAGAATCCGAAGTTAATTAACCTTTCCCTTAGTCCGTTTTACAACATATTCTGAAGTGCCAGGGACCACTCAATACTATAGAACTTTTTCGTTGAGCAGAAACACTGCATCGATCTTTATGTATAATGCAGGGTGATTCCAGTTTCGTCAAACTATTTTGTGTGGCCACGACATTGTCTTTACAGCGATTTAAGGCCCGAACGCTGTGACGTTAAGATAGAATGTCCCAGGTTAGGGTGAAGAGAGATAATATAAAATTTGTTTGTTTGTAAACTCTTTATGGCTCTTTATTATCTGACTGAATGGCCACGTTCAGCTATTTGGCTTAATGATAGAATTGAGATTCAAATAGTGACAGGTTGCTAGCCCATCGCCTAAAAGAGGAATCCCAAGTTTATAAGCCTATCCCTTAGTCGCCTTTTACGACATCCATGGGAAAGAGATGGAGTGGTCCTATTCTTTTTTGTAATGGTGCCGGGAACCACACGACACCTATAAATAATTACAAAACAGTTATTGGCTTTAGAAGAATATGTACAATGGCCGACTTATCCCCAATGGGATTTCTTCTAGTCAACCAAAATATAAAGGAAAATCCATAATTAAAAAGGCAGCGCACATAGTATTTATGGTATAACGACAATTCTTATTGGACTTGTTTGGAAGGGTGACCCTCGCGCGGGCAGCTCTCTTGCGCAGCGTATTGTTTTTGCAATACAGCGCGGGAATGCTGCCTGTGTCATGGGAACCTTACCAAGGGGTCATAACATAAATAATATTTTTTTTTAGTTTGTACTTTAGGAATTTAACTTTATTTTTATTATGTTAAGATTTGTTATTAGTTAAGTTTAAAATTATAATACATTTTGTCAATATAATTCCATATTTTATGTGAATTATTGGACTTGTTTTACAATTTTTTTTACAATAAAGCTGAAGAGAGCTTCAACGAATTGAAAAATTCTTTTGTGTTGAATAGACCATTTATCGAGAAAGGCTTTAGGCTATATTACATCACGCTGCAACTATTAAGAGCGAAAGGATGAGGAGAAATAATGGAAATAATGAAAAAAGACGGGGTAAATTATTCATCATTGAGGGCTTCAATGATGCTCAAAATAACTATTCCACGCGGACGAAGTCGCAGACACAGCTATCAGGAATGTCTCATATACATACGAAGATACTAAGTATATTATCTCTTGGCTCCACCATGCCCTATATAGTATTTATCAGGGCCAGATTAGTCTCCCGGACTGCTGACAATGACTGGCTAATCAGCGCTGTCTCGGATTAATTGACCATTAATACTGCGGTAATAATATCCACGAAGATCTGCTTCATTATTTAATGCAGGTTCAAGTGTATCTGTAATCCATAATCCCAACTAATCTACCTGTATATAAAAGGGATAGGCTTACAAACTTGGATTATTTTTAAGCGATGGGCTAGCAACCTTTCACTATTTGAATCTCAATTCTATCATTAAGCCAAATAGCTGAACGTGGCCGTTCAGTCTTTTAAAGACTGTTGGCTCTGTCTACCCGTAGGATATAGACGTGACCATATGTATGTATGTATGCTACCTGTCGGAGCGATCAGTTTTCACGTCGGAGTTCACGGGTTCGATACCCGGCAACAGTTAGTTTTATGTTTTCAAATTATCGGTGGTTGAATTAACTCTTCCTCCTAGCTTTAGTCCCGGTTGAGCCGGGGTATGCCTTTGACCATGGATCCAAGATTAGGTCAGGTTTTTTTGACGAAGCTGACTGAAGACTATCATCTGACTTCCGCAACCTTTGCAGGTTTACATTACCCGTATTGGACCCATGGTTACACAGCCAGTTACCTGAATATGCTGGTTTCCTCACGATTTTTACCCTCACCGTAAGAGCATCGGTTAGTAATCAAACTAATGTACATAACTTCGTAAAATGAGGGAACGTTACGTACACGTGTCCTAATAGTACACGTAAACTAATACTTGTATTACATACATACATACATACATATGGTCACGTCTATATCCCTTGCGGGGTAGACAGAGCCAACAGGCTTGAAATGACTGAATGGCCACGTTCAGCTATTTGGCTTAATGATAGAATTAAGATTCAAATAGTGACAGGTTGCTAACACATCGCCAATAAAGGAATCCCAAGTTTGTAAGCCTTATCCCATAGTCGCCTTTAACGACATCCATGGGAAAGATATGGAGTGGTCCTATTCTTTTTTGTATTGGTGTCGGGAACCACACGGTACATATACTTGTATTATTTATAAATAATCTAGATGGAATTGATATTCGATAGAACGCATCTTTCTGATTAAGCAGAACAGTTGACTCTAGCTATACACTGCCCTAAAAACAACGTAAAGACAAATAAAGAAATTCTATTCATTACAATTACAAAGGTCAACATACTTCAGGGAGCAGAAAATTACTTTCAATCCCTTAGCAGGCAACACATGAATATTGTGTGAAATTTTGCGTGAAACATACAAATGTGAGCACATTATAAGTGAATGCGAACATGTATATATACCCTTATTACCCTGCGACAGGCTCAAATAACTGACACAAAGCAAAAATACCGAACGTAACAAAGAAAAATCAGGCGAGAACATGACTGAACATGTTACATTATCGTTACACCCGAGCGAATTTACCGCTCCCTTTCCCACTTTAAAAATAAAGTCTAAAATTCAACGGTAATAATTTTCGAAACTGAAAATAAAACTTTGTAATTCCGAGCTCAGAAGCTCTCATTTGCAATGATTTTCTTCCTATCCTCATTATGTTTTTGGGACAAAATAAACCAATTTCACACGCGAATGGAAAAAATCTCGTGGATTATACAATACAGGAAGTAATAAACAAGAGACGTGGTTGTAATATTTTTCCCTTGTATATTTCGAGTTCGCGTCCCAATGATCTTCGTGGTAATAAATAAATGATGCCAACAAAAGAATTGCTTCATTCCGCGACGAATTGGGAGTTCTATAGTAATAAGTATTTATATTAATAAATTTGTGGAAATTTCTTTGGGAAGTCATGGATTGGATGTCGGATTTTGGTGGCGTAGTGATTAAGTGCTTTTCTGGTCATAAGATCCCCGAATCCCGGTGAAGTATTAATTGATATTTTTATAGACTTTTACGCCGAAACCAAATCATTAAATTTGGGGCTACATAGACAGACGTATACTGTGGTAAATATCATTATAGAAATGAAAATAGCTTAAGCACGCATTTACATAATATTTAGAAAAGAATAGGACCACTCCATCTCTTTCCAATGGATGTCGTAAAAGGCGACTAAGGGATAGGCTTACAAACTTGAAATTCTTTTTTAGGTGATGGGCTACCAACCTGTCACTATTTTAATCTGAATTCTATCATCAAGCCAAAAAGGCAGTCTTTTCAAGACTTTTGGCTCTGTCTACCTCGCAAGCGATATAGACGTGATTATACGTATGTATGTACATAATATTTAGGTAAAACTCAATAGTAACCTTCTCGTTGGGATTCTTCTTTTAGGCGATTAACTAGCAACCTGTCACTATTTGAATCTCAATTCCATCATTATACCTCACAGCGAAATGTGGCCTGTCATCATTGAGAGACTATTTGCTGTGTCCACCCCTTATTGGATAAAGACATATAATAATCTAACTTATCAATCAGGCTAGCACACAAACTTCAATAAACACATGAGAAAAGCCACAAGTGGACGCTAGTGACACCATAATTCCGATCTTCGTCAATCCCTGAGTGTTTGATAGTAACGTTATCTCACCCAAGATATTTCCGACGTTTGATGAAGGACGTTTTATTATGGTCAGGGTGATATCTAGGTCACAATGTGGTCACAATTAGTTCACATTTCATCAACAATTAACTAGTGATTCTAATGAATAGTTGATGTTTTTCGATAGGTCCAACTCTTACTTCTAACTTTATCGTAGTGTCGAATACTATGATCTGCATTGCAGTATCTTTACGGAGCCGTCGTCGATAGCGATTAAGATTTAACTGCGACCGTAATTCGGTTTAACGATCGGAAGAGCTGCAGTTAAGGTGTCGCCGCCAAATTATAAAAGTACAAATGTGAAACATGAAATGTCGATAATTTTACACAAGATGGCGCTAGTTGAATTTGAAGTCTGGTATAAATTATTTTCTTTGTTGGGCCTTTGAAAGTGGCCTATGGTTTTCGAATTAGTGAATGTAAGAAGGGACTCTAATCACTTTTAAATACTTAGAGCGTTTAAGAGTAAAACGGGCGTCCTCAGTATATTAACTATTTCGCTAGAGTGACTATCAGACGACGTACAGTTTAAACTACTGACGTGAATCTGAAAATTGGCACATAATGTTTCTAGGATTTATAGGGAAATACATACATATAATAACGTATATACCCCTGCGGGGTAGACGGAGCCGAAAGTCTTGAAAAGACTGAAAAGCAACTAAAATTCTATATTGTAGGGAAATCCTAAGATATAATACCTAATTCTTTCATTCTATACTAGAGCTACGGGCACAATCGTTTGATGATTTGTTTAAAATAAGCGATATTATGGTGAGTATACCACAAAATTATGTTTGAATATAACTCCTCACTCTTAGACCACTATTTCATCATTAAGCCACCCAGCTTACCATGATTCACCAAATCATTTTAAGACTCAGTCAGTCACGATTGATTAAGATAATTGATAAAGAGTTAAATAACTGATTTAAAACTTATGCGTTGTTTATAACTACTCGTATTTACAAATAATACCTACAGGTATTAATACATACATACATATAATCACGTCTACATCCCTTGCGGGTTAGACAGAACCAACATTCTTAAAAGACTGATAGGCCACGTTCAGCTATTTGGCTAAATGATAGAATTGAGATTCAAATAGTGACAGGTTGCTAACCCATCGCCTATATTATATAACTTTTTTTTATCTTGGACGTTTCGAATCATGTTTCAATGGTCCGTGGTCAATGAACGATATGGTGTTGTGGTGGCTCGGTAACCAAGACTCCATATACAAAAAGATTTCAGAATGTGTAACTTCTAGACATTTCATAATTTGCAACGAAGTATAGCGCACGAGTATGTGCAAAGCTTTACACTGAATGATGTACCTAACCAAAACGTTGCAATCCATATATTTGCATACATCTCCAGCAATATTACTATGCAGAATCATATTAGGCACAAAGGTTATCATAATATCTCTTTGAATAAAATAAACAGCGAACTCAATAGATCGCTTTGTACAAAATACACATCTTTGCAAAGTTTTTGTTGGTTTTGAGTTAGAATAACATGCGAACGTTACCATCTTTTTTTATTATATCTATTTTTTTTAAATACACTTTGTGGACTCTGTCTAAACTGTCAACTGTAAGGTATGGATTATCATACTTAGTATACAATCTATTGAATTTATTTTAGAGTAGCTATGCCCGCGACTTCGTCCGCGTGGATTAGTTATTATGAGCATCATTGAAGGTAGAATAATTTTCCCCGTTTTTTTTTACATTTTCCATTATTTCTTTGCTCCTTATAGTTGCAACGTGATGTTATATAGCCTAAAGTCTTCTTCGATAAATGGTCTATTCGACAAAAAAAGAATTTTTCAATTCGAACCAGTGGTTCCTGAGAGTAGCGCGTTCAAACAAACAAACAAACTCTTCAGCTTTATAATATTAGTATAGATTTTTTTTTTCTCTATTCTTATTTAAGTTTAAGTTAACTGTAACCCAAAACGTTTAAGTTTACTGTAAGTTAAATTTGTTTTCCCGAATCCTCACCTCTCTTGAGATGAGCTCTTGATTATCAACTTGTGTAACACGCTTATAATCAATCAATTATGAACAAATGATTTTAGTAAAAGCACGACGCAAACAAGGCATCCGAAGATACATTCGCTTAGTTTTGCTATAGCAAAAACAATTTTATTCCCAAAGGGACTTTTCCGCCCGGTTGATCCTGCGTGTATTTCCCAAATTGATTTGTTGCTATCTTACTCTGTGATGCGAATGCTCTCTGTTTTGATTTTTAACCTCCCACATAAATGAAGAGTGTTACAAGTAAGACAATAGTTTGGAATGTTTTACTTAGCACTATAAATCGTGGCTACCACCATATTAAAACACACATATATCATCGTTTTTGTAACACCCGAGATGACGGGGTAGACAGCGCCAGAAGATACACGACTTATACGCCATATAGGTACCTTTATTATTAGTGGTGGAATTAACATTAAAACACAACAGTGACAGGTTTATATCCCTTTGTCTAAACGAAGCATACTGAGTTTATAACGATGGCCTTTGTGGCGCAGCGATAGTGCGCTTGTCTGTGACACCGGATCTCCCGGGTTCGGACCTCGGCCGAACAAACTTTTTCTAATTGACCTGGGTCTTGGATGCTAATATTTATAAGTATTTATATAAAATGTTGTATCGTTGAGTAAGTGTCTAACACAAGTGTCAAACTTACTTCGAGACTAACTCAGACTGTGTAATATGTCCCGTATTTATTATATTATTACTATTATAAGCCTTACCATTTATCAACTTTCACAATCTGCGCAGTAAGAAATCAGCATTCACACAAACCATTTTCTCCCACACTACCAGATCAGCATAAAATTAACATAAGCAATTTATTAATAGTAACAATCTGATAATTTCCTTTGAACACACAAACTATTATTTACTAAGCTAATTTACTGCTAAACTTGGTGTCACTTGTATGTCCGTAACTAGTTGCGTTAACTAAGTAGACGGCAACTTGTATTTACTCTGCTAAACTTTGCCAGGTTGTGGCTGTGAGTCTAACCTCTGTAGGCAGCGGTCTTACTGACGGCGAGTAACTGAGAGAGAGCGTGAGAGCTACGGCGTTAAGCGAGGAACTAAATAACAGAAGAATTCCATCGATGTGTCTAATTTAGATTCGTCAACATGGCGTCACTTTTGCGTGCGTAGAAATAAGGTGGGTAGGGTGATAACTGATAAAGAGAATTTTGAAAAGTGAATAATTTCTAAATTGCCGTGTGGTTCCCGGCACCGATACAAAAAAGAATAGGACCACTCCATCTCTTTCCCATGGATGTCGTAAAAGGCGACTAAGGGATAGGCTTACAAACTTGGGATTCTTTTTTTAGGCGATCGGCTGGCAATCTGTCACTATTTGAATCTCAGTTCTATCATTAAGCCAAATAGCTGAACGTGCTCATTCAGTCTTTTCAAGACTGTTGGCTCTGTCTACCCCGCAAGGGATATAGACGTAATCAAATGTACCTACCTCAGCCTGTCCTAATGAAATAGACGGAGGAAATTTGTCTATCGACAACGGAAAGTCAAATTAGGAAGGATTTTGAAGGATTTTGAAACCAGCAGAAATAATTTTTTGCTGAGCAAAGAGCTCAGGAAATGATGGTTACTTCTGCTAAGTTGGTTTCTTACTTCGATAGATAAGAGATCTAACTAAATAATGATCGACCCGCCCCGGCTTCGCACGGGTGCAAAATTCGGAAAAAATTATACATAAAAACCTTCCTCTTAAATTACTCTACCCGTTACAAAAAACCGCATCAAAATCCGTTGCGTAATTTTAAAGATTTAAGCATACAGACAAACAGACTGAAATAGCGACTTTGTTTTATACTATGTAGTGACAAAAGATCCTAGCCTTACTCACAAGTTGCATAATAACTCTTTAAACACTTGTATATATTGCAAAATATGTACCAACTAATAAATCTTTGAATTTGTATTTTATTAGACCGATTTTGTATAGATTATAAACTTGTCTTTTAAACTTGGGATTCTTCTTATAGATAGGCGATGGGCTAGCGATCTGTCACTATCTGAATCTCAATTCTATCATTAAGCCAAACAGCTGAACGTGGCCTATCAGTCTTTTCAAGACTGCTGGCTCTGTCTACCACACAAGGGATATAGACGTCACCATATGTATGTATGATTTTGAATTCATGTTAATTTCAACTCATCAAAAAGGAAATAAGGCCTTGTATCTTCTTCATCTATGTTCCGTCGGATGTCAGTCCGATGAAAATGCTGCAGTGTAGTTTGTTCCGCCGCTTCTTCTACTCATGCTTTGGAAGCGGTAGTAGTTATAATTAGATTTAAGTGATGTGACGTCAATAAGTGATACCTTGTATCCAATTTTGAAAATAAATCTATTCTCTTCTATTCTATTCTACGTAAACGGCAAGAAAGCACCAGCAATGGCCCGGGGTCAAATAGAATATTGCTTCGTGTATTTACCGTCTCCACTTCGGAAGAGACAAAACCGGGATTTTTATAAAATTCCACACCACCTACATATGATTCAGGTATTTGATGATCTAATTCCGTAAACGAGCTTGCATGAAGATAGTTATGAATGTGGGTGAAGCGAAGGAAATAAAGCAGATATAGTGGCAAGTGAAAAATGTAGTCTCTGCCTACTGCTCCGGGAAAGCGGCGTGATTTTATGTTATGTTATACATACATAAAATCATGCCTTCATCCACATTCATAACTTTCTTCATGCAAGCTCGGCGGTTTCGAGTACTCTTGACCTGACCCTTTACCAGGACGTCCTTAATTTGATCAAGATACGTTCGTCTAGGTCTTACGTTATGTTATTCCGTAAACAATACTAATTTGGCCCAGATCTCATTCTACCAGCTTCACGAACATCCAATAAGGGGCTATTGAAATCGAATTATTCAAACTTGCTGACCGCTCGGCGCGATCCCCAATCTCCAGATTGAAAAGGGTTCAAAGGTATCAGAACTTTTAACAGTACCTTCGTTAGCTACAGTTATTACCGGCGTGGGATTAAATTTAATTACTATTCGTTAATCTCCCGAGGCAATCAGGCAGGCAGATGTGATGTAATACATACATACATACACATATTCACGTCGATATCCCTTGCGGGGTAGACAGAGCCAACAGTCTTAAAACGACTAATAGGCCACGTTCAGTTACTTGGCCTAATGATATAATTGAGATACAAATAGTGACAGATTGCTAGCCTGTCGCCTAAAAGAAGAATCCCAAGTTTATAAGCTTATCCCTTAGTTGCCTTTTAAGACATCCATGGGAAAGAGATGGAGTGATCCTATTCTTTTTCCTATTGGTGCCGGGAACCACACGGCAGGGTGATATAATAAGCTTAGTTATCATAACAAAGGTTTTACCCACGACTCAGACAGAGCAAACTGGTTATATGCAGAAAAGTAGTGTGGCGATATCACTGACGTCACACGCCACGAGCCAATCACAGCGCGTATTCTAAATCGCGATGTAAAAGATTTCACGGCTGAGTCGGCTTCCCAGGAATTGTTGTTTAATTTTTAAATGTTTTCAAGAAAATTAACTTCATTTAAAACCAGTGAAATACAATAATTACATTTCAAAAGCATGGCTATGTTCAATTTGACATCTTTGAAACACAAAGGATACGTTTTGTTTTAAAATAACAATAATAATTTTCCTATAATTAACAGCCTTTTCCATGGCACCTTTGTAAGGGAACAATGGAATTTTATAAGTGGAAACAATGAGAATTTCGTACAAAAGTATTATTTACGTCGTAAGTTAGCCAATGTTTACAATTCATTCCACTCCGAATATAAATCTGAAAAAGAATTGTTGCTCCATCAATTTAATGTAGCAGCCCCCTAGCAAAGCATGCGCGACGCAGTTTTTATAGCGCGCTGTTTCGCTTCTTATTATGACGTGAAACGTTACAGCGATAGCTTTTAGCGAGATAAAAATGGCATCGCGCGTGCCACGCTACCGGGGCTGGTCAACGAATTTAACAGACATTGGTTCCATAAATTTCAACAATAATACACTACTACTGCCATTTTCTAAATGTAAGCGTAGAACAAGCTATGTACAGAATGTAACAAACTACACTGCAGCCTTTTCTTTACGTACTGATAGCTTTTCATCAAACCTATAAGTCGGACTTAACAAACTAAACGTTGCTATTTTTTAGCAAAAGTCTGAAAAACTCAAATATTTTCGTCTATATTCTTTATGGAGTAGACAGAGCCAATAGTAACAAGACTCGAAAACTACGTTCAGTCTCTAGTGAGGTAATCTAAATTAATTGTAATTTTAATATCTACTGCCAAAAAAACATTTAACATATTCCTTACATCTGTGCTTAAAACGAAAAAAAAAAAAGCACAACAACTTCTAACGCGAAAAACGGCAAAAACTAACAATAACGCAGAAGATTTAATTGCATTCCTTTTTGCTATGAGTTCTTAACTATCACTAACGACTTGACGTTTCCATGACCGATATAAAGACAATCGAGAGACCTCAATAATGGAGAAACGCTGAGCTAACTCACTTCTCTAAGAAGCTTGACCCGCTTACAACCCGGCTTGTTATTTTTAATGCAAAGTTTTGCGGTATTAACTGTATCTTGACAATATTTCTTTTGTATCTGTGCAAATGCGGTGGCGTTTTTTCTATTTTCTTTATGGCCAAGAATATTCAAGAATATTATTATATGCAGCGAACGATCTATTATTTCCTGAGCGTCTGGTCAAACTGTTAAGGTGTCAGATTAAAATGCGTGATGCAAACGGTGGCACAGGTTCAAATCATAGTAGCAGAGAGAGTAACTGCCGTAACGTGTGTCGTGTGGCTCCTGGAACCAATAGAAAAAAAAAATAATCCATACCTTTCCCATGGATGTCGTAAAAGGCGACTAAGAGATAAGCTTATGAACTAGGGATTCTTCTTTAAGGCGATCTAGAAATCTGTCACTATTTGTATCTTAATTCTATTATTAAGTCAAACATCTGAACATGGCCTTTCAGGACTGTTGGCTCTGTCTACCCTGCAACGGATAAAGACGTGATTATATGTAGAGTAACTAGGGACACGCAAAGATGAGAGACATATGGTGGTAACAAAAAATTCTGATCGTAACAAAAGATGTACACGCGAATCTAGAGTTGCCATAATCAGGATAAGTCTTTTTATATTAAAATTCTGACATAAACATAACAAGCCCAGGGCAATTCTCTAGTTAAGATTAAATATCTCGAATTAAGTTCCACCAAGAGATGTTCAAGGGCTGTCACTTTGATTCGAATAATGTTAAAAAAATACCTTAGCACGAGGGATTTAGGCGGAAACGTTAAATAAAACCGAGTAATCTGACCTCCAAGTATTTGCCGTACTAAATTAAATTTAGGGGGGGCTGGGAATTTGCGTTTTAACTTACAGAGAATAGAATTACACGCAAACTTCATTGTTTGTGTATTACGTTATTATTTTGAATCGAGTTACCGAGTCGTAGGGTTGTCGGAGTCGCGTCGAGAATTTTGAAGTATTTTCAAGTTTTCCTTGTCCTAGTTTTTGTTTTGGCAAAATTCTATTGTTCTTTAGTTAATTCTAAGACTCCCTTCTCCTTTACTGTTCGTATATAATATTTCTCAGTCGGGCTTTGCTTTTTTTGGATTTTTTTTAATCAATTTAAAATTAAAACAGAAGGAGATGAGTAGAAATCATCGTCTACTAGTTTCACATCATTGTAATATTATTATTATTCGGCTTCGGCTTTCTGCTGGTTCACACTTCACAAAGTCTACTTAGGTTTATGTCACGCCTTTATCTCTAACGGGCTAGACAGAAAGAACTAGAATATATGATGGAATTGAGCTTCAAATCACATAAAGATTGCTTGCCTAAAAGAATAATCCCGAGTTAATAATTAACTTTTACAATCTGCAAAAAAAAAACTAATGAGTACTTATTTGTTTTAGCAGATTTTGCATTGGTATCTTGAAAAAGTCGCAAATAAAGTTTATAAATTTAATTTTCTTTCACATACGCTCAGTTGGGTTTTAGCCAATATGTCATTACTCAATTGATCAAAAGCATTTCTAGCCCGTCCCTTGCTGCGGCGAAGAGTATCATAGAGTAAAAATATTTTGAAGACTACTTAGGTATTTTTTTTTTTTGTTTATTAGCGAATACTATAATGTAATACCATTCTTTTGTTTCGGTGTTTGCCTAATTTATGTGATAATTTTAGCACAAATAATATTTCATTATCAGTTTACTGACAATATAACTTACAAAAGAATATGAAAAATTTGGTTTACAAGAAAATTAGTTTGGATTAAGATAGAATGCTTATAGACGCTAGATTGATTTTATTTATTTAAATTTTATTGCACCTAAAATTATATACAATAGGTGGACTTAATAATTGCAAGATCATTAAAATATAAATAAAACTAGTATATAACTCAAAAAAGAGTCATTGGTACATAACCAATGTTTGAACAGCTAGCATCAAACTAAAATAAAATTTTCTTCTCAAACTTGGCACCAAAATTAAAAAAAATAATCTTACACTAACTTGTCTCTATGGTTTTCCTCTGTGCAGTATCAACTGAAGACCGGGTTCAGTTATCCATCGCGAGATCACTCAATAAAGTTATTACAGCCTCCCGAACATTCTAGACATATGTAGGTAGGTACTCAAATAACCTAAATTTATTATCAGCATGGATTTCCTTATATCTTTAACAGATGCTGCTTTTTAGTTCCATATTCAAAGATTTGGTTTGAAACCTTTTTTAAAAACCCTTTTGGTAAATTATACTAAATAAAAAAACACATTTTTTTATTTCATAAATATTTAGCTTAAAACCCAAATTTGGCTAGAGTAGATTTCATTTTGATTTTCAATTAACGTAGCCGTTCAGTATTTTCAAGGCTGTTGGCTTTATCTACCCCGCAAGGGATAACATCGTAGAGAGAATAGAGATAGCTTCTTTGTGAAGTTTTATACATAACTTACAGGTTACCTGGAAGAGATCGCTTTTAGTGATAAGATCGCCTTTTGCTGTTATGTTCTTAATACATGATTGTTAATTTGATGTAATTAATTGTGGTGCAATTAACAATTATTATATTGTATTGTTAGGGGTATATTTATAGACAGGTACTGAATCGTAAAAACATAAGTAAGAAGATGTCACTCACGCGAAACGAACTGCAAGCTAAACTAGCTGAACGTGGCCTATCAGCCTTGAAAAAACTGCCCGCTCTGTCTACCCCGCAAGGGATATAGACGTGACTATATGTATGTATGTATGTCACTCACAAATAATAAATAAATAATAAATATATACGGGACACATTACACACATAAGCACATCGAGTTCGCAAAAGCGTTTTTAAGAAATAAAAGAAATACAAGTACGAGTAAAACCTATCAAAATTCATCAATTGAACTCGTATTACATTCTCATACACGTCTGTCCAAAAAAAAGATAAATAAATTGACAATCTATTTGCAATAGTTTCGGCTCAGACTAATTAATCTGCCACCGCAAGATGCGTATTTACATTTGTTTATTCATTAAGATCTGTTTTACGTCAGGTTGCATGTTAAGCGTTTGTTTATCGAATATTGTTCATTCAATCATAAATATAATCACGTATGATATATATACGCATTGCCTTGCATTTATTAGCCTTGCCCTTAGTCGCCTTTTATGACAAGATCCCAAGTTTATTAGCTTTTAGCTTAGTCGCTCGTTTATGACATCGTGCTTCTTTCCCTGAGTGACATACTACATATTGCATCCACATTCATCAATTGTAAAGGCCCATCTTATATTCAATTAGCTATAAAATTGAACAGAAATTAATGTAATTTTTATTAATGTAATTTCATTTATACGAAATGGAATTGGAACAGTATGTTGTAAATACGCGTCTCGGTCAAGGGATTAGCAAAATTGGGATCACGACTCGTCGCTAATACGCTTGATTGGTTATGGGGGTAAAGTGGTTTTCGAGATTTAACTAGTAGGGGTCACAGGATATATAAGTTAATATTATGATAATAGAATAGATAATGTTTTCATCTATTTTAATTTAAAAAAAAAAACAAAATTGAAAGTTCACCATAAAAAATAGTAGAATCGCTCCATCTCTTTCCCATGGATGTCTTAAAAAGCGACTAAGGGATAGCCTTACTGGCATTCTTTTTTTAGGCGAAAGGCTAGCAACCTGTCCCTATTTGAATTGTAATTCTATCATCAAGCCAAAATGCTGAACATGGCCTATCAGTCTTGCACGGGGCAGACAGAGCCAACAATCTAGAGCAAGGGATATAGACGTGACTATATGTATGTATGTATGTAATAAACTTAGTTTTAATTTATTCGACATCAATCAATATACATATAGTGTATAATTTGAATTTGTATAATTTGTCTTGTATATTAATTTGTTTGTAATAACATTATTGAATAGAAATTAACACAGTAACAAGAAAATATAAAATAGTTATATATATATCATAAAAGATATCAATACACTTGCAATGGCGGACTAATCCCATGAAGGGATCATTTATTGCTAACATTGGCAGTATCCCATGAAGGGATCATTTATTGTTAACATTGCAGATGGACGGGCCAAAGCCCGTCCATCTGCCGCGTCGACACACCATCACAAATGCGTTATGACATTTAAAGCTATATAAAGGCTTTATTATGTAAAAGTCTGGCTTAACGCCAGATACCGCTGCCAACGTCTAAATTATACTATACATTGTCCTTTATATGACACCACTGCTTTATTGTATGTGATGGAGTGCTTTTAGCTTTTGTTAAATGATATTAATTACGTTAAATGTTTTGATATAATAGTGCCGTGTGGTTTCCGACACCAATACAAAAAAGAATAGGACAACTATATCTCTTTCCCATGGATGTCGTAAAAGGCGACTAAAGGATATGCTTACAGACCTGGGATTCTTTTTTAAGGCGATCGGCTAGCCACCTGTCAGTATTTGAATCTCAATTCTATCATTATGCCAAATAGCTGTACGTGGCCATTCAGTCTTTTCAAGACTGTTGGCTCTGTCTACCCCGCAATGGATATAGACGTGATTATATGTATGTATGTATATTAAATGTTTTGAAATAATAGGTACCTATTATGAATGTGGATTAATGTGGAAAAGCACGCTGGTTCGTATTTTTATAGTGCCATTATTTTAAAATGTTATTTAACAATTACTATGAATAGAGGATGAATGAAAGCAGGTTGACTAAGCAGATATACAAGGAGAGTGTGGAGGGAAAGGTCAGAGTGGGAAGACCTAGACGAACGTATCTTGATCAAATTAAGGACGTCCTGGTAAAGGGTCAGGTCAAAAGTACCCGAAACCGCCGAGCTTGCATGAAGAGAGTTATGAATTATGAATGTGGATGAAGCGAAGGAAGTATGCAGAGATCGTGGCAAGTGGAAAGAGGTAGTCTCTGCCTACCCCTCCGGGAAAGAGGCGTGATTTTTATGTATGTATGTATTAAAATAAGCATTACTAAAGCCGACAGCTGTAATGATTTTACTTACATATCTGAAGGCAACCTTCTTTTATACGCCATAGCAACGGTTGCCATGGTTTGTTTAGTTAGGAAAAAATGTCGCAGATTGTTTTTTGATTGTCAAATATTTTTAATTTTATTTCCAAGTAGGAAGTATAGTTATAAATTTATTTATTCCTACAGAAGATAGAAGGAGGAAAGGAGAGAAAAAATCAGTTAAAAATCACTATATCAATGAACATAAAAAATTTAGAATATTTGACAATAAAAATTATTTTGACATAAATCTAACAAACAAAATCATGGTAACCGTTGCTATGGCGTATACCATGAAAGTTGCCTACATTCCATGATATAGTACTTTGATTATTTCTCTCCTTTTTATTCCTTCTATCTTCTCTAGTGAATAACGTAATATTGCTATTATACTTCCTACATGTCATAAAGCTTAACGTGGCTTTTTAAAATTTTTCGAAGTCTAAGGCTCTGTCTTACCCGTATGTGACAAAGACATGATCATGTGTAAGTATAAAAAAATCCACATAAGAATATCGAAATAACATGATAATATTCTGTTGTCAAAACACATACAGACGTCTACAAATTACATGCCATAATCATCTGGCCAGTTGTGCCCGAATGCACAATTTCGCGTGCACATACACCCACATAATGTTAATGTATGTTACCATAGCAACGTTGTTGTGATTCGCCATTTTGACCCTTATCGACGCAGGAAGACTATTGTGGTCAAGTGAACCGTGAATCGTGATAATATTTGAAGTGACAGGGTTAATTAGTATACTAGATGTTACTAGATCATTCCTCAAGGGTGAATAATTTTCTTGGTTTTTTTTTTTCACATTTTCCATTATTTCTTCGCTCTCAATAGTTGCTATGGCGTATACCATGAAAGTTGCCTACATTCCATGATACAGTACTTTGATTATTTCTCTCCTTTTTATTCCTTCTATCTTCTCTAGTGAATAACGTAATATTGCTATTATACTTCCTACATGTCATAAAGCTTAACGTGGCTTTTTAAAATTTTTCGAAGTCTAAGGCTCTGTCTTACCCGTATGTGACAAAGACATGATCATGTGTAAGTATAAAAAAATCCACATAAGAATATCGAAATAACATGATAATATTCTGTTGTCAAAACACAAATAGACGTCTGCAAATTACATGCCATAATCATCTGGCCAGTTGTGCCCGAATGCACAATTTCGCGTGCACATACACCCACATAATGTTAATGTATGTTACCATAGCAACGTTGTTGTGATTCGCCATTTTGACCCTTATCGACGCAGGAAGACTATTGTGGTCAAGTGAACCGTGAATCGTGATAATATTTGAAGTGACAGGGTTAATTAGTATACTAGATGATACTAGATCATTCCTCAAGGGTGAATAATTTTCTTCGTTTTTTTTTTCAAATTTTCCATTATTTCTTCATAGTTGCAGCGTGATTTTATATAGCCTAAAGCCTTCCTCGATAAATGGTCTATTCAACACAAAAATAATTTTTCAATTCGAACCAGTAGTTCCTGAGATTGGCGCGTTCAAACAAACAAACACTTCAGCTTTATAATATTAGTATGGGCTAGCTGTGCTTGCGACTTTGTACGCGTGGAATAGTTATTTTGGGCATTTTGCCGATGGTCCGGCAAGGAGATGTAGTGAAACACGTAATGGTTTTAAGTGTGTCTATTTTACATATATCGGTTGCTTATATACTAATAAAGGACGTGCGTTTTGCTATCTAACTTAATCTCTAAACTTTATCTTATAGTGTGCCTTATCTGGTTATGTGCTGATTGTATGTACGACGATGTCGCTACAGGCATCATTAAAGCCCTCAAAGATGAATAATTTTCTCCGTTTTTTTCACATTCAACGGGGAAAATTATTCATCCTTGAGGGCTTCAACAATGCCCAAAATAACTATTCTACGCGAACGAAGTCGCGGGCACAGCTAGAGTATAATATTTCTACAGGTAATTTTTCCATTTTCCGTGAGGTTCCGGCACCAAAACAAAAAAGAATAGGACCACTCCATTTATTTCCCGTGGATGTCGTAAAAGGCGACTAAGGGATAGGCTCATAAACTTGGGATTTTTTTTTAGGCGATGGGCTAGCAAACTGTCACTATTTGAATCTCAATTCTATTATTAAGCCAAACAGTTGAACATGTCCTATCAGTCTTTTCAAGACTGTTGGCTCTGTCTACCCCGCAAGGGATATAGACGTTACTTTATGTATGTAATTTCAGCACATAAAACACCCACGCCACAAATCTTAAACAATTATCCAACTTTTGAGATACTCGAAACCATAATGATTCAAGTACAGTCAACTACATTTTTTTTACTATTAACTTAAATGCCAAAGGGTGTTAGTTCGTCTTAACATTTTTATTTACTATCACACACATACAGACACACAACGACATTGGTACTTCAACTTCTTTTTCACATACATACATATTATCACGTCTATATCCCTTGTGGGGTAGACAGAGCCAATAGTATTGAAAAGACTGAAATGCCACGTTCAGCTGTTTGGCTTACTGATAGAATTGTGATTCTAATAGTGACAGGTTGCTAGCCCATCGCCTAAAAGAAGAATCCCAAGTTTGTAAACCTATCCCTTCATCGCCTATTATGACATACATGGGAAATATATAGAGTGGTCTTATTAATTCAAATATTTTTGACCCAATTTTTGATTTTAATAAATAATTTTATCAGAAAATAAATTAAAAAAAGATATAAAAAACTTTTTGGTATATCAAGATTTTTTTTTTTTCTTGGTCATTCGGTAAGGAACCGACAAAGAAGATAGATATGAACTTCTGGAAGGAGGGAGTGGAAAATAAAATAAAAGGAGTGATATTTTATAAGCATGTAAGCATATATAAAAAAAATTGTGGCTGAGTATACGTACACTCGAGAGCAAAGATTATGTGTGTTAAATTAGATTAAGGAACTTGAAGGTACTCCAGCGGATAATGTGGTGAAATATTTAAGTTCTCAACTTGTTCCCAAGTTGGAACACCCCCTATATCCTTTCAAACGCTTTCAAGTGTGATCCGGGAATGTTATACGTGTAAACTAATTGTATGGTAATAGGATCTGAACGAGATCGGGTAGTTACCAATAGTTGGATATTACTCATGTTAAGAACATACTATGTCTTTGTTAAGATGATAAAGAACACTTAATAATATATGTACATACGTATAATCACGTCTATATCCCTTGCGGGGTAGACAGAGTCAACAGTCTCGAAAAGAGTGATTGGCCACGTTCAGCTGTTTGGCTTAATGATAGAATTGAGATTCAAATAGTGACAGGTCGCTAGCCTAGATGAAGAATCCCAAGTTTAAAAGCCTATCCTTGAGTCGATCATGGGAAAGAGATGGAGTGGTCCTATTCTTTTTTCTAGTGCTGAGAAACACACGGCACTTTATAATATATTCAATAATATATAAAGAATAGTATTTGAAATAATTTTGGTTAGGTACTTATCTGGTCTAAGAAAGGATTTCCTAAAATTCCCGCGGGAACGGAAATTAACGGGATTTTTGCTATTACGCATGCGGAGCCGCGGGCATTCACTATTTACTTATAATCCTCAACCCTCCTTTATCAACAACTCAGAATTTTGTCCAAGTACTTGGACAAAGTGCTTAACGGCATCGTCTGGAAAACAAAAGCTGCCTATTAACTTATTAAATTACTGAGAACATCAACTCTGTTATTTTAATGTAATAAAAAGTCTTAAAAAATAATAAGAGAAAGGAGAAATGTGAGAGCTCGCTAAATATTTACGCGAATACCGGTCTCATTTTATGCAACGGGCGTGCAAAAGAAATTTATGGAGCGCCAATATCTTGATAATATTTTTATAGAAAACTATCTGTACAGGCGACTTTAATATATAAATTAATGGACATCAGAAATGTTAAATGTAATTTTCATCTCTTTCCCAGCGATGTCGTAAAAGGCGACTAAGGGATAGGCTTATATAGTTGGGATTCGCCTTTTAGGCGATGGACTAGAAACCTGTCACAATTTGAATCTGAATTCTATCATTGAGCCAAACGGTTGTGCGTGGTATTTCAGTCCTTTGATGACTGTTGGCTCTGTCTACCCTGCAAGGAAGTATAGACATGATTGTATGTTATATTAGGTTAAATGTAATTTTTTTACAAGATTTTACTTTCTTTTTGTTTGACCACGTTCTTATTCCTTACTGACAGAGACAGAGATGATAATTTCGAATTACTGAAATACTTCGTTCAGTTAAAAAAATAAATATATATACGGGACAAATTACACTGATTGAGTTAGCCTCGAAGTAAGTTCGAAACTTGTGTTACGAGATACTAACTCAACGATACTATATTTTATAATATATACTCATGTAGATAAACATCCAAGACCCAGGCCAATCAGAAAAAGTTCTTTTCTCATCATGCCTTGGCCGGGATTCGAACCCGGGTCCTCTGGTCTCACAGACAAGCGTACTGCCGCTGCGCCACAGAGGCCGTCATAGTTGTATGGCTTAATGATGGAATTGAAATTCGAATAGTGACAGGATGCAAGGCCATCACCTAAAAAAAAAAATTCCAAGTCCCTTTCCTTTCATTGATATTAATCTGATATTAATCTGCACAAAAAGCGATAAATTTGGCACAAACTGTACTTTTTCTTCATAACGAGACCAGAATAGAAGCTTGCTTAAGACGAATGTGCTGCTATTTTCTTAGTTGCCTTTTACGACATCTATGGGAAAGAGTGGTTCTGTTCTAAAGTGCTGGGAACCGCACGGTATTGCACTGTACTTGTAACGATGTGAACTGACTCTAAAAGTGCGCTCTATAGATGCTAGATACAATTTGTTCCTCTAACGGCCGGTATAATTTAATCTGATGGTTTTTGGATGGCTGGCTTACCTCTTGAAGTACTTTCATCTGAGATCATAATTCTGTTATAAGAAACGTTTTGTTTTTATTAAATCTTATTATATTATATAATACAGTACCTGGATGACCAAGCAGTGCTTGAGTGACTTCAGAAAACCCATAAAAATATAAAAAACAAAAACTCAATTAAAAAACTACCCAAAGTCCTTAAATAAGTAAGTATTAAAAATATGTGATGATGAAAATGAAAAAAAGACTACTTTCACTTGCCACGCTGCCTGCACACATAAAATCCTGTTTAATGATTAACTATTCAAATGAAAAAAAGGGGAAATAAGTGGGTTAACTAAACTTTAGATATCTAATATTAAGAAATCTGTATTATAGCACTGAATTTAAAAATTGTTATACTTAGTTATTATTAAATATAAAAACATGCACTCGTAACTATCGCGTAGTAATACAATTTTGAATTATTTTCATAAGTTCCATTATGAAAACTAAACAACATATATTCAATTTTTGTAACTGGCCAGTGACATGTTTTAAAAACATTCTGTACAAATCCATCGGTGAGGAAGAAATTTGAAAGGTTCTCACTCAATCCAAACTCTATTAGAAAACTCAACAAAACAAAATCAAAAAAATCTTCTATTTACGCAACAAGACATAAACACAATCGTAAATGCTTTCAATATGTTTCCGAATGGTTTGATAATGGCCTCGTAAGGAAATTCAGAGGTCCCTCGGCACAGATTTTCATAATTCCATTAAGGGTAATAGCCCAGATGTTATTGTGTCGGATCTTAGAGGTATTTCAATTTAACAATGATTTCCTTTGAATTTGATTTATATTAAGCAATTGATAATAATTGTTGGTTAATTATTTACGGACTAATATCATTGAGTCAGAATAAAGACGTTGATTTTGCCTATATTATTCAAAATACCTGTGTATTTTTTAGGGAGTACAGAATTAAGAATAGCAGAATGTACATGCATGTTCACGAATTAACCACTTAAGATTAAGCCAAAGTCTGCAAAAAACCAAGTTCAACCGAATTGTGTAGCTATTAAATTAAATTAAGCTGAAAATGGCCTTTCAGTCTTCTCTTCACTATTGTCTCTGACTACCCTTTCAGGCTTCAAGTTCGACCGCCACAAAGGGAAGTTCTCCGCCAGGCTAGGTAATATGCCTGGGAAACCGCGCGACAGACGATTTTGACTCGGAAGGTTGTATATAAATACAATATTTAATACAAGATAATGCAAGATAATATCTCTATTAGGCGTACGCGCTGTGATAGGCTTTTGTCGTGTGACGTCAGTGATGTCGCGACAAAGGTATTAAATTACACTGTAAATATTTCAACGCAAGCCTGGATGGAATACTTCCCTTTCAAGTAAATGTAGTTTATTATAGACCGGATATCAAACTAGAACTTGAAAATGAGATCGCTCGAGGGACCATTATAACAGTAGATAAAGCAGACTTGGAATGAAATTACTTTGGAGTTAAGTTTATGAACTGTGGCTAAATTTCTGCAGATAGTATTTAAATTATTGGAGTATTTTCTTCATTTTGTGTCAGATCAACAGATTGTTTACAATATGGTATCGTAGACCTTCTAACGGAGT
The DNA here is from genome assembly GCF_032362555.1 of Amyelois transitella. Lineage (NCBI taxonomy): Eukaryota > Metazoa > Arthropoda > Insecta > Lepidoptera > Pyralidae > Amyelois > Amyelois transitella. The sequence goes on from NC_083515.1 coordinate 1,425,031, forward strand.
TCCTACGATAATAATGATTCAGTTTTTCTGTTATCGCACCACGCCGAATGTCATGGGAATATAACTAACCACTCCATAGGTTCCAAAAGTGACAGAGAATGACATTTAATGGCATTTAATCCACCTGATTTAGGTACATTGTATCCCGTTACACATACATACATATAATCACGTCTATATCCCCTGCGCGGCTGACAGAACCAGCTGTTTTGAATACGCAATTTAAGCAAAAGTGCACATGTTTGGCAAAATAAAAAATGTTTTCTTTGAAAGACTGATAGGCCACGTTCAGCTAATAACCTATATGATAGAATCTAGATTACATAGTAGAGGTTGCAATCCCGTCGTCTGAAAGAAGAATCCCACGTTTATAAGCCTAACACTCATTTCGTCATTTACGACATCCACAGGAAAGAGATGGAGTGGTCCAATTCTTTATTTTATTGGTGCCGGGAACCATACGGCATAACCAATTACAACCCAATCCAAATCAACAAAAAAAATCCACAATGCCTTTTTCACATATTGAATCCTAGGCAAGGATGTGTTGCGTCACCGTGGCTGTTCAACCTATTTATGGATAGCTGTTTGACAGATTTGAAAGAGTCTAAAAGTGGATTAAGGATGAATGAGTTACTCGTCAAATGTCTGCTCTATGCCGACGATCAGGTTATACTGGCGTCATCAGCGGAGGAGTTACAGGAGATGGTAAACTGTATGCATGAAGCTTTAAAAGAGAAAGGAATGAAAGTGAACGTAAGTAAAACTAAAACACTGGTTTTTGAAATGGAGAAAGAAATGACAGCATGTAATATTTTGATTGGAGGAGAAAAAGTGGAGCAAGTGAAAGAGTTTGTATATCTAGGATCAAAGTTTACATCAGATGGCAAGTATGATAGTGATATTGAAAGGAGAGTGAACGCGGGGAACATGGTGAATGGAGCTTTGCATGCCTTTATGAGCAGTCAGAAACTATCCAAAAAGGCTCGACTGGCTGTGCACAGGGGCGTGTTGGTCCCGACATTAATGTATGGGAGTGAAAGTTGGGTATGGCAAAAGAAGCATGAAAGCAGAATAAATGCAGTGGAAATGAGAGCGTTAAGGAGTATGATGGGTGTGAAATTGAGTGACAGGATAAGGAACAGCGTGATAAGGGAATGTTGTGATGTGAAAGAAGATGTAGTTACAGGAATAGAAAAGGGTATGTTAAGATGGTTCGGTCATGTGGAGAGGATGAATGAAAGCAGGTTGACTAAGCAGATATACAAGGAGAGTGTGGAGGGAAAGGTCGGAGTGGGAAGACCTAGACGAACGTATCTTGATCAAATTAAGGACGTCCTGGTAAAGGGTCAGGTCAAAAGTACCCGAAACCGCCGAGCTTGTATGAAGAGAGTTATGAATGTGGACGAAGCGAAAGAAGTATGCAGAGATCGTGGCAAGTGGAAAGAGGTAGTCTCTGCCTACCCCTCCGGGAAAGAGGCGTGATTTTATGTATGTATGTATGTATGTATGTATGAATCCTACACTCTCCATCAGCTAGTTTACTTTCTAAAATACGACATTAAGAATCAGATATTGTATTTTTCATTTGACCTACTAGAGTTGGGATACAACACAAGTAACATGTCGATATACTACGAGAAAGACAAAGGTTAGTCCCAGAGGTGCGATGCAAATTGAAACGTCAACAGAACATATCGTATGTGCACGTACAATCATTGTTGTGTGTACCTCCATATATCGATAAATCGATTATACTTCTCTCTTACTCTCACTAGATTGTCTAGCAAAGCAATATTAGGTGTTTTTTTCAAGCCTAGTCCGATACTGAGAGCATGTAAATTGTAGTCTGTACAAAATAAATGTACAGGTTTTTAAGGACATCAGACAGGTCATTGAAGTAATTGGATAGTAGGTAATTTTTTCGTTAGAATAGAATACAAGAGATTTATTTTCAAAATTGGATACTAGGTATCACTTATTGACGTCACATAACTTAAATCTAATTATAACTACTACCGCTTCCAAAGCGCATGTGTAGAAGAAGAGGCGGAACAAACTACACTGCAGCATTTTCATCGGTGGTCAATTTACAAATATAGATCTCCTAAATCTAAATCGTGGACGAATGCACATTGTCCACATTAAAAAACATGAATTGGTACTTGTACATAGTGAATTTTATTCGCTAAGGAAATTTTCACAGCATTTTGTACAATGAAACTGAGTGGTTTTCCATTTAAACGTATAGCAAAAAGCAAAAAAAAAATTTCCCATAATAAGACCAATAATTTGTATGTCTTGTGAAGTCGTTACGCTGTGGTCACTCTAAAGCTAAACTTACGCCCTCTTAAAAATTGTAAATTAGTCCTAATAAAGTTTGTAGTTATTCTATAAATTTGTAGATTATCTCTCATCTAAGAGAGACGTGTTTCCTAAACGATACAGTCTGAGTGTTCTAAGAATATTAATTGTTCAAACATACATACATACATAAAATCACCCTTTCCTCGGCGGTAAGCAGAAACTCATCTTTCTACTAGCCAAGATCCCTGCACACATCTTTTGCTTCATCCACGTTCATAACTCTCTTCATGCAAGCTTAATTTTGATAACCCTATACTACCTATAGGATAAACAACATTATGTGTTGATTCTACTTATACATCGAAACATAGTCTATTTCAATCGATCGATACCCACTTACCCAATCACTATTGACATAAAGCTAACCTTTGACATTTGACATCAATGTACATATTAATAATCTGTGACCAATGGCTCCTCAATGGACAATATTATAAAATGGATCCTTATACATATCTCTCATTCAAAAACAGGATTACACACCCACTCTCTGCTTGTGTCACAAAGCCATATTTATAATATCCCTTACATTATAGATAACCGTAATAGAAAACCTTTTTACTATTTTTATTCAATGGAAAGACACATTATGTGTTCATAAAGTATTAATTTAAAAAATCTATTCATATTGAAAAAATAAATGAAAGCGGGTGACGTAGTGAATGGAGCGTCGTGATGTATGCTTTTATGAGTAGCCGGAGGTTATCCAAATAGGCTCGTTTAGCACTGCATAGAGCTGTATTTATTCCAACACTAATGTATGTGAATGAAAGTTGAGTATAGCAGAAGGGACAAGCAAGCACAATGAATGCGGTAGAAATGAAGGCATTAAGGAATAATCAGTGTAAAATCGCATATATACATTGAATAGTCTTAAAAAGACTGATCATTAGCTGTTAAGCTTAATGATAGAATTGAGATAAAATAAATATGACAGGTAGCCTTGCCTCGCCATCGCCTAAAGAAGAATCCCAAATTTGTAAGCCTCAATCGCCTTTTACGACATCCATGGGAACGAGATGAGGAGTGATACTTTTATTTTTATAAGTGCCGGGAACCACATGGATTTCTAAGATAAACTCTTTAAATACAGAAATAATCACTTTTTATTTACGGAAACAGATGCTTCCTATCTATAAGCGTACAAAAAAAATCTTGTACATGGAAGAATAAAACTAAAACCTTTAATTGAGCTATTATTTATTTGACCACACTTCTTATAATACCATTTTTTAACATAAACATACATGTATTAACTCAATACAATCTTCTAGATCGTTCACGCAACATTTTCTGTGTACGAACGAAGGCCTTGATAAAACAAAGTTGGAAAATATAACAGTTTTCCTATCCCATAGTTTGTATTGAGATAATATTGATTTAGAGTTGACCAAAAAAACAATAAACTAGAATTAAATTACTAGCTTGTAGATACACATTTAGTGTTTGTTTGTTTATTAAAATATTCGTTCTTCGTTTAAAATGTTCATTATCATAATATTTTAGTCTTCTTCTTCCTGGCTGAAGTCCCAGTTGCATCCTATGCTTTGGAGAGGAGCCCGGGGTGAGCTCTTGACCATGGATCCTGGATTGACTGAGTCTTGACACGAACCGACTCCTGTCTGACCTGCGTAACTTTTACAGGGGAACCTAACCTAAAGGGTAATAATAATAATATAAGGTAAGCAGTTTTACCATAGTAAAATTTAAATAATTTTTCAGTAATATGAAATCATTCTCCAACTGTTAAAATAACAGAAGAACGCGGTTACTTCTGCAATTATTTTATTAGGTTATCCCCGAGAAAGCGGAGTGATTGGCAGAGACTATGATCTTTCCACTTGCTTGCCGCGATCCCTGCATACTTCCTTTAATATTGTCAACTCTTGTGATATATTTCAATGTTGGTCCACCGTTAACGCTGTCCCCGAATGGCTGATAACAACCACATGATCTTATCAGAACCGACCCAGAATCCGGATTTTATTATTCTCCTCCAAAACCGTACCTTATAACAAGGACATACAGTCCTATTTTATGTAACGTATTTTTGCAATGTTTTGTTGAAGCATTATGCCCTACTTACAAGCTTTTAGCAAAAGATTCCATGACCTTTAACTCGGATAAAAAGGAAACATTTTATTTCTGTCCTTCGAAATGCATTAAGTGATTAGGAAAGGTGAAGTGACTTTAAAATATTTACGGGCTTGTGACGTCACGGAACAATATCTACGTAATTATGGATACTCCATTGCATGTTATCTCTCTAAAAATTGCGCTATTCTTTTTGCATTAAGTACAATTATTGTAAAAAATAAAATAAATTAATCACACACATTGATCTCAGCGTAAGTTCGAGACTTGCGGTATAATGGTGACTACATAAGTACATATGTAGCGGGAACGATGATTCAGCTCGACCGCCACCAATGAGAAGATCTTCCGCCAGGCTAGGTGTTATGCCTGGGGAGCCGCGGCTCCGACGATGTTTCGATAATCCGTGAAATCTTTGTAATCGCGATTAAGACTCTTCGCTGCTATTGGCTGAGCGCTACAATTGTTGTGTATGACATTAGTGATGTTGCCACACATACATATTATACAGACACTATATCTTTCCTCTTGCCACGATCTTTGCATACTTCCTTCGCTTCATCCACATTCATAACTCTCGTCATGCAAGCTTTTCGAATTCCTTTTTATTTAATAATTACATACATACATATAGTCACGTCTATATCCCTTACGGGGTAGACAGAGCCAATAGTCCTGAAAAGACTGAATGGCCACTATCAGCTGCTCGGCTTAATGATGGAATTGAGATCCAAATAGTGATAGGTTGCTAGCCCATAGCCTAAAAAAAAAAAAACAAGTATGTAAGCCTATCCCTTAGTCGCCTTTTACGACATCCATGGGAAAGAAATGGAGTGGTCCTATTCTTTTTTGTATTGGTGCCGGGAACCACACGGCACTATTTAATAATTTAATAAATTTATATCAATTACTGAACTCAGAAAAGGTGCCTTGTATCATGATTAATTTAATTTATTGTTTTCTTTATCCAGTTATTCACATTTACCAGGGCTCTTCGCTAGTCCCAACTGATAGTATAAATGAGAGAATGAGTTTTATTCGTTTGTTTGTTTGTCATCTCTTCACGTCTACTGATTAAATCATAAAATGTCACGTATATAAAATTAAGTCTAGAGCAGGACATAGAGTACCTTTCATCCCGTTCAAAATTATAGTTCCCATGGGATTTGCGAAAAAAACTGCATTCTTTTGTAAGTAGCGCCAAATTCGTCGCTTTTTATAGGTTGCGTTTGATACTTACGATGCTTTTTGTAGTGCTTTTTGTGCTAATCTCGTCGCTTTTTTGTTAGAAGTTTAAATTCCTCGCTTCTTGTAGATGGTGCTTTTCACGCGAAGGAAGCTGCGGGAAAAAACTAGTATAAAATAATGTGCACGCCTCAATAATTCTCCGTACAACATGCGTTATCTCTTTCGCTCCAATGACTAACAGCTTGCGTTTTATTGTGAGCGAACTGTAAAAGGTGTGCTACCCCTGACTCAGACGACGACACAGAGCAGGGAAGATCGCGCCCTCGTTTTGTGCTCTGTGGTATTTCTAACAAAAACGACATGTTTTTATTTCAGTGAACTGCTATTGAATTGGAAATTCAGAATTTTTATCTAAGTATGGTATAAAATAAACTTTAATGTTACTAGTACAAAGGTATACTTGTATGTCTGTAACTATCGGTATGCTTATCCTACCTACCTAACCTACTTACCGTATAATAACAATATCCCGAAAAGCTACTCAGAATAGCCTGTATACTTTTGTATGTGGCGCTAAATTCGACACTTTTTGTAGGTGTCGTATAATTCGTTGCTTTTCGTAGGTGATGCTTATTTCGTCGCTTTTTTTTAACATTGCGTTTATTTCGTCACTTTTTGTAAATCGCGCTAAATTGACGCGGGCCACGTTGCGGGTAAAACGTAGTAAACAGACTTACTTTCGCATTTAGAATATTAGTTGGGATGGGATTATTTATTTAGGTACCAAGAAAGCGGATAGCTCTGCACAAATGAAATAATTTCCGAGCCAAATGCCTGTCGGTGACAGGGCTAATCACGGGAAAGCCGCAGACAGTGATTCGCAGATAAACGGATATGCAATATAATTGAATGCTGCAGTTGGCTCTCTCGGCTTATGTTGGCCTGGTACATGGAAAATTTTAAATCTATAAAAATACCTTCATATATTTATAATTATAATTTGAAATACTATATAATTCTTAGAATTATTAAAAAAAATCAAGTTTTAAAAAATAGATACATAAATTTCAAATCTACGAGAAAAGATATTAACGTAATAATATTTTTTACATTTAGCATTGAGCTATCAGTCTTTTCGAGATTGTTGCAATAGCCTATCTACCTCGTAAACTAAGTCTAAATAAAGACATTATTATATGGTACATAATTTAGGTATAATGTATAATATATATGTTTTAAATGTGACAGTATTACGCAGCTAAAAGCAGCCAATCCGGGCATCTCAGATAACGGATGGACGGATCGAATCATCGTTTATTGGATGCCACCTCGGCACAGCTGTCGAGTCTTATGCTGCCCTGGTACTTTTGTATTCAAACTAGAAATCCGCCCGGATTTCGCTTAAAGAAAATTAAATTTCCGCGAATAAAAATGCCACTATCGTTCGCAGTTCCCGTATAAATTTCGCAGCTTAGCTACTACTATTTTTTCTGTCAAAGTCAGCTGGTAATACTGAAATTCTAAATTTGGTAAAATTAACTTTTGGCTTTCAACAAAAATTGTTAGATTGGCAGACAACATCTTTGGACTTGCAATGGATCTCTGAATACTTCTTTCGCTTCATCCACGTTCATAACTATCTTCATGTAAGCTCGTTGGATTCGAGAGTTTTTGACCTGAACTTTTGCCAGGACAATAATACGGATGAAGCACGAAGGATAAGAAAATTATTCTCTTAAAAAAATTAAATAACTTTAGATATTCAAGCCGTACCAGCTCAGATTACGGGCAGATCCTATCATAGTTTATTGGATGCCCTCGGCACAGCTGCTGAACGTTATGCGATCCTGCTAAGAAAATCCATTTAAAGTTGCATTAAAAAAAAATCATAACTGAATTATCATTTTATTCTCTCATCAGCGTCACAGCAGTCCGTAAATAAAGCAAATATTTATGTATAGTAGAGTATACATGAACATTTACATGAACTAAAACTATTGGTAAGGTAAATCTGCCGTTGAATGTATTTTACTATGTGTTGGTCTAACATTTTAATCTTAAGTACAAAACGACGATGCTGTTATTACAAGTACTGTTTGTAATTTCATAAAATAAAAAGGTTTAAAAATTAAATGTTTTATTCTATAAAAAGATTCATCAGCTTTTTTTAAGTATGAGTCGAAATATAAAAAAAAATATATATCCTAAACGAATCTTTATTTAACTACAAATTACCGTGCTTACAAACTAAACAGCACAAGACTCCTTTCACTACATTACAATAAAAAGAAAAAAACGTATAGTTGAATATTCAAGTCCATTTATCCAGCAACAAAGCTATCTAACAACGGCCTTGTAAGGAAACTCCCGTAATAGGGCCAATTGGCCCTTATCATTGGCCAGAGCGGGCGAAAGTTAAAATCGCATTACCGACGCTAACGAGACGGTGGAAGCGTTAACTGTCATGTTTTTGTTCCAGACACAAGGCATGAGATACCAACGTGCTATCTATACTAATATTATAAAGCTGAAGAGTTTGTTTGTTTGTTTGTTTAAACGCGCTTATCTCAGGATTTACATAAATACATATGGTCACGTCTATATCCCTTATGGGGTAGACAGAGCCAACAGTCTTGAAGAGACTGATAGACCACGTTCAGCTGTTTGGCTTAATGATAGAAATTGAGATTCAAATAGTGACAGGTTGCTAGTTCCCAGAATCCCAAGTTTAATAGTTTATCCCTTAGTTGCCTTTTACGACATCCATGGGAAAGAGATGGAGTGGTTCTATTCTGTTTTCTATTGGTGCCGGAAACCACACGGCTAATCTCAGGATTTACAGGTTCGAATTGGAAAATTCTTTTTGTTTTAAATAGACCATTTACCGATGAAGGCTTTAGGCTATATACTCGTAACATCACGCTCCAACTATTAGGAGCGAATAAATAATGGAAAATGTGAAAAAGACCCCCAAATGATGCCCAAAATAACTATTCCACGCGGACGGAGTTGCGGGCACAGCTAGTCTTATAAATAAAATTCTCGTGTCACAATGTTCGTTCCCGTACTCCTCCGAAACGGCTTGGCCGATTCTCATGAAGTTTTGTGAGCATATGGAGTAGGTCTGAAAATCGGCCAACATTTACTTTTCATACCTCTTAGTGATAAGAGTTATTCACTCTTAACACTTTTTTTTCACTAGAAGTGACTTAAAAATTATTTATATGGCAAAACAACGTTTGTCGGAACAGCTAGTTGTATAATAAAAATTAAATTATAAACTAAATACCCTGACACAAATTTTACTTCTAACACTATATTGATTACAGGAAACAAAAAATATGTATAATACATATAGATATTTTGCGGCACCAATAAAAAAAGAATAGGATCACTCCATATCGTTGCCATGGTTGTCGTAAAAGGCAACTAAGGGATAGGCTTTTATACCTAAGATTCTACTTTTAGACGATGGGCTAGCAACCTGTCACTATTTGAATCTCAATTCTATCATTAAGCCAAACAGCTGAACGTGGCCTATCAGTCTTTTCAAGACTGTTGGCTCTGCCTACCTCGCAAAGGATACAAACGTGATTATATGTACATATGTATGTATTAAGCCAAACAGCTGAACGTGGCCTATCAGTCTTTCCAAGACTGTTGGCTCTGCCTACCCCGCAAGGGATATAGACGTGGATTATATGTATGTATGTATGTATGTTTCTTTCCCTTATTCCTCTGCATTACGCCACGCGTTAATCGAAAATCGTGCGGCCGGCTGGAATTGTTATTGGGCGGCAATTTGCGGTAATATCGTAAAAGCGGTTACAAGACTTCTCCTTTACTCGGCTGTGACCGGGAAACGTGATCTTAGTGTTGATTGTGCTAATGAATACTTTAGTTCATGTCGGATTGTTAGCGTTAATGTAGGTGTATGAATGGAAAGAATTTCACTAAGGATTAAATAGATAAGTACCTACTTTTATTTTGTTGTAATACATATCAGGTCAAAAGTATCAAAAGTATAAAACGCCGAGCTTGCATGAAGAGAGTTATGAATGGGGATGAAACGAAGGAAGTATGCAGAGATCGTGGCAAGTGGAAAGAGGTAGTCTCTGCCTACCCCTCCGGGAAAGAGGCGTAAGTTTATGTATGTATGTTTATTTTGTTCTGGTCTAGAAAATTCTAAATTGTTCTGTTAATGCCAATAATTGGTGCCGTGTGGTTCCCGGAACTCCGTCAGAAAAGCCACTCTGTCTCATTCCCATAGATGTCGTAAAAGGCGACTAAGGGATATGCTTATAAACTTGCGATTCTTCTTTTAGGCGATGGACTAGCAACCACTATTTGAACCTCAATTCTATCATTCAGCCAAACAGCTGAACGTGGCAGTCTTTCAAGTCTGCTGGCTCTGTCTACCCCGCAAGGTATATAGACGGGACTATATGAATGAATGAATGTTCTGTTAATTTCAGTAAAATTAACGACATTTCACAATACATATTTGTAAGGTATTGGATCAGAATTTATTTGGATACCTCTAAAGTGACGTCCTACTGACACTATGACATTAGTTCTGACACCCCCTCTTTTATGAATAGGGCTAAGACTTATCAAACTGTTGCTGATATTAAAAATAGACAGTAAATTAAATTTGTAAAATAAATTCTATTGATTCCATACTCTGTGCTAGTTCTACGACGCCTCTACGAGTGCTACGACCGACCGCTACGACGCTCTGCGATCTACGAATGGTCTACAATTTTTTTTTCCTATAAACGCTTTACTTCGCTGTATGCAAATGTTTTGTTTTAGGTAAGTACTTATTTTGTATATATATTTGTTATAAGTAAAATGTTTTAATATTTTATGTATATATTACAAGCTAACTCAATCTGTGTAATCTGTCCTATTATTTATTGAATTGTTTTAACAATCTTTCCATTGAAGCTCGTTTTTTAAGGTATTCTTGTCTTCGCATTTTTTTTAAGAACGTCCCCGTTATTTTAATTCTCCTTTACATTCTTCTACTTCATACATACATATGTATAATCACTATATCTCTTGCGGGGTAGACAGAGTCAACAGTCTTGTTAAGACTAATGGTCCACGTTCAGCTGTATGGCTTAATAAGCTAAGTGACAGGTTGCTCATCATCACAGCTCATCACCTAAAACAGAATCCCAAGTTTATAAGCCTATCCCTTAATCGCCTTTTACGATAGCCATGGGAAACAGATGGAGTGTCCCAATTTTTTAGTATTATGCCCACACGGCCCAGAAGACAAGAAGATCAAATCATCCCTGTAAAAGCACATTACATAATGAAAGCGCTCTGCATAGCTTTTAAAAAAAAGCTCTAATGAATAAAAGTCCACAACAATAAGCTACAATGTCGTCTAGTTGGTATTTATTTGTTTTTCACTGGTCATTAGCGGTACAAGGTGGCTCATTAGAGGAACAATGCGTTTTGCGGGTGGGAGTATATTAGTTGTGTTCCGAGACTTCGCTGTAGTGGGAATTATAGGAAAATAATTCATTCGTTCATATATCTATACTAATATTATAAAGCTGAAGAGTTTGTTTGTTTGAACGCGCTAATCTCAGGAACTACTGGTTCGAATTGAAAAATTATTTTTGTGTTGAATAGACCATTTATCAAGGAAAGCTATATAACATCACGCTGTAACTATTAGGAGCGAAGAAATATTGGAAAATGTGAAAATAAAACGAGGGAAATTATTCATCCTTGAGGGCTTCAATGATGCCCAAAATAACTATTCCACGCGGATGAAGTCGCGGGGACAGCTAGTAAAGAAATAATACTATAATACCTACTACAAAAGAAAAAATATTAACCGTTCTCTACGCTCGTTGAACGTTAATCCATTTTTTTAATAAAGCTCTAAACGGTCAAGGCGTAAGACTTTTTAAACCTCCAGAAATAAGACGTGCCTCATAATCAGGGTGTCTGTTAACAGGTGGCTGGTAATTATGAGTTAATTACCCTCTGTCCCCGAAACCGCCGAGCTTGCATGAAGAGAGTTATGAATGTGGATGAAGCAAAGGAAGTATGCAGGGATCGTGGCAAGTGGAAAGAGGTAGTCTCTGCCTACCCCTCCGGGAAAGAGGCGTGATTTTATGTATGTATGTATGTATGTATGTATTACCCTCTGTCCGAGCCGCTGTGATTCCAGGATTGACTGAGTGTAAATTGAATGGGAGCTACGTTCATATAATAACGTCTACATCCCTTGCGGGGTAGACAGAGCCAATAATCACAAGACTAAGGCAACGTTCAGCTAGCGCTTTAGTCACGTTTCTACCTTTTAACCTTTCATTTATATTGAGTATTCATCTCTTATGGGGTAGACGCAGACAGGACGTATAGGCTGGTTCAAGTATAGCTAGATAGTTGTAATGATAGAAATTTGGTCACCTTTATTTTATTTGTGGAATATTAACTTTTATATGCAGCTTCACTCGCGCGAATTTAGCGCCACCTAAGAAAGAATACAGGTTTTTTGCCAATTCCAAGGGATCTATAGTTTTTATCGGAAAAAAGTAACGAATGTCCATCTTCAGAATCCTAACTACATATTTCTTAGCACTAACAGAAAAAATAATAGGACCGACCACTCCATCTCTTTCCATGGATTTCGTAAAAGGTGACCAAAGGATAGGCTATATACAGGGTGGCATTTAAAACAACTGCATCCTTTTAAACATAGACTATACCCATGCTTCTGAGCCGTTTGAGCCTATTTTTATTTAAATTAAACGTCATCATTTTCACATTTAAAAAACCTTCAAATACTACGTCACACGCTTTATTAAAGACCAATACTACGAAAAGAAATTAAAACTAAACATGTAAATAAATGTCTGAAAAATAAATTATTTTTCTAGTATCAAGATCAAGTAAAGTACAGAGTTGTCGAGATCGCTCAGCTGAATGAATTGTGTCGTTGACCTCTGAATCTTACGCGTCGCTTTTCCGCCGGCCGGGGTGATATTACGTATCGTGGATTTTGATACTTTTATTTTTTTTTCGTACTTTCTGAAATATGAACCGATATTTTTCTTTTAACGTTTTTAAATATCCTTTAGATGAGTACACTCAACAGTAAAATTTATGCAGTTGAATTAAAAGCCAGCCTGTATACGTGGAATTCCTCTTTAAGCAAGCAACCTGTCACTATCTAAATCTCAAGTCTATGATTAAGCCAAACAGCTGAACGTGACCTTTCAGTCTTTCGAAGACTATTGGCCCTGTCTACCACGCAAAGTATTATATATTATGTCACTTTCGTATTAAAATATATTTCAAAGATGGGATATAACTCAGTACATTCACACAGTGAGCTGTCATAATAATTCAAGGGCATTGTTTAAGCGTTCCACAGAACAAAAGATAAATGGCTCGTATCAGATAATGTTTTGATTTAGTCTTAGATCGCGACCCGCGACACATGCCCGACAAAGACTCGAATGATTTATAGACTATGTCAGGTTAAGGCACGGTTCCTTTGCATATGCATTGCGATTAATATCTACATGATAGTCTGAAAAAAAAGAAAATGTAATGCGTGCCAACTATTTCTTTATCCACCGAGATTGTAATTAAAAATTAATCAAAGCTTATAAAGTTGGGTAATGAAATTCTACCTTTAGGCGATGAGCTACCAACCGTTCACTATCTAAATCCATCAAAGAGTCATCCAATGGCCTTGGAGTCTTGTGTCTATTGGTTTTATCTATTCCGTTAGAAACATATGTATGTATATAATCGCATCTATGCTTCGGGACCCAGTCACTAACATTTTATTTCCATTTTCTCTGTTCCCTGACTGTGATATTTCATAATGAACCATAATAACCATATAAATAAAAGCCAATCTCTCATCAGCTCAACTCTTGCGCTGAAATTACAGTGAAATTTTAAAAAAATATTTGACTTAAGTTACTTTTTGCGCATGAGGTCGGAAAAATTAGTTCAGAATTCGGCGGCTTTTTAAATGCAGACAATGGCATCGTTCGTTCAAAGGAAGTAAGTATCTTTAATCTGGGAATTTCCAAGTACGAGTATCGTATCGATTTTGGGTAAATAAATATGTTTTTCAAAAACATATCACTAACCGCGTTTTCTTGTATATTTTAATCTTTATTTCTTTGTATTTTCTTGTTTACTTCTAACTCTTATTTTCACTTATTGACATCGTCGAAACGAAAAGTACTGAGTCACCAAAGTCATCAACGCCTTGCCCCAACACTTGAACAAAGAAGGTTTGTACAAAGAACTCTTTACGACGCCAAAGGCCGTCAAAATAATATTGTACCGATCCGACAGTGAAATTAATTATATATCAAAAGCTAATTTAAAAAAGGCATTTTCTAAATATCTTATTCGTTAACGTATTGTTAAGTTACACATTTTGTTAACTTTGGTTTACTGAAATAAAGAAGACTTATTTTTCCGTGAAAGAAATGAATATAAAAATGCAAGTTATTAACAATTTTCCAGTTAATGATGGGTAATTCTCAAATTTGTTTATATAATTTGCATATTTCAATGTTCAAATTACATATTAAAAAGTAAAGTCCCGCTATTTTCTTTGTCTGTATGTAAGCGCGAAACTCGCAAAGTTGTGGACGGATATTATGCCTGTTTGAAATGTTGCGAACAGGATTTATTGAGGATGGATTACATCTATAAATGCTATTCGTGCGAAGCCAGGGTGAGTCGCTAGTTATTGATAATTCTATTAATACCTGAAGGATTATAGGCATATAATTTTTTTTACAATGTCTTCAAGAGGTCATCTAATGTGCTTTAATTTTGTATTAATTCCTCTCGTCAATGAGTATTTATTTTAAATACTTATTGTTCACGCTACGTTAAGCTACGCCAACGAGCGCAATACTTGTACAAATTATTAAATAATAAAGATAAAATATAATAATGTCAAAAACTACGCACAACAAAGAAGTTAAATAAAAAAAAAATTAAAAAATATTTCGTTGCACAATACATGCGAATAAGTTTCGCTTCCACAGAGCCGGCACGCCACTATTCAGTGCTCTGTGCTCGCCTCAAACTTTTAATTAAAGAAGACACATTGCGCCGGGACGTGCGACGACGTGACGTCACTATTTCTTTGCCCAAGAGAAATCGTCGTAATATGAGGAAGAATAATTTTTCGTGAAAATAAATTTCAGCTTACGTGAATAGTTGGAATTGTAGATTTTTGAACAATCGATATTTGTCTAGTGTATAAAGAAGCGAATGTTTTGACTGTACATTAAGGTTGGGTTGCAATACATAGATGCCAAACCGCACCATACATACATATATATATAATCACGTCTACATCCCTTGCGGGGTTGACAGAGCCAACAGTCAAACTGCACCAAGCTATCAAAATTTATTTTCCACCACTTTATATAATTCGTATCTATTTAAATAATAATCATAAATAGATTTGATATAAGAGGCTATGGTACAATTCACACATACAATTTAAAACAAAAAATCCTACTTATAATATAAATTCCAAAGTTTTTGAGTATGTCAGGATGTCAGTATAGATGTTTGTTACTCTTTCACGCAAAAACTACTGAACCGAATACGATGAAATTTTGTAGGTAGCTGAATACCCAGAATAACATATAGGCTACTTCTTATCCCGGAGTTCCCGCGGGATTGATAGGGTTTCCATGCGGACGAAGTCGCGGGCGGCCTCTAGTCTTTTATAGAATCTAGTGTTTTGACTGTTCATTATTCATATTATCGATAGTCATCAATACCTGGCCAAAGCATTCTAAACAGTCCCAACATATATCCTGTAACAGTTGCGCTTATGAGCCGGTTACTTTAATCACTAGTCTACCGACGGTAAGTCATTTAAAAGCTGTTAATTCATTTATTCCAAAATAAAGTTGTAATTTATACATACCAGCACGCCTCTTTCCCATTGGGGTAGGCAGAGACTCTCCCATTTCCTCCACACTCCTATTCTTTTCATGCAAATTTAATTTTATCGATAGTTGTCCTTGAAAATTATCTACCCTTTCGATAAACCTACCTATACTAATAGTATCGATAGCTCAGTTTGGTAGAAGTAACTATCGATAGTATCGGTACTATCAATAGTTACTTCGATCAATACTTTCGATGTTATGACCTATCGATAGTAGCAACACTGTCGAGAGTATCGACATCGATATCGAATAGTATCGATATTCCTATCGATACTACTATTTATACTCAACTATCAACAGTCAACTATTGATCGGCAACACTAAATTGGCCCACTAGCGAATAAAAGTCTTAACTAGAAGTAAGAATTAAAACATTTTTAAATTAATCTAGCTAACGGAATCGCGGCTTAACACCGCGGCACATCGGATCACTCCCGATGTCGAGAGCAGGCGGACTTAAAACAAATGAGCACACAACAAAAGCCCCTAATGTGCTCCTCATTTCCTCTGGGCGTGACTCCTGCATGAGGCGAGGGTTTTTGCTTGGAAGCCAGCGAAGTTGCTTGATAGTCATGACCTATCGATACTAGCAACACTGACGAGAGTATCGACATCGATATCGAATAGTATCGATATTCCTATCGATACTATTATTTATACTCAACTATCAATAGTCGAGTATCGATCGGCAACACTTAATTGGCCCACTAGCGAATAAAAGTCTTAACTAGAATTAACAATTAAAACATTTTTAAATTAATCTAGCTAACGGAATCGCGCCTTAAGACCGCGGCACATCGGATCACTCCCGATGTCGAGAGCAGGCGGACTTAAAACAAATGAGCACACAACAAAAGCCCCTAATGCGCTGCTCATTTCCTCTGGGCGTGACTCCTGCATGAGGCGAGGGTTTTTGCTTGGAAGCCAGCGAAGTTGCTAACTGAATTACGAAGCGTCCGGAAATTTCGTTTTAGTGTTCCAATGATATACCTCTCGGCGATAGACGTATTTTGCCAGGAGTGGCTGGCGGTGTTTAAGAAGTGACGTAAGATTTTTTTTAATTTGCTTTGAAGTAAGTTTGACACTAGTGTGATGAGATAATAACTTAATGATACTATATTTAATTTTTAAAATAAATACTACTTATCTATATAGAGGAACATCCAAGACTCAGGCAAATCAGAAAAAGTTCGTTTCTCATGAAGCCCCATAATGCTTTAAAAAAATAGAACCACTCTTTTCCATGGATGACGTAAAAGGTGACTAAGGGGTAGGTTTATATACATGGGATTTAAGACACCTCTTTTAGGCGATGAGCTAGCAACCTGTCATTTATTGAGTCGCAATTCTAACATTAACCCAAGCAGCTGAGCGTGGCTTTTCAGTTTTTTTAAGACTGTTGGCTTTGTTTATCGCGCATAGGGATATAGATGTGACTATTTTATTTTATTTTAAAATTAATGTTTAAAATATAATGTTAAACAACTGACTGTCGTAATCAATCTGAGATCATGGTGAAAATTACACACACAGGATCCTTTTGGTCTACTCCTGAGCGTTACCAGTGCCTGAGGGAGCGAGGCTTTTTACAAAGACGCTAGTGAATTGAAGGCGAACTCCTAAATGAATTAAAGAGTTACGTACAGAAACTAGAACCTTTAATCTAATATACATATGGTTTAGTATTTCAATGAATAGACGGAATAACTCAATTTTCGTTATTTTAGAAGTGAACATGGTTCTAAAATTAATAAATTATACAAAAATTTTATTAATAAAGTGATATATTTAAATATTATATAAGACTGATGAAGTTCTAGTAAGATTCGATGTTTACAAACTTATTTGAATCAAAGACTGAAGAGAAGAGTGCCAAAGCCTGGATTTTTTACACGATAAACTTGGTAGGTACTTATCACTCACTAAACTCTGAATTTCAATTCCATCAATTAGCTATTAAGCTAAACGTGGACT
Organism: Amyelois transitella; assembly: GCF_032362555.1. NCBI lineage: Eukaryota > Metazoa > Arthropoda > Insecta > Lepidoptera > Pyralidae > Amyelois > Amyelois transitella. Next base: position 1,442,634 of record NC_083515.1, read on the forward strand.
TCATATATACATACATACATATGGTCACGTTTATATCTCTTGCAGGGTAGACAGAAAAAACAGTCTTGAACAGACTGAACGGCCACGTCCAGCTATTTGGCTTAACGATAGAATTGAGATTCAAATAGTGACAGGTTGCTAGCACATCGCCTAAAAAAAGAATCTCAAGTTTGTAAGCCTATCCCTTAGAACTTCATAGTCTTTTGAATACTGTCTCTGTCTAATCTACACTATAAGTAAAAGATGGCAATACGCGTCTGTATTTTGTAAAGATTACATGTGAAGTTTGAATTCTGCAGAGCATAAATAGAGTATAAAAGAACGACTCACAAACTTATCTGACTCAAGGAATCTTGCGAGCGGAAAAGTGCTCGTTACAAAATTGCCTATTAAGCAGGTGATGTCGAGCGTAATTTCTTTCTTACTTAGAGCAAAGTGCTTAATAATTCTTTAAGGATGTTTTCAAACGGTGTACCTTTTAGTTAAATAGTTTTGCAAAGTCGAGTTCGCAGAAGTGGGTGTCAGTTCACCTCCCTAGTGGTGAAAGGCATAAACTGATGCGAGTTTTTAAAATTATAAATAGTTTCTGTAAAAAATAATTTAAATTACTCAAATATTTTTCTGCCAATATATAAATAGTACTTATCCTATTGACATTATTGTAGCTATATACCCGGTTGTATCTTCTCTTATCTATACACAAGGCCCTGGAACCCCTACGACCCTAGATTGACAAAGTCAATTTAAGATAAGTAAAGTCGAAACGGCTTCAATTTAACTTATGTAGTTGGTCAGAAAAAAAAATACAATTCACATAAAAACTAATATCATATTTTCTTTTTCACGAGCTAACTTGTCGGTCTATAGTATACTCTACCCGAAACAGAACGACCCTGATTTTATCAGCAAGTTAAATTATTCACAAAAAGAAAATTGACGCTCGCGCTTATGAGTCACACCACGTTAGAAGTCAGAAGTTTGTAATATCATTACTTCAAACTCCGTTTTGCGAAGGATCTAGCAGAAACTTGCGCCGGGGCACGGTACATGCCATCAACGTACCTAATACTGATGATGACACTGCCCCGTTTTTTAAAGAACACAAGGATTTAAAAAAATAATTGCCTAGAATTCAAAAAAAACAAATCTCATTACAATGACCGATTTCTTTTTTTAAATTAGTACACAACCATATTGTTCATTTAAAATAATAAAATGTAAAGTTGACAACTTTTATCATTGTCAATTTTGCAGGCAAATATTTTTGAACTTTTATAAGTGTACGTCGAAGTCTTCAGAATCTGAGGTCGATTTTCATTGTATTAACTATTTGAATTTCTTCAAGAGACAATTCTGAAGACTGAATATAGTCTTCGAGAATTTTGACTGTGTCTACCTTATTACATACATATAATCACGTCTATACCCCTTGCGGGGACACAGGGATAGGCTTATAAATCTGTCACTATACGAATTTTAATTCTACCATTAAGCCAATTAATTAAATAATTAAATTAATATTAATAATTATTATTATGTTTCTCCTCTTAGATCGGAGGCGAGGAACAGGGGCCTCCCCTGGGAGCACTCAGGTCCGTGGGGTCGCTACTCCCCAACAGCTCGCCACAAGCTGCCCTGCGGAGACTGATTGCACTGGGAAGGTGACCCAGGGGGCGATGGGGTCGTCACGTCCCGACGCCTTTATTATTATTTTTAATTATTTAATTTCAATGTAATGTACGAAATGTATTGCATTTAGTACAAATTACACTGAAAGTTACGAGTTTAAAGATTGTTTCTTTTTTGGTTGGGGTCCACCAAAATGGGTCCCATATTTCAGCAGTGCCATGAACATCTTTTGACCCGGCTTGGGCTACAGGTTGATGTATCTATCAGTCAATCAGTCAGTCAGTGTGATCTTTCATATATTTAACTAGACACAATTTTTAAAAACCTGTTTGATGTATATTCTTATTTGCTCATCATAATTGTAGCATATAAAAACAAAATTGTTTTAATGTCCACAAACTCACTTTGATCTCCTATAATTTAAATTACGCAGCTCCTAATTGTAATATAAACATTTCTCTGTTGTAGACACCAAAGTTAAATATCAATTTGTATTTATTGACTTGAAAGTTCTTAGCCTGAGTCGAGGTTTTAAGAGAAACTCATTATAAAATGTATGTCTACATAAGTAAATATAATATCTGTTCGTTTTAATCGAAATAAACTTTTTGGTTGGTGATTACCAATTCAAGTATAGATACATACATTCATATAGTACCGTCTTTATCCCAGGGAAGACAGAGACAACAGTCTCGAAAAGACTGAAAGGCACTGAACGTTCAGCTATTTGGCTAAATGATAGAATTGAGATTCAAATAGTTACAGGTTGCTAGTCAATCGACTACACGAGGAATTTCAAGTACAAGTACATATACATTCAGTCAGAAAAGTATCGGGAATGGATTATTTATTTATGGTTCCAAATTCAAATTTTTGTTTTTTTTGTTGTTGTTAGATTGGCACAACTGTTCCATTTTGGCGCGGAGTTTGAGTTGCATCTGTTGTTTACATTAAATACAGTGCTATTTTTAGTTATATCATATCTAGTGTGTATTGCTAATTTCATAATGGATAAAAACATCGAACAAAGAGTTTGTCTTAAATTTTGCATTGCCAATGGAATATCGTGTTCGGAGTCACTGAAAATGTTACAGAAGGCTTACGGTGAATCGACTTTATCAAAAACTCGTGCTTATGAGTGGTACAAAGCGTTCAAAAGCGGTCGAGATGTGATGGAAGATTTGCCTCGCTCTGGTAGGCCATCAACGTCTGCAACTGAAGTTAACATCGCAAAAGTGAAGGAAATAGTGACTGAAAATCCTCATTCAACTTTGAGAGAGATAGCCACCGAACTTTCTGTATCTCACGAGTCGATCCGTACCATTTTAACTAATAATTTGGGTATGAAACATGTTGCCGCTCGGCTAGTCCCAAAAGACCTGAATTTTTTTCAAAAACTCAATCGCATGAGAGTCGCTGAGGACATGCTAGAACGAGTCAATTCCGACCCAACATTCATGAAACGCATTGTTACTGGTGACGAGACGTGGGTTTACGAGTTTGACATGCAAACTAGTCAACAAGCTTCGGAGTGGCGCCTTCCAACTGAACCGAAACCGAAAAAACCACGCCAAAGTCGTTCAAAAGTCAAAGTCATGTTGACTGTTTTCTTTGACTATCGCGGTGTTGTGCACTCGGAATTCTTGCCGGAAGGTCAAACGGTAAATAAGGAATATTATTTGAGTGTTATGCGGCGTTTAAGAGAGCAAATCCGACGAAAAAGGCCAGATTTGTGGAAAGAAAATTCTTGGATTTTGCACCATGATAATGCACCTTCGCACAAGGCCATCATTGTGAACGAATTTTTAACCAAACACTCAACAAATATCATCGAGCAACCACCATATTCACCAGATATGGCTCCAGTCGACTTTTTTCTTTTTCCTAAACTCAAATTACCACTTCGTGGCACCCGTTTTCAATCGGTAGAAGACATAAAAGAGAATTCGCGGCGAGAACTGACCTCAATTCCGGAAACAGCGTTTAAAAAATGTTTTGATGATTGGATTATTCGTTGGCGTAAGTGTATCGTTTCTAAAGGAGCATATTTTGAAGGTGATAAAACAAATTTGGATGAATAACAAACAGTTTGTGTATTATTGATCTTTTCCCGCTACTTTCTTGACAGAGTAGTATAAGTATTTAAGAAGAATAACACAAAAGCCATGCAGACGTGCTACAAACAGTATGCAAACCATTTATCTATACTAATATTATAAAGCTGAACAGTTTGTTTGTTTGTATATTTTTATACATCTGTCAATTATATTATGATTTTTTTTTTCTGTACGTTTGCTTTATTTGGTTACACATTTTATTTTATTTATTTTACTTCGGATATGGATTTACGGATTCAGACATAATAAGAGAGATATTTTCTACTGATAGAAAAATTATGCTTAAGGAATCAGGAGTGGTCCTTTTATTTTTTGTATTGGTGCCGGGAACCACACGGCACATCGTTTATATATAAATGAAGTATACTCAATTTGATACATATAAATATTAAATATTATGTTACCATAGTATAAATATGGCTATAAAAAAAATTAACGAATCCATAAATAATTCCTAGCAAGCACTTAGTTCACATTCTAACTTAGAATTTAGTTTATGGCATAAAAGCCCTAAGTCCTAAGCCTGATTTTACTTAGCTTCATTGAATAGACACTAATTTGTTTCTGTCTAAAGTGGTTTTCATATTCTATTATGAAATAGACAAGATTAATATATTAAGTTACATCACGAAGTAGGCTTTTCAATATATTCACACTCATTAACTTTGGCAACAACGTGAAAGGCTTCTTTGGAATTAAATAGTTTAAGAAATTGATTTAGAAAACTAATACTAATATATTTGGTTTTAACGCTAGCTTCAACGAGGTTTGTTGCTTAGTTTGTGGATTTTTATTATGTTTAGATATAACTTAAATTCAATTTACTAGTATATAAAATGACGTGAAAAAAGTGCCTGCAAGGGCCTATTTACTGAATAAAATATTGATATTAGATTTTAACAATGATCCAATCCAGACAGGAGTCGCTTCGTATAAAAACTTAGAATGCAATCAGGTTATTTTTTTGGTAGAAAAGATATTTAGAAATTTACATTATGATCAAGTGTACCTTAAACCGTTGAGACGAGCTTGAACAAAAAGAGGTAACTAGGAATGTAGAGTGGATGGAGCGAAATATATATATAGTATACAGGGATCGTGGCTAGTGGAAAGTTGCCTCTGCCTACCCCCTCCAGGAAAAATAAGTCTTTCCGCTTCGCTCTCCACGACGCCCCTCTCCATATCCCGGGCGTCCCGGGTCTTCCTTCACCTTTGGACTTCTACAGCATTCACCAAGTAAAGCAGCTCGCTATCCTCTGGCGCCTTCTTGCTGGATCTCATGTCTAAAGCTAAACCCACACTCTCTTTAATTTATAGAAATTGTCCTTATAAAGATTAAATTTTAACTACAGTTATTCTATTCTTGTGTTGTGTGGTTCCCGGCACCATTACAAAAAAGAATAGGACCACTCCCACGGATGTCGTAAAAGGCGACTAAGGGATAGGCTTATAAACTTGAGATTACTTTTTTAGGCGATGGGCTAGCAACCTGTCACTATTTGAATTTCAATTTTATCACTAAGCCAAACAGCTGAGCGTGGCCTATCAGTATTTTCAAGACTGGTGGCTCAGTCTACTCCGCTAGAGATATAGACGTGATCATATGTATGTATGTAGTTATTCTATAGATCTATAAATTATCACTCATCTCTCTTACCTGCGACGTTTTACTAAAAAATGTTAATTTTTTTTTAACAAAAGCATCGGGACCATTAGTCGCAAATAAAATCACATGTCATTTCGTAAAACCACAAAAACATGGAATCAAAACGTACCGTAATACTATCACGATTCCCAAGAATAATCCAGGTATTGTTACATGCTCAAAGCCGAATACACAGATTTGAGTCGCAATATTTTTAATTAAAATGTCACAGAATACCTTTTCGAGTACAATGTTGAAGACAATACAGTAATAAGTTGATGAAATCCCGGCACTGCGAGTTATTGGCCACATAAACGGCAGAGGAACTTTGACGCGACTGTACTTCCAAACTACTTTTCAGTTTGTACACACGGCACTGAAGAACTGCTGGCTAAAGGTTGGCTGGAAGAGATTGCTTGGCGATAAGTCCGCCTTTGCTCAACATATTCGTAATGCATGTTTCTACTACATAAAATGTTTTTTTTTTTTTTTGTGGGCGATAAAGATAATTTGTATTGTATTGTAAGAATTGACAACTTGAGTAGACAAAGTTTTTAGTAGTATCCATGTAAGGAGGAATTATTAAAATTAAAAAAAAATTCAAATGCGTTCCTTTTTTCTTATCTGTGGTCTTATATGAAAAACAATTGCTTAGTGAAATAAGTGTCCGCATAAAATGTAAGGCGGTCTGCGATGTGAATGCGAAATAACTTGTGGCAACATTATTTCTTGGATTTTATCCAAGAAATAATGTTGTACAATCCTTTTAAAACGTAAATTTTTAGATTCATTTTCATTTCTAAAAAAAACCTTTAAATCGTGTATAAGGCTAATTTCGTGTATTCTTAAACATGTATTAAGTTTGGGTTGACTTACTTAAAAAAATGAGAAGGAAACCAAATTGACAATTTGTCTTAATAATGAACTTTGCTAAAGAAAAACGGGCAGGTTTTTACCCTACTAAACACACATTTAATATCCACAAAACAGCCAATAAAAATTGTAAATATTACCATAAATTAATAATTACTTTCCGTTCCCTAAAGCTGTGTGTCACACGAAAAGCTACACCAACCACGAAACTGCACCTTACGTCGCGACAATAAAGTCTAATAATATTTCATCGAATATATTTGTTGCTCCAGGAGATTGCTATTGAGTTTGCGGTTGCCACTTCAGGGAATTTGGGAAAATGGCCTCAACTCATTCTGTTATTGTCGAGTGCCCTTTGTGCACTCAAAACGTTTGGCGGCTTGAATTTGAAACAGCTCTTTGATCAGACAGTAATATTGTTTACTGACAATGAATTTATTAGTCGCTTTAAGCCTATTCCGTTTAAGCTCGCTTTGCATAGCTAATTTATTTTGCGATTAAAATGCGCGGTTTTGGTAATATGACGGCCAAGTTTGGAAGCCGTGTAAATAATAACTATGTAAGAGTCTTTGATAAATCATTTATACAATTTGAATTAGAATGAATAAACAAAAGGCTACATTAAGAAGAAGTAACTAGCCACTAACAAGTTGACTTTATTAATTCTTACCTTAATAAAGTAAAGAATTTTCGTCATTTCATTCATATTTCATGAGTTCATTTAGAAAACAGACTACACTAAGTTGAATGCATGATAAATTGAAATAAAAAAATCTTATAAAAATTATATATTACAAAAATAAAATAATATAAGTACCCGTTTAATCATAAAATACAAATTCCCAATTTTAAACCACTCACAATTCCACAAGTAATTGACAAAAGTAATGCCTTAGAACAGGATTCCACTGTTGAGTGCGGGATAAAGTATAAACTAGCATTAATCAAGGCGTCCGGTGCACGCGGACGCACTCACCGCTGTTAAGTGCACGTGCACCTGCTAATGCCGGCTCGCGTTAGCATTTACATTCTTATTGTGGTTAAATAATACTATCTTTTTTTTTATTTAATTTCGAATAGTAAAATATATGTTTAGATTGATTTGTGTGTTTGTTTGTAATATCTTTATTGCATAGTAATTTACACAGTAACAAGAAAATAGTAAATACATAGTTATAAAAGAAAGTTGATAGTAAAAAATTAAAATTTTAATATGCCGACTTTCGGATTCATGGAGAAATTTAAATTCATAGTAGGTCTTACATAAACGTATAGTTTAACGAAGTTTTTCATTTGAACTGTAATTAAATATTGCTAAACTCGTTGAAGCTATTCCATTACGTCAAAAAACCTACTACCTATAATAATCACGAGGTCTAGGGGTGTACTAAGAGAGTTTTTCCCGAATTTTCCGGAAATAACTGCAGACGATTGCTATTTTGCAAAAAAAAATAGAATCCATAATTATATTTATATTTGGAAATAGACCTTAAACATTATTTCATGTCTAATACATTACATTTATATTTCTCGACAAGCTTTTAAAATACTTTTTATTTAAGCAAGTACACACTCAACATTTTATCGTGTCTCCATTACCTTGCGCTTGTAAAGCCACGTTCAAACGATGATTTTATTTGTCCACATGGACCACAGACCCCGTATTAAACTCTCGCAATACGAACACTCCTTGATAGCGGCAGACGACAGTAAAGGCTTGTTCATACTGTTAAAGTGAAGACATTTTTTATCCCGCCAGATTTTTCAAAGCTCGTTTGAAATTTTTTTTTTTAGATTTTTGTTTGTCTCACTCTTTATTAAACTAAACAGTATTACAAATTTAAAACATTGCTACACAGATAGAAATGTATAAAAGCAGTCTTATCACTAAGCACACAAGCCTAATAGTGTTACCAACAAGGTTTTCTTGACTCGTTTCAATTTTATCTAAACATCTGCCGTCAAATGAACTGCGCTTTAAGTTTCTTTCTCTCACTAGTTAATTTTGCCTTTTATTAGCTGTGCAGTTTTCGTGGTACGACACTTTTGTATCGTAAATAAACAAAACTTGAGAAAAAATAATTTGTAATTTTTTTTTAATAACGATTTTTAAAAAGTTTGTGTCTACGACCATTACCCACTCTTCAAACGTAGCATGGAGGAGAACAAAGTGGCGAGAAAAGTCCTTAAGCCGAGAACATGAATAGATAAAGGAAGATATTTAGATTAAATTGCGCCAGCCCATGTGCACAGACCCTAACTCAGAATAAATGGAGCAATAGATCACTTGCGGGCTCTCTGCTGCGGCTTTTATTTCGAGCAAGATAGTGCAGGGTGTCCGGTATATATACAACTAAATATATTAAAACACAGCCTTATTTCACTTGCGACATAAAATAACGGTATTGTTTTTTTGACATGCCTGTCTGTTGCAGCCAGTATTGCTACCAAAGCAATACAATAGATACCCGTGACTTCATACATAAAATCACGCCTCTTTCCCGGAGGGGTAGGCAGAGACTACCTCTTTCCACTTGTCACGATCTCTGCCATACCTTCGCTTCATCCACATTCATAACTCTCTTCATGCAAGCTCGGCGGTTTCGGGTACTTTTGACCTGACCTTTTACCAGGACGTCCTTAATTTCATACGCGTGTGTTTCCCGTGTAGATTGTAAAAGTCATTCAAGCTCATGAATTTGGCGACTCTACCATACTATTACACTACTATTTCATGAGCTACATACTTTAGTTTGAAGCTAACTGATATTTTAACGATGAGACAACATCGCATAGTGTGAAAACCTGCACATTGAACTCCAATGTGCAACCATGTTGTGGAAACGCAGAAAAAAACATTATCTGTGTTTATATTATCTTCCAATGCTAACTGTAAAATCTAATAAACTTGGGATTCGTCTTTTAGGCGATGGGCTAGCAATCTCTCACTATTTAAATCTCAACTCCATCACTCAGCGAGACATCTGAAAGTGGATTTTCAAACTTTTCAAAATTGTTGACTTTGTTTTATTCATAAGGGATAAAGGCGAGATATATGTACGAATTTTTTTTTTAATAAGTCAAAAATATATTGGACAAAAATTTGTTATTTTACATTAAAAAAAAACCAGATAATTATCAGCAACATGCTTCGTCAAAATAGGCACTTTGACATAATTTTTTTAATTTAATCTTACTAAAATTAAACGTTTTAATTTGCGTAACTAAAACAGTATTTGCCCGAGACCAACAGAACTCATTCGGTGTATAAACGTGACTCGGGAACCGCAGTTTAATTCTCAAATTACACAGACTGCATCTGAATTGAAATCTAGATTAAGATTTGAACTAAATTATGACTAAGATCAGAAATGCCAGCGTGGGACAATAAACAATCATTTACTCGTTCCATAGTAACCTACACAATGTATTTTAATACAATACAAATTATCTTTATCCTTCCTACTAATATTATAAATGCGACAGTTTGTGAGAATGTCAGGATGTCAGTATGGATGTTTGTTACTCTTTCACGCAAAAACTATTGAACCGATTACGATGAAATTTGGTAGCTGAAGTCCCAGACGTGCATATAGGCTATTTTTATCCCGGAGTTCCCGCGGGATTGATAGGGTTTCCATGCGGACTAAGTCGCGGGCGGCCTCTAGTTGCCCATATAAAATACATATGCAGTAGAAACATACATTATAAATATATTGTTATGGAAAGAGATAAAGTGGTCCTATTCTAGAGTACTAGGAACCACACGACACAATATTGTAGCAAATTGTACCATTGGAATGCGAAACGTATCAGCGCATTTGTTCTCAAGCTGTAAAGTATCAAACAAATGCGCTCCACGAGTGTTCTACTATAAAGGACAGTTCACACCTGCTGACTATGCACAAGATGAAATTCAAATGTCAATATTTTTATTCATTATTTTGGGACATCACTTAATAATTGCCATATCTTTTGGTTTCACAACATTGGTTGACGGCAAATAAATTATTTAAAACTAAGTTTGCTGCCGCTTACAAAGCGTCAGTATAAGCGGTAACAAACTGCACTGCAGCATTTTCTTCAATAACGTCAACTTCACAATTATCCAAACTTAGAATAGAAATGTTGGACGAGTGAATACATTGTCGAGTCATTGAAAACTGAACTTTTGCTCACCTCTCTGGAAATTTTGTCATCTTATCTCTTCTCTGTGCCGTGTGGTTCCCGGCACCAATACAAAAAAGAATAGGACCACTCCATCTCTTTCCCATGGATGTCGTAAAAGGCGACTTAGGGATGGGCTTACAAACTTATGATTCTTTTTTAGGCGATGGGCTAGCAACCTGTCACTATTTGAGTCTCAATTCTGTCATTAAGCCAAATAGCTGAGCGTGGCCATTCAGTCTTTTCAAGACTGTTGGCTCTGTCTACCCCGCAAGGGATATAGACGTGACCATATGTGATGTGATGTGTGTTATCTCTGGAAATGAGCACGAGGTGCGCCTTTGATCAACATTCTTTACTCCCGCGTCTTACCTCCGCAACCTGCACATATAGAAACGTTATCCATATTGGACCATTATTACACAGTCAGTAAGTACTGTTCTTAACTAAAATAAAATCTGCCCTTAACTGTGAACCATATCAGTTCACGTGTGATCTTAACTGTGAAGTTACAGTATCAAACAAATGTTCTGCACGAGTTTAAAGCGATAAAGGACGGTTTACACCATAGAAACTGGAATAAAATAAGATAGAAAAGCCATATTTTAATTATTTTTTAAACTTTAAGAGAATTTGAATTCTATAGAAACGATGTCGTCGACTGCATCGCATTTTCTGCGTAAGTAGTTATAAAACTGACAAATTTAAAATTGGGATGCAATATAGAAAAACTTTATAGTATCACGTACTTACGATTTAAATCTGTTTATTCAAAAGAAGTATAACTGACTAATTGATTGACTGAATCACTGATTGAAACTATCCTAATCCAACCCAAACTAGTCTAGAGATTGATGACATTCAATATGAACTTTTTTAGTTAGAAAGTGCATTCCATGATACGAGTATCCTTACAGGAACACAAAATTTTTTCGAGATGGATTTACGCGGGTGAAACTGCGGGTAAATTCTTGTCTATTATTCTGTATTCTGTGGTTGCGATAAAGGACGGTTTATACCTACCGACAGTAGAGCTCAGGTTACGTTTACATGCAGCGAATGTACAGGAAAATGGTGGCAAAATGCCGTGTTTGAGATAAGAGACGCTGTTGTATCATATTATCTCGATGTTGCCCCTTTACCGTGAGAAAATACAATTTTATTTGCTAATATGTTGCAAGTACAAAAAAGACAGTATTTTTAAAATATTATTTTTATTATTTTTTTTTTTTTAGGCGATGGGCTAGCAACTATTTGGATCTCAATTCCATCATTAAACCGAGCAGCTGAACGTGGCCATTCAGTCTTTTCGGGACTATTGGCTCTGTCTACCCCGTAAGGGATATAGACGTGACTATTATGTATGTAGGTATGTATGATTATTTTTTTTATCTTACTTGCATGGGTAGCATTCGGTCATTATAGATCAAAAATCCGTCCACAACTCTCGAGAAAAAAGGGGGACTTCATAATTTGTAGTAATGTTGTGATTACATGTTTGTATTACATGTTATTGTTTACTTTTAAGTTTTAACATAATTTTGTAGGTATTTAAGATGATTCCATATTATAGCAGTAGGTAATTTTTCTTTGTTTGAGACATTTATATCCAAAAACTTGTCGTTTATTCACCGTTTATTTCTCACATTAAATATTGTAAAAAAATAATTATAAATATTAAGGTTGACTGGTAAATATTGCATATAGCATTAAGTCCGCCAATTGTGCTATACATTTGTATTTTGTGCAATGAAGTTTCAACAAATAAAGCTCATAAAAATATTGACTTACTTGACTTGACTTAAGGTCCTATGTCCCCTAGCTGGGGCAGAGGGCATCCACAGTGCGTCGCCATCCCGCTCGGTCTTGAGCTTCGCGTTTTATTTCGCTCCAAGTCTTCCCTATATTCTTCACCTCTGCGATGATTGTCCGCCGCCAGGTCTGTTTAGGGCCTCCACGTTTACGCTTTCCTTGGGGATTCCAGTCTAGGGCTTGCCTCGGTATGTGTTCGGGGTCCCTTCGGAGCGTGTGGCCGATCCAGTTCCATTTGCGGCGTTTGATCTGCTGGTCGATCGGAGTCTCACCGCAGCGTTCCCACAGGTCTACGTTGGAGATTTTCTCAGACCAGTAAACACCGAGAATATGGCGAAGACAGCGGTTAATGACGACTTGGAGACGGTGCGAGATGTCTTTAGTGACCTTCCACGTCTCACACCCATACAGCAAAACGGTTTTCACGTTGGACCGGAATATTTTGAGCTTAACTCTCCTAGTCAGTTTCCGTGATTGCCATACAGGACGGAGCTGTGCGAAGGTTGCTCTTGCCTTGGCGATTCTCGAAGTGATGTCCTCTTCGGTCCCTCCAGTTTCCGACACTACACTACCGAGGTAGGTGAACTTGTGGACTCTCTCTACCCCCTCTGCGCCGATAAGCAATGGCAGGGAGCCAGTTGTCCCGCACCTCATTTCCTGGGTTTTCCTGATATTCAATTTTAGTCCAACCATCAAAGCCTCTCGTCGTAGGTCATCCAGCTTGGCCTGCATGTCGGCGTGTGTGTGACTCAACAGGCATAGATCATCGGCATAGTCCAAGTCTTCTAAGACATTGGAGAGGCCCCACTCTATGCCGCGGCGCTTGTTGTTGGTCGTGTCATGCATTATGCCATCGAGAACGACAAGGAAGAGGAGAGGCGAAAGAAGACATCCCTGCCGCACACCAGCATGAACCGAGGATCTAGGAGGTCTATCCAGGATGATTTTGCAAAGCACCTTAGATGGGATCGAAAGCAAAGTTATACCTCTCCAATTGCCACATTCACTAAGGTCTCCCTTCTTGGGCACGGTGATCAGTAGGCCTTTATTCCAGTCATCGGGTAACTCTTCGGCTGACCAGATAATCCGCAATAGGGGTGTCAGCGCGTTTGCAGCGGTTGGAACGTCGGCTTTAAGCATTTCCGTTGTGATAAAGTCGACTCCTGGGGCTTTACCATTCTTTAGTGACCGGATGGCATCGATTACTTCCTCTCCAGTAGGTGGGGATACATCAATGTCTAGGCTTTGTGCGGGCAAGCTGACGGCAGGTATGATGGTGGCGACAGTCGACATCATAAAAATATAAGAACCAATATCATAAACCTACTAACTCCACAACGTAACGCGAAAAATCTCACCAAAAAGAAAATATTTACCAATTTACTTTTCAGGTTATATATTCAGGTCATTTCCGTCCAACATATAAATATTCATTGTGCTAAATAGCGCCAAATTGACCGAACATTTTAAAGTTCCATTTGCCTTGCCGACGACGCAATTTTAAGGTCCATCCGCACACACCAGGGACGAGCCCATGACGTAGCCGGGAGGTTTCCGTCCGGAGTCTAAAAAATATCGGTGATAAATAATATATAAATATATACTGGACAAATTATACAGATCGAGTTAGCCTCGAAGTAAGTGATTTTTCTATGGATTAACTCTGAAGCTACTAAGACGGCACAGGCAGCGATAGGTGTGATAAAATCCATAGACGATGTCTTCTTCTTCTTCCTCCAAGTGTTAATCCCGGTTCAGCTCTCTGGAGAAGAACCTGTGGTGCTTAGTTGGCAGCATGGTACTAGCCTAGATGAGGTACTTTAGTCAAGTTTTTATTCAAAGCTCCTCCCGTCTGGCCTCCGCAACATTATCAGGGAAATCTTTTAAATAAAGCATAGCACTCAACCTGACTCATTATGAGTCATGACTCATTATGAGTCAGGTTGAGTGCTATGCTTTATTTTTTAAATTCATGCGTCGCCGAGGGCATCACACATTCTTTATCGATTTGGTCACCGACGCTTCAACCCACAGATAAAGTAAGCAACGATATTTTTTTATGCTCCGGACACACCACGTTTCTGCCTCGTCCCTGATGTGTGAGATAGACCTTTACTCGGAATAAAAACGCGTCACACCTGCAAATATGATTGTCACGTTATTTTACAGATTAACACGTGCATTCAAAGCCCCCCGAGTGTTTTTGCGACGGTATCACGTCCGCTTTGTTTATCCCGACGCCGAAAATAAATGGCTTTTTAGTTGGAGGCAAATTTGAGTCGACGTACACTGAGTTACTTAATGGAAACACACGGGATTACGTTTTGCGGTTGAAAAAATGTTGCTAGATGAAATTACACGTACTAAAATTAAGAGCAGGTTGCTAACATGTACATATTATGTATGTATGTACATACATACATATGGTCACGTCTATATCCCTTGCGGGGTAGACAGAGCCAACAGTCTTGAAAAGACTGAATGGCCACGTTCAGCTATTTAGCTTAATGATAAAATTGAGATTCAAATAGTGACAGGTTGCTAACCCATCGCCTAAAAAAGAATCCCATGTTTGTAAACCTATAGGTACTAACTACTAAGAGATGGTGCGGTCCTATTCTTTTTTGTATTGGTGCCGGGAACCACACGGCATACGTTGCTAAAAAAACATAATGACGAAACCTGCACATTAAAGCAACTAGATGTGTAACCATGATCGTGTTGTACCTGCAAAGACTTCGGAGGTCAGATGGTAGTCGTTTCTTGTAAAAACCTGACTCACCCAATCCAGGATACATGGTCAATAGCATATGCCGGGCTCCTCTCCAGAGTGTTGAGGATGCAACTGGAATTAGAGCCAGGAGGAACAAGATGTCTCAATTCTATCATTAAGCCAAACAGCTGAACGTGGCCTATCAGTCTTTTCAAGACTCAACAGTCTTCAGTCAGAGCCAACAGTCAGAGCCAACGCTCTGTCTACCCCGTAAGGGATAAAGACGTGATCATAAGTATGTATGTATGTAGGAACAAGATGTGATTGTACGAATATGTATCCATATGTGTTGAATTATATGCGATGCCCGAATACTTTTACGTCTCTTTACATTATGACGCATGTATTCCGAAACATGACTACCAGACGAACGGTTTCTCCATTAACTTGACGAATTTTATTTTTATTGTATTTATAAAAATGTAATTAAACAAAAGAAACTTGAGAAAAACTCTTACTTTTGAATTAATCTTACTACTTACCTATATAAAGGAAGAAAGTGAATGACTGTATGACATATTAACACACCGCCCAAACCGATTGGTCTCGAAATTTAGCGTGTAAGTTCTTAATGCAATCCAGCGGTGCACTAAGGGAGGATTTCCCGAAAATCCCGCGGGAACGGGAACTATGGTCATTTTTCAATTTAAATTTTCGTATAGTTAATTATATTGTATTTATGCAAATAATAAATTAGAAAAAATAAAGTAAAAAACATTATATAAATTTTCTTTCTTACAAATTTCTAATTATCTTGCTCACTTGCTCTCTTTATATTTTCAAAGCTCAATTATTATTAATACTAAAAGAAGAAGCCCAAGTTTATAAGCCTATCCCTTAGTCGCCTTTTACGACATCCATGAGATAGAGATGGAGTGGTCGTATTCTTTTTTCAAATGGTGCCGGGAGCACGAAAAAAAAAAGAAAAATATATACACTCGAATATTATTACTTATTGAAATAAGTAGAAGAAAAGACGTGACAACATTTCATAATTTATTTTACTTAGACGTAAATCACAATTAATTTCAAACAAACATTTGAAGCATAAAGGTTTCCACAAAATGTGTCTTCAAGTAAAGCTCTTTATTTACATCTCAACTTTGAATATCACGCTTTTTGCGAGCGTTTCTAAAGAAAACATCAGCTTCCAAATCTTTCCCGTGAATTTGAAAATGCTTTTAGCTGGAGCACGGTAGGATTTTTTAAGGTAATTGGTTGCTAAAGGTGATATGGAGCTCATCTGGGGCTAAGGAGTTTCAAATAGCGCAAAGTGGTTTGGGATGGCCACATACCATATAGGAAATATTTTTACGTAACTGCACTAAAAAGACAATGTTACCTATGTATATTTATATATGGAGATTTTTGAGATGAATATTACAACTCATTCATTAATTCATGTTTTTTTATGTAGACAATGTGCATTTATTTGTCCACGATAAGAGATCTATATTTGTAAATTGACGTCCGGTGAAAATGCTGCAGTTCAGTTTGTTCCGTCGCTTCTTCTGCGCATACATGCGCTTTAGAAGCGGTAGTAGTTATAGTTACATTTAAGTGATGTGACGTCAATAAGTGATAACTTGATTCCAATTTTGAAAATATATCTAACTCATCTTTTCAACGACCTCAGAGACGAATAATTTTTTTTTGTTATAGTTCATACATCAATCTCTCATTTTTTCTTTATCTCTACGGGGTAGATAGAGTAAACAGTCTTGATACTGCAAGGCCACGATTCGATTATGCATATTAATAAAAACAATACATTTGTTTAAAGTATAAATATAATTAAATACAAATACACATCGCACAAGGATTAAAAATAGGTACTTACTATCATCATGATAGATCCATTAACGAGAAGTCGATCATCATTTTGTGTAAAATAATATTTCAGCAACAAAGTTAGAACGTTATGAAACCTTATATTTTGATCTTAAGCCAAGAACACACTTAGCACTTGAAAATTAAAAAAAAGTAATCAAATACCTGTTTTTTAGAAAATGTCTAAAAAAAACTCTACAAAAAAATTATCTTACATAATTAATATAAAGTACATAAATGTGTTCAAATTATTTTACGGCTACTCAGTGCTAGGCGATAATTTTTTTGTAGTTAATACATAAAATCACGTCTACATCCCTTGGCGGAGTAGACTGAGCCAAGTCATGAAAAGACGGAAAGGCACTTTTAGCCGTATGGCTTAATGATGGAATTGAAATTTAAATAACGACAGCTTGCTAGCCTATCGCATACAAGGAGAATCCTAAGTTTATTAGCCCTTAGTCGCCTTTCACGACATCCATGCGAAGTTATGGAGTGAGACTCTAACGTGCCGAGAACCACACAGTTACCGTACCATTATAATAATTAAAATTTCTTAACTTTATGTTTTCTTAAGCAGTGTAGAATGAAAAACAAAGGAGGTGACTAGACGCTATATATAATACTATGCATACTTATTCCAAGAAAAAAATGCAAAATCCATCCCTAACAAATTTCCTTTCCACTTCACTCTATCACTCCTTATCCAATACTTACTATCTATAAAAATTCAAGTCACCCTGCAAAGTAACATTGAATAGTCGAGAATATTCTAGATTTTTCAAAAAATGTGCACCAGGTATAATAAAGGCAGAGGTCTTAGCCAATATCTCCCGGTAATCCTGCAGGATACGGGACGTGACCAACGCCGGCGTCTCATCCCACCTTAAACATAGCAAATGTTTACATTTACAGAACGTCAAGTATGCAAATGAAGATTTTTTTTTTGAAATTAAAAATATTCTCATGAATGTTCTTTTTTCGAATTCGATAAGTTACGAACGACATTGCGTAGATAAATACTCTGAGTAGTAAGTTTTGTTATCTGTGTTTAACATAACATAACATACAGTCAGGTCTATAACCCCTGCGGGATAGACAGAGCCGACAGTCATCAAACGTCTGAAAGGTCACGCCCATTTGCCCGGCTCATTGATAGAATTGAGATTCAAATAGGAACCGCTTTCTAACCGATCGCCTAAAAGAGGAATCCCAAGTATATAAGCTGAGATATGGAGAAGTCCTTAATTAAAAGTGTAAAAAAATTAATTTTAAAATATTTTCACCGTCTAGAAACAAATCTAGTCTCTGCCTACCCCTCCGGGAACGAGGCGTGATTTTATGTATGTATGTATGTAGAAACAAATTGTAGTTCAGCACTGATTACAGAAATGCTACATTTGAATTTGCGATAGTAACAGTAAGTCTATCGTTGGAAGTTGTTTATTAAAAGGTACATTAGTTAATCTCAAGTTGTAATAGAGTTTAAATCAATTAATATTTTTAATTTTTTTCTTGTAAATACATTTACGTAGCATAATTAATAGATCTCTCTGTTAATATGTATTATTAGATCACACTTGACAGAAGAATATAATTTTTAGTACCCTAATGTAACCTTCTGGTTTATGTGTATATATACTGTGTGCAAGGAGAGAGAACGTTATTAAAAGTATAGTGTAAACTTGTTATAGCAGAAGAAAAATGTAAGGTGTTAGCGCTGCTTGATTTTATTTTAGTTTTGAAATTATAAATCTGTTTCTATATTGCTTATACTCAGTTAGGAAGATGGCTCATTTTAGTAAGAAATAACGACAGTTTTGTAGTAGTATATTATCTGGAGAGCCACTTATGGATGTAAGTGGCTCTCCAGATAATATCTACTACTTGACTTGCTGTCATCAACCTCTTGAGAAAGGTCCTGGTTTTGTCATCCCTATGGGGGTGAATTCCATCCCTGTGGTAGGAAATTTTAAATTGAGGAAGTCTAAAATCAAGCAAGTCATAAAGAGATGTCGTCTGACCGATATTTTTTCTTGAAACATAAGTTCATACAAACATCACGCCTCTTTTCTGGATGGAATAGCAGAGACTACATCTTTCCACGATCCATGCATACTTCTTTCGCTTCATCAATATTCAAATTGTGTCGTAATGTAACCTACAAATTATGCACAATATGAATGTATGTTCACATTGGTATTCTGATGCAAGAAATACCTACACTGAACCTTTTTACTCACTCCACTCTCAATGCAATTCTACAGTTATCCACTCAATATCTTTCCCAAAACCTTTCTCCGAATAATTAAACGCTACAAAGATTTCAAGCTTAATCTATTGGAATTTGCCGAGTGCTCGAGGAATATTAAGAAGACCCTTGACTCCAGATCGCTTCATGAATTTCAAAAAGCAATCGGGATGCGCTAAATGGAGTCTTGGGGCTTCAAAAGGTGGCCTGATGGTCCTCAAATGATTTATGCGGAGTCTCTCGATATTGAAGGCGTTTGCATCAAGTGCTGAAGAGAGCAATTGACAATAATATATTCAGATTTTTTCAGGACAAACACTGGCATTCGAAGTCATTTTTTTTTTTCATTATTGTGAGACATTATAAACATTGCCTTAATATACATACGTCTATAACGTTGGTTGACGTCGAATCAATAACTTAAAACTAAGAAGCGGTAACAATCTGCACTGCTGCGTTTTCTTCAATAACGTAAAACAAGCTTCGTGCGTGCCATATTACGGGGACTGGAAATGTTTCAGAGTCATGATCACCAAAATACAATTACAACACACGCCATTCAGTCAACATATCGAACTTGTCCAAACATCCTTGGACTGGCGGTCGACTCAACAGTATTAGGTTTATCAAAGGAGGCACATCGTTTGAGACACGAGCCTACTCGTATGTAAATTAATGACCTATGCAATTTTGGTCCATAGAATTTACATACATATAATCACGTCTATATCCCTTGCGGGGTAGACAGAGCCTACAGTCTTGTAAAGACTGATAGGCCACGTTCAGCTATTTGGCTTTAAGATATGATTGAGATTCAAATAGTGACGGGTTGCTTGCCCATCGCCTAAAAGAAGAATCCCAAGTTTATAAGCCTACCCCTTAGTCGGCTTTCACGACATCCATGGGAAAGAGATGGAGTGGTCCTATTCTTTTTTGTATTGGTGCCGGGAACCACACAACACTAGAATTTGTAGTATATATAAGCTTTCCTTTTGCTCGTGACTTTGCTTAAGTCGGAACATCTATACATCCTGTCTTGCCAAAAATATACATACATCTTTCACACGAATATACATACATATGGTCACGGCACACGGCACAGATATAGTTAGTAACCTAGATTAGAATATAGGCTACTTTTTATCCTGAAATTCTATCCCTTGGGGATGAAATAGGGGGTGCAAGTTTGTATGGAACTTCGTCATTTTTGAATCGATATAAAAATCTATAAATAATTATACATAGGTACATACATAGATATGGTCACGTCTATATCCCTTGCGGGGTAGACAGAGCCAACAGTCTTGAAAAGACTGAATAGCCACGTTCAGCTGTTTGGCTTAATGATAGAATTGAGATTCAAATAGTGACAGGTTCTCACGAATATGCATGCGTTTTTTCAGATAAGTCCGTTCAGCAGTACCTGTAATGTTGAAACATAATGTTAGTCATTATTACCTGTTAAGACCTACCTTCTAAAGTTTTACGTAACTATGTAACATTTTATGTAAGACTGTTGGCTCTGTCTACCCCGTAAGGGATAAAGACGTGACCATATGTATGTATGTATGTATGTAACATGCTTAAATACTTGGAATTCCTATTGTAGGCGATGACTAAGGAATATGCTTATATTCTTGGGATTCTTCTTTTTGGCGATGAGCTTGCAACCTGTTACTATTCAAATCTCAATTCTAAATATCATTAAGCCACACAACTGAACGTGGCCTTTCGGTCTTTTGATGACTGTTGGCTCTGTCTACACCTCAAGGGATATAGACGTAATTATATGTGTTTAAACTCTATATCCAGAATCCTATTAATAACAGCACGAAACATCTAATTATAAATTAAATTCGCCTATGTTATTATGGGCCCTTAATAAGCGGTCCTCCATAATTGATTTATTCCCCAAAGTGAGTTTACTTGCCGCCTGCCCCAATTACTATGAAACACTTCTATCAAATTTCTAAGACATTATTAATGTAAATTTACCCTTGTATTTGAATGAAACATTATTTTTTTTATATAACTATTTTTAAAGCATTGACTATAGCAATCATTTACTTGAAAAATCAACCTTGATTATATTATCTTTGTTTTTTTTTAATATAAGCTATATGTATCGAAAACAATAATGGAGAAAAATTATGCATGACGGTGTACAATAACATCATAAATTATGGCAAATTAAAGGATAAAGATTAGATGGAGTGTGGCTTTCAGTGGAAATAATAAAATCATCGTTATACGAGTATATTTGATCACCATTATTCCCTACTATAGTACCGTGTGGTTCCCGGCACCAATAAAAAAAAGAATAGGACCACTCCATCTCGTTCCCATGGATGTCGTAAAAGGCGACTAAGGCATAAGCTTATAAACTCGGGATTCTTCTTTTAGGCGATGGGCTAGCAACCTGTCGCTATTGGAATCTCAATTCTATCATTGAACCAGGCAGCTGAATGTGGCCTATCGATCTTTTCAAGAGTGTTGGCTCTGTCAACCCCGCAGATCAGACAGATCAATTATTGCTGTGGTCTTACGCTAAACTAATACCACATTTTGTTGATAACAATGCATCTAAAATACATTTATTAAGTAATTCATTATAGCTCCCAGCGAAATTTAAATAAAGTGAAAATTACGAGCTGTAAATTAAAAGGCGTTAAGGTACTTGTCCGTTGTTGCATCAGACTATATTCTGGTAGCTACCTCCTGAGTGAAAGTATCAACTTAAAAATAAGAACATTTTTTCTGTTTGTTGGTCTATGTATTATAAAAGTGCATCTTAAAAACGTTATACTTATAAGTATAAAAATCATGACTTTCACATTTCTACACGCTTATGGAAAAGAGGCTTGCATTTTGTATGTAATTAATGCGACTTCTTTTATAGGTATATTTGCTTCAAATCGATGTTACTTTTCTATAGATAAAAACTTTACATTTATTTCTATTTCCAGTTAGTTAGTCACTTTTTTTTACTTTATTGCGCTACAGCTAACACCGTAATACCACTATTTTTTATTCCATTGTGATAAGCCTAGTTTGAGCATGTACTAAAAGTACGCAGCTACGGAACTGTACTTTAAGCATTAACCAAGTCTATTACACGGGGTCCTGGTAACTTAAGACTCGGTAAAATTCATAATAAGGTAATAACTGGCGCTCAAAATGTCTTATATTGCTTTAAAGGAGCTTAGCGACAGGGAATTATTCTACTTTGTAGATCATTATCGATTGTAACCATATAACGACTAATTAAATCGCTTTAGCGTAAGGCTAAATTAAATACCTACACTTTTTTAGTTTTCTAACGCAAAAACGAATAAATAATTAATTCTGAAAATTGGACTTGATATCTTATGATTGATGGTGTTGACATAATTTGTACAGTGTGTACATATTTTATTTTATCTTTATTTATTTGACGAAATATTCGTATTGAAATATCTAGTTCTACATTTATTCATGTTTTTTAATGTAGACAATGTGTATTCGTCCATGATTTAGATTTAAGAGATCTATATTTGTACATTGACGTCCGATGAAAATGCTGCAGTGTAGTTTGTTTCGCCGCTTCTTCTACACATGCGCTTTGGAAGCGGTAGTAGTTATAATTAGATTTAAGTGATGTGACGTCAATAAGTGATACCTTGTATCCAATTTTGAAAATAAATCTATTCTATTCTTTTTATGACTGACTGACATATCTACGCACAGCTCAATACACTGGGTCTAGAAATTTGAAATTGGATATCTGCTTTCAGAAAATTCCCATGAGAATCGATAACAACGGTATTTATCGTATTACAGGAGCACACTCTACAGTTTGGCAAATAAGAGTTTGTACCGGTGACAGGTGGTACTAAAGAGTGTGAATAATGGCAACACTATTTGTAGTTAGTGTGTAGCTATTTGTCTATGCGAAAAAAATTAAGCGGTATTAACTGAACAACATATTTTGCCTCCATTTCTAAAACTCATTCCTCAGGGAGCATGCAAGCATTAACATTAATTTCCCGACCCATCTTTCTGTGAAACACCCGATGCACCGCGACCCGAATGCACCCGAAGCGGAACTCCGCCGCGTCGCCCTGATAAATGACCTAATCACACTGTGAATCTCTCGCTCTTGCAATTGCTCTGTGGTAATTATACTGCACTCTGGTTGGTTTAGTTTAAATTTGGAAGATGTTCTCTTTGTTGGCGCTATATTTAGATTAGTTTTTGTTTTTTTTTTTTTATATATATTATACGCTGGTACAGAGAACATGTTGAATTAAAATATATATAATAATTTTGTGTCAATAAATACTAAATATAAAAATAAAATAAACATACTTCGAAAAACAAAAGAATTTAGAGTTAAGCTCGTTTTCAGTGCAATATCATATCAGTCCTTTTTCCCGGTGTTGTGCAGAACAGAACTACTCAATTCGTATTTTTATTTTCTTATGAGGCGACTAAAGAACACACAAAAGCACAACTAACATTTTCTGAGAATTGTAGGTAAAATCTTTGCTTCGACTCTTCTTTCAAAACATACCAAATGACTAGTCCTAGATTATTCCGACTTCTACTTATATGAGATGAACATTGTTTCATATACGGAAAATTTTTAACATACTCACACATATAATCATGTTTTAAACCTAACGAGGCAGACAGAGCCAACAGTCTTAAAAAGACTGAAAGGCTACGTAGCTTAATGATGGAATTAACATGCAAAAGTAACAATAAGTTGCTAGCCCATCGCATAAAAGTTTTTTACCTTAAAACTTAGCCAAATACTATATAACCAAGCTGACCAGAAACAGGAAATGTCGGCACAGGTTCTATTAACGCTCTAAATTGTCTATTACGGCAATGCTAAGATGAATAGAGGAATATTTTGCGAGCTTACGTGG
Source organism: Amyelois transitella (assembly GCF_032362555.1). Classification (NCBI taxonomy): domain Eukaryota; kingdom Metazoa; phylum Arthropoda; class Insecta; order Lepidoptera; family Pyralidae; genus Amyelois; species Amyelois transitella. Next base: position 1,466,644 of record NC_083515.1, read on the forward strand.
CCATTATGAGCGCAAATTACCTATTATCACGCTGATGAAACGGCACTGGCCATAGACTAGGTTTGTTTATTTTTATTTTCAGCTTAACCAGCAGCAGTTGTGCTCTATGATAAGGTTATTTTCGAGTTTAGTACCATTTTGTGTTCATATAAAACTGAAGTTAGTTATATATCGTAGCATTTTCATGTAATAACGCCCAGCAAATATGTGGACCGTAGAATTCTACACTTTTTAGATACGCAGTAGCAACTTTTTCATAAGTATAAAAAAATCTTCTGCGGTGCCGGGCACTTGGTTTGCGAATAGTATAGGTTCTACATACAAATAATAACGTCTATATGCCCTGCGGGGTAGAAAAAGTCTTGAATAGACTAGTAGGCCAAGTTCAGCTGTTTGGCACATGATAGAATTGAGATTCAAATAGTGACCTATTGCCTAAAAGAAGAATCCCTTGTTCATAAACCTATCCCTTAGTCGCCTTTTACGAAATCCATAGGTAAGGGATGGAATGGTTCTATTACTAAGGGATTGACTTATAAACTTGGGATTCTTTTAGACGATGGGCTAGCAACCTGTCACAATTTGAATCTCAACTCTATCATGAAGCCATACAGCTGAACGTCGCATTTCAGTCATAATGAGGCTTTTGGCTCTGTCTATCCCGCAAGGGATTAAAACGTGTCTATATGTATGCATTTACAATAATAAAAATCTAGTCAAGTTTCATCTCCATTGTAAAACGCTTGCTCCATTCTCTGCAAAGTAAACTGCCATTTTCATATCTTTACATTGTTTTGTTAAACCTTTTATCTATTATTTATTTGCCTCATTTCTCGAGCGCGACAAAGCCAGCGAGTAGATTAAGTTTAATTTATTTCTTGCTTTCTTGTCTTTGATTGACGACACGAGACATTAAGGTCTCGCACCCATTTCTCTTACTTACTGTGTTTTCTTTTTATTTGACAAGCTTTTGTGAAGGACTTCGCGCCCGTATGTAATTCCAGAATTCCAAAAGTAGTCTATCAATATGTACCTATTGTATAGTCTCTCGAAGGTCTAAGTATTCTATATCTTTGCCAAATTTTATAAAAATCAAACCAGTTGTGATTCAATTGATTTTATTCGTTACAAACAAAAAAAATACAAATAGATATTTTATCTACTCTTTACAAATATAATTATAATTGATTAAAAAATACAACGTCTGGACAGGAGACTGGGGTTTGCCTGTTGACCATGATCATTGACGGTTTCACCACCGACGTTTCGTTGGCACAGCGTGGTAACTAAGAATTTTGTTTTGCTATTCCCGCCAAAATAATTTTGCATACAATCCGTAAAAAAAATTGTGATTGTCATCTTTGAGTATCTACATACGTTTGTATTTCTGTACATACATACATATAATTACGTCTTTATTCGTTTATTATAAATATCTACTTAATTATAAATATTGGCACAAAGGTAAGTCTATAAAAAAAATTACTTTGTCCTTTCAGTCCCTACAAGCGCTTGGCTAGCCCTACTGTTTCGCTTTTTATTATGACGTGAGCGATAGATTTTCGCGCGTTAAAAACGGCGTCGCGCGTGCGCGTGCAGTTAGTTAATTAACCAGGTACAAAATAAATTGAAATAACAAAACGACAAGCGGGTGCGCACCTTAATTTAATTATGACGTGTTCTTGACAGGATTACTTCGGTTGGGAACCGCTTCAGGTGTAAAATGTACTTGCCTTTTGTAAAACAGCAATTACGGTTATTTCTAAAGTTGAAGCCTTTGTTTTACTTGTCGGAAAGTTATCATAAGCAACGATTTTCTTGCCACCGCCGTTGTGAGATGTGTATAAACAAGCAAATAAGTACTTACAAACTTACTTTACAGAAAATGGCTTTAGTTTTTAGGGTTCTGTACCTAAAAGGGAAAACCCCTATTAATTAGCGTCAGCTGTCTTGTCAATCTGTCTGTCACCAGGCTGTATCTCATAAATCGTGATAGCTAGAAAACTGAAATTATCACAAATTAAGTATGTATTTCCGTTATAACAAGATAATAATATACTACAAATTAAAAAGATTTTTATTAAGGGAGGTCCCCATACAATAAACGTGGTTTTTCCTATATTTTCACTCAATATTAATGACGGTCACAGGCGGACGCTTAAAATTTTCACAAAATATTTACTTGTACAATAATTATCTTTCAAAATAAATAATTAAATAACAATAAAGTATTATTCTTTTCTTATTATTTTAGAGATGGGCACCCATACATCAAACGTTATTTTTAAGCAATTTTTTGGTTGATTTTAACAAACAGGTACCAAACTAGAAACGTGAAAATATATGACGGTTAAATCTCCCGGCGCGAGTCTGATTCGCACTTGGCCGGTATTTTTTTTTTCTTCTGAAACACCATGATCAAAATTGACACATTGTGGTGAAAAGTCAGGGTAAGAATAACCATATCTGAAAAATGAGCTTAGAGAGATGTATGGCATGTGGGAAGATGTAAAGCAATCCTATCGGATGAAAATCAACAAGAACATTATGCAATGGAAAAGAACAATCAATTATTTATATGAAATTATAGTTAGCAAATAACTCATTAAATTATGGAATTACAAATGCATTGTTCGTCTCATTCAGCGCAACAACCATAGAACAACGGACTTCCACGAGGCATTGTCTTTACGGGTTCACGTCTCGTTGAAATTTAGGGATCCTCTGGACTTTTATAAAAGCAATAACATACCAGTGTAATTATAATACATAATAACCTACTAAAAACCAGTATAAACCCCACCTAGCCAAGCTCCCTTACATCGACTCAATTCATCGTGGATTAAGATTTAAGAGACTTTATATTTGTGAATTGACGTCTGGTGAAAATGCTGCAATGTAGTTTGTTCCGCCGCTTCTTCTACACAAGCGCTTTGGAATCGGTAGTAGTTATAATTGGATTTAAGTGATGTGACGTCAATAAGTGATACCTTGTATCCAATTTTAAAAATAAATCTATTCTATTCTATTCTTGGGTTCGCAGTCTGTCAAGCGTTTTCCAAATAACCCAAGGCAGATTAAGACCAGCTCCGTAGCGTAGCACGCGCGTCGCTAATTTTATCGCGCGAATACAAACGCTTTTTATAATGATGTGAAACAAACAGCGATAGTTTTATAGAGAAAGCCAAGGAATGTTCGTGATTCCCACAAAATATTTCTACCTATTCTTCTTCCTCCTACCGTTAGTTCCGATTACATCCTCGCCTTTCTGGAGAAGAGCAAGATGTACGATTTTTGGTAAATTGTATTACCTTCCTACTTATGACCTAAGTTTGTCTATATTGTTTAAAGAAGCATATTAAGAAATGTACTTGTCACAAAAGTGGGACATGGAATGAAATTGATAAGCTGAATAAAACAAAAAGATTTTGTGTACGGAACCCAAAAACAATATCAAACACGCACTTTGCCCCGCTGAAGTCTTTACGCCGCGCCCTGAAAATAGTATTCGTATCGCAGCCTGCACTTTTTGGCTGAATAGCTGTTGACATAGCATTGTGCGAACGGGACAATGGATGTGTGAAATACTTATATTTTCGTGTTTCATTCTCATTTCCCCATTGTTTTCATTATGGTCGCAACTGGAATTCTCTGTAGTCGTGTTTGTTAGCTGGATTCATCTTCAATTAATTTGTGCACGTAATTTCACTAATTGGTCTGAATTAATGAATAGGCTTGGAAATGCGGAATCGAATTATTCACTAGTGAGGTTAGATCATGGCTAGTCAGAATCTTTCTGATTTGTTATGACCACGAAGTTTAGTGCCTTATTCTGTTTAGGGTTACATACATACATATAATCACGTCTTTATCCGTTAAGGGGTAGACCTCTGGGTAGTCAAGTACTTATTACTTCTCTTTCCCGGAAGGGTCGACAGAGACTACCTCTTTCCACTTGCCACGATCTCTGCATACTTCCTTCGCTTCATCCACATTCATAACTATCTTCATGCAAGCTCGGCGGTTTCGGGTACTTTTGACCTGGCCCTTTACCAGGACGTCCTTAATTTTATCAAGATACGTTGGTCTAGGTCTTCCCACTCCGACCTTTCCCTCCACACTCTCCTTGTATATCTGCTTATTACTTCAAAAGACTGAAAAGACACGTCTATTTGGGGGCAGTCCCTCCTCTATCGGCTAATAGATCTTGATTCTTATTCTCTTCTTCCTCAAGTAGTTCCCTCACTAATGAGGATCGTGACTTCGACGGAAGCGCTGCAGCAGGCTACTCCGTCTACAGCTAGTTCGTCGGCCACCACTGTTTTGGATCCTTCTCTGTGGTCTTTTGCCATCCACCTTCCCAGTTATTATTAGCTTTTCCAAATAGTCAGTGATTCTTTTACGCAATAAAAAATAAGGCTCTATGACTTTGATATGGTAATAAAATAATTGTTATTATCGAATTTTCTGAATATTAAAAAAAAATATTTTTCTGGTGCGAGATCAGTTCTTATGTTATCTGTCTTTTTTAGAAATCAATCTTTTTGTGAATCGATACATCCGCTTACGATTTGGATCGCTATCCCTATAAAGAAGGTACTGTCAGCCACTGTCAATATCAGTTGTACTTGTCAATCTGCCAACTAAATAACCAAATTAGGTAGGTACCTGCCGACAGCGAGGCGAGAAGAAATTGCGCCAAAATTTCTCTCATTTGTTTGTTTATTCTTGCTGGCAAAGGCTGTTTAATTCATGTAATTGTAAAAAACACGTATTTAGGTGGTTGCTCAATCTTCATAATGTCCAATGTAAAGACAATCACTAATGCAGCTCGCATAGTATCTTCGAAGCCGAAGACTAGACCTTTTAGAGTTTCAATTGAAGGTAATATTGGGTCAGGAAAGTCTACGTGTATCAACTTTTTCGACAAATTCCACAACGTGGAAAAACACACGGTTGGTAGTCTTATTCAGACGATTCTTAACAATACAAATTGTATAATAACCTTATTCTTTCAATTTATTTTGGCTGTAATCAAAAGGTACCTTCTTACCATTTTAAAGTTCCTTTTCTATTTCAGGAACCCCTACACGAATGGCGGAATGTAAACGGGCATAATCTTCTTGGAAATCTGTATACAGATTTACACAAATGGACATTTTCTTTTCAACACTATGTACATTTAACCAGGCTCAAAATACAGACCAGTCCACCTTCAAACCCTAATATTACTGTCAAAATGTTTGAAAGGTAAAATTTATTATTCTATACTGTCATTAATTTCTAGTTTCTAACATTTAAAATTAAACAGTCAATTAGGATAGAACCAGTAACTGACTGGACAAAGTGGATAGAGAAATGTATATGGAAAAGAGGATCCCGGTTCCTTAATCATAATCATTCATCATGACCAGGAACACACAAGGATAAGGGATGTGTTTGTATGTCTTTTACTTCAAAACCACTGAACTCAACTCCATGAAATTTTCAATGCATATAATGTGGAACATGGAGAACCGAGTGCAAGTGAATGTTAGTACACTATACCAAGAAGAACTACTAAGGTTATATTGTCACACTATACATATTTATATTTTCAGATCAGTGCAAAACAGCAGGTTCTGTTTTGTTGAGAATGCAAAAACTCATAAATTTCTCCATGAAGCGGAGTATGAAGTCTTGACATCCTGGTATGAATATGTTGAGAAGAATCTGGATATTGGACTAGACCTTATAGGTGTGTATGAAAAAAAATATATTTTTTTTTCATCATTAATTTTAATTTCTTGTTTAAGTACCTTCATATTTATTGTTGAATGCTGCTATCCAGACTTGTTCAACCAAGTTAACCAATAAATAAATACTTTGCAGTATATTTGAAAACATCTCCACAAGTGGTTTGGGAGAGAATGATGAAACGAGGCAGAGCCGAGGAGTCAGAGGTGCCGCTAGAGTATTTACAGCAGGTTTGTATACATATACATTAAATTTTTTTATTACCCACTTAAAAAAAGTTCACAATTTGAATATATATATTTTTTATATTCATTAAAAAAATTGCTATACCTGACCAGGTTTATATTGTACCTACCCATTTGTAATCATACATACAATCATGTCTTCATCCCTTTCATGGTAGTCAGAGTCATCAGTCTTGAAAAGACTGAAAGGTCACATTCAGCTATATGTCTTAAAGATGGGAAGATTCAAATGATGACAGGTTGCTAGCCCATCACCTAAAAGAATTCAATGTTTTCTATCCATTTCTTTGACAGTGACTATTGTAGCAGGAAGGATAAGGAATAAAATGGTAAAATTCGTAAATTAATTTCTCGCAACATCATTTGTTTTCCTATATAATACATAAGTATATACAGTCTCGTCTATATCCCTTGTGGGGTAGACAGAGCCAACGATCTTGAAAAGACTGATAGGTCACATCCAGCCAATAGTGACACGTTGCTTGCCCATTGCCTAAAAAAAGAATTTTAAGTTTATAATCAAAGTGTAAGTTTATAAGCCTTAGTCACCTTTAACGACATCCATGAAGAGAAATTTAATTTAATTAACTATAGACACATCTTTGCCTTGGTTTTTTTTATTTATGATACACATTTGACTACAGGTACATGACGCTTACGAGAACTGGCTAAATTCCCCCGATGTGGGCTGCGAAATCCTAACCATAGACGCAGATAGAAGTCTTGACATAGTCAAGGAGGATTTACAAAGATATACGTACAAGATCTTAGGAGGGAACCATACTAATTGATAACTTAATTGCAAAACTGTTGAATAATATAGATATTATCATTAAAAGTAAGATTCAAACTACAGATAATTATAAAAATCTATGTAAAGCCTGATTAGTTTTAAGTTAGTTGCCAAAAATTTAAAATGCCTTATCCATGAATGTATGATAATTGTAAAACTTAGCTGTATCAAAACAGATTATTATGCAAGTTCTTTTAATTTATATACAAGATTCTTATTATCTATAAAGCATTAATTCTGATAAAGTACTACATACTAAAACATGCAAAATTATGACTGATTTAAAAAAAATAAATCTATGGACTAACTCGATAAGAGTAAATTGAATTATTTTAAATATATTTTGTAATAAAATCCAATGAACTGAGAATATGTTTTATTTATCACAAAAACAAATTTATTACTAGTTTTAAGCCCTATTTTGTTCACAATTAACCACTACCAATGTAAATTAATTGAAATAAAATGTCTAAAATTTAACCTTTTAACCGCGCGAGTCGCATATATGCGACAAATATTGCCGTGCCCCTACCGCCCGTGTCGTATTTCTGCGACAGAGAATATCCATGATTTTTTCGTTCTATTATCGTCCTATTAACTTCGTGGTATAACTAAAACTATTATTGAATAGAGCTATTTATTACAACAATTACTTAAAATTATGTTTCATAGCTCTAAGCATTGAAAAAACTTAAACAAAAATAAGTAATTGGCAGCTCGGACTTTTCTTCGGTGTCTATCGCGCGTGTCGCATAAATATGACCATAGGGATGGGATACAATGCAATGCGCATTTTAAAAACAAAATAACAAACAGTTAAATAATCAGGTATAATGCATCATTCAGCATGAAATAAACAGTGTCATACGAAATAAAGTTAAATTAACAAGAATAACTTTAAACATAAGAATTATTAAAACGGTCGCTCCATTCGCTCTCACAAAGAATTAGTCAAAATAAGTTAGATTTCGGAAATTTTACTAATTTTCACTTAGAGATAAGCTTTCACCTTAAAGATGAATGATTGTGATACAAGAAGGCTGATTTTAAATAAAAACATAAAAAACTTTTTGACTTTTTTTTATCGATACAACGATTACTCCTCCTTATTTATTGTAGGTATTATTTTATCGATTTGTAGCGGCGCGCTAGGGGCACGACAATTGATATTTAGCCAAGCGCTTAAAAGGTTAAAGTCTTCTGAATGTTGTTGCAAAATAGGTCTTAAAAGTATTTACACTAAGGTAATAATAAGTTATTAAGCGGTTTCAGTTTAGCGGTAGAGATGGTCCGCTCTTATGTTAGACGCTATTTCGCTTTCCCATTTGTCTCCGTTTGATAACAACTTTTCTTTATTGTATAGAAGTTCTTCGTGAGTTTCTGTCGAGAACTCGAAGTTGGGCCCTTCTACAATAGCGTCAACTGGGCACGCTTCCTGTAAATAAAAAAAAAATAAAATTATAGTACACATACAAAAATCATCTGCTAAGTGTTGAGATTCATATCTCTACAAATGAGAAGTAGTTATTCATGTCACATACACAAATATCTGCAATACAAAAAAATATGGTGTGAGTGTGTGAGATTTAAGCTCGGAGAGGCTTAACTTTGACTTCAAAAAATATAATCTCTGTATTCTGGTAACGCCACTGCAAGCGCTAGTAAAGAAATAAATAAATATATACGTGACAAATTACACAGACCAAGTTAGCCTCCAAGTAAGTTCGAGACTTGTGTTACGAGATACCAACTCAACGATACTACCTATATTTTATAATAAATACTTATATAGATAAACATCCAAGGCGCAGGCAATCAGAAAAAATTCTTTTCTCATCATGCCCTGGCTGGGATTCGAACCCGGGACCTCCGTTGTCACAGGCAAGCGTACTACCGCTGCGCCACAGAGGCCGCTTAATAAGCATCTAGACAGGATAATGACTGTAAGGCACTAAAAAGAGACGGTTCTAAATATTAAGATGAATAAAAGTTCTTACCTGACAGAAACCACAATAGATACATTTAGTCATATCAATGTCGTAGCGTGTAGTCCTTCTAGAGCCGTCCTTACGTTCCTCCGCTTCGATTGTAATCGCCTGTAAAAGTAATATGTATGTTAATATTCTTTTAATTTCTAACATATTGGAAAATCGTGGCTATACATGGAACATGATACTAATATATACAGGGTTGTGGTTTATACTAAAATCCCTTTGAAAATGGAACGTAGGCAGAGAAAGTAGATTTCAGCTCCCTAAGCACTGTACGCGCGACGCCGTCCCTTTTCACGTCATAATAAAAAACGAAACAGCGATAGTTCTCGCGCTAAAAAAACGGCGTATGCGTGCCATACTAAGTTGGCAGGGTAATGAATCTAACAAGGAATCATTACCCTGCCAACTTATTCTATATTATTAAAATAAATTATTTGTGACTTTTTTTGTTGTTTACAATTTCTTAAAGATTGTATTGTAGATGCATTTTGCATTTAATTGACCTATCAACTAATAATCTACATTTAATTTTATCAGTTGATCGCGCAATCAGCTTTTTTGGCTATAAGCAGATGTGATAGTGGTGGTCTGATAATAGAGTGCTTCCAGTGGAGTACAGTGCTCGTTTGATGAAGTCAAAGATATCCCTTAGTCTTTTAGCCAACAAATACTCTTTGGGATTGTTGATTTGGATGTAAAAATGTATATTAATAAATTACCTGGGCCGGGCAGATGGCTTCGCACAATTTACATGCAATGCATCTCTCTTCACCAGAAGGGTATCGACGCAAAGCATGCTCGCCTCGGAATCGGGGTGAGAGAGGACCCTTTTCGAAGGGGTAGTTGATGGTGGCTGGCTCCTGAAATTTTATAACAAAAATATTTCTTCAAAATAATAATGTTAAACATTTATATATGGTGGGAGTGGGAAGACCTAGACAAAGGTATCTTGATCAAATTAAGGACGACCTGGTAAAGGGTCAGGTCAAGAGTAACCGAAACCGCCGAGCTTGCATGAAGAGAGTTATGAATGTGGATAAAGCGAAGGAAGTATGCAGAGATCGTGGCAAGTGGAAAGAGGTAGTCTCTGCCTACCCCTCCAGGAAAGAGGCGTTATTTTATGTATGTATAAAATCCGTCCACAAGTTTCCAAGATATTAGCGCATACAAACAGACAAGAGTAAATAGGGGGATTTACTTTAAAATATGTGACTACAAGGGATATACTTACTGGCTACATGAGTATATGTATTCATATAAATGTGTGATTGAGAAGTGATGGTGATAACATAGAAATAATGTCAAGTATGTATGATAGAGAAGTGATGGTACTAAATCTGTGTGGTGGAATTATATATTTACACAAAACTAAGAATGTGATCAAGAATATGCTATGGTGAAAGGGGTTTTTACATCAAAATAAGAAAAACAACAGCATACTTTCACAAACCTTGAAAATGTGGGCTAATGTGACTGCAAATCCCCTAGCCAGCTCTGTCCAAAACATAGTTTGAGCAGCTCTGTCTGACATAGCTCTAAATGTCATCTCAGGGTCTTCAGCATTCACATATTTGTAGCCGGGAGAGTTGGGTGGATAAACTTTCTCTACTTTCCCTCCAGAGCAGTGACGTACCATCACATTGCCAGCATTTGTCGCACGGACTGAAATTTTAAAGTAGACAGGAATCATTATCAATATATAAGTTCAGCTGGAAAACATTTAATTAGTCCAAGTATTTTGCTTTGGTATAATGAAGGGAAGAAATGATTATGGTTGTTACAAATAGCCTTTTGAGAATTATAGTATTGTACGCAGAAACAATCGGAATTTAATTCTAATTGAAGAAACAAATCAGCTGGTAAATACGCAATAGAGGTTATAAACAAAAGTTGCGTAACAGGATATCGTAGTTAACACTAAATCAAGGTGCGTAATAAGTAAACAGTAGGTTTATTACCTCGTGACGACACTGAAAATATTTTAGCTAGCGACATTGTTTTTATTTTATCGCCAATTCATATAAAAATCGATTGAATTTGACTGCAACTTCAGCCGAAATTCAAAACGTCACTTTACTTTCGCCAGTGTTGCCAAATTAAAACTCATTACGAATGACATATGTTTTTTTAAATTTTCTGCTATACCGGTAGTAGTTACCAGGGATTTCAGCACACGCCTCACGGTGAAGTTTTATTATCACCCCTAAGTTCATGTAAACACAACACAACAAATGTTCGTTGATTGTGTTGTGTTGACTACTGTACTTTTACGTCAAAACATCACATCACAAGTGACGTTTACAGATTTTCATGTTGGTGATATAAATTTGCAGAAAATTGGCCACGCAGTATGGGAGATGCACCAGCTTCTGAAAAGGAATCCCCAAATTCTGATCCCTACCACAATGAACCACCAGGCGCGGTAAGATTTATAGTTTTCTCCATTTTTGTACATCTTATTGTATGCCACTGACTAAGCCCTTATCTACAGGACCGGCGTCCATTTGGTGGACTGGAGTTCCAAGTTTCGGAAGTGGTTGGACGACTAGAAGCCGGTGTGAACGCCCAAGAGACTCCAGAAGATGATAAGAAGCGAGAACAGCGCAAAATAAGCGCCGGCTTTTTCGAGCCGGAATCAACGAACATGGATGAGATTTTGAAGGTTTTGGAGGAATTGGTGGTGAAGACTGATCCTAATTGTGAAAGTATGGAACCGCCGTTGTTGCCTACGGATGCCACAACCCGTGCGGCTATTCTATCTCATAGTATTGCAGCATTATTTGGGCGTCTGGAGAGATCGCACGCCGCTCGGCTTGGCGCGCATATTGCTACCGAAACAACACGTTGGATGGCTCATATGTTCAGGTATTTTTTACAGTACATACACTATATATTCACGTCTACATCCCATGCGGGGTAGACAGAGCCAACAGTCTTAAAAAGACTGATTGGCCACATTCAGCTGTTTGGCTTAATAGTATTGAGATTAATAATAGTGACAGGTTGCTTCCCCATGGCCTAAAAGGAGAATCTCAAGTTTATACGCCTATCCCTTAGTCGCCTTTTACGACATCCATGGGAATGAAAGGGAGTGGTTCAATTTTTTTTTATAAGTGCCGGGAACCACACTGTGCTGCGGGGTGTATTTTACAATACATGGTATTAGAAAACTCGTAAAGTCGGGTCTACTTATTATTTTATGGCAATTTGTTATCAGTTGCCTTGAATTGTAATTGAGTTGGGATAAGATTACAAGCTTGTATTACAGTAGTAACATAAACATTGTTGATGTAATGGGAACAAAAACCAATGGTCAGATATTTGGTTGATAATTTAGTTCATTGTTTGTTGTTTAATGTTGATGTGCATTGTTTTGTACTAGATTGAATGTTGGAAACATTGGACTGAGCTTCATTTGCAGCAAACATACTGTCGAAATTTAAACAATTAGGTTCAGTTTTAAGAAAATTGTTGACATATGTATGTCAACAATTTTCTTAAATTATTTAAAAACATACATACATATAATCATGTTTATATCCTTTGTGGGGTAGACAGAGCTGACAGTCATGAATAGACTGATAGGCCACTTTGACCTGTTTGGCTTTATGATAGAATCGAGATTCAAATAGTGACAGGTTGCTAGCCCATCGCCTAAAAGAAGAATCCCAATTTTTCAGATTATAGATATTGTTAATCTTTTATTTCATTCTCGCATCATGTATGTAGATGGAGTGTTCCAAGTCTTTTATTCGCTAAAGTACTATAATATTAAAACAAGACTTACTTGTTCCAGATTAGACAGTTACAATGCATATTACCATCAAGAACAGCTTGAGGGGCTTGTTAGGGTCACAAGGATGTTGCTGCATCACAGATACCCTCGCTACTTGGAGGATGGAGGTGAGATAAAGCCATTTAGTATTCAAAACATTCAAAAGTAAACATACACACATATAATCACGTCTATATCCCTTGCAGGGTACATAGAGCCAACAGTCTTGAAAAGACTGATAGGCATCATTCAGCTATTTGGCTTGATGATAGAATTGCGATTCAAATAGTGACAGGTTGCTAGCCCATCGCCTAAAAGAAGAATCCCAAGTTTATCAGCCTACCCCTTAGTCGCCTTTTACGACATCCATGGGAGAGAGATGGAGTGAATCCTATTCTTTTTCTTTTGGTGCCGGGAACCACACGGCGCAAAAGTAGAATAAATGGGAATCACTTAGATAGGCATGTAACATCTTCATCTTCATCATCACTCACCATCAGGTGAGATGGGAGACAAATGCCTAATCCAAGGGTAGCCAATTAGTTTTGCTCGGGGTCTGTTTTTATTAATGACGTAGATAGAGCCAACAGTCTTGAAAAGTCTGATAGGCCACGTTCAGCTGTTTGGCTTTATGATGGAATTGAGATTCAATTCAATTCGATAAATACAAAGGTAAACAAACGAAGCGAACTCTTTCTTTCTTGTTTGTTCGCTACTTCGCGCGGCAGATTTCGAATTGACGTCAACAAACTTAATGCGGAGGATCAGTTTTATTAAATTACGTAGGTACTCTGTATGTAGTGCATGTTGCTGTTCTCGCGGTCCACACAAAATAGGTCGGCGGTCCGGATGCGCCATTTGGCGACCCCTGGCCTAATCCATAAAAGTATGTATGTATATACAGAACCAACTTGGCCTCCAGACTTATTTTAAAGCGCTATTTTGTATTTCAGCACTGTATGTATATACAGAACCAACTTGGCCTCCAGACTTATTTTAAAGCGCTATTTTGTATTTCAGCACTGTATGTATATACAGAACCAACTTGACCTCCAGACTTATTTTAAAGCGCTATTTTGTATTTCAGCACTGTATGTATATACAGAACCAACTTGGACTCCCAGACTTATTTTAAAGCGCTATTTCGTATTTCAGCACTGGCATTCACAAACCGCCTGCCTTGCATATACAGCTGCGTCGCGAGCCCTCTCGGAGTGGTACAGCACCTCTGCAGACAGCTCAGCCTCCCATTGGCCTGTGTCAAACCCGTGCCAGTACATGCATCAGGTAAAATATATATTTTTTTGTTTACATACATACATAAAATCACACCTCTTTCCCGGAGCAGAGACTACCTCTCTCCACTTGTCACGATCTCTTCATACTTTCTTCGCTTCATCCACATTCATAACTGTCTTCATGCAGGCTCAGCGGTTACAACCAAGGAAAATTTATTTATTAACTAGCTTTTACACGCAACTTCTACCGGGTAAATTTAGCGCCATTTACAAAAAGCGACGAATTTAAATATAAAGCCTCGTTAACAAAAAAGCGACAAAATTAAAAATTGCTCAATAGGAATACACTGCACTGACGCTTTGGAAGCGGCAGTAGACTTAGTTTCAAGTAATTTATTTGACGTCAAACTAATGGTTGTGAAACCAAAAGATATGACAACTAATAAATGATGAATAATAATTTTGAATTAAAAATACATACACAAAAAAAAATGTGGAGAGGATGAATGAAAGCAGGTTGACTAAGCATATATACAAGGAGAGTGTGGAGAGAAAGGTCGGAGTGGGAAGACCTAGACGAACGTATCTTAAATCAAATTAAGGACGTCCTGGGTCAGGGTCAGGTCAAAAGTACCCGAAACCGCCGAGCTTGCATGAAGAGAGTTATGAATGTGGATGAAGCGAAAGAAGTATGCAGAGATTGTGGCAAGTGGAAAGAGATAGTCTCTGCCTACCCCTCCGGAAAAGAGGCGTGATTTTATGTTACCTGCCTTGAATAGAATAGATTTATTTTCATTGCATAATATGCTTGCATATTTATACAGAAATGTTGCAAGGCCACTTTGCTATGTGTGATAATTCTTAAAAACCTTTACATTTTTGAAACTCTTATCATATGAATGTGAAAATCGTGCTAATAATGTCAACAACACAAATAGTTGAAAATAAAATGTACAATTACATCGTGATATGTTTTTTGGACTATTTTACCGTTACCGTTAAAAGTTAATAAATTTCAGAATTGAGATTGAGTCAGATTTTTACACGAAGCGACTCTCGTCTCACCGCCGTAACATTCGCCGGGGAATCTAACTCATATTTAATCATGCTTACACATTCAGTTACCTGAATGTGCACGTTTCGTCGTTATGTTTTCCCTCACTCGTAAATGTATCGGTTAACACTCAAACTAATGTACCTACATAACTCATGAGTCATTGATTGAACCTGTGACCTCACACGCATTACTTGCGCATTATAGCCACCTGATAGTCTTTTCAAGCCTGTTGGCTCTGTCTACCCCGCAAGGGGTAAAGACGTGTATGTATGTGTGTACCTTAACCGTTCGACCACCGACGTCATCTCCACCGGTACTTACCGCGTCTATCTCAAATTAATCATCAGGTCGCGGCATGGACATAGAAGCTTTAGAAAGGATATGCGACGATGATGCCGCCTCTAACCGCATCCCGCTCTTAGTGCTAGGCGAGGTGGGCGCCCCGCCGTTGGGTTGGAGCTCCCCCGTGGCGGCGCTAGCTCATATTTGTAGTAAAAGAGGTTTACATCTACATTTAAGTGGACATGCGTTGGCGTTACCACCCGTTATGGGTAGAGATGAGGTGAGTTTAATTTATTTTTTTAAATTTATTTTTTTTAATTTATTTTTTTTTAAATTTATTTTTTAAACATGATTTACAGAAATATGTGTTTACAGTTCATTTACAAAGGCGGCCTTATAGATATGTAAGTGCGATTTTGCGACAGGTTACCTGCTAGTGAGGATTTTTCAAATTGAATTACTATGTTATGTTTGCCTTTTTGGAGTGTTAAAAAATAATATTGATTATTTTAATTCTTGTTTGAAATAGGCACTTAATCATATCCCAACTGATAATAACACGGACATAGTTTACATTCAGGTAAAGTTCCCCTGCAAAGGTTGCGGAGGTCAGACGGGAGTCGCTTCGTGTAAAAACCTGACTCACCCAATCCAGGATCCATGGTCATTCAGGATCCATGAGAAAGAGATGGAGTGGTGCTAACCTTTTTTTTATTGGTGCCATTAATATATAAGAATAAAAAAAAATACACGAAAAGAAGATCCCACGTTTATAAGCCTATCCCTTCAGTAAGGACTGTCGCTTAAGAGTTGTTACTCTATCGATAGTATTGCTATCGATGCTTTTAAAGCCGCGCTATTTTCAGACGTTTAACTTAGCGGACTCCCTGACGCTGACACCTGGGCCTTGGTTTGGGGTACCGGGACTGCCTACTGTCGTATCCTTTACATATAATTAAATTAAAAAATTCTTATAAAATATAAATCATGTAATAATCGAATGTACTTTTTGTTATTTTATATATTTGTGCCCCCGTCCCTAAAATAATTTACTATTGAATGTACCCAAACGTTCTTAAGAAGATGCTGTAACAGTGATCATTACGTTTTAAACCAGTCATAACTTTTCCTTAACATAATTAACAGACATTTTTCAAAATACCAGAACCAATCACAGTGAATGACCAATCAAAAGGCGTGAATGCGGTAAGTTTTCATATCTTTATTTATTTGAAATAAATTTAAATTTTCGTTAGTTTTTTTAAATATAGAATTCGGAATAATATAATACTAGAAGTGGTAAGTACTGGTTAATAGCAAGCAAACGACCACACAATTCTTATAGTTTCAAATAGAATATGGAGTTTCTATTGTCTCGTATAATTTCTTTTTAAGACTATCTACCCCGCAAAGGATATAGACATTACTATATGTATGTATATAATTCTGTTCTATATAGTTTTATTCAACATTAATTTCGACAAATTAAATAAAGCGGATATAATATAATAAATTATATAGATATAGATACGTATCTTGATAGTCCTAATGCTTTGTTGGATTTATTTAGTGATATCTTACTATCTAGTCATAGATAATATATACCTTACGTATAGTTCTTGAATTACGTAAAACATGCATTATACAGTACACAGAAATATTAACTTTTCGTGATACTGAAATAAACAATCTTAAATTGTCTACCTATTATTGAATAAAATCTCCGCTCCTCCCAAAATCCTCTCCAATCCTGTTGGTCAATATTTCTACGCTTCGCCGTCTCACTCCGTTACAATGGACAGGCGGCCTTGGTTAAAGACGACATGATAATTATGTTGTTATGTTACGCCATTTTTGTTAAGTTCAAATTTTATTGGCGCGAAAATCTTAGCCTATCACAGCGCGCCATTTGTATCCGCGAACTACTGAACTGTCGGATATTACAAAAGAGAAATTTTGTTTTTGTATTTTAAGTATAATGTATATGTGATAAGGTCGTTTTTTTATTGAGTTTTCATTCGGTTTGGTTCGGCGGAGTTTTTTTTTAAATAAAATCACGTCTATATCCCTTGCGGGGTAGACAGCCCCAACAGTCTTGATAAGACTGATAGGCCACGTTCAGCTGTTTGGCTTGATGATAGAATTAAGATTCAAATAGTGACAGGTTGCTAGCCCATCGCCTAAAAGAAGAATCCCAAGTTTATAAGTCCACTTTTAGTCGCCTCTTGCGACATCAATGGGAACGAGATAGAGTGGTCCTAAATGTGTACTGCGTGCTGATGTTTATTCGGAAGAGTTTTGGGTACTAAACGCAGGCCGCCAAAATAGCACATCAACGTGCTTTTTAATGTTACTCGATTAAAATAGATGGTGCTCAACGCTGTTATTACTGTATGTGTATTGTATGTACAGGTTGGTAGCCGAGAGGGTGCCCTAGCGGCTTTAGCTGGTCTGTCAGTGGGGGGCAGTCGCGTGCCCGCATTGCCGCTGTGGACGTGCATCCGCGCGGGCGGCGCTCGCGGCCTCGCGCACAGGCTGCACTCCGCCTTCCGCGCCGCGCGCGCGCTGCACGCGGCCGTGCGCGGCGTGCGGCTGCGGCTACTGGTGACTATACACACTGCATGTACACACACACTGCATGTACACACACACTACATGTACACACACTACATGTACACACACACTACATGTACACACACACTGCATGTACACACACACTGCATGTACACACACACTGCATGTACACACACACTGCATGTACACACACACTGCATGTACACACACACTGCATGTACACACACACTGCATGTACACACACACTGCATGTACACACACACTGCATGTACACACACACTGCATGTACACACACACTGCATGTACACACACACTGCATGTACACACACACTGCATGTACACACACACACTGCATGTACACACACACTGCATGTACACACACACTGCATGTACACACACACGACATGTACACACACACTACATGTACACACACGCTGCATGTACACACACACTGCATGTACACACACACTGCATGTACACACACACTGCATGTACACACACACTGCATGTACACACACACGACATGTACACACACACTACATGTACACACACGCTGCATGTACACACACACTACATGTACACACACACTGCATGTACACACACTACATGTACACACACACTGCATGTACACACACACACTGCATGTACACACACACTACATGTACACACACACTACATGTACACACACACTACATGTACACACACGCTACATGTACACACACACTGCATGTACACACACACTGCATGTACACACACACTGCATGTACACACACTACAAGAAAGTGCAACATCGACCAATCAGAAAGCTGTGTATTATTTGCTGTATTTTAAAGAAGCCTAAAATTTAAAGCGCGTGTGCAATTGGTCGAACCGTTTAGAATATCTTACCAATAGATATCTGTAAGTTTATAAATTTACGTAGAAAATATGTGACGTAGCATTCCTCGCTGTGATTGGTTGATGGCGTATGACGTAAGAGATTACGCCACACACATATTGGATATTATTTGGTTAGTCTCATGACGTGAATATTTATGTTTCAGAGTGACAGACCAGGTGGGGATGAACCACCGACTGTAAGCATAGTTGTGAGTATTCTGAATTCAGTCATTTTCTCAACACTGCTTTTAACTACTAACTAACTAACTGTGCCGTTAACTTATATAAATAAACCAACACTCTCATGGCCAGGTGTTTCAGTTTAGCGTTAAGATTGTGAAAGTCGATAAAGGGAAAGGTAGGTCAATAAAGGGAAAATTGGGATTTTTTTAGACGGTGGTTTAGCAAACGTCGCTATTAATCTAAATTCCATATTTTTCCGAGCAGAGTCTTCGAGAATATTGGCTCTGACCCATAAATGACGAAGAAGGGTTATAAATATTGTATTTTGTTTGTGCCATGTATTCTAGGACTACTCCGTCTCTTTCTTATGGATGTCGTAAAAGGCGACTAAGGGATAAGCTTGTAAACTTTTGATTCTTCTTCAGGTCGATAAGCTGGCAGCCTGTCACTATTTGAATCTCAATTTTACCATTGGGCTGAACAGCTGAACGTGGCCTATCAGCCTTTTCAAGACTGTTGGCTCTGTCTGCCCCGCAAGGAATATATACCTATATTTTTTTTAGGACAACCTGTCACTATTTGAATCTCAATCATATCTTAAAGCCAAATAGCTGAACGTGGCCTATCAGTCTTTGCAAGACTGTAGGCTCTGTCTACCCCGCAAGGGATATAGACGTGATTATATGTATGTATGTATGTTTTTTTAGGAAGCAATAAGCCACGCATCGGCCTGTGTAGCGTTCCAATTCGCGCCGCCCGGGGTTGAAAAGCCGCCTCCATACTATGACAAACTCAATTCCTGGCTCGGACAAGTTCTACAGAGAGAGGCTGATATGGTAAGACACATGCTTTTTTTAACCGCTTTAAAAACAAAAGGCGGTTCTCATTTAGATCTGTATGTGTGTTTGTCCGAGATTATCTCGCGTATTTGTTACAATTAAAAGAAGGTTTAACCTACTTCAAAAAAGGAAGATAATAATTGGAGGTCTCTTGGTTCTCTTTTTACAAAAGTCATATCACGCCCTAGACATTTTATCAAGTTTGTTTAAATGTAGCTGAGGAAAAGCTTACTAATTTGAAAAAAAAAAACTCTGACCTCTAACTTGACTTAAAATATGGCTGATTTATAGCGGTTTAAAAAGTGAATTAATTCAGCTGACAATCAGTACATAAGTATTATAAAGTCCCTCTATTTTCTCTGTCTGTATGTGAGTATGCACTAATCTCGGAAAGTAGTCGACGGATTTTGTTCCTGTTTTAAATATTGGAAAGACTCATTTTATCAGCAATGTTTATATCTACTACTAAGTGCTATTCGCGGCCGACGACGGCCTCTGTGGCGCAGCGGTAGTACGCTTGTCTGCGACACCGGAGGTCCCGCGTTCGAATCCCGGCCAGGGCATGATGAGAAGAGAACTTTTTCTCATTGGCCTAGGTCTTGGATGTTTATCTATATAATTATTTATTATAAAATATAGTATCGTCGAGTTAGTATCTCGTAACACAAGTTTCGAACTTACTTCGAGGCTTACTCGATCTGTGTAATTTAGTCCCGTGTATATTTATTTATTATTTACATACATACATAAAATCACGCCTCTTTCCCGGAGGGGTAGGCAGAGACTACCTCTTTCCACTTGCCACGATCTCTGCATACTTCCTACGCTTCATCCACATTCATAACTCTCTTCATGCAAGCTCGGCGGTTATTATTTATTTATTTTATTCGTGCGAAGCCGGTGCGCATCGCTAGTTTGTTCAAACTGCGATGTCTCGAATCATAATCTTCTCCATTCAGATCAGCATAGAAGTGTGCGAGACGGAAGCCCACGGCGTCGTGCTGCGCTACTGCCCGCTAGAGGGCGCGGCGCCCGCCCGCGACCAGGTGGGGGCCTGGGCCGCCGAGCTGGAGGCGCAGCTGCACGTGTTGGAAGCTACCGTCGCCCTGAGGGAGACCTTCCACGAGAGGCTGGAGGGCCACGCGTGCCTGAAGCTGGTCCATGTGCCGGGGTGGGCAGGTATTCAAAGTTCAATTCGAAATGCCGTGCCGTGTGGTTCCCGGCACCGATACAAAAAAGAATGGGACCACTCCATCTCATTCCCATGGATGTCGTAAAAGCGACTGAGGGATAGGCTTACAAACTTGAGATTCTTTTTAGGCGATGGGCTAGCAACCTGTCACTATTTGAATCTCAATTCTATCTTAAAGCCAAATAGGTAGCTGAACGTGGCCTATCAGTCTTTGCAAGACTGTTGGCTCTGTCTACCCCACAAGGGATATAGACGTGATTATATGTATGTATGTATGTTCAATTCAAAATTTTTATTCATTATTATAGGATACTTCATATCGCTTAATAATTGTCGAAACGTATGGTTTAACAACATTGGTTGACGTCAAATAAATTACTTAAAACTAAGTTCACTGCCGCTTCCAAGGCGTCAGTGCAGAAGAATCGGTAACAAACTGGTGCTGGTATGTATGGTTTTGTTCTCTCTCACGGCTTCTGTGGCGCAGCGGTCTGTGATACCAGAGGTGCAGGGTTCGAATCCCGGCCGGGGCATGATGAGAAAAGAACTTTCTCTGATTTGCCTGTGTATAATTTTTTTTTAAAACTAGGTAAGATTTTTTGTTTGGCCGAGTTGAGGGTACTCGACCTCGACGCAGGTCACCCATGAGGTGGACAGATGAAATAAAATCAACACTAGGTGATCGTGAAGCGAGCCACTGACCCTTCTGTACGACCACGACCACTCTGACAAGAGTGTAACGCATAAGAAGAAGAAGATTTTTTATTCATGTCAGAGATTTGAGGAATTAACCTTTTGTTTTAGGTCTAGGTGGCGTCCGTTACGTCCCAGCGGGTTGGGAGGACGCCTCTCCGGAGGAAATAAACAATTTGAACAGACAATTAGTTGAAACGCTCCGTGCGACAGATGGCGCTTTCTCGTGCGGCGACGGTGACGACGGCATGGCGTGTGTCAGGTTAGGAACATTTATATACATTACAATGGATTTTCAATGTTTTGGACATACATACATACATATGTTCACGTCTATATCCCTTGCGGGGTAGACAGAGCCAACAGTCTTGAAAGGACTGAATGGCCACGTTCAGCTATTTGGCTTAATGATAGAATTGAGATTCAAATAGTGACAGGTTGCTAGCCCATCGCCTAAAAAATAATCCCAAGTTTGTAAGCCTATCCCTTAGTCGCCTTTTACGACATCCATTGGAAAGAGATGGAGTGGTCCTATTCTTTTTTGTATTGGTGCCGGGAACCACACGGCACGGCAATGTTTTGGATGGTTCATGAATTAACGGATTTTAATCATAATTTTTACGCGAACACTCCCGTCTGATCTATGCAACTTTTGATAATGAACCTTATCCATAATGGATCATTTTAAAAGCTGCACTGGTTGAAAGTGACCCATTCCCTACATCGCCTTTTACGACATTCACGCAAAACGAGACAGAGTGCTCATATCTGGTTTGATTGATTGATTTTACTTGATGATTCATCAATAATATCCTGTTTACAGATTCGGCATGGTAACAGCGGATACGGATGTAGATGAACTGCTGGAACTGGTGATGACGGCTGGCAAAGAGGTGGAGGAAAGTTCTAGGGCGCTCACGAATATGACGGAAGTTTTGAAGAAGGGTGAGCTATATTTATACATTATATTACGGCCTCTGTTGTGCAGCGGTAGTATACTTGTCTGTGTCAGAGTCGGTCCCGGGTTCGAATCCCGGCTAGGGCTAGCATGATGAGAAAACTAACTTTTTCTGATTCCCACTGCGCCACAGAGCACGTCAATGTGTCAAGATATACCGCACTTTCTCCACCGAAATGTGGTCGAAATCAATTTTTTTTTTTATTAAAAGTTCGTTTTGTAACGAAAATTTATCTTGCATCTCATTCTTTTTCTCAGGCATCGAAGCCGCCCAAGCGGATATAGAGCGAGAGAATGCTGAAAGACTATGGCAAGAAGGCCTTCTACGTAGAATGCCAGTAGTGGGCCGCGTGGTGGACTGGTGGTCACCGGCCAACGTGCCAATGACCGCAGGAAGGAGATTGCATCTCGCTTTAGGAACTCTTCAGACCACAGACGATGTCTATAGGTAAGTTTCTCGTCTCGTTTCTCAATGTCTTTCTCGTATTAGTTGGATGGTGTACGGCCAACGTGCCAATGACCGCAGGAAGGAGATTGCATCTCGCTTTAGGAACTCTTCAGACCACAGACGATGTCTATAGGTAAGTTTCTCGTCTCGTTTCTCAATGTCTTTCTCGTATTAGTTGGATGGTGTACGGCCAACGTGCCAATGACCGCAGGAAGGAGATTGCATCTCGCTTTAGGAACTCTTCAGACCACA
The DNA here is from genome assembly GCF_032362555.1 of Amyelois transitella. Taxonomy (NCBI): domain Eukaryota; kingdom Metazoa; phylum Arthropoda; class Insecta; order Lepidoptera; family Pyralidae; genus Amyelois; species Amyelois transitella. Next base: position 1,489,782 of record NC_083515.1, read on the forward strand.
GACGATGTCTATAGGTAAGTTTCTCGTCTCATTTCTCAGTCTTTCTGACTTTTTCTCATAGTAGATGGATGGTGTACGGCCAACGTGCCAATGACCGCAGGAAGGAGATTGCATCTCGCTTTAGGAACTCTTCAGACCACAGACGACGTCTATAGGTAAGTTTCTCGTCTCGTTTCTCAATGTCTTTCTGACTCTTTCTCGTATTAGTTGGATGGTGTACGGCCAACGTGCCAATGACCGCAGGAAGGAGATTGCATCTAGCTTTAGGAACTCTTCAGACCACAGACGATGTCTATAGGTAAGTTTCTCGTCTAGTGTCTCAAGGTCTTTCTGACTCTTTCTCATATTAGATGGATGGTGTACGGCCAACGTGCCAATGACCGCAGGAAGGAGATTGCATCTTGCTTTAGGAACTTTTCAGACCACAGACGATGTCTATAGGTAAGTTTCTCGTCTCGTTTCTCAATGTCTTTCTGACTTTTTCTCATAGTAGATGGATGGTGTACGGCCAACGTGCCAATGACCGCAGGAAGGAGATTGCATCTCGCTTTAGGAACTCTTCAGACCACAGACGATGTGTAAAGGTAAGTTTTTGTCTCATTCGCACTCTATTTCCATCTCTTTTCTGAAACTTATTCTCCCTCTTTTTAACACTCCTTTTGTAGAAAACGCAACAAAGACATTTCTTATCTCTTTCTAGCTATAGACTAGCTCGACTGAAAAAGCGGCTTCATAGCTCGAACATGACTAAACTACTTAAACTGAAAAAATTCCTCAATAAAATCTACGTATATATATATTGTTTGTATCCCTTGCGGGGTAGACAGAGCCAACATTATTGTATGCAATCGACAGTATGTATGTACGCAGTCAACTCTTGCGGCGAGCGAAATCGCGGATAACAGCTAGTTTTTTTTTTTATAATAATCATCACTCTGTTCCCAGGTACGTCCAAGAGAAAAACAAACAGAAGCAAGAGGAACCGGAACCGGCGCGGGCGCACTCCCCCACGCGGACTGAGAAGTGACACAAGCACATCGACATAGCGATACACGACTAATGTTCGCCCAATGTTTGCTAATTATACCAATATTGGTTAAAAATTAATAATGAAGTTTGTGTTACAAAATGTGAAGCGATATGTCCAATGTTTGCTGTTGTTTTACCAATGTTGGACGCAATGTTCATTACGAGATATAGTTAAAAAAGAGACAAATATAGTGTTTCATAGCTAACGATGTTTCTCCAATGTTTGGTATTGCGAAATCAATGTTTGACAAGTGATCGATCTTCAAAGAAAAGCGACAAATATAATGATTGTCAACTATGTAACAATGTTTGCCTCAAGAATATCAAACCGATATTGATTGAAGAATGAATAAAAATGTAAAACGATATGCCCAATATTGGCTATTATATTCCACCAAATGCTGGACAAATATTCTCTACGCGATAGACAAATATTACATTGTGATACAGCAAAAAAATTTTGCATACTGCATGCGTTGCTCAAGTCAATACAACTAACGCCATCTATTGGAATGTATGTGAAACATGATAATAATGCTTGTTAGACTATATCCGATAGTATACCAAAAATGAGACGCTCTTACGGTGAGGAAACCTGTACCATAGTCCAATATAGGTTGGGTTCCCCTGCAATGGTTACCGAAGTCAGATGGGAGTCATTTTGTGTAAAAACCTGACTCACCCAATTGACGTTCATGGTAAAATGGTGCGCCCGGGCTCCTCTGTGAGGACGTAACCGGCAATGATGACAAAAAATAGATTTTTATTCATAATATTACATCTGAAATTATATAATTTAAAAAATTGGTAAACATTGGACGACATTGTTAATAAAAAGCATCGCGTTGAACTGCCAAATTACATTATTATTTTAATTAGCAGAGCTTATTAATTATTATACTTATAACGAATATGTATACTTCATTATTATTCGTATTTATAATGTGATCTGTATTGTAAATGCTAGTTTTTAATGTTAATAAAAATAGTGAAATATATAAGGTCAGTACAAATTATTTTAATTCGGCTATCCAATTTATACTCAATTTAATTTTGAAGCGCTTGACAAAATTCGACAGTGTTTCAAATGTTTCTGTAAGAAATAAGTCAAGTGTAATACGCGTTTTAGTTCAGTTAGCGACAATTTCAAGACAAATGTCATTGAAGGAAAAAAATTACCAAAAAATTATTATTATTTTTTTCAATATGGTTGTTCAGTTATAATTTTATATGGAATCTATCATTTATACCCATAAAAGCAGGACGCTGAGCACTTATTAAAAGAAACTTTGACCCCTTGTAACCTGTTTTCACTAATAAAAATAGATATTCATTTATAAATAGTTTTAATATGGAGGTTTACTCCATCAATTTGAACTTGTACCGACCTTACATAATTTTCAATTAACTATAACTTACAAACGTACTTTCAGATAGAAAAAAAAACTGTAGAACAGTTTTTATTATTGTCTTGTACTGATAAAAATAGCTTGGCATTCAGATTGTAATGTCGTAGGTGTAGTCCAAGGACGGATATTTCAGAATTCCTAAGGGAACTCCGAAGCTAATTATCTACAATATGACTGAAACGTGACCTATAAGGGTTTGACATAATTTTTCATCCTTGTATAATTGAAAGAAAGAAACTTTTCATCTTTGAACGAAAAAACTTTACTGTAGAAGAATCGTTCGTATGACAAACGACTGTCGGAGAAAAGTAAACTATTGTATTAAAGTTCAGTGCAAATTATACATAGAAATGTATGTATGTAATAGTGTAATGCTGTACAAAAATTAGCTTTTCTACTTAGTAGTTTAAACTCTGGTTTTGCTACATAAACATATATATATAGGATGTTTCAAATTTAAATTTAATCTTTAATTCACTTGCATTGAAAGTGTGTTGATTATTTTATAGTTGACAAGTATGTGATTTTTTTTTTATTTTACTATATTTCTCTATGGTATGTAAGAAATGGGTACCATGTGTAAAAAAAATTACACAATAGTTTAGATTGGTCCAGTTCCACATATAGCAGGCATCTGTGGTACTAAGCTGTACTTTTGGTAGCCAAATAAATGTGTAATGTCGTTTTATGTATGTGATTTAAATCCAATAAAAAACTTACAATATTAAAGAAACACTACCACTGTATTCGTCTTGTCCTTTTAGCACACATAATTAAATCTTATTTTTGGTAGAATTTTATTTTTAATTTCAATTGTGTCATCACAACTTTTGTTCAATACATTATGTAGTAAAATATTTAAGGCATTATAAAGGTGCGAATAATATTTAAGATCTCTATATGTTACCCAAATTCTAGAAAACTTGTATTATAATTGTAAGAGATTTGACACACTATTGGTACTGTTTTTACAGATTTGAGCGCCAGTAACATGGCACGCGCGATGCCGTCTTTATCGCGCGGAAAACTATCGCCATCTCGCTTTTTATTATAAAGTGAACAGCATTGAGCGTCCGTGGTCGAATCGATAAGGTGCCTTTAAAATGCGTGATGCACATACAGGCACAGGATCGAATCCCACCTCGGCCATGTAGCAATGACTATTTTCAAAGATATTTACATTAGTTTGAATACTAACCGATGCTCTCATGGTAAAATCATTGCGAGAAAACCTACATATTTAGGCAACTGGATGTGTAGCCATGATCGATTAAATATGAGTCAGGTTTACCTGCAAAAGTCGCGGAGGTCAGATGGGAGTCGCTTCCTGTAAAAACCTGACTCACCCAATCCAGTATACATTGTCAAAGGCATACCCCGGGCTCTTCTCCAGAGGGATGAGGATGCAAACGGGGCTAAAGCCAGGAGGTGGGATAAGTGATAGTTTATCGCCGCGATAAAAACGGCATCGCGCGTGTCATGCTATGCTACAGAGGCAGGTAATGTATTCACGAAGCTTTATAAGGCAATATGTCTTATCTATGCTCCCTATATATTTTTCTCGGATTACCTAGGTATAACTATCTTATCTATGCTCCCTATATATTTTTCTCGGATTACCTAGGTATAACTAAGCGGTAGGTAAAGCTTAAACAGTAATAGTGATAAATTTATTAATTTTGAGGTACAAATTTTATTTGATACTTGTAGATTTAAGTATGTATTTATTTCCAAAATGTATGTACCTCGTTATTATTTTAATTAATCGGTTGGTGGAACTGATATTTTAATGTTCTAAGTTAATCAGTAAAAATGTAACTATTTGAGTCGAATACTTACAATTTTCACAATGTTACTATTGTTTAATTTGTATGGTCAAAACAATGTTGTACTCTGCCGCAACGCCCCCTGTTGGAATTTTTCTTCTACCTATGGCAATTTAATGTACAACAGAAGAATATTATGTACAAAAAACAATTTAGTATGTACATACAGTAAATTTGAGAAAAAATGATACTTTATAGGGCGCTGCTAGAGAGAGAGGGTATACTATACAGCAACGCCACTCAGAATACTTACTTGTATTTATACTAGAAAGCTGATTTTTGAGTTAGACGATGTACGACCGTTTATTAGTATGTACGTCTTAGAATAATAATGAAAATATAAGCAACTATTGTTTTATCTAACTTTAAAAGAAATGCCTTGCAAAGCCTTATTATTTATTAACGAATAAATTGATTAGATACTGTACTGCAGGCCAATTCTGCTATTTTATTTTTAGCCGAAACGGATCTGAAACGCTTTGATGACAACTTTTGGTATTCTACTAACCATTTTTCAAAACGAAGTCGTATCGCATTGGTTACACAGCCGAAAGGGTTCGGTTGTCGTATTCTGCTAAAGGACACGTAAAGTTCCGTTTGCCGTTCGGCTATTATTGCGTATTCTGATAACTTTTTGACAGTTGGTCCGGCCGAAACACAACGGTTCTGCGTTAGTTGAATTGTCAAAAGTTGCGGTTTTGCATCGGCAGCAAAGGTTTAACTTTTGCGAAATTTTGCGATTATCTTGTGATAAAATTGTAAGGTAGGTAATTCCTTGATTATATTAAATTACCTTTTCGGGTGTTTATTGTTGACTTAAAATTTTTGTTCAGTCAAAATTCATTGTTATTTCATTGGTTACTCATACCTTCTTACATATTATTCTTGCAGAAATAATGAGCTCATATTTAGCTTGGGATATAATGTTGAGAGCGCAGCTTCAGGATATTGCCAGGGCTAGAGACCGTCGTAGAAAAAGTCGCAATTCGGCATCAAGAGGGAAGGCCTTTGATATGACCGACAGGGAATTTTTAAAAACCTACAGGTTATCAAAGACCCTTGCACGTCACCTCATCAACGAATTACGGCCCTTTTTACGCCGGCCTCGCCGCAGTGATGCCATAAGCCCAGAAAATAAGGTAAAAGATTTACCCTTCCATCTACAGTGTGCCCCTTCTATACCAACTTTTAATTAATTCAATTTTAACTTCTAGGTGCTAATAGCATTAGCATTTTTTGCTTCTGGCTCATACCAGACCATAACTGGCCAATGTAGGGTCCATGGAGTTTCGCAGCCAACCGTGTCCCGGGCTATTAAGGAGGTGGTAGGGGCTTTAAATATGCCTGATATTTTAAATAAATATATTGTGTTCCCTTTGACTCAAGCTGGCCGGGAACAACTAAAGACCCAGTAAGTATATTGTATTATTCTTAAATATGTATGTAGCTATATCAAATAAATGTTAATTTTGGTGATTTGTTGCAGGTTTTATTCAAAATTCAGTATCCCAGGAGTTGTGGGATGCATAGATGGGACCCATGTTTCAATTATTAAACCCACTCAAAATGAGGAGAGGTATATGAATAGGAAGGGTTATCACTCCTTAAATGTACAAATTGTAAGCATGGTCTTCTTACTCTTAAATATTTGTACTCTTTTAAATGGAGTGTTTATTTTAGTCAACAAAAATTAAAATGATATTTTTATTTCAGATTTGTGATGTGAATCTCATTATAATGAGTGTGGATGCCAGCCACCCTGGCTCAACACACGATAGTGTTATCTGGGGTGAACATCCTTTAAATAATTACTTACAGAGGCAATTGGCCTTGGGTGAAAATTTGTATTTGTTAGGTTTGTATATTTTGTTACAAGTTTATAAATATAATTTCAAATTTAAATACATATTAATTCATTATTTTATTCATCAGGTGATTCGGGCTATGCTTTAAGACCAAGCATGATGACGCCAATTTTAAATGCTCTACCTGACACGCCTGAAGAGCACTACTACAACCTTCACGTCACAGCTAGAAATACTGTAGAGCGCTGTATTGGAGTTCTAAAAGCGCGTTTTAGGTGGGTATACTTATATTGCTTGTTAAAGTAATTGATGAAATAAAAATACTATTATTTTTGTAAAGTTGTGTAATAACTGTTTTATAATCATTTAGCTATTTTACTTTTTGGCTCTTCTATTATAATCTTTTTTTATCTGAAATCATCTCAAGTCTTATATTCTAAAGAAATTTCAATCAAAAACAATAAAATTATATCTAATATGCATCTTTGAAATCACAGTTAAATTACAAATCAGTCTTTTTACCTGAAGAAATATAAATCAATAACAATAACAATCTTTACAATAAAACATACATACATACATACATACAATCACGTCTATATCCCTTGCGGGGTAGACAGAGCCTACAGTCTTGTAAAGACTGATAGGCCACGTTCAAGCCATTTGGCTTTAAGATAGGATTGAGATTCAAATAGTGACAGGTTGCTAGCCCATCGCCTAAAAGCAGAATCCCAAGTTTATAAGCCTACTCCTTAGTCGGCTTTTACGACATCCATGGGAAAGAGATGGAGTGGTCCTATTCTTTTTTGTATTGGTGCCGGAAACCACACGGCACTAAATACACAATACAATAAAACAATTTTAAAATATTCATTATTAGGTACTTTTTGGTACATCTATATCCATTGAAATCACAGTTTTATTACCAAAATCAGTCTTATTTAAAAATCAATAATTTCTTATTAATCTATGTTATATTAACATATGAAAAATATTTCAATTTACTAACTATAAGTATTACTTTTTGATACTTCTATTATTTATATTATGCCATTTTGAAATCACAGTTAAATTACGGATCCTGTATCAATAAATTCTTATCAATTATGTTGCAGATGCCTGTTATCTGCTCGACAACTTCATTACGATCCCATCTCAGCTGCGCGCATAGTGAATGCATGTTGTGTTTTACACAATATAGCAAACAAGGCACGCTTAAATGTCCATCCACTAAACAATGATGAAATAGCAGCTGAACTTGCTGCTAATGTTGATTTGCGCAGGCTTGAAGCAAGGATTGACAGCAACAGGCATCAAATCAATCAGGAACTTTCAGAAGGCAGGGCAGTCCAACAATCGCTCGTGGACCGTCTGTGGGAAGAAAAACACAGACATTGATTAAAAACCTAATTGATACTGTACTCGCCTCACAATAATTTTATTAAATCTTATTATCACCATAATATTTACCTTTCATTACGCCTTCTAGTCACTACTAATGGTCACTCTCATCCCTCGAAGAAATTCGAGGACTCTGAAAAAAAAGTTATGATTAAAAAAACCGGCAACATGTTTGATGATATATTATAATAATTAAAATAAAATCAAAGAATATGTAAAGGCGGTTATACAAAAAAAGATTCTTACTTTTTGAGTATGATGTCCATGCTGTAGTGTAGAGGAGCCTGCAGGATCAAATGTAGACGACACTGCATCTGCTAGCTTATTTATAGCTAGTGCTATTTGCTGCAATGCCTCTACCTTTTTTATTTCTATCTCCATTTGTTTAGTTTGGGCTGCAAGCTTTGCTTCCTCAAGCCTAACAAATGCAGCTCGTGACTCATCCAGGGACTCTTCTACTTGTTGCGCTAAAACAAACATTAAAATAATATTTGATTGGCAGTTTTAAGAAAAATTTTGCTAAATATATATTATAATTGTTACTTACTCAACAAGGACCTATGTCTAGCATGAACTCTAGGCCTGTGTCTAGAACGGCGAGGCCTGGGCTCTGATTCTGTAGGCTCAAGTTGGGGTGCTGAGTCTTGTGGTGTATCATGGTCATCAGTGCCAATCATTTGTATCGAGACAGGAAGATCGGAGATAGAAATTTGCTCAGTCATATCCTGCTCATACCTGTAAAGCAACCCATCCTATATTTTTGTGACCTCTTTTGTGCCACAGCTTTGCTAACTTGTCAACAAAATGCATGTGATATGCAACTGAAATTGGCTTTGGTTCAATTGGTAATAATGAAGCACTAACATATATAATCTATAATAGTTTAATCACTCACTCAATTTCAATGTCGTTCATATAACTTGACAACTCTTGGGGTTGTTGAGGGTGGGATGCTTCATCAGCAGTGTTCTACAGTGAAAATCAAAACATGAAAAAATAAACTGTTAAACTAACATAACAAACCAACATTTATTGTTTATTGTATACATAAAATGAAATTACCTGAGACAAAAAAGGATTTTGTTGCACACCCTGCAACGGAGTGACAACATCTCGTCCCAATATTGTGGCCACTCTATCCTCAATAGGGCTCAAAGAAATATCTATTGCTGGTCCTCCTCCAGTCCCACCCACACTTTGGCGTATGGTACGTAATTTCGATTTCACTCTACCTTTGAAATCATTCCAGTACTGAAACAATTATGTAAAAAATATTTTTTTATTGGCTAGGTAAGAAATCATTATTACAATTTTTTATGTATTGTGTTACTAGCATTATCGTGAACCCACAGGAACAATTCTCTTGGCCGGAATGAAGGGTATCCTATATCATTCTTCATACCCCAGACTATGTCTATGCAAAATTTCATCCAAGATAGGTTCAGTGGTTTAAGCGTGAAGGCTGGACAAACAAAAACACTTTCGCATTTCTTATATTAGAGAGGATTAATTTTAAATGAAATAAAAATATAACTACACACCCACCCTTAAATGGGTAGTTTTTGGTGAAGTTATTTCTAAGTACTTAAGGTACTTACACGGCTCCATTCCTTGGGTTTTCTATATGTGCCCTCAGCATTACAAATCGTGGCACACTCATTCCACAGGCGAGAAGCAAGTGCCCGTGCCTCTTTACTATGTACACGACCAAGTGCCAAATCTTTATGGCGATCCATGAACTCCACCAACAGCTCCAACTGCCTCACAGAAGTTATTCTTCTGCTACGGCCAGCTTGTGCAGACGAGTTTTGTGACATTTTATCTACGAACGAAATTTAATATGAAGTTTACGAGAAAATTTTACAAAATAAAATTCATAGTTCTATTATTTGCCGGTTTATGTGGTGGTGGCCTATAGCACAAACCTCTTTGAGATCCGTCTCAGCAGTAGAACGTATTTATTTCGTGTTGTGTCTAACTATAACTTATAATAATAATAAATAACTTACTTTGTTAAAAATTTTCGTTTGCCGCTTCGTGAATTCAAAACAAACCACTTGTTTGTCAATGTCAATTTCGAACTAAGCGTTACCTTTTTAAACACTGAGCAAAATACTCATACAGCCAAAAATCTTGGAAATTTATAACAAAAGCAGCAATGTACGCGCAACTGTTTCTTTTTTGAGTTGCAACACCGTAAGCCTTCCTTAAGCGGCTTTATGACCAATCGTTTCTGTTTTATATGCGCTTCAGCTATCAACGTAAAGTTACTGGAATACCGTTTGACATTACAAACGCAACTGTAACCAAAACGAAACGCAGCAAACCTGTTTCGGTTAACAAATAGCAGAATTGGCCTGCAGTTCTTCTGTTGTACATTAAATTGCCATAGGTAGAACAAAAATTGCAACAGGGGGCGTTGCGGCAGAGTACAACAAAAAACTTATAACGTTATACTTTTGACAATACTTAATAGATTTCTTGAATTTGCGACTAGTGAGTTTATAGCCTGGTATACCTATTAATGTAGGTATTTTAATTTAATATCTATCGCACTAAATGTAATTTCAAGGTACCTAAATATAAGTTATTGAATGATTCTAAATAAAGATATACAATGTTACACATAAAATTGTTTTGTTTAATTTTAGTTTGTTTCTACCTATAGTGTATACATAACATTACCATGAATGTAGTAAGGGGTGACTATGGAAATAGGCACATTCATCCAGTGCAAACTTCTGAACTGGTTTTGCGAATGAATACAGGATTCTTCTTTTAGGTGATGGGCTAACAACCTTCACTATCTGAATAACACTCCTTCAAAAAGTCATAGTCTGTTTACTCTTGTCCGTTGTCACACATTCAGCTATCGGCTTCATTCTAAATAGTACACACAATATTATTTTATACAACCATAGTACAAAACTACATACATACATAAATCACACCTCTTTCCCAGAGAGGTAGGCAGAGACCACATCTTTCCACTTGCGAGGATCCCTGCATACTTCATCCACATTTAACTCCCTTCATGCAAGCTCATCGGTTTCAGTAAAATAATTTTATAAAAGATATTAGCAAGGTGTCCCATATTTTTCCACCGGCACATTCGGGCAACTGGATGTGTAACTATGAAAGGTTCTGCTGCAAAGTTGGGATCAGATTGGAGTTGCTTAAACTCAATCTGATTCAGTTCCATGGTCATAAGGTGCACCCCACGGTAATCTACAGAGAAGTATATAACTGCGATTAACACAAGAAAAATATTTGCAAGATAACCAGAGACTATGGACAAAACAGTATTATGCTTACCCGAGAAACACTCTTTGGAGTAAAATCTTACAAGGTAGGTTCATTATCTTCTGTGCAGTAATAATCAGGTATGTTATATACAAGGTCATAGGTGCTTCTTTCCAGAGTGGCGAAGACTGAATAAGCACAGTATGACATAGTACAAGAAGCTTTGTGCAATATTGCCTTGAATTGTGACTCTGTATGAGTAAATATGATAATACTGGATAAGATTTCATACACAGCGGTTTATGGTGCCTGTCATAACTACAAGTTGAAGTATTGATGAAAAATTAAAGGGTTTACATTGCACTTGTCACTTAACCTCAATCGGTCAACGGGTGTAAAAAACAAAAACAACAGAATATTTTTTTGGGTTTTTATTTACTTACAGCCTACAACCGTCATTACTTCTTGGCGGCCGCTCCGACCTTGGATTTCTTGGTACCACGCACCTTCTTCATCCTGTTCTTACGTTCCTTGCGCTGTTTACGTGTGGGCCTCTTCTTTTCGTACAATCCGTGGCGGGCTAACCTGTGTTTCGGCTCGAATTTCTTAGCCAAGTCTAAGGTGTCGTAGATCAGCGCGAATCCCGTTGATTTACCACCACCAAAGTTGGTCTTGAATCCGAACACAAAAACTACATCAGGGGTCACTTTGTACATCTTGGCCAGCTTTTCCCTGATCTCGGTCTTGCTGACTGTGGGTTTACCAGGATGGAGAACATCGCAAACCATCTGCTTGCGCGCCAACAATCTAAAAAATTAACAAACGTTGTCAGACATAACCTGTCAGAAGCGAGGTTTGGCGTTCACGCCGATTCCAACATTTACAAGAACAGATTTCAATGATTTACACATTTACCTGTTGGTCATAAATTTGCGCGTGCGAATCGTTGCAGTTCCTTCACTCATTTTTACTTATTTTAGAGTTTTCGGCGTAAATCACGCACGTGTCTCCAACAAACTCTCACAAAAAGAAATTATTAATGTTGCCAACTGGACATAACTACTTTCCTACTATATTCTACTATCGTGGTAGAATGTAATGAGTAATGAAAGCCCAAGCCACGTCTCTAAAACAGATTTTCATTTTGTACAAAAAAGTTTTATTTTTCTTACAAATTCAATATAAATTAATTAAAAACAAAACCTTCAATTCAATTTATTTTCACATACAATTCGTGGGAACGTCGTGTCAGAATGACATTTTGTATGCTGGCAGCCCCGAAAAGAAACGCTAATAAAAATAAAAACCGGTACGTTCACTCACTCAAAACTTTTGGATCGTAATCTTTATGTTACGTTCACCGTACCAAATTTTTGTTGGTCTGTTATAAATAAGTGAGGATTTTATGTCATTGGTCTGTAAGAAATATTATGAAGGTCGATTTTTTGTGCTAGTTACGATTTCTTGTAAGATTTGGTTAAGATCATAAGTCAAGAACCGAGATTATAAAAACTAAGATTTGTAACATAAGTTTTCAGCTAAAAGATATTTATTAACGAGCAAAATGCACATATCTATTATAAACTAAGATTTAAAATAATTTACTTATTTTAAAAATGCTTTTTGCATCGAGTTTTAATTATGTACCTGAGTATAAAGACGTATTATTATTAGCTAGTGCCTAGAACCAATTTTTATTTACCTAGTTCACTCATTCTTATAAGTAGCATTGTTTTCGAACTCATAAGGATCCGAACTCGGGACCTACCATGTCACAGACAAGCCCTCGGAGTAAAGAATCTGATGATGAAGATGAAAAAGTAAAAAGATATATCTGCTCTGCCTACCTCTCCGGAAAAGAGGCGCGTAATGTATGAATTGTAACCGTTACCTTTGGCCTTACCCACCTCATGGTTTCCTTTGAGCAAAGTCACAAGCGAAAGTAAATAAACGGTGTGACCTTTATAGAAAAATCGACTAGCGACAGCGACAAACATAAAGTTGTGTATACACAGATCAATCGTCTTTGAACAGACAATTTGGCAAATCGCTCCCTAGGGACGAGTCGGGTTTTTCACGAGTGCTATTTCGGTCGGGGCGTTTAAGCAAAGACTAAGTTATTTTTTTAATGTCTCATAGAGAGGATATCTAGGCTTTTATTATTAAAGTCTATGTATGGTAGTATGGCAATAAATAAAGGAAGATATCACATTAAATAGGTCATTATTTATAATTAAATCTATACTCTAAGTTATAAGTTAAAAGGTTTCTTTTAGGCGATCCTACGAACCGGCCAATAATTGAATATTAATTCCTTCATAATGTCATCCAACTTTTCAGTCTTTTAAGGCTGTAGCTCCGTCTGTCCCGCAAGGGATAATGTGAAAAGGTGAACTGATAAAGTTGTTGTATATAGGTATAACTTCAAAAGAAATCAGCAAACTTATATTGAAGTATGCACATGTAATTGCTTATTCTTTTGATCAGGCGTTTAGAAACAGTCGATCTTTTTATAAATTTCGACGGTAAAGTGTTTTTTATTTAATTTTGGAACATTCACCTTTCTACAAAATTACATACATATTTAGGATCCGTTTTCATTCTTTGCTTTTTTAATGATCTCTAGTTATGTAACAGTAACAGCCTTATTATAAGGGTCTATAAGGTAATATTGCATGCATAGCGTTACTATTTCACCACAGTAGGTATTTCACATAAATAAACAGCAAACGCGAATATTTTTCTTCTATTCGTGTTTACTACTTCCCTGTGACGTCAGATTACACCATTAAAAGATTTCCTTAACACAACCACTTTATAAGACCTGCAGGAAACCCTCATATTTCCTCTGTCTGTTATTGGGGCTTAAATATTTGAGAGGGGCGGGGGAGGTCTACATGGCTGGTGGGTAGAAAAACCACCCTCCACCCCCTATTGATCGTTTGTTGGCGCCGGCTGTATAACGTGAATGTAAAGTGAAACGGTCGGTTGTCTTGTGCTTATAAAAAAAAAGACAATACGTAGAGATCAAAAAAGGTAAGAATTTAAATTTTGTACCTATTTATTTTCACGTTACAACCTTAGTTGTAGTCAATTCTTTAAGAGATGGACTAGCAACCTGTCACTATTTGAATCTCTATACAACTTTCAGTGGTTGTGAGACTGTTGGCTCTGCCTACCCCGTAAGGGATAAAGACGTGATTGTATGTGGTTAGAAAAGCGTGGTTCTTTTTAGTTGGGTATTTCGTTTATTTTTCTATGATTGGAGGCCATAACCTTGTAGATAAGTATTAATTTCTTCACCTTTACTATGTAGGTACCCATCAATTTCAGTACTTATGATTGTAGGTAAATCTTTACTGATGCCTATTTGCAGACTCAGAATTAAAAGTAGATTAAGAGATACCAACTTCTGACATTGTATCTATGCCCGATCTCGATAGTGAAGTAAAAACAGAGTACGAATGTCCATTATAATGGACTTTCATGAAAAAGGCTTATAGACCTAAATTTCTTTCGGGTCCTTTCGGGTTCTTTCGGGACCAGTGACCTGTAACTCTCCGAATTTCAATTCCGCCATTCGTGGTTTTCTGGTCAGCTCTTCTCTTATCTAATAAGTTTAGAACTTTTCACATTTACAAGAATAGAGCCAAATGTTTGTCCAATGTGCTATATAAATGAATCCACCCAAGAAATATCTACAAATACTTTAATAGTATAAAGATAATACTTAGTTAAAATTAGTTACACGTAATTAATTTAAAATTCTGAATCTCAATTCCATCATGTGGCCATTCAGCTGAACGTGGCCATTCGGTCTTCTCGTGACTCTTGGCTTTGTCTGCCCCGCAAGGGATATAGACGTAACTATAAGTGTATGATTAATATGAAAGATTACACCATATATTTTACATTAGGTAGTATATTTCGCAACAAGGTGTCGAAGCGGTATAGGTACGCTAACTATGAGATGTTTCAAGAGGCAAATACCTACATATTTCTAATTTAGGTAGTAGGTACCTTACGAAACAACCCTGAATACATAATACCCATTTTTGGCAGTTGGGTAAAAGTTTTGCTTATAATGATTCATGGGTAGGGTGGTGAATCCGACAAAGTTCAAAGTTGAACAATAACTTCTACTTTTTGCTGTGTCACTGACAATATTACGGCCAGAACATCATTTGGGGTGGATACAAAAATGAAGTGTAGTTCTACGAATATCCTGAGTTTTGATATTTAAGAGAATCCTACAAAATTTGGCTACATTCAAAATTAAAATATTGAGGGATCCCACAAGGCTTCACGACGTTATGTAATAAGAGTATATCAATTTCTTTTTAATAATTAAAAAGTAACCACTAGGTAGGAGGTCTAAAGGGGGCCGTTTCATCGTTATTATACTATGAATATATCGTCATGTTATCTTTTTTAAAAATTCGGACCTACAATTACAGCAAGCCAAGTTTACGAAACCCGAACTCTAAATAAATGTTATTATCATTGCTTACAGTCATTCGCCATTAGTCACTTCGACTGACACGAAGAATCACCAAAATTATAACTCGGTGAACTGCGGCGCTGTACCGCGCCGCTCCCATAACAACGCGTGTATGGGAGGCCTTACAAAGAGAAGTATACAGAGAAAATTCTTAATGGTTGCAAGTCAAAACAAGCCCAACACACTCAAACTGAACTGCGTCGCTAGAGAAACTAGCAGATACTCCGCCAGAGACCCAAGATTAAGACGCTAATAAAAAACAAAAGAGTTAAACACTGCCAGTATTCTCAAAGGTATTATTTGTAGTACAAACTATGGATTCTAATTCAGAACGCACTGTTAAAAAAAGAACACCGAAGAAAGATACAGTTAGAGATGTAGCTGTCAGAGAGTCTCTTTTATCTGAATCGACTTCAGGAATCTGCAAAGACGAGGAAGATGAACCAACCTCATGCACTTCAACATTCTCAAGTCCAGATCTAGATTTGAGTAACGTAGATCACTTAGTCACAATAACAGAGAGCAATGGCGGGTTCACAAATGATATTATTGATAAAAACACTAAACTAGACACTAAGAATGGAAAAGCAAATTACGTCAAAATTACATCGAATCCGGTGGATGATGTCGATATCGAAAAATCTGATATAAATAAAAAGGTAGCCATACCAGACGGTGGGTGGGGGTGGGTGGTAGTTTTGGCTTCATTTATTATATCTATGATAGCTGATGGAATTAGTTTTTCCTTCGGCTTACTGTATATTGAATTTTTAGAGGAATTCGAAGCGAGCAAATCTACGACTGCTTGGATCGGAAGTCTATTTATTGCCGTACCTTTATTATCTGGACCAGTTATGAGTGCACTGGTCGATAGATATGGATGTCGTAGTATGACTATACTGGGCGGCATAATTTCAACACTTGGCTTTGTCTTGGCATCGATCTCAACTACTTTGGAAATGATGATGATAACTTTTGGCGTAATTGCTGGCCTGGGCCTCGGTTTGGTATACGTCACTGCTGTAGTATCTATAGCTTACTGGTTTGAGAAAAAAAGGAACTTAGCGGTTGGTTTGGGTGCGTGTGGTACCGGCGTCGGAACTTTTGTCTACGCACCTATGACCCAGTATTTCATTGAAGAGTATGGTTGGAGAGGTACAATACTTCTGCTGTCTGGAACACTTTTAAATTTATGCGTATGTGGGTGTGTGATGCGCGACCCAGAATGGTGGATTCTCGAGCAAAAGAAGCAGAAAAGTAGCAGAGATGAGGGCAAAATGAAAAGAGACAGTGTTTCAAGGAATTCTAGCTCCTTGTCTGTAGTCAATCCATATGCATTTGACTTCGACGCCCCTACTCGTGGTAAAAGTATGGGTGGTCTGATCAGAAGAGGTGTATCACCTGAGAAAGTTATAAGACAGGAAGCTGCAAGTATTAAACGTCATCAAAATTTACTACAAATGAAGAAGAAGCAATATAAAATCGAGACACGGTCACGATCTGTCGTTAACATACCCACGTATCTTACCTACAGCGACAAGGTAATAATAATAATATTTTATGTAGTCATGTTCCTTTCATAAACAATGCAAAAACAAATTAACTTATCTTTGGTTTGTCTCTTTCAGGTATCTATGACTTTGTTGGATACCCTTGTAAAAAACACTAGCAAAGAATATGATATAGAAATAAAGTACCCATCGTTTGCTATCAGCAGAAGATGCCACAAAAAAGTAGAAGTTGAAAGTCCTGAAGAAGAAAACGATATACCTATAGTCACTTACGAAAAACCACTGCTTCAAAGAACAAATTCAGAAAAATATGGGTATAAAAAAGAAAAGGACTATGAACATTACCAACTAAAGAATCCTAGGCAAGGACGAGTATTTAAAAAATCAAAGTCCGACGAAGATAGAAACGATAGTAAAATGTTAATAAAGCAGGATAGTAAGGAGAATAAAAGAGATTGGCTCAAGAAGCAGCTTTCTGTAAATCATCATTATTTGAAAGATTTGAAGATGCCTATAAATTCTATAAGTCATAGAAACGCGATATTGAATATAAAAAGGTATAGATTAAAAGCTTCATCATGTCCTGATATATTTAAAAATTCTATGATCACGATTGACGAGAAAGAAGAGGTAAGTTTGTAATTACTAATTTTGTTAAACCTAGGTATGATAAATCACCATAAATAGACTTTGGCACAAAAACTAACTGCACATTACGGCATAATCTATTTTAAGAAATTAGTAACTTAGTTTACATTCACTTCACACCTTTGAATGTAATGAATCATTTAGTTTTCAGCCTTGTTGTAAAAAAGTGATAATTAAATGTCCTACAGGGATGATAATTTCCCTGCTTATGTTCCCGTGCAAATTTTAAAAGTCAATAAAGATAAAGGACAGGTAGGTAATAAATTTGGGAGTCTTCTTTTAAGCGATGAGCAACATCTCACTTATTGAATCTCAATTCCATCATTGAGTCATATAGATAAACGAGGCCTTTTAGTCTTTTAAAATATTGGCTCTTTCTTCCTCATAATATACAATACATAGTAGAAAGATAAAAATTACTCATGTCTTTTATTCCAGAAATGGTATGACGACTGCGTCAGCTGCCTCGCCGACATGTTCAACGTCCAACTGTTCAAGAAGATGACCTTCAACCTGCTTTGTCTTGGCACTATAATCCTGTTCATCTGGTTCATAGTGCCTTACTTCTACTTGGCCGAACATATGATCCACAAGGGGTACACTGAAGACGACGGGGCTGTCATGCTCAGCTTGATTGGCGTTACCAATACTATAGGAATGGTGAGATTTCTGTTAAATTTTACTATTTTATCGTTATTAGTAGAAGCTGCACCAATTTCATTTAGAAACACAATCCAGTTGATGATAAAGTAGGTATCCTATGACAAAGCAACAGTTATCCTGTCACGGAGTAACTCCTGTCGTATCTACGTGCCTTTCATTCACATCCGTCTTATAAAGATGACTAGGTATTACCTGTATGGACAGATAAGATTTTACTTTGATAGAAATGTTGTTATCGTTTCTAAAAAGAGGAATAATAATTCAGTGAGCTTGACAAATGGTGTTTATTTCTCTTCGTGCGATGACAACTTGATGACTGTAAGTTTTAACCGAATATATTTTGAGACAAAATTAGAGAATTCGTCTCGGAATTTGGCACAGATTGGTTTCAAAATAACGAGTAACAGAAGTTGTTTATACTGTACTTTATTTCACTAATTGTACATTTGGTTTATCAATACATTGACCATAGTTCTAGAATTAATGGTTCTTGAAAAAATTGTTAACCAAAAAAGAAATTCCAAATTTTTATTCATTCTTATGAGACACTTCAATATCAATTAATAATAACATAACTTTTGGTTTTACAACATTGGTTGACGTCAAACAAATAACTTTAAACTAAGTTTGCTGCATCCAGTGCGTCTGTGCAGAAGAATCGGTAACAAACTGCACTGCATAATTTCCTTTAGTGTGTTTAATATTTGGTTAATCAGTGTAAGCCTGTTTAATCAAAATGTGTTTTTATTTCGGTACTTCTTCATTGTATTATACGGCATTTACTTATTTGAAATTTTATTCTAATTTTGTGTAATGTCTCCCAGTCATTTACACATCATCATACAGAGTAGTTGTGAGAGTGCAATGCAAATTGTACTTATTTATCAAGACGTCTTATCTGACTTAATTTTAATGTTAAGCCCAGTTTTGTCCCAGCCAGACGTATGGAAACTGGATAGTTATTTTTGGCCAGCCTCGGTGACTGTCATTAGTCATGTGAGGCCTTGGATAGCCAGACTATTTTACTAGTTTCATATGTTTAGAAATTAGTTTGATTTGTATCACCTGCTGTTATTTTGTTTATCGATTTTGAATCTGTTTGTTTGCGTAATAACATAATATGATAACTTCGTCAATCTTTATTATCTACATCAGTCTTTATCATTTCGGGTTGCATTCGATCAATTGGTCCAATGTTCGATTCGCATTTTTCAACAATTCATAAACTTATGTGATTTTCTCGCTTCGCTCGCTCGCTTATGGTTACAACGTTCTTGATGACCTAACAAACCTACCTAAATCATTGTTAGAAAATTTTCAAATTCGGGAAACTGTTTGTAAAATCTTGACGCAAGTTGTTTGAGATCAGAACCTAATGAGACAGAATAATTCAACACATTCCATACTTACTTATTTAAGTAGCTACCATAGCAAGGCTACGGTACCTTATTTAACATTTCTCTTATTGCTTCCAGGTGGGTTTAGGCTGGATCGGTGACTTTCCCCAAGTCTCCATCGGGAGTCTTTACGCCTTCTGCCTCATCCTCTGCGGCGCCTCCGTCGCCGCTCTACCACCAGCCGCTACCAATTATTGGATTCTCGCCTCTGTAGCGTCGGCTTTCGGTCTACTTTTCGCTGCATCCTTCACGTTCACACCAAGTTTGCTGGTGAAATTGGTGTCTTTAGACGACTTCACGTCTGCGTACGGATTGGTGCTGCTTGCGCAAGGTATCGGTCATCTGATTGGTCCTCCGTTGTCAGGTAAGAAATATTTATTTAATTTTGAATTTTTAAACACGAAACTTGAATTAAGGGTGAAAATACAAAGAAAAGAAACAGGTAAATTAATACTAAAATACAAAGGTAAATAAAAATAACAGTTAATGATATAGTAGTTGTAAACCTATAGCCTATTATTAACCTATTGTTGTTTTAAAGTACGTTAATAAATTAGTAGTTAAGTATTAATAAAAAATATATATTAGGTCTATTTTATACGAATTTCAGATTTCAAGTGAGAAGCTTCACCATATTTGGTAGCTAACTGAACGAAATATTATGATCAAAAGGCGCAACCCGGGTTTCTCTATAGAAATCCAAAGAATAAATACATAAATTTATTCACCGTTTGTCCAGGTTTGATCTACGACTTGACGTTTTCCTGGGAGTTGTCTTTCTACCTTGCTGGTGGCTGGATCATGGTGTCAGGTCTTCTCATCTCCCTCATACAGCCGGTCAAGATGTACCAAATGAGTCACGCTGAAAGGGATGACCGTAGCGAATCTAGTGCATAAAAAACACTTAATATTATTATGGAACTTTAAAAGCCAGAGTCCACCAAACGCAGAACAGTAGCAGTTAAAAGAAATTCTTAGAACTCGACGCAAACTACGCTACGCTACTGAACTGCGTTTGGTGTGCTCGGGCCTTAAGAATTTTATAATATTCTTGCGAACCATAAATTAATTAAATAGATCTTACCATCGAATTAAGACTAAGGCGTGGATTATAACAAAATCTCAATTTATAAACTTAAGACAATACAAGTTTACATTAATTATTTCAATTTTAATAGCTATGGTATTTAACAATGGAACTAAGTATAGCGTCATGGCTTAATTTTTTTTTTTTTTTTTAACGCCACGCTATTTAAATGCATCTATAAATTGTGCGATATATGTACGTATTTACCTTTTAGAAAAAGGGCCATTGCCAAAACCATTGCTAGGAAATTAATTTAATTCAAACGACATTAATTTATATAATTTTTGACACGAATAAGAGTCAAAGTACACGTAAAGTAGAATGTCATAAATTTAATTCAAACGACATTAATTTATATAATTTTTGACACAAATAAGTCATAGTACATGTAAAGTAGAATGTCAGAAAGCGGTTTCTATGAGAAAGTTATTAATATAGAACACCAGGATGTGCCGTATCAGTTGACTATTGAGATGGCAAGTGAAAGAAGCAGTTGGAAAAAACTAAACTGCGCTGACCCCACGTTAAGAGTGAGAAAAGGTTACTTAATACTACAAAAGGTAATCTAATAAAAGTCACTTTTAGGTGGATGTTTGAAATCCGACAAAGTGAAAATAGAAATGTCGAAAATCGGACCCTGGGCCCCGAAGCATGAGGCAACGAAGCGAAGTGGGCAACTGGGAACACGCAAAGATGTGAGAGAAGAATTCAAGTCACTGTCTACAAAATAAGTGATTAAGAAGAATTAAATATTTGTATGGCACGTTATAAATTGGGAGTTGGAAATTAGGAAGTTTATACAATGTTTATGCACAATGTATTTTTAATAATCTAGTATTTTTCCTTGTAATGTATTTGTTATTAGTACAATAAGTATTTAATATTATTATAAAATAGACGAAAATACTTAGGTACCTAACTATTGTATTTCCTCGATATTTATTCATGTTTTAAAAATATGAGCATCAGTTATATTAAAATTATTGGAAACATGTTTGCTTTATTATACTTTATTTCACTTATTTTTTTTACTTATCTAACCCATGGATGTCGTAAAAGACGACTTAGGGAAAGGCTAACAAGCTAGAAGGAAGCTCTTTTATAAAGCGCAAGGATAAAAAGGAGAGAACGAGTTGTGCCTGCGACTACCATTGGGTAAGTCATGTTTTTTACACGAAGTGACTCCTGTAATTCCCCTGCACCTTAGCAGGGGAATTACCTTCACCTCCAGTTGGCTGAATTTGTAGGTTTCCTCACGATGTTTTCCCTCAACTTAAGAGCATGGGTATTTTTCGATCGTCCATCACGAGATTTCCGATACTTTAGAATAAAACCGTCTGTTTTCCATGGATGTCGTAAAAGGCGACTAAGTGACAGTTGGCACAGTACAATTGCAAGTTTATGCTGGCTTGGTAAGTAGCATATGATATGTAAGTATGCCTATTTTATTATTAGTACTTTGATATTAAGTAACTTTGTAATAACGGATAAGATTTATTTAAATTTAAAACTAAGAATCAGTCATCATATCAATGACTCATCATATATTATTGTTTTTTTTTGTTTCTTGTTCTTTTTTCAATATTAATTTCCTCCCACCCTAAGGTTCACTGGAAGATATTGCTTTAGCGATAAGTCCGCCTTTGTACCTCATTACCTGTGTTTTTTTTCTGTTTTTCTTTTTTTTATGGTGCAATAAAGAGTACCTATATAGAAAAGGTGCTCACCTGCAGGTAATAGGGTTGCATGCTTGAATTTAATTTTGTGAGTGTATTTTTTTAGAATGTAATCATGTAATCTGTTGGTGTCCCTAAATAAAGAAACAAGATACCAACTTCACAAGACAAATCGTCAGATATTGCAGATAAGAATCATGTTACTTATTGTGAAATTTCTTGATAGCGGCCACACACAGATTTTTGTGATCTTGAGTTTCAACAAGAAAGTAATACCTAATGTAATTACGTCTTTATTCCTTGCGGGGTGGACAGAGCCAATATAGTCTAGAAAAGCTCTTAAACTAAATGATAGAATTGAGATTCAAATATTGACAGGTTGCTAGCCCATCGCCCTAAAGAAGAATCCCAAATTTATAAGTGTATCCCTTAGTCGACCTCGTTTACGGCATCCATTGAAGAGAGAGAGAGAGAGAGTCTATTATTGCTCTATTATTTTTTCTAATGGTGCCAGGAACCACACGGCAAAAGTTTTACCATGGTCTGCTAGGTCGCCTGATCTGAATCTAGATTAGTAACAATGTAGATTGCTTGTGTTGTCAGAGGAGCGGTTGCTATGAGCACTGTTAGTGAGTGACTGGCGGCTGATTACTCTTTCTTTACTATACCGTATCATTGTCGACATAGATTTATAAATGTAAAAGACATGACGGATATAAATTAGTCAATTTTCCGACAAAAAAAAGCCGCGACCTCGCGATTATTTTGAGTTGATGCCTTTCTGAGCGTTGAAAAAAAATAACTTAAAAATTGTACTACGTTTTCTAAATACCTACTTGCAAAATTCCATCAAAATCGAACCATCAGTTCGAATGTTAGCGCGTCATAAACATTTGTAAGTATTATTCCTGATTATGTTAAGAGGTAGGTACCTCTCAACATAATCAGGAATCTAAAAAAGGACATAGGGTTCTTTTTATCCCGGTAAAAACTATAGTTCCTGTGTGATTTGCACAAAACCTGTATTCTTTTGTAGGTGGCGTTAAATTTGCGCGGGCAAAGATGCTGGTAAAAGCTAGTACATACATAAAATCATATAATCAAGACTATATCCCTTGCAGGGTAGACAGAGCCAACAGTCTTGGAAGACTGAATGGCCACGTTCAGCTATTTGGCTTAATGATAGAATTGAGATTCAAATAGTGACAGGTTGCTAGCCCATCGTCTAAAAAGAATCCCAAGTTTGTAAGCCTATCCCTTTGTCGCCTTTTGCGACAAATGAATGTAAAAGCCTATTATTTTTACTACATCTACCCTTTGTGTTAGGTTTACTCTCAAAAATGTTCTACAGCGTTGCGGTTATAATAACAAAAATCTCTGGAACCTATGGTTTTAATGAGATTTATATATATATAATTTCCATGTAAACGACTTTGGTTTCTGGCACTTCAGAATAGAACCTCTCCATGTCGTTCCCATGAATATCGTTAAAGGCAACTAAGGGATAGGCTTAAAAACTTGGGATTCCTCTTGTAGGCGATGGGGCTAGGAACCCTAGGAAAACTAGGAACTGTTACTATTTGAATCTCAATTCCATCATGAAACCACACAGCTGAACGTGGCCTTTCGGTCTTTTCGAGACTTCAGGCTCTGTATATCCCGCAAGGGACATAAGCGTGAAAATATATATGAACGTCTTTGGATCTCGAACAACTAGTCCATCATAATCCTCAAAGTCAAAGGCACACTCTTTTGGGAATAAATATAGAATTGGTTGTAAATTTTGGTTGAAATCAAGATCTATAAGTATATGCAGCAGCTAATACGCCATGACTAAAGAGAAGGAGTTCTTTGAAGCAAAATGTTTACATTGCTCATTTGAATATACCTACTAAGACTAGGGTCCTATAAGGAAAACCTATGATCACATGCTAAGGCAGAACTGCGAGCTGTTCTGTACGAGGTAAGTCCTCACAACTAAAATACTTTAACCTCGAGATCAACAGAATTAGCATAAACCGAGACAATTCTGGATGGCACAGTTGCCGCTCAAACCTCGCCGCATCTGGATTCCAACGCCGCTTCTAAATCTCACGACATCTACACGTCAATTACAATAATTATACGTAAAATTCCACTGATAACGTGATCTGAATTCGCTCAAACAAGAGCGAAGAGGGTAAACAATATTATCGTTGGGAAGATAAGAGCATTTGTGTCCATCGTTCCTTAGGGATCGGTTGTGTGTGAGAAAAAAAAAGTGAAAATAAAAAAAAATGCGGTTGTGCAGTGAGAGGCGTGGCGTTCACCGTCTCGCCTCGACGGTGTAACGAACGATGCCCAGTACCCAGAAGTGCTGTGTGCTCAAAACGGAACGCACGTGCATTAAAAAACCCAGTGAGAACGATTGTGAACACTCAATTCTCGTGTTACTTGGTACGTAGTCGATTTTTTTACCATAATAACAACTGTTTGGACGTATTTTTAGCATTATGTTCTTGAATGAATGGAACGCGTTGATGTGTATTCGATTTTAGCGCAATCAACTCCTTTTGTGAATATATTGCCTGTGAAATACCGAGTTGTTATCGATATTTTGTTGTGTTTACATTTACCGTGCATTTGATATATAGCATGTGTGAAATTGTTAAGAAAATCTGTTAATTTGTGGTTGAAAAAATCTTATGTATTTACATAATACTTAATTTATAGTGGAAAATGTTTTGTGAATGATACGGCAAAACGGAATAGTGTGCCAACCTAAAAAGTGGGATAACATTTCTTTGTTATACAAAGAAATGCGATCGAAAGATCTAGAAATGGCATTAAAATTCACATGAAAAAAAATATAAAAATAGATTTTCGTTAATGGAAAAATACAGTGATTTGAACCGGTGCCCGTCTGGTATGAGTCAGTATTCACAGGAAATATGTTGTAGGCATTCGTCGCTGTGTTCTGTAATACTTTTAATTTTAACCTAGTCTATTCTATACGGCTTCTCTACTACGGTAGAGCAGGTAGCGTCAACATAAACAATGCATTAAAATTTTTATAAATCAATTATGCTTTTGTTACATTTTTGGATGTTGTTCTATTTTAAAATTATTATTATCTGTAAAGAAACTAATTTTACTTTATAACACCACTTATATTTATATGCTACAGTCTTTTAAACTTAAGGACTTTATCTATGGTACTCGTATTGGGATGGCTAAAAAATATGTGCTTTTAATTTATGTTTAACTCACGATGACAAAAAACCAAGTTGTGCAGAATCGATTGACGATACTATCCAATTAAATCTTATATATAAAATTCCCGTATCACAATGTCCGTTCCCGTACTCCTCCGAAACGGCTTGACCGATTCTCATGAAATTTTGTGAGCATATTGAGTAGGTCAGAAAATCGGCCAACATCTACTTTTCATACCCCTTAGTAATAAGGGTAAAGGTCTAGTTAAAAAAAATGTTAAGGGTGGAACTTAACATTTTTTTAACTAGAAATTACTTATAAAATATTTATGGCAAAACAACATTTGCCGGGACAGCTAGTTGTAGTGTAGTATAAAATAAAGGACAAATAAATGTCACAAGCTTATTATACACCTCAAAGGTACAATAGGTGGACTTTAATGAATTAACCTTTAGAAAATAGCACACAAATAAATAAACCGGTGTCAATTTAAGAGTGAGAAAGAAAAATAAGCACGTGTTTTATTCATAGATATGCATAAATAAGAATATATATATGGTGTATGTGCCGTGTGGTTCCCGGCACGAATACAAAAAAGAATAGGACCACTCCATCTATTTCACATGGATGTCGTAGAAGGCGACTAAGGGATAGGCTTACAAACTTGGGATTCTTTTTTAGGCGATGGGCTAGCAACCCTTCACAATTTGAATCTCAATTCTATCATTAAGCTAAATAGAGAAACGTGGCCATTCAGTCTTTTTAAGACTGTTGGCACTGTCTGCCCCGCAAGGGATGTAGACGTGAAATGTAAAGATCGAAAAGATTTGGCGAATTTGTCTGTACCTGTCCCGCTCACAATTTATTATGCCTTGAGAATAATAAGACTGTTCAATTAGTTAGGTACTTAATTTATACCTATCTCACTATTGTTATCAATTTATTGAAGCCATTGTGATTGACATCATTCATTGTTAATTTGCATTGCTAATAAGCCAATCCGGCAGAAATAAATCAAAACTATCAAACACTTAGTTTTATAAAGTGCACATTCGTTATTTATTTATTACGTTAAGCGGTTTGGCTAATTTATAATAGGATTGAGACTTCAAATAATGACAGGTTGCTAGCCCATCGTCGAAAAGAAGAATCCCAAGTTTATAAGCCTATCCGTTAGTCGCTTTTTACGACATTCATGGGAAAGTGGGCCTATTCTTAAATGATGAAATCTTAATTTTATAATTGATAAGCCAAACAGCTGAACGTGTCCTTTCACTATTTTCAAGACTGTTGGCTCTGTCAACCCCCAAGGGATATAGGCGTGATTATATATTGTTATATTTTATACTAGCTGTGCCCGCGACTTCGTCCGCGTGAAATAGTTATTTTGGGCAGCATTGAAGCCCAAAATAAATAATTTTCCTTTATTTCTTCGCTCCTTATAGTTGCAGCGTGATATTATATAGCCTAAAGCCTTCCTCGATAAATGGTCTATTTAACACAAAAATAGTTTGTCAATTTGAACCAGTAGTTCCAGAGATTAGCGCGTTCAAACAAACAAACTCTTCAGCTTTATAATATGAGTAGGTATAGATTTAAAGTATAAAAACACGAAAAGTTTTGGCGAATTTGTCTGTGCCAATACCTACCCTACTGACTAATTATTACGACTTAAGAATATTTATACCATTATATTATATTAACCCATGAAATAAAATTCATCCCGAGGAAATATAATAAGAAGTTACGCTTGTAAATCCTAAGATAATTGTTTATACATTAAACAACAGGGTTAATAATAGTCGAACGAGTGATTGATTGTACAATTCTAACATGATAGTGATGAGGTCGATGACATTCGACTCTGTTCAGTAGGTCACAGAGTATTAATTTATACACAATACAGATTTGAATGGCTTTCTAATGAAAGTTACGAGCATACATATAGTCACGTCTATACCCCTTGCGGGGATAGACAGAGCCAACAGTCTTGAGAAGACTGTAAGTTCACGTTCAGCGGTACAGTTATGATGTATTTGAGATTCAAATCTAAGATTCAAATATATTGCCAGGTTGCTAGCCCATCGTCTAAAAGAAGGGTCATAAGTTTATAAGCCCATCCCTTTGTCGCCTTTTACGTCAAACATGGGAACGAGATGGAGTGATCATATTATCGTTTTATATTTTAGCTCAACGTCAAATTTTTTATGCTAACTCTACTTTAGTTTCTCTCAAAGGCGCACTTTCGCCAAGTCTCGAGGGGCCCATACTAATGTCATTTGTCACTTAGGGAAAAGATTTGGATTTTCGTATGTTTGTAACGAATAAATTAAAAAACTATTCGACCGATTTTGATGAATTTTGGTACACAGAATGATCCTTAGTAATAACATAGACTTATTTTTTCTGGTAATTCCCACAGGAGCGTAACCTCGCGCTATAAAACTATCGCTGTTCAGTCTGACATCATAATAAAAAGCGGAACAGCGATAGTTTTCCGAGCGATATAAATGGCGTCGCGCGTGCCAGTACCTATACTTATTGTTATATCAAGAAGTGTCAAGTCAAAGGCTGGAGGCGTGTGAATTTTTTGTTCCTGCAATTCTTTCGTTATCTTCGTAAATATTTATAATTCTTTAATCTATAATGCAAAGTGCTTACCACGATGAATCGATCTTAATCTCTAGGTCAGTGTGCGGTGTCAATGACCTCATAATGAGTGACGACAAATCAACTGAATCGGCTTCTTAATTAACTTAGATATCGCTTTTTCTAAGTATATTTTTTTTCTTAAATAGGCAATTGATGTTCCTCAATCTCTTGTGGTAAATTTATTTTCTACGACACTCCACTTAAAGCAATTGAAATATTATATCAACATCACTATAGTACCTACCTACCTACTATAGAAAACATTAGGACAGTCTTTATTTATTTAAAACTATTAAGCCTTTAAGGTACAATTCATTCATTCATATAATCACGTTTATCTATATCTCTTGTGAGGGAGACAGAGCCAGCAGCTTTCAAAGACTGATAGGCCACGTTCAGCTGTTAGGCTTAAATGATAGAATTGTGATTCAATTAGTGACAGGTTGATAGCCTATCACCTAAAAGAAGAATCCCAAGTATACGCCTGTCCCCTAGTCGCATTTTACGACATCCATGGGTCCTTTTCTTTTTTTATAATGGCGTTGGAAACCTCACGTGGTACACATAAGTGAATTTATTCTTTTTTATGGTACCATTTTAAATTCAATACAGCTACAGCAGGCAACATTGAAATTGAGAACTTCCATTTTTGGAAATCGGTTAAAAAGAAAGCATTCATCACACCTTTCACACAAATGAATGGCACTCCGTCTGTCTGTTATCTTATCTCCGTAATCTATAGATTAGTCTTTGTTCTTGTGAGCTCAGCAAACATCAATGAAATCCCTTTGTTATATGATTATATGAGTACTGTACAAACTCCTATTTTGAGGTTATTACATCTGTCACTTTTTTAGACGTAACTAGCTGTGCCCGCGACTTCGTCCGCGAAGAATAGTTATTATGGGCATCATTGAAGCCCTCAGGGATGACTTCTCCCCGTTTTTTCACATTTTCCTTTATTTGTTTGCTCCTTATAGTTGCTGCGTGATGTTATATAGCCTAAAGCCTTCCTCGATAAATGGTTTATTCAACGCAAAAATAATTTTTTAATTCCAACCAGTAGTTCCTGAGATTAGCGCGTTCAAATAAACAAACTCTTCAGCTTTATAATATTAGTATAGATTATTATGAGTAGGTACCTGTACAATCTCCTATTTTGAGGTTATAACATCTGTCACTTTTTTATACGTTATGTGATTTACATCACTTGCAACTTTTACCAAAATCTTTTTCTTTCCTCCCGGCTCTAGTCCCGGTTACATCCTCACCTCTTTGGAAAGGAGCCAGCCAGGTGGAAGATCTTCCTTTTGGTGACGGTCGAGCCGAATCATGGCTCCGGCTACACTGGTTTTACGCGAAGCCACTCCCGTCTGCCTGCCCAACATTTGCGCGCGAACTTAACTCACATTCAGTTGCTTGAATGTGCAGGTTTCCTCATGATGTTTTCCCTCACCGTAAGAGCAGCGGTGATATTGCTACTTAATTATTGTAAACTAATGTCGTGTGATTTCCGGTGTTTTAATAGAATCACTCCATATGTTTCCTAAAAACTTGGGATTCCTCTTGTAGACGATAGGCTAACATCGCAGGCTAATCTTTCACTGTTTGAATCTCAATTCCATCATAAAGCCATAAGCTATACGTAGAACGTGGCGCTTTTGTCTTTTCAAGACTCTTGGCTCTACCTACCCCACAAGGGATATAGACGGGACTATCCTACTAATATTATAAATGCGAAAGTTTGTAAGTATATCAGGATGTGAGTATGGATGTTTGTTACTATTTCACGCAAAAGCTACTGAACTGATTACAATAAAATTTGGTATGTAGGTAGCTGAAGACCCAGAATAACATATAGGCTTTTTATCCCGGAGTTCCCGCGGGATTGTTAGGGTTTAAATGTGTATGTAATGTGTACTAACATAACTTTAAAAATATTCAAAAACCTGTGCAAAATATACTTTTATTCGGGCACCTTTTAATCGACTACTGACGCTTTTCAAGACATTTGTATACATCCATAGACAAAAGACGAATTACATTTCAAGAGTAAAATGTTATGGCGATATTTGCATAATAACGGACGTAAGTACTAACCCAACGCCAGCCCTCCGCGGCCCTTACAGATTACAACTACGTCACTGCTTCACATTTTTGTGTCACGGTCATTTTCAGATTGAGGTACTGGTATAGATATGTATACTATGGCTAGGTTATGTGAATAGTATGTTTTATACTATCAAGACAAGTGCCGTGTGGTTCCCGGCACCAATACAAAAAAGAATAGGACCACTCCATCTCTTTCCCATGGATGTCGTAAAAGGCGACTAAGGGATAGGCTTACAAACTTGGTATGCTTTTTTAGGCGATGGGCTAGCAACCTGTCACTATTTGAATCTCAATCCTACCATTTAACCAATTAGCTGAACGTGGCAATTCAGTCTTTTCAAGACTGTTAGCTCTGTCTACCCCGCAAGGGATATAGACGTGACCATATGTATGTATGTAAGATATAGGGCAAGAACGAACTTTCTTAAGCTACCACGTATGTCTTTGTCATAAGTATTTGTATATCCAGGCAGACTTTGATAGATTCGGATTTGTGTGGCAACGACTTAAGCTGCTCTTATACTACAGACAGACAGACAGCTGCACAGACATATACGTAGAAATAACAACACCGCCTTTTTGATTGGCGTCAAAAATTGTGTTTTAAAGTGTCAATGACATAAGATTACAAGACATTGTAGCAGTTGTACAAACAATACAGTCTCTTAATTCCGACTAACAATAAATATTATAATAAGCACAGTGTGTTTGTTTTACGTAAAATGTGTAGCGTACGTAATTGAGATTAGTTTTGAAGGACATTGGAATTAATGTAACATTTTATACGATGATTCTACGCTGCAATACTCTTTCTAAGGTTCGCATTCAGCTCCTCCCGAAAAGAGATGTCAAAATCAGTACAGTACAGTATCTATGCAAAAATGCGTGGAATTTAGTACAGTTGTTTTTGACGTGAAAAACAACATTTTCCAATTTGTATGTCTACAGCGTTCCCTGTTTATGTAATCCATTGGCATGCATAATCAGCCTTTGCGATGTCAAGCCAAAAAATTTATAATTTCCTACTTGGGCCCGACGGAGATGGTTTAGCCAGACATTTGTTCACCAGGATTGGTTGGTTAAACAAAATATTAGGTCAAAAACACAAGTCACAGGAGATACAAGAATTAAAAAAAATATTGTAACTATAATGAACTATTATCATAATACGATTTAAAAAATCAGTTCATGTTTAACTTCTGTTTGTTGCAATGTAGATAATGCTTCAAAATTCAGTATTCATATCTCAAAACAAAAAAATTGGGGTAAAATGCCGCCTCGGCCGGATGGGGGTAGAAAGGAGCGGGTAAAAAGGATGAGTAGGTGAAGCGGTAGACCGGTCTGGGTAAACCGAAGAATTCTTGCTTAGAAGTGGATAGTAGAAGTAGAAGAGGACCCCAGGCCCCGAGGCTTAAAAGAAGAGGGTGCAACTGGGAACACGCCAGGATGAGAGAGAGATATTAACTTAAAATAACATATTGCATGCGTAAAACCCACGTATCAAGTGACAACCATTACAACACAATTAATTAGGCTTATATGTTAGTGCATTGTTATCTAATCGAGCAAGGTCATAAAGATTGTCTGTCACACGAGTTTTCAGGGTGTCTGTAACTCTTAGAGTTATGTAAATTTAACGCAGCCAAAAAGTGTGAAACGATGTTTTTTCATTTTTCAACGCCTAAATTTTCATTACAGCACCTATGTAAGCTTTTATTTCCAATTCAAAACTTTTATTCATTACAAGCTGTGCCCGCGACTTCGTCCGCGTGGAATAGTTATTTTGGGCATCATTGAAGCCCCTGAAGGATGAATTATTTCTCTTGTTTTTTTCACATTTTCCATTATTTCTTCGCTCCTAATAATAGTTGCAGCGTGATGTTATATAGCCTAAAGCTTCCCTCGATAAATGGTCTATTCAACACAAAAATATTTTTTCAATTCGAACCAGTAGTTCCTGAGATTAGCGCGTTCAAACAAATACACTCTTCAGCTTTATAATATTAAGTAGTATAGATTATGGGATATATCAATATCATCATTTAATAATTGTCATAACTTTTGGTTTCACAACATTGGTTGTCGTCAAATATATAACTTTAAATTTAGTTTACTTCCCCTTTGGCGTCAGTGCAAAAGAAGCGGTAACATACTGCACTGCAGCATTTTCTTTAACTACGTTAAATTCGCAATTATCTTGACTTAGAATAGAAATGTGGAAAGAGAAATGATTTTCATTTTGATGGTTTCTGAAGTTGTCTTATCATTGTACGGGATCTCTTAAGTATTTGTTTTTTGTGAAACAGAATTTCGTTGGATGTAAAAGCACCCGGCAGTGCCGTGTGGTTCCCGGCACCAATAGAAAAAAAAAAGAACCATTCTATGATGTCGTAAATGTCGACTAAGGGACGGGCTTAAAAAATCATTCATATTAATCGGATAGTCGCTCCAAAAAAAACATACAAATGATGGCATGGTCGTTAGGTATAACATTCCTCTTTTTGGAGTCGGTTGAAATGTGATTTTTTTAAATTTTTAGTATCGAATATTGAGACAGCATTATTTAAGATACACAAATAAGTTACCTCCAGCTGTAGTCTAAATATACCTACCAGCGTTGAAAAATCAACAACGCTCGAGTTGGTGTGACGTCATCAGTTAAAAATAACCCTGGTACTCGTTCGTGGAGGGACTTGAATGGGATTTCGCAGGAATTCAATACAGTATCTTCTCTCTATCTAGTGCCGTGTGGTTCCCGGCACCAATACTAAAAAGAATAGGGTCAATCCATCTTTTTCACATGGATGTCGTAAGAGGCAACTAAGGGGTAGGCTTATGAACTTGGGATGCTTTTTTTAGGCGACGGTCTAGCAACCTGTCACTATTTGAAAATCAATTCTATTATTAAGACACACAGCTGAACGCCTATTAGTCTTTTCAAGACTGTTGGCTCTGTCTACCCCACAAGGGATAAAGACGTGACTATATGAACTATATGACTATATAAACTTAGGATTCTTCTTTTAGGCGATGTGCTAGCAACCTGTCATTATTTAAATTTTTCTATCTATTTTTATTTTATATTTTTATTCTATCTATTCTCACAAACCCAAACAGCCGAACGTGACCTATCAGTCTTTTCAAGACTGTTGGCTCTGTTTACTATATATGTATGTATGTATGTAACTCGT
This sequence comes from Amyelois transitella, assembly GCF_032362555.1. Classification (NCBI taxonomy): domain Eukaryota; kingdom Metazoa; phylum Arthropoda; class Insecta; order Lepidoptera; family Pyralidae; genus Amyelois; species Amyelois transitella. The sequence continues at coordinate 1,523,128 of NC_083515.1, forward strand.
CCCGTTAACGGTAGTGCAATGTTTTGAAAAGATGTTGTTTATTTGTATTAAAGCCCTTTATTATTATTTCCTCTTCTCTATAAGGCGACTAAACCAGTTAGCCTTTACAAGGTTAGTGCCTTCCAAGAAAACATGACTTTTTATTTTAGTCAGGTATTTCTACAAGATCTGCTATAAACTAGTTATCCGTAAAGATTGCATGTGCTATGGAATTTTTTAAGCACCTCTTAGCATCATTTTAGTGATAAACTAGCTGTGCCCGCGACTTCGTCCGCTTGGAATAGTTATTATGGGCATCATTGAAGCCCTCAAGGATAAATAATTACCCGTTTTTTTTTCAATTTTTCCATTATTTCTTCGCTCCTAAAAGTTGCAGCGTGATGTTATTTAGCCTAAAGCCTTCCTCGATAAATGGTCTATTAAACGCAAGAAGAATTTTTCAATTCAAACTAGTAGTTCCTGAGATTAGCGCGTTCAAACAAACAAACAAACTCTTCAGCTTTATAATATTAGTATAGATAAAATAGAAAAATCGACAAACTTGCTTTGTTTTTCACATGGCCATGATAATTAAGTGTATTTCATTCAAATACTTTTCATACCGAATTCGCACCATATTAAATAAAATTTTTGACTATTTTTTATCAGGCTCTAAATTTTGTATTATCGTAAATATTCGAACGTAAGCATATGAAAAATAAACAAATTCCGTGAAATCATTTCATGTATACTTACAAACTTCTCAGAAATTTATTTTACATACATACGGTCATGTCTAATCCCTTGCGGGGTAGACGCCGTTTACGGCATCCATGGGAAAGAGATGGAGTGGTCCATGTGGTATTCTTTTTTGTATTGGTGCCGGGAACCGCACGGCACGGCACGGCAAATTTATTTTGTTTTTCCATAAAAATATTCGCAAACTGTACTTAGATAGTACAAAATTATGACTTTTTAGATCCAATGATCAATGCACATTCGAAATGAATGTGGATGTATGTAGAGATCGTAGCAAGTGAAAAGATGTAGTCTCTGCCTGCCCCTCTAGGAAAGAGGCATGATTTGATGTACCTACATATGTATGGTCAGCCCGGAAAAGTAATAAATAAATATTTACTATATCAATTATCTGCTGTTTGTTTTAAGTAGATAAACTGGCGCCAATCTTCGTCGAAATATTGCAAAAAGTTGTTAATTTGATAACCGTAATGATTAGGCGAGGTCAAAAGTCCCACTTTGACCTTACCGTTGCTAACCTGCCTAGTAAACAACATTAATAAGTTTTAACAATAAAGTTATAAGCATTACACCATTGGTCACTTAAAATTTTACGACAGAGCCTTCATGAGCACGGGATCCCTTTCATTCGACTAATTTTTTTGTCCTATTTTTGTTTGGCATAACGAGTAACGCATACTATTTTTTGGTATAATTGGTTTTGGCATACTATTTCAATAGGCATAAATATAGTTAAGACTAATTTATTTTTTGCGCGGAGCAGATGTAGTGTAATGCGCTATAAGGCGAGTACTTCTTAGGTTAGGTTAGGTTAAAGGTTAAAGAAATATGCCTAAAAAGGTATGTCAAATAATATTATGCGTAACAATTATTAGGGTAAACAAAGTATGCCATGTAAAATTATGATACAAAATTTTATGCTAATAGATAGAGAACCCCTGTGCACACTAGCCTTTATAAACGAAAAGTGTCATTAGTATGGTGACGTGTGGTTCCCGGCACCAATACAAAAAAGAATAGGACCACTCCATCTTTTTTCCATGGATGTCGTAAAAGTCGACTATGGGATAGGCTTACAAACTTGGGATTCCTCTTGTAGGCTATGGGTGTGCAACTTATCACTATTTGAATCCCAATTCTATCATTAAGCCCAATAGCTGAACGTAGCCTATCAGTCTACCAAGATTGCTGGCTCTGTCTACCCTGCAAGAGATATAGACGTGATTATATAAATTAAATTATTGATTATTAAATTTCATTAGTTCTAGTAATTATTATTATGACTGCATTAACTCAAGGACAAATCCCGAGTCTACTTTGACCTCAGTCTAGGAATCGAAAGGTCAAATAAATAGTCTGATCTCCGTAACTCTGTAAACAAGTTCGTTTACAAGCAACGACTTCGTAATTCACAAATTACAATTGAAAATATAAATGTTAAATAATTTTACTGTGTAAAAATTTATATTCCAAAACATTACATAGTGCACCATTAGACATTTTGTTAATAATACCTAATTATAATAATTGGCTTATATAATAAAGCTTTAGGAACATTACTGTGATATCGTTTATGTCTTTTTTACGAGCTAATTGTTTTCATTTTCTTTGTTAATTTTAGTTAATGGCCTCACTCATGTATAGATTTAATACTTTTAAACTTTTGCTGACATAAATAAATAAATAATTATATCCGGGACAAATAACACAGATTGAGTTAGCCTCGAAGTAAGTTCGAAACTTGTGTTACGAGATACTAACTCAACGATACTATATTTTATAATAAATACTTATATAGATCCAAGACCCAGGCCAATCAGAGAAAGTTCGTTAGTCATTATGCCCTGGCCGGGATTCGAACCCGGGACCTCCGGTGACACAGACAAGCGCACTACCGCTGCGCCACAGAGGCCGTCATTATTGAACATGATATTAATGTTTGTAGACGAAAATTATTTCTAAAGAAATTTCTTCCATAAGTCCCACGACAGGAAAATGTTAAGAAATTACAAAATTTTTAAAGTATTTGTTACATTAGGTATTGGAGTTTTATCATTATTGCTGCCAATTACAAATTACAGTGTAGTTTTTTATCTGAAAGAGGACAAACAATAGGCGAGTAACACGGGTCTCGTGTCATTTGTGTAATAAAATAAATTTATATGATAAAAATAATTCTGAATTGAGTCATGTTCAAGACAACGGGGTCCAGTTATTTAGTTAGGACGTCAATATATAGTTTTTTTTTATTTTATTGCACAAATCCTGTTTGAAAGTTTATTATGGAACACACTGGCCACTTAGAAAAAAAATATTATAGGTACGAGAGGAAAAAATTAAATCTTCTGTCAATTTTCAAATGAATACGCAGGGAGATTTATAATCTGTTGTATACTCTTCCCGGCTTCATACATTTATTTGATACCAACCAAATTGATTGGACAAAAACAGTACATGCCTCACCCCTCTAATCATTCCTGTCCCATGACGTCATTCATAAACCCGATAAGATCTTAACATTCTTTTCGTAAGGAGTGCTTGGCAACCAATTGATGTTTATTTTTATCCAGACAGTGTATTGTGGTATCAATTGTTCAATTAATTGAATGAGTTCGTGCCCGCACATCACTAGTATCCAATTGCTTCGTTCCATTTGGAATTGTTTTAGTTTCTAGAACCGTTAGGTTCAATTTTATGTTCTTCGGTTATGTTGTTGTTTCTATTTGGTTGTGTAAAATATCACATGTAGGTAGTTATCTTTGAATTGGCCTATTTGTAGATACCTAGTTTAATATTAGGTGTTCCTTCTTAATTTTTACTTCAAACATAGTGTGATATGATAAGTTCATATGTAATTTTCTTCTTAATATAATTCTAATTTATTTTTCAGTCGCTCAGCCTCAAGTTCAGACCACGGATCATTGTAACATGATGATTAATTAGATACATTCAAGGTTTAATTTTTATTATAACGCAAACCCGTTACATAATACTTAACGTATTTTGAAACAATTTCCAAAAAGTTACCTACTTGTGTAGTCCCTATTTTTCTTTAAAAGCGAACTACGTTCAAAACCTAAACTCATTTATCTATGAAATTTTGCCTACATAATATAGAGCACGGACGAAAGCTATTACATTCATAAGCACTCCTTGCAAGGCCCGTATTGTCTTGTATTCTCTCGTCCACATTCTATTCTAAGTTTAATTGATATTGTGAAGTTGACGTTGTTGAAGAAAATGCTGCAGTGCAGTTTGTTACCGCTTCTTCTGCACTGACGCCTTGGAAGCGGCAGTAAACTTAGTTTTAAGTAATTTATTTGACGTTAACAACCAATGTTGTTAAACCATACGTTTTGACAATTATTAAGCGATAGGAAGTATCTTATAATAATGAATAAAAATTTTGAATTTGAATTTGAGCTATTATGCGAAGCGCCATCTAGACGATAAGTAGTATAAACAAGTTTATATTCCAGTACAATTTGAAATCAAACTATTCGTTCATATGATCACGTCTATGTCCCTTGCGGGGTAGATGGAGCTAGCAGTGTTGTAAGACTGATAGGCGACGTTCAGAAGATGATAGATTGACTGATGAAATAGAAAAGAAGAAATAGATATTATCTTTGGTCAATTTAAGAATTTTAAAACTTATAACTGATTCTTACCTCGGAATTTTGTCCTCTCAAAACATGAGCGGCCAAAACCCCCGTGTTTACTGGAGAGTGCCAAGTGACGCAAGGCGAGGCGTCTCGTTTCCCGCTATTTGCGAATCGACGACCTTCGAGGACATCCGAATCCACAGATCTTGGAGTAGAGTTGTTAAATTGTCGATTATTTTGTTATCGATTGTATTAGGTGTGTTGTGTATTTTAGTGGTCTTCTTTGAGGCGATGGACAATCTGTCACTATTTGAATCTCAAATCATTAAGCCATACTTACAGCTAAAAGTCACCTTTTAGTCTTAACGAGACTATTCGCTCTGTCGACCCCGTAAGAGATACAGAGTTGAATTTATGTAAGAAATTTTACTTAAATTGATTGCATTCAAATGTCTCTGCAACAAGTTTTTAACTATCTATGATATAGACGACAGCCAAAAACACTATAGATTTTTTTATTGTTATTTCAGTCTAAGTACATGATTATATTTTTCATTTCTTCTCCTTATAAAATATTAGCTGACTCTTGTTAGTGAAGTTAAGTGGAACGTATTTCATTCATTTCTTTTCTCAGTTTTTTTTTTATTTATCTATAGTTGTTTGATATCGACTAGGACTACCCTTTCCAAATTGAAAATTAAAAAATTTGTGTTGTCTTTGGTAAGGCATTATGCCTTTGATAAGTTGGAATCTTCCATTAGCAAACCTGACTTAAATCTTATGCAAATAATTTTCTTTTGATTGTTTACATTTAATACCTACGCGCTGACAGAACAGAATTCGTTCGTATTTCAACACACAGTTTTATAAAGACAGATGTTTAATTAATGCTGAATGAATGATTCACTGTTTCTTTATTCTCAGAAACATAATGTTTACCACATGTTACAAACATTCATATAAATTGAAATTTTGTAAATAACCGCATGCATTTTTGCTTTGTTTAAAAAAATCCCTTTGAAATTAGTCTACCATAATACTTTTTAAAATAGATTTCGTAGATTTTATATTGATCTTTATGTATTAGTCTTTTTGTTATTTTCCTTATTCGTTACCAATTAAATTTTCATTGGAAATTTACCAATAAACCAAAAAAAAACTTTAGAAAACATCGTAGGGACAAACGAAAACAGTGGTCCAACACTACAAAGTAATAGAAGGTTCGTGCTCATAATGTGAATTACAAAACCTAGGATTATCCACAAGGACATTTTAGTCGGTACTCATTCATTGGTTGAACAAAAACTGGTTTTGGCCCGTCTGGCTCGAATTCTTTTATTTGTGGGCAAAATGCCATCGAGTCGATACAAAGTATCGATAGAAATCGTTATCTATACAAATATTATAAATGTGAAGGTATGTGTGTTAAACCATCTTTCACGTCAGAACCACTGAACCGATATCCATGAAATTTTGCATATAATGCACGGAATGGGGCATACGGTATGTTTCATGTGTAAGTAAATATTAACCCAAAAATCTTACTGGAGAGGAAGTTAACTTTTTAAAAGTTTTGACTCATACAACCAGTCACAACCACTTTTGACTGAATCAGTTAGTCAAAAGTACATTTAACCAGCTCCATTTGGCAAAAGTACTTTTAACTGTTATTTTAATCGAAAGTTAACTAAAGCATACGGTCAGTAATAGTAAGTTCTTTCGGCTGATAAGGAAAGAATCCTGAGCTGTGAAGCCATATTGAGCTGCAAATAAAATCAGGATTATGATATAACTAACTTTGGCTTAGTGAACTAACGGACTTAATCTTATAAGCTCCGTACAGGATTTAAAAAACCAACTTAGATGGCACTTCAAACGTCTCAACATACATACATATAATCACGTTTATATCCCTTGCGGGGTAGACAGAGCCAACAGTCTTAAATAGACTGTTAGGCCACGTTCAGCTGTTCGGCTTTATGATGGAATTGAGATTCAAATAGTGACAGGTTGCTAGCCCATCGCCTAAAAGAAGAATCCTAAGTTAAAGCCTTAGTCACCTTTTACGACATCCATGGGAATGAGATGGAGTGGTCCTATTCTTTTTTTTATTGGTGCCGGGAACCATACGGCATAACGTCTCAATCTTACATAGGTAAATATCTCACATGGTGAAATGATTGATTGATCAACTGATAAGATAATGATAAGAAAATAACAAAACATTATCACAATAAATGTATTAAGTAATGCTAAGATTAAGCTTATTTTCTGATAAAAAATAACAGAGTTTTATCATCGAATCGATATGCCGATTAGTGTCGTTTATTGTGATTCATTGTTCTTTATTTAGCAAGTACATGAAGGTCATTGCAATTTTTTTTTATAATTCGAAATTTACATAGTTTAATGCTAGAAAGCAATAAATAAAATAATGCGATTAAGAATTAATTTTTATAAGTGCTATCTTGACCCGCGACTCCGTACGTGCAGTTAAATAATAAATTTCTTTGTTGTTTGGTTTCGTACAGAACGTAAATGCAATTCCAAGATATATTTTTAATCCACAGTTTAATGTCTTTAGACAGGTATTTAATAAATTTAAACTAACAAGTCTAAAGGTGAAACTAAACGAAGCTAAGTAAAGAAATAAAAAAAAATTAAAAGTTTATTTTCGTTTACATTTAGTTATTTTATCATAAATTGTCTCAAAAATATCAGAACATTCTAATTTTGGAACCTTGGATCATAATTCCGATTATTATTGTCAGAATTTACGCGTGCCGTGTGGTTCCCGGCACCAAAAGAAAAAAGAATAGGATTTCTCCATCCCTTTCCCATGGATGCCGTAAAAGGCGACTAAGAGATTGGCTTATGAACTTGGGATTCTTCTTTTAGGCGATGGGCTAGCAACCAGTCACTATTGAATATCAATTCTATCATTAAGCAAAAAAGCTGAACGTGGCCATTTAGTTTTTTCAAGAATGTTGGCTCTGTCTACCCCGCAAGGGATATAAACGTGACCATATGTATGTAAGTATTAGTTAGCCAAACAGCTGAATGTGGCCTATCAGTCTTTATCCAAGACTGTTGGTTCGGTCTACCCTGCAAAGGATATAGACGTGATTATACATATGTATGTCGGTTTTGGGTACTCCTGACCTGACCTTACCATTTATTTATATACATTACTACATGCACGTCGGATGCGCCACATTATATGCAAATTCCCATGAGATATTTTCAATTACCCAGATATATGTACACTGTGCAATGAATGATGTTCCATTGTGCATGATAATCATCATAGTATTGTATGTAAACTGATGACGGTCATACAATACAGGGATATGGGAACTTGTCGAGAGAAACTGACAGAGTATATGACGATTTGCAGGTTAGGCTGTGAATCATTTTTAAATCATGTTAGAAGCGGACGCACAAATCTCTAAATATTAATTTTGTCTATCATTTCTGTGAGTAAAATTCATGAAAAATGGAGCAGTTAGGAAGGTACGTTGTACTGATTGTTTTTTTTTGTTTTTTTTTTGTTTAGATAGGATAAGGTTATCTTCCGGAAATTTCTTTCCAGCCTATCACGTCATGTGATACGTTGGTTAGGTAATGATTATTTTTATTTTTTTTTGGTTTGAAGTGGAACTTATTTGAACACATAGTGCCTATGGCGTATTAAGTACGTCGGTACAAATTTTTTTTTAATCTATGGTGTCAAGCAAGTTTCCTATAGATGTCTTATGATGTCCATAGTGTTAAACATCTCATTAAAGTTGGACGTAGGCTTTCCTAAAAATTCTTTAGAAATAATGCAGTATAGTTTGTATACGAGACACTAATATAAGTTATAGGGTTTTTTTTTATAGAAAATATTTTGTAGCTTTAACATACCTAACGTTGATCAAAGCAAAACAACGGCTTAAAGTCAATGACCGTTCACCTTTATAAGTAATATCCTTTACAAAAACTTGTTTTGATATTTATGTTTAATATCTCAAGAAGATTGCAGGCAAAGACATGAAATACAACACGTCTTTATAATTTACGGGGGACAAAGTTAATACTCTCGAAAAGACTCGACGGTGTTCAGCTGGATGGCTGAAGTTAAGATAGAGTCAAATTGACTTCAACTTAGCAGTGAAAGTCAAAAAGTGTGCAATCAGCTGATTCCAATTTGTGATGAAAGTTAGAATTTTAAGTTTTTATACTGCCGTCATTTTCTATTTGAAGATTTTAGTATTGGCCCAAGTTATCCGGAAAATTTGCTGATGTTTAAAAAGCCAATTTGTATAAGGAAGTGGGATCATGTATGTTTACCTTATTACTTATCTTTATGATTCAGTCATCATCAGTACCTATCGTTTAACACTTAAATGATGATATAAAGGAAAGGCTAATATACTTGGGATTCTTGTAGGCGGTCGGCTAGCAACCTGTCACTGTTTGAATCTCAATTCCATCACTAAGCCATGCATTTGAACGTGACCTTTCAGTAGCAGGTTCAAAATCAAAATCAAATTAAAAAATTTTATTCATTTTTATAGGACACTTCATATCACTTAATTGTCATATCTTTTGGTTTCACAAAGACGTCAAATACCTATGTATATTACTTACTACAAGGGATGTAGACTATATGTATGTATGATTTTAAATACTAGGTAAGTATTTAACAAATAAAAATACAAGATGCATGTATTTAAATACATTGTTATCCTTTTAAACTAGTTTAAGTACCTACGCATTACGCATATGAACTCATAATCCAAATTATACCCACTTATTATACTAACTCTAAGTGGGTTACTAAACTAATGATATGTTATCCTAAATTGTTTACATTCTTAAACTCTCTTATACGAGTACTATAAGTTAACTATGTACTTACCTAATGTTTCATTGATTAGTTTCGCTCAATTTTCAAAGTTCATTTGTATTTCGATTACATTTTAAGAAAACCGTACTTTCTTACTTAGTTGGGTTCTCACAGGTAAGTATTTTTATATTCGTGTTATTTTTTTAAGCAGAAACTTAAATTAGAAAGAAGCTTATATTTATTTATAATATTATAAATGCGAAGAATGCTTTTACGCGAAAACTATTGAACGGATTTTTATAATACAGTAAAGTTAAAATTTATAAAGATTTAAAGCTGACGAAGACGCGGGTAACAGGTAGTCATTTCTCATTTCCGACACAAAAAGAGAATTAAAATTAGTTTCGGCTAAGTCTGGTATCTTCTGGTGTAGGTACTGGTAATTCAGGTCAGGTCAGCTCATTGATCGGACATTGGTGAAAACTGGACCGATTGGGTTCTTGATTGACTGCTTCCTTGACTCTATGAGAGCTCTAGTTTCCTGTTATGTTAAAGTACTTGGTGTAAATTTAACGACTTTTAAAAATAGGTACCTAGGTATTTGTGTAAAGTGTTAGAAATCATAGAGATAAAAAAAAGTTTGGCGTGTGGTTCAATAGAAAAATGAATAGGACCACTCCATCTCTTTCCCTTGGATGTCGTAAAAGGCGACTAAGGGATATGCCTATATACTTGTGATTCCTTTTTTAGGCGATCGGCTAGCAACCTGTCACTATTCGAATCTTAATTCTATCATTAAGCGAGTAAAGTGGAGTAGTTCTATTATAAAGCGTCAGAAACCACACGGATAATCGTTGTAGTTAAATAAATAATACTAGCAATCAAATCTTATCTAAATTTTAGTGTCACACTTTAAGAATAATCTTGTTTATTTTTTTTTAAGGTAGAATTAGTTATTTGAGAAAAACATAATAAAACATTTTTACTTATTAATGTTCTGATTGGAGTTATAAGCCGTTGACTGTACCTACAATGGCGACAATGATATGCATTCGTTGTCGACTCACGGCGCATCCTTGCTATCAAACAATAGGCTGTTTTATATGCAACTGTCATGGTGACGCTATTCAGAGGTTGTGCTAGTCAAAATATTTACTTAATGGTGGTGTGTTCCACAATGTTTACGAGTATATTTATGTGGTCAAAAGTTCAATTGAGCAATATTTGATTAGTTGGAAATGCTCCTTTAACTGGTCAGGTTATATGATAATAACTAGCAAAATAAAAAATATATGAACGAATCCAATCTCCAATTTCTTATTTTTTCACAATTAATGCCAAAACAAGCAAAAGGAATATTTAATTTAGTTAATTTTAAGTTAAGGTTGAGATTCGCCCGCGTAAATTTCGCTATAGGTACTTATTCTATGACTTCACACAAAAGTTCACAAAACAACATGTACCTAAATATACGTCTTACACCCAATATTTTATTATTACTTATTTATTAGACATTGAATTATAATGTTTCACCCTGTTACTGTATTGCGTAGCAAATCTTAAGAAAACAAACATTCCAATGTTGTTTGAAGTCGGTTGAAAATTGTATAAGTCATTAAAATGCTAAAAAAATGTCTACAGTTTTATGATACGAAGTCATAAGTCCTCATAGCATTTGCCGCCAATAATTTATATTTTATTACGCAAATGTGTCAAGACCGTTTCCAGCACACGTGTCTCTGGCCGACGTCCAAAGTCTCGCGTTTCCGAAAAGCAGACAAACTTACGTAAAGCGTAGGTGTCAGCTGAAAATAAACGTCAAAATAAACTTTTAGTATTGTCAAAACGCCAGGGAAATAAGAAAGAAGAAAAAAAATTATTGGTTTTTTATCAATGCCCCGGGTTCGAATCCCAGCCAGGGCACGATGTGATACTAATAAGAATGAATGCCAAAAAAAAAGAGAAAAAAAATCTATTAATTTGTCCACATTTCTATATTTAGTATGTATAATTGTGAAATTGACGTTATTGAAGAATATGCTGCATTGCAGTTTGTTACCGCTTCTTCTGCACTGACGTTTTAGAAGCGGCAGTAAACCTAGTTTTAAGTAATTTATTTGATGTTAACCAATGTCGTGAATCCAAAAGATATGACAATTATTGAGTGATGTTGAAATGTCCCATAATAAATAATGGATAAAAATTTGGAATTTGAAAAACGAACTTTCTCTGATTAGCCTGGGTTTTGGATTGTCTTTTATAAGTTTTTATTATAAATATAGTATCGTATCACAATTTAAATCTCGAGTTTACTTCGAGACTAACTAAACCTGTGTAATCTGGCTCATATTATAAGTATTTATTTATTAAATTTTCATTTTGAGCTAACACCATGTTGAACATGTTTAAATCCGTATTTATAGGTAATTTACCTTTCATAACATCCACAACAAAAAGATAAAGTAGTTATAACCTAATCTTAAGTAAAAAAAAACCCAATAGTTGACTGGTAGATAATGCTTCTAGCATTAAGTCCGCCAATTGTGCTATAGGTACATTTGTTTGTTTGTTTGTAAACTCTTTATTGCATTAAGAAATATAACAAAAAAAAAACAATCGTTGGATGAAAGGCCACGTTATCGGCTGTTTGGCTGAATATTGAGATTTAAAAAGTAAAAATTTGCCTTTCCCTTAGTCGTCTTTTACGACATGGTCCTATTCTAAAAGTGCCGGGAACCACACGGCACACAATTTAAATATATTATAAACACAGATAGGAAAATCCAAATGTTTTGAAAATTATCTTCATTATCATACTTAAGATACATGAGTAGATATCATCTATATAGCTCAGATATCACCTGATAAATGTTGCAATCTTGTTATTTTGATTGTCCTTTGACACCATCTTGATTTATTGATCAATCTTATTGAAAAAAAAGCTACTCATTATAATTATGTAAGTATCATAAAAAGTAAGGGATATACCTAGACGTGATTATATGTATGTTTATGCCCGTACCCCTGATTGGCTTTTACAAAACTTTATTTGCACGGGAAGTGAAAAACAAACGTTAGCAAAATACCTAACTAAGTAAACACATAATACATTTTTAAATTTCTCACTTCACTTAAAAAAACCAAATAATAATAAGTATTCTTAGGTTTCAATATAATAGTACCTACTACATACTAATTTCTCGCAATAATTCATCAATAAGACAAAAAAAAAACGAAAAACTAGGTAGGTATTTATAAATTGTAATAATCATATGTTGAAGAAATAAACTCAATATTTATTTGGTGAACAAAACTTTGTTCACCAAATAAATATTGAGTTTATTTCTTCAAATAAACTGCCAAGTCAGTCGAACATAATCTACAACAGATAATCCTACTACTATTATAAAGGCGAAAGTTTGTATGGATGTATGGATGTTTGTTACTCTTTCACGCAAAAACTACTGAACCGATTACCATGAAATTTGGTATGTAGGTAGCTGAAGACCCAGAATAACATATAGGCTACTTATCCCGGAGTTCCAGCGGGATTTATAGGGTTTCCATGCGGACGAAGTCGCGGGCGGCCTCTAGTGTAAAATAATCCAGCAGTCTGCTCGACAGCTCATCATTATGCGCTAAACCAAGGCTGGACATCGACCTATCAAGGCCGAACTATGTAGGCTTAGGAGTGGCAGGTTATCTGTTAAATAGCAAAACAAGATTGTTTTGGTTAGAATACACATACCTACAAACATATAATCACTTATATCTATGTATATCTGTCTATGACAGAGCCAACAGACTTGAAAAGACTGAAAGGCCACGTTGCTAGCCGATGTCCTATAAGATGAATCTCAAGTTTATTAGCCATTCCCTTAGTCGCCTTTTACGATATCCATGGGAAAGTGATGGAGTGGCCCTATTCTAAATGCAGAGAACCTCAATGTTTGAACAACTTTAAGATATACTTTTATATATGTACTAGCTTTGGCTGCGACTTGCCGATTCCGTGGGATTTTTATAAATCCTTTCTCAAGCCATCAAGTCTCCAATACATCAGTTACAAAAATCGCACTTCGTGTTTGGCGGCTTTTGGCACTAATATGGTATACTATCATCTATACTATACTTAATATTATAAAGCTGAATAGTTTGTTTGTTTGAACGCGCTAATCTCAGGAACTACTGGTGCAAATTGAAAACTTCTTTTTGTGTTGAATATACCATTTATCGAGGAACGCTTAAGGCTATATAACATCACGCTGCAACTTGTAGGAGCGATGAAATGATGGAAAATGTGAAAAAAAAAAAAGCTTATTCATCCTTGAGGGCTTCAATGATGCCCAAAATAACTATTTCACGCGAACGAAGTCGCAGGCACAACTAGTTAATGTTAATGCTATCTTAAACGGGGTATGCCACTCAGTTGAGAGAGAAATTCGGAAATTATACAGTATAGGTATAAATACCTAAGTTTTGAAAACAGTCACATAAAATAATAATAAAGTTTGATTAGATTTTTATTGATTAGGTTAATATAGCTGTTCCGTTTGAAACAGATTATCGTAAGGCAACTTACAGGCGTCGATAGCCACCTTCAGGTCAGCACCTCACCTCGAGTTCATCGTCTCAGCTCGATTCCAACCTCGGCCCAACCGGTTATGTCTCAACCGAGTTAGCTCCTTTCGAATGCCTGTACGGTCTAAGTTTTAGAATGTTATTTTTATCTGTACCTACTAATATTATAAAGCTGAAGAGTTTGTTTTTTTGAACGCGCTAATCTCAGGAACTACTGGTTCGAATTGAAAAATTCTATGTGTTGAATAGACCATTTATCGAGGAAGGCTTTAGGCTATATAACATCACGCTACAACTATTAGGAGCGAAGAAATAATGGAAATAGTGAAAACCGGGGTAACTTATTCATCCCTGAGGGTGTGGCGCCATCTCTACGCCACTCGTCAACAACATCAAATCACACAACAACTGTCAATCATCTCGAAGAAATCGACGCGCTCAGCCAATAGCAGCGAAGAATCTAAGACGCGATTTCAAAGATTTCACGGATTGGAGCTATATATACAACCTCCGACACAACATCGTCGGAGCCGCGGTTCCCCAGGCATAACACCTAGCCTGGCGGAAGATCTTCCCTTTGGTGGCGGTCGAGCCGAATCATCGCTCCCGCTACATTGGTGACCCCGACGTGATCGGAAGCAACCTTCTCCATCATCAATCAACTTCAATCCTCAGCATCACTCCTCACTCTGCAAACAGTCTCACAGCAAGCCAGCAACTGGGTATCGCAGCAGGTCCATCGCAGCCGACTCACCGAGCTTCCTGGTCCTGTCTCCACCCGCACTCACTCTCATCGACTTCAGCGACCGACGCATCTACCGCAGCCCACGCCTGGATCTCTTCGACGGCCGCTCTTCTCTCCAGCGTGGCAGCTCTGCACGATTTCTCCCGGCGCCAACAAGTCGACTTCGCTCTCTTCTGTCTCGACTCACCGCAGACTACGAGCAACGCAACGGCTCACTCCTGACTCACTAAGACTTCGAGCAACTTCCGACTCACTGGAAGACAACTGGCACTTGCAAGCTACTGAAGCACAGATTGCACAGCAAGATCAAGACTTCAGACCTCCGGTCTTGGGGGGGAGTACTGTGGCGCCATCTCTACGCCACTCGTCAACAACATCAAATCACACAACAACTGTCAATCATCTCGAAGAAATCGACGCGCTCAGCCAATAGCAGCGAAGAATCTAAGACGCGATTTCAAAGATTTCACGGATTGGAGCTATATATACAACCTCCGACACAACATCGTCGGAGCCGCGGTTCCCCAGGCATAACACCTAGCCTGGCGGAAGATCTTCCCTTTGGTGGCGGTCGAGCCGAATCATCGCTCCCGCTACAAGGGCTTCAATGATGCCCAAAATAACTATTCTATAAAAGATAGTTAAGGATATTTCTTTTCAAGAAGCCGAACACAGTTTGGAGCAATTATAAAAATTGATTCAATTGTTTTTGCCTTACAACTCAGGCTTTCGTTCGTGGACCGCGTTGCAATAAGGTTTTTGGCCATCAAATTTCAAGCTAGCATAACAGGCTATACTATATTTAGGTATCTTAGTGTAATCACACACAAATCACGAAGCAATAACATCTTTCTTGAACTTCAGATTTATGTCTACTACTTAGTGGACGCTTATGTAAAGCGAAAAATCCAATTTTCATTCCCACAGGGATTGTGGAGTGCCCTTTTTGCGTACCCATAGATCCCATAATTATTATAGGACGTCAGTCAGGATTAACTGCTTCTTCATATATAGATCAATATATATATTATAAGTGCCGTGTGTGTTCGGCGGACCAATAAAAAAAATAATTTTCCGTTTCTTTCCATGGATGTCGTAAAAGGCGACCAAGGGATTGGCTTATAAACTTGGGATGCTTCTTATAGGCGATGGGCCAGCAATATGTCATTATTTGAATCTCAATTCTATTATAATGCCATACAAGTGAACGTGGACGAACTTAATATACATTTAGATAAAGACTTTCTGTACCTAAGACTGTAAACCTTTAAATTTTTACTCTATAAACTCAATCCTTTATAACTGTTTATAAGAAACATAAATTATTGTGAAGCAAAGTCATAAAATGAAAGATATGGTTTCCGTCAGCGATATTAGACGAAATTTTATTAACTTTAGATATTTACATAAAGATTTTTTGCATCTGTTTCATTTATTGCTTATAGATTGTATTTGCAAAAGTAAATAATAAAAAAAATACCTACTCTTGAAAATATTAGGTATTTAAAATTGCTTTTAGACTGGTTCACGATAAAATCAGAACAAATTCTTGAGTAAATATAACGACTCTTGAAACCAAAGGCCTTAGAATAACTTTATACCTACCTCTATGGTCCTTTGTCTGAGACTACCTCTATTATACTTAATACAGAATATTAAAAAGTACCTAAGTACTATGTATATACTTAGATTAGAGGTGAAAACGTATTTGCCATATGTAAGCGGGAAGAAACTAGCGTCAATAAGGTGTTGCCTGTTAATAATTTAACAAAAATAATTCTTAACAATATGGCCACCTTTTGCTATTTATTGTTATTGTTGCAATCACTTTAATATGGCATATGTACCTATGTGTTAACGAAAATTATTCATAATAATATGTATGACCTTTTTCTATTCATTATTTATTGCCATGAACAAAGCAATCACAACATACGGCATATTATTATGTGTTATCTTCTCTCTCTCTCTACACCTTTCGGTTACCCTGAAATACAGAAAGAGATAGAAGATTGAATGGGTCTGATTATACTCGAATAGAACTACAGTAGTCAATTGTGTCAAGGTGAATTCAGGGATGGTCGTAATTTTATCACCCCATTTATTTTCCGCGAGGCCGTTGTAAAAATAAATCACTTTTGGGAGTGTCGCGCTCTCGCTTGCCTACTTACCATTTTACACGATACTTTTGCCTGACTAAGTATCGGCAGGGAACCTTTCATCCCGGTAAAAACTATAATTCCCGTGGGATTAGCGAAAAACCTGTATTATTTTGTAGGTGGCTTAATTTTTTTGAATATTTCTCAGATACTTAGTCGTTTCGTATAAGGTTTTACTGTCAATCGTTTTACTGAAATTATGGGTAACTTTGATTTTTAGATGAATATTATATACTAGCTATATTAAAACTAGATAATTATGCACTTTTAGTTACATACATACATCTTTGATTTATTACTATAGCCTCAATTTCTTGTGTTCGTCTCTCATTAGCCAAACTTTAAATATCATAAAATGTTATCTGTAAGCGTGTTTGCTCTACTTTCGCCTAATGTTAGTTTTATCGTTAAAACAGTTTTAGAATTAATGGATTTAGGAATTAATTTATAATAGCAATTTAGATACGTCAGACGAAACACGCGCCACTTTATTTGGGAAATATTTTTTTTTGTTAATAATAAAATTTTGTAAGAAATCTATTATAACATCAGACTAATAATTTGGATTATATTATTTTAAGGAATATTGAAATTTGTTAATTTTGTGACTAAAATATAACTGATTTAAGTATGTTTTTTTTTTGTTTCAGGTCAATTTTTTGAGGCATATTCAAATGTTGGCAACACTAGCAGTTTGAATCTTCATGCCAACGGAGCATACGGAATTCCGGAGATCAGGACTAAACAAAAGTGAAGTTTTCAAGACGCTGAGATCGAGGACTAGCCGGTCCTTGATGTACTCGACAAGTTACAAGCTTTGCGCCCAAAAACTTTACTTGACTAAGAGACCCTGTCGCTATTCCGCTAGAGACCCAAGATTAAGACACTGGTCCAGAGAATTCTTCTCTTACACTTACAACCAATCTCTTCATTGGTTCTAATCGATTCGACAGAATCGTCCTTTAGAGGATTGACTTAGAAACTCAAGTACGTACGCGACGAGTACTTTCAAACAGGTCGTCTCAAAGACTAATGGACACTGAAAGAGTCTATTCAAATGGAGTTCCAGGTAAAGAGAAAACGATCAAATATGAACACAAAGTACCGTCTGAAGAGGAGAAGACTACGTCTCCTCTCCTTAATAAAATCAATGACTTCAAGTACATTGATGAAAAAGATGACAAATTAGAGCGAGATGTGAAGGACGAAAAGCCTAAAGAAGATCTCAACAAAGTGAATTCTATGAAAACGGATTCACATTCACCTAAAAATTCTTTAGCTGTGGGATATAAAAATGAGAAACACGACGATGATGCCACTTCAAATAATGAAGGGGTTAAATTCTTTGGTTTGGGAGAGGTTGATAGTATCTGTTCAAGTAAACCTCCAGAACAGCCACCGCAAATACCGGACGGCGGATGGGGTTGGGTAGTAGTGGCCGCATCTTTCTTGATTGCAACTGTGGCTGATGGATTAGCATTTTCCTATGGATTGATGCACGACAAATTCGTTGACCATTTTGGCCAATCAGAAGCAAAGACTTCGGTGATTGGCAGTTTATTTATCTCCGTCCCTTTGATAGCAGGACCAATAATGAGCGCATTGGTAGATCGCTATGGTTGCAGGAATATGACTATTCTGGGTGGTGTAGCTTCTACAATTGGATTTGTAGCAGCTTCATTGAGCAATTCTGTTGAGGTGCTATACGTGACTTATGGCCTGATGGCTGGAATTGGAATGGGTTTATTATACGTTACAGCCGTAGTATCTATAGCGTATTGGTTTGAAAAACGAAGAAATTTAGCTGTAGGTTTAGGTTCTTGTGGAGTTGGCTTCGGAACGTTCGTTTATTCACCTCTTACTACTTATTTATTAGAAGAGTATGGATGGAGAGGTGCCTTGTTACTTCTCGCTGGTACAGTTCTTAACGTTTGCATTTGTGGTGCTGTAATGAGAGACCCTGAATGGTTAATACTGGAACAAAAGAAGCAGAGGAAATTGAATCATGCAAAGAAAGCATCAAGTTCTGTATCAATATCAGCAAGATCGGCCAGATCCGGTGGCACAGATTCAGTATATCCAGGAATAGAGGAACTTAAAACTCTAATGAAGAGTGGGGAAACACCGGAATATATTTTGACCACTTTGGTAGCTTCAATAGCTGAAGCAGAAAATCTGGAAGCTACAACAAAACAAAATACAGATTTATCCCACCACAAAGTCAGCTCCGTCGTTAACTTGCCCACATTTTTGAGGCAAAGCGAAAGGGTAAATATATTTTCTTAGTAAACTTTGGCTTTATTTTTTCAAAATACCTACCTATAAAGTACAAATTAAATAATTTGTATGTAAAAGGGACTATAACTTTAGTTAACAATAATGTTTTTCTTTTCATTACAGCTACCAGTTGAAGTTTTAGAACAATTATCAGCTAACAAACGCCTCTACAACATCGTATTACAAAATTATCCTTCCCTTCTGGCATTGAGAAGCAACTCTGAACAAAAACTCCCTATAGAACCTGCTCCAGAAGCGGCTAAGAGTAAACCAGTGACCATGTCTATGAAACTCAAACTGAAGAAGAAACAGAAGAAAGATTTTGAAACGAAGCTGGAGAAAGTGAGAGAGAAACTTCTACAGCCTATTCCTGAGAATAAAACTCCAGTGATACCACCGAGGCAAGATTGGTTATCGCGACAACTAAATACCGATCATCATTATTTGAGAGACATAAGGGTGCACCGTAATTCTATTATGCATAGAGGAGCTATGATGAATATTGCTAAGTATAAATTGCGAGCCTCATCCTGTCCTGATATTTACAGAAATTCCATGTGGTCGGTAGAAGATGATCAAGAAGAGAAGGTAAGTAAATTAGCATGTTTCATGTTAACTAGATATATGAATTTAAGTAATTTTACACTGATGATTCTGTAAGAATAGTTTTACCTTATATTAATCACCAATGACGATGTTTGTGTTGATGTTTAATATGTCTTTTCAGACATGTCTCCGCCGCATGCTCGACACGATCAAAAAGACATTCGACTTTAACATGTTCACGGAGTTCCACTTCCTCATGATGAATCTCTCAACTCTTGTTTTGTTCATCTGGTTCATTGTTCCTTACTTCTACATCGCCAACTTTATGGAGAAGAGCGGTTACCCCGCGTCTGACGGCAGTTGGATGCTCAGTGTTTTTGGGGTCGCTAATATCATTGGTATTGTAAGTATACTTTCGTTTTATACTACTTAAAATTATTTAGTTTATGATGAATTATATAATTTTTATTTTCGTGATTAAATTTAACATTCATGCCATGAATGAATTTGAATTTCGGCCATGGTCCTGGGCACGTCTTAAAAATTATAACAAAATAATGTATCTTTACATACATACATATAATCACGCAGGTTGCTAGCCCATCGCCTAAAAGAAGAATCCCAAGTTTATAAGCCTACCCCTTAGTCGCCTTTTACGACATCCATGGGAGAGAGATGGAATGGTCCTATTCTTTTTTCTATTGGTGCCGGGAATTACACGGCGCAATCAAATCAATAATGTATCTGTAAATGATCTATTTGGAAATTATATTTATCTAAGGGTTTTGCATAAAATTCCTCCATGTTATCGTTATTCTTATAGTACTTATTCAGGCATTAACTTATAACTGTTTCTAAAATTTTCAGGTGGGTCTCGGTTGGATTGGTGATCTTCCTTGGGTCAACATAACCAAGACCTACGCCCTTTGCCTGGTCATCTGCGGTGGAAACATCGTTCTGTTCCCCCTCCTCATCGGATGGTTGGACCCCCACCACCCAGCTAGTTTCTACGCCATAGCCTGCAACGCAGTCATGTTCGGCCTTATGTTCTCCAGCTCATACTCTTACACTCCAAGCATTTTGGTAGAGCTGATCGCCTTGGAAAGATTCACTATGGCTTACGGTCTAGTTTTGCTGAGTCAAGGTGTTGGACATCTAGTTGGTCCGCCTATGGCTGGTAAGATATTAACACTTTTTCTGTAATTAAGTTTTGTATGTAATTTTATACGTGGTATTTTTTGTTTATTTTGAAAACACTGAAAAGCAACAAATAATCTCTTACAACTAGTTTATTATTTTTAATTTTCCCTCGTTGAATCATTAAAAATTCATGTCAAATGTTTTATCTACGCTATTTGTGAACTCTGACGCCTACATTTGATTTAAATTAAATCGATTAGTTTTGAGAAAAATAACCATAAATCGATTCAAGAACAAGGCTTAAAGATTTAAAGACTTCCTTTATTCTATTCTTTTTTGTTACTTAGCTGTAAATCTTCCAAAATTACTTATAAATGAATTAATAAAAAGGAGATCTTCCATTAACCTATTTCACGATGTAATTTCAGGTGCACTCAAAGACATAACCGGGTATTGGGACGCAGCATTCTACGTCGCCGGTGTTTGGGTCATCATCTCTGGTTTACTCGTTGCTGTAATACCTTACACCAAGAACTTTAGGATGTGTGGTAATGCCCCCCTCGCGAAGGATGCAGCTGGTGAACCGGATCCTAATATTAAGATCATTATAGCGCATTAACATCATGAACAGAAAATTAATCATCACCTTTGTAGTCCGATATGAATAATACACCAAACACTATTATGGTGGGTCTATCAAATTGTTAAGCAATGCCGTGTTAATATATATGCACAGGGTAGGCAATTTACGATTGATATAAAATTGAGACAAGTATTTTATTGTAACAATTTGTCGATGTATATTTATGAAAAGATTTTCATCTTTGCTATAGATACTCATATCGGACATTAGAAGAGTATCAATGATTCTTGTGATCACTGCAAAATCACTTAGAATATTATAACTCAATATTGTAGCTTTATTACAAAATAAAGTGCCTTAGAAGGTTATATTAAAGTTTTGTGCGTTCGTGGATATTGTGGATCAGATAGGTTAAAACGAAAGTAATTTATATTTATTTAGATAATTATATGATTCATGCGGTTTCAGTGTGATAAATAGATTAGATTTGTATTTGTATCAGTGTTCGCATGTACTTCCATCGGTTCTGAAACTCCAAAAATATTTTGGAAATTTCTAAAAGCTGGAATATAAAGCACATAAAAAATAATCATGATTATTCATATTCGTAGACACCTGTTTACAATTAAGTAGGCAAAACAGTAAAATAATAATGTTCATTTGTCAAGTAATTTATAAACTAACGGGCTGAGAGAAGAAATCCTTCTGAGAGTAAAAATTAAGGGAGAGAAAAAATATAATTATTAGATATACAACATAATTATTTTTAACAAGTTTCTTAAAAATATAATTCAATCATTATTATCGTAGTTATTGCCTTTCTCCATATCCATTTTTATTTGTAAGTTAATTTTAATTGTTTTCTAAGAGTGACACTGCGTGCCTAGTTTATATCCGTGTTTTGTAGTATTTCACTTATTTATTTTTTAGTTTATAATTATTATGGATAATGCAAATAAGATAATGCAAATCAAATGAACACAAGTGACACAATAAGCATACTTAATAAAAAAATACAGGTACTCTTAAACGATTATAATCAGACTTTTTGAAATGTGTTCACATCTTATATTTTTGTGCAGTAGTATTTAGACAACAGGAAGTAGGTACTTATGAAGTAAAGTAATAGTGTGGCGACTATTTATAAAAAAAAATTGTCCTATTCTGCCTTAGATTGTGATGATGATAATTATGATACTACCTACCTACGAATTTATTTTTATATTGCATTCGAAAAGTATTGTAGCGTAAGAGTTTTATCTACTTACTTACTTAGAAAGTAACTTAAGGTATACGATATAATCTTATTAAAATTGTAAGGAAATAAAATAAATGTTTGCGATTTTATGATGGGAAGTTATTATTTCTGATAACAATCACACCTACCATTCTTTAAAGATCTTAATTTTCTAGTCGCCGTTTAAAATTTAATGAAGGCATTTGATCAAGTAGGCAATGACATGGTCCTGGCAATAATGCTTTTCAATTAGCTTTACCCCTGCGCTTCTATTATTTTGCTACTTATTACCTCTCAAACTGGATGCAAAGGGAATTATAAATCAATTTCAGTAATTGAACTGTACTGCCTGTAATAGCTGGAGTTAGTCAGGTGAGTACTTTGGGCCCCATCTTTCAGAGGCGACCTATGTCAAAAGTTTGCTATTGCTATTGTACTACAATTTGCTATTGTCGGCCTCTGTGATGCAATAGAAATGTGCAATTGTGCATGTGACACATAAGGTCTCTGATTCTCTTTCTTTGTAGCTAAGACATGTAATCTGTCTTGCAGACAGTGGATATTCAAAAGAATATTGAGAATATTGAGGTACTCATATCAAATAGCCACTGAATTAAAGCTGAGTGAATTACCTATATGTGTTCACCACAGATAATAATATAAAAGTCTCAGAGTGTTCTCGGAAGAAGGAATTAAAAAAATGTGAATGTACCCATTTTACGATGGCCGGTTTGATTATTAGGTGAAAAAAGTGAAAACTTGGCTACGCATATGCGAAACTAATTTCTTAGTAGGAATAATTTATGTAGAAAAGACATATTTTTTTTTAATATAAATCCGAATTGATGTTATCATTATGTTAAGGATAGAACTCTCTTGGGTTGAGTAGGGTAGATTATAATAACACTTTTGGCAACATTAAAATCTTTTGAAGACGTCCAATCTTCTATCAAATTCAGTTATGTCAATGTCAATTCAAGGCGTGGCATTGACAAGTTTAGTTGATAGATTTAATTATGGCTTTGTTTGTTTTGTTTTCTTTTTTTGATTGTGGTATTTGAAATATAAATACTCTGACGTTGTTTAATATTCTTGATTCAACTTATTCAAGGGCAAGTTCCGATATATAATCAAAATAAATGATGAGTTATTGTTTATAACAAACAAACAACGTATGTACCTTACCGGCTTTTTTAATTCGCGTGCAATAGCATAGAAGTTGACTCAAACTGATGTTATATATTTGAAAAATACTTACCTCAAGAATTTGCAACTACAACTCAAGAACTCGTTAAAATTTAATCATTGTTTAGCCATTTCAAACCAAAACAACAATGCAAGTGGAACACAGGTAAGCCCTAACTAAATCGCCTTTAACTCACAAAATGTTTACTTTCCCTAAAAGTTTTACAATGCTTTTATCTAAAACTAATTTTGTTTCCTAACTAGCCAATTTCATAGCTTTTGGTTTTAAATAATTATTTACAAATTGTTACACTTTCAATTGGTTAATTTGTATTGCTGGTTTCTGTCCCCGTAGTATGTGACACGCGCGACGTTTCGCTTTTTATAATGACGTGAAACGGGACAGCGATAGTTTTTCTATATATAAAAATTAAAATTTATTTTCCAGGATTGTACATTTGGACTTGAAGGGTGCTCCTTGGAAGATTCCTTATTTAGAAAAGGTAATCTTGTTCATAGATCAATACTGTCAGTACTTATATTATACTTTTACAAAAACATAAGTGTGTTATATTTTTGTAAAAGTATATTATGTTATACTTTTACTAATACATAAGTGAGACCACTATAATATATTATGTACTAATATACATATAAGTGGTCCGATTCTAAAGTCCTGAAAAAACCTCACCGCGCCTGATACCAAACATGGACAATTTTTTTTATAATATTAATGACTCATTCATTCATATAATCCCTTGTGGGGTAGACAGAGCAAGCAGTCTCGGAAGACTGATAGGCCACATTCAGCTGTTAGGCTTAAGTTAGTTAAGCTGTTAGGTTGATGTTATTGCATGATCATTCAATATTATTAATTTTATCAGTTCCTGTAGTCAAAGTGGATATTCTGATTCCAGGTATTACTGAAAGCCAAATCATGGGGCGCTACCGGAGCCCTGTTCGAATGGGAAGACACATTTCCGTATAATGGAGAGCTTGTGGCATTAGGAAGTATCATGGGATGCGGGGGAGACGGCATGTACACAATAGACGAAGTTAATTATATCATGAGATTTTGTAAAGAAAATAGCTTGGAAGTTGTAAGTTTCTGCTATGTGAAAAATGCAATTATTTATACCACTAGTCCTGTCTATATCTGTATGCACAAATATTACACATAAACAGATAAATTAATTTGATGCATTTTTAAGATAATGATCTAGCTGGGTTTCATGTTTGTGAGATTTTATTTTTTCATATTTTCATTTAAAACCATTTGAAGATTTTGTTAGTCTATGAGTGGTCTACGATAATTTAAGTGCCTTGGTCCTGTGGCAGAATCTATGTATGTCTATCACATAGTATGTACTAAGTTTGATTCCCAACTATTTATTAGTACAAGTATTTTGTGCATGGAAGAAATTTACTTTGTGTGTTCAAAAGTCACTTTATTCTGATTTCAGATCCAATTAATCCAAACCATGGGTCACATGGAGTTTGTACTGAAGCACCCAGCATATGCACCTCTCCGGGAACTCCCAGAGTCTCCCACCTCGCTCTGTCCGTCCAAACCGGAGTCCCAGGTTCTAGTCCGAGCCATGCTCGAACAAGTGCTGGATGCTCAGCCTGATGCGGCTTATTTACATATTGGAGCTGATGAGGTGAATAATTTTGGTTTGATACAAGAAAATATATAGTGTTTTGCTTTTGTGATAATTTCTACTAAGGATAAGGGTATGAATATATGTATGTACATACATACATATAGTCACGTCTATATTCCTTACGGGGTAGACAGAGCCAATAGTCCCGAAAAGACCGAATGGCCACGTTCAGCTGCTCGGCTCAATGATGGAATTGAGATCCAAAAAGTGACAGGTTGCTAGCCCATTGCCTAAAAAAAGGATCGCAATTTTATAAGCCTATCCCTTAGTCGCCTTTTACGACATCCGTGGGAAAGAGATGGAGTGGTCCTATTCTTTTTTGTATTGGTGCCGGGAACCACACGGCACTGCCGGGAACCACACGGCACTATATGTATGTATTTTCCAGGTATGGTACACAGGTGTATGTTCAGATTGTAAAAAGAAACTAGAAGGGAATGCACACGGAACAGTATCACTTTACCTGGAACACATACAAAATTTAGCTCTATTCCTGAAAGAAAAGAGACCAAATTTGACTATCTTGATGTGGGATGATATGTTAAGGCCCATGAGTTTGGATACATTGAAATGTGAGTATTTTTTACATTATTAATATGTACAAGAAATTGTTGTATACAGATATATGATCAGGCCCATCAGTCTTTTTAAGACTGTTTACCCTGTAAGGCATATAGACGTGATCATATGTATGTATGTATGATCAGATTTGGAATGATATGTTAATGTCCATGAGTTTGGGCACATTGAAATTGTATGTTATAAATTAATAATAACAAGAATGAAGAAATTGTTATACACTTAAATATGACTGACAAATTTCATCGTCGCTCAACATCAGGTGAGATGGAAGACAAACGCCTAATCCAATCTATACTAATATTATAAAGCTGAAGAGTTTGTTTGTTTGTATGAACGCGCTAATCTCAATAATTACTGATTTGAATTGAAAAATTCTTTTTGATTTGAATAAACCATTTATCGACGAAGGCTAAAGCCTTCGTCGATAAATGGTTAATGGTTAATATAAATAAATGGTTAATAAATAAATAATATATATAATAGCCTAAAGATATAAATAATAGCCTAAAGGCTATATACCTATATATAAAGAGAAAATAAATAATGGAAAATGTGAAAAAAAAAACGGGGAACGTTATTCATCCATCAGGGCTTCAATGATGCCCAATATAACTATTCCACGCGGACGAAGTCGCGGGCACAGCTAGTAAATTAATAATTACAAGATTAAAGAAATTGTTATACACTAAAATATGACTGACAAATTATATACTTACCATCAGGTGAGATGGACGACAAATGCCTTATTTCAATATTGAATTAAAAAAAAAAATGTTACAGCGTACAAACTAGGCGAGTTGGTGCAACCAGTGGTGTGGGATTACAATGTGGTGCACCATTTCAACATACCACCAGATTTGTGGACCAAATACTCGGAGATGTTCCCGAAGGTGTGGGCCGCTTCGGCGTTTAAGGGCGCCAATGGAATTAATAAGGTAAATATTAATACACTAACCGTGCCCGCGACTTCGTCCGCGTGGAATAGTTATTTTGGGCATCATTGGAGTCCTCAAGGATATAATATAATTTTAGAATAATTAAAGAATAATTTTCCCCGTTCTTTTTTTTGCATATGCCATTATTTCTTTGCTCCGTATAGTTGCAGCGTGATGTTATATAGCCTAAAGCCTTCTTCAATAAAAAAATTCGAACCAGTATTTCTTGAGATTTGAGCGTTCAAACAAGATGATTACATCTATACTAATATTATGAAGCTGAAGAGTTTGTTTGTTTGTTTGAACGCTCAAATCTTAATATTAATATTAATAAGGTATATAATGATATGTGCCGTGTGGTTTCCGACATATTATATAAATAGGATCACTTCATCTCTTTTACATTGATGACGTAAATGGGGACTAAGGGTATAGAAATTTGGGCTTCTTTAAGACAATTTATTTGAATCTCAACTCCATCATTAAGCCAAACAGCTTACCGTGGCCCGGCAAGGGATATAAACATGATAATATGTATGTATTTTTGTCGTAAATACCCTTAGTCCCCAAGGGTTTAGGCACACTTATCTAGCACATTCATCTCTATATATATATATACGTGAATATAAAATACCCGATGCAGAATCATAGTCTTTAAGGCGCGTTCGTTTGTATGTATGTATGTATGTTTTTTAATTTTTTTTATTGTTTTTATAGGTGATATCGCCTGCCAGTAGATACGTGAGCAACCACGTGGCTTGGGTGAATGAATTTGAAAAATATCCGAATATCAATTTCGCTGGAATCATATTGACTGGCTGGTCGAGGTATTGATTTGAGTTTTCATCGCGTTTTCCATTCGGATTACTTAGCATAAGTGAGAGTCTGGTATAAACATTATTACATATTGTAAAGTCCCGTATTTGCTCTGTCTGTCTGTATGTATACGTTTTTCTCGGTAAGTTGTGTACGGATTTTGAAATGTCGGAAAGAGGGTTTTTTGAGGTAGGTTTTTTATAAATGCTACCGGTGCGAAATCGGAGCTAGTATTTTATAAAGTTTATAATTATGTCTCATAAAACACATACATATATAATATACACCATATAATATAGTTTTGTAATGTCCATCTTTTTAAATATCCGTAGCCCTACTCAATGAATAGAAAACATATAATTTCGCGTGAACATAGGAAAAAATAGTTACATTATGCAAATATTAGATTAAAATTTAAATAATTATTTTATACATTCTCTAGATTCGTTGTGATAATTACATACATACATATAATCACGTCTATATACATTGCGGGGTAGACAGAGTCAACATTCTTGAAAGCACTGATAGACAACGTTTAGCTATTTGGTTGTAATAATTAATTGGTGTTATTATTAATTTTTTTTAAGGTACGAACATTTCAGCCCACTCTGTGAGATATTGCCTGTTTCTATGCCGAGTTTGGCGAGCTGTTTGAGTACTGTGGCCCAAGTTGACGGCCGACCATTAGGTTTGTACGACTCCCACTGTCATTATATAACGTCCGAACATTTATAAGCTATTTAATAAATGATTTAGTACATTTTAAAAATAGATTTTAACGTATTGCAATAAAACACACAGTCCTTTAAGTATTAATTTTTGCACATTGTGATTGAACAGAATTTTATAATGTGGGGATACATATGGTCACGTCTATATCCCTTGCGGGAGATCCAGAGAATGTATCGACGCAATATCTATAAAACCACAATCTCGCTGAAAAAACAATCAGAACCAAACAAGTTCGTCCGTCCATTCGAAAATGGATCTTAAAATAAAACACAAAATGTGCCGTGTGGTTCCCAGCACCAATACAAAAAAGAATAGGACCACTCCATCTCTTACCCATGGATGTCGTAAAAGGCGACTAAGGGATAGGCTTATAAACTTGGGATTCTTTTGTAGGCGATGGGCTAGCAACCTGTCACTATTTGAATCTCAATTCTATCATTAAGCCAAAAAGCTGAGCGTGGCCATTCAGTCTTTTCAAGACTGTTGACTCTGTCTAGCCCACAAGGGATAGAGACATGACCATATGTATGTATGTATGCATATCTATTCTTTTTTTTTCCTTTTAGTTTTCCTCCACTTAGTAATACTACTGGGATCAGGGGGCAGGTTTGAGTGTTCCCAGTTGCACCCTCCGCTTTACTATACCACGGTGTGCAGTATCGATTGAATAACTACCGTATCTTTATACCGTATTAGATTTATTTCTCTTGTTCTGCGCCAACGCCAATCTCCTGTTTAGTTTCCTTCCACCCAAAGGTTGACTGGAAGAGATTGCATTAGCGATAAGTCCGCCTTTGTACCATCTACATACATACATACATATGGTCACGTCTATATCCCTTGCGGGGTAGACAGAGCCGACAGGCTTGAAAAGACTGAATGGCCACGTTCAGCTACATATTTGGCTTAATGATAGAATTGAGATTCAAATAGTGATAGGTTGCTAGCCCATCGCCTAAAAAAGAATCCCAAGTACCATCTCCATCTGTTTTATGTTGTTTTGTATGTTTTACTCTTATGGTGCAATAAAGAGTTTTATCTACAGTAGAACTCCAATTATCCGAATTAATGGGGACCGGGACCCATTTGGATAATCAAATATTCGGATAATTGCCATGAAGAACTTGATTGATTGATTTGATTCGGATAATCGGCGATTCGGATAGTCGGAGTTCGGATAATTGGAGTTTTACTGTATCTATCTTTTTATGTGAATGTTTCAGAAACGTCAGTGTGTGAAGATTTGCCGGCCGAGGAATGGCCCGGCAGCCATCTTGCTAAATGCATCAGATACGCTATCTCATTGACTGAGGATTGTCAGAAATTTGTTGCTGGGTCAGTAGTTTATTTTTACTCGTTTTATATTTATACATACATACATATAATCACGTCTATATCCCTTGCGGGGTAGACAGAGCCAACAGCATTGAAAAGAATGATAGGCCACGTTCAGCTATTTGGCTTTAAGATAGAATTGAGATTCAAATAGTGACAGGTTGCCTAAAATTAATATTTATATTTGCTTTTATTTTCGGAACCTCTCTCCCGTGGCAATAACCAATTGGAAAACATACATACAATCACGTCTGTATCCCTTGTGGGGTAGACAGAGACAACAGTCTTGTAAATACATACATAAAATCACGCATCTTTCCCGGAGGGGTAGGCAGAGACTACCTCTTTCCACTTTCCACGATCTCTGCATACTTCCTTCGCTTCATCCACATTCATTCTTCAAACTTATATTATATTATATAATATTCATAACTCTCTTCATACAAGCTCGGCGTAAATACTTATAATTATATCAGCTGTTTGGCTTAATGATAGAATTGAGATTTAAATATTGGCGTGTTGCTAGACCATCGCCTGAAAGAAGAATCCCAAGTTTATAAGCCTATCCTTTGGTCGCCTTTTACGACGTCTACGGAAAAAAGATAGTCTTATTTTTATTGGTGCAGGGAACCACACGGCACTATGGAAAAAGGTTGTCTATACTACTGCTGAAGGTACGGTCACGTTCATAATTGCAGTCATAGTTCGCAAAACTTTATAGCTTGCACCACTGCTACCACTCACACATTCACACAAATAACACAATAAACAACAAGCGGTGAAACGTTGGGTAACGCGCCATCAAGAAGAGGGTAGTGAAAAAAAAAAAGTCGTCCGCTAATCAACACAGCGACACGCCACACAGCGGAGATCCATGGTGGACCAGTACGAAAATAATGGCTTCATACCGACCTGAACATTTGCGGAACAGTTCGACACATCAGTGGTTACTGTTCGTTGAGTTTGCACCGTGAGGGACTGCACCACAGACAGCCAGCAAGAAAGCCGTATTTATCAGAAATAAATAAGCAAAAACGTTTAGAATTTGCTCGGCAGTATTTGGATTTTAACTGGAAAAAAGCGATATTTACGGACGAAAATGTTCGTTTACGTCATCGCAACACGGTAGGCTTCATTTATGGCGAAGAAATGCAACTCGATATGAAGAAAAAAATATTGTGCCAAATATGGAGTCTGGACACATATCTGTAAATATGTGGGGCTGGATGAGTGCTGCTGGACCTGGGGAACAGGTGTGGATAGCAGGACGCGCTACAGCTGCTCATTATGTGCAAGTGCTGCAAGAAACCATGTTACCAACTGTGCGGTGTATTTATCCGATTGATGATATGCCAACAATATCATTTGTGCAAGACAACTTCCCTGTGCATCGAGTCCATATAGTGCGTGAAAGGTTCTGCCAATTTATATTAAAAGTACTAATTACTTAGATAGTATTTTAAGGACAGCTTCAATATCTTTTCTTTATGAAAACGAATAATTAAGCTGTAACCTTAATAATAGGAGATAAGTGGATGATACAATTAGTGTAATATACTATATATGTATAGCTTTATATAATCATCAATGTGTAAATAAAACTATAGGTAAACTGTTTCAATAAAATTTACTAATTTTAATTATTGAATGTTTTATTTTGCTCCCTCTTGTTTAATATTTCTTGCTGATTTCCGTGTTTGAAGACACGGGTATTGTAATTCTTAGATATCAGTTAGTTAGTTAGTCAGTCAGTTACTTAGTTCAAATGGCACCTTGAAACATTAAAAATTGTCAGTAACACTAAAATAGACAAAAAAATCCTTGAATAACTTCGGAATCCAAGTAACGCTAGTAACTAGAACAAGCGAGTGTGAGCAAGCGAGATTATCTCATATATCTTAGATCTCACTTGCTCACACGAAATAATAAAATTGCTACCCAATAACTTTCAAAGGAACCACCTACCTATGTTAGGGTCGTGTGCAGACAAACTTTCAACCTTATTGAAATGACATAAGTCTGGCAGTCGCAGGCTTCCCTCTATAGGCAAATCTTATGCAAATAATGAGAGACGACGATATCTCGATCGACAATTATCGGGCCCAGTTCGGCGAATGTTAATTACCGTCTCTTTCTGTTTTGTTATGTTATATGTCATAGAATAATAAACTCTTTTACTTAGTAATCATTGTCATTAAAGACCGTATTAATTTGAAGGAATATTTATTCTTTTTAAATATGCATGTGTGTGTATATCTAGTGGAACCACAGTGCACGCTATTTTAACCCGTAAGAATTTTAAAACTATGACTGCAGATATGAACGCGATCGTACATATATGTTTACTTTATTTCTTATTTGATTCAGTCATCATCAGTACCTATCGTTTAACACTTAAATGATTATAAAGGAAAGGCTAATATACTTGGGATTCCTGTAGGTGATGGGTTAGCAACCTGTCACTGTTTGAATCTCAATTCCATCACTAAGCCATACATCTGAACGTGACCTTTCAGTCGCAGGTTCAAATTCAAAATCAAATTTAAAATTTTCATTCATTATTATAGGACACTTCATATCACTTAATTGTCATATCTTTTGGTTTCACAAAGACGTCAAATATATATCTTACTACAAGGGATGTGGACTATATGTATGTATGATTTTAAATACTAGGTAAGTATTTAACAAATAAAAATACAAGATGCATGTATTTAAATACATTGTTATCCTTTTAAACTAGTTTAAGTACCTTTAAGTACCTACGCATTACGCATATGAACTCATAATCCAAATTATACCCACTTATTATACTAACTCTAAGTGGGTTACTAAACTAATGATATGTTATCCTAAATTGTTTACATTCTTAAACTCTCTTATACGAGTACTATAAGTTAACTATGTACTTACCTAATGTTTCATTGATTAGTTTCGCTCAATTTTCAAAGTTCATTTGTATTTCGATTACATTTTAAGAAAACCGTACTTTCTTACTTAGTTGGGTTCTCACAGGTAAGTATTTTTATATTCGTGTTATTTTTTTAAGCAGAAACTTAAATTAGAAAGAAGCTTATATTTATTTATAATATTATAAATGCGAAGAATGCTTTTACGCGAAAACTATTGAACGGATTTTTATAATACAGTAAAGTTAAAATTTATAAAGATTTAAAGCTGACGAAGACGCGGGTAACAGGTAGTCATTTCTCATTTCCGACACAAAAAGAGAATTAAAATTAGTTTCGGCTAAGTCTGGTATCTTCTGGTGTAGGTACTGGTAATTCAGGTCAGGTCAGCTCATTGATCGGACATTGGTGAAAACTGGACCGATTGGGTTCTTGATTGACTGCTTCCTTGACTCTATGAGAGCTCTAGTTTCCTGTTATGTTAAAGTACTTGGTGTAAATTTAACGACTTTTAAAAATAGGTACCTAGGTATTTGTGTAAAGTGTTAGAAATCATAGAGATAAAAAAAAGTTTGGCGTGTGGTTCAATAGAAAAATGAATAGGACCACTCCATCTCTTTCCCTTGGATGTCGTAAAAGGCGACTAAGGGATATGCCTATATACTTGTGATTCCTTTTTTAGGCGATCGGCTAGCAACCTGTCACTATTCGAATCTTAATTCTATCATTAAGCGAGTAAAGTGGAGTAGTTCTATTATAAAGCGTCAGAAACCACACGGATAATCGTTGTAGTTAAATAAATAATACTAGCAATCAAATCTTATCTAAATTTTAGTGTCACACTTTAAGAATAATCTTGTTTATTTTTTTTTAAGGTAGAATTAGTTATTTGAGAAAAACATAATAAAA
The DNA here is from genome assembly GCF_032362555.1 of Amyelois transitella. Classification (NCBI taxonomy): domain Eukaryota; kingdom Metazoa; phylum Arthropoda; class Insecta; order Lepidoptera; family Pyralidae; genus Amyelois; species Amyelois transitella. Next base: position 1,556,640 of record NC_083515.1, read on the forward strand.
CATTTTTACTTATTAATGTTCTGATTGGAGTTATAAGCCGTTGACTGTACCTACAATGGCGACAATGATATGCATTCGTTGTCGACTCACGGCGCATCCTTGCTATCAAACAATAGGCTGTTTTATATGCAACTGTCATGGTGACGCTATTCAGAGGTTGTGCTAGTCAAAGTCAAAATATTTACTTGATGGTGTGTTGAACACTGTTCACGAGTATTTATGTGGTCAAAAGTTCAATTGAGCAATATTTGTTTAGTTGGAAATGCTCCTTTAACTGGTCAGGTTTTATGATAATAACTAGAAAATTTTAAAAAAATATATGAACGAATCCAATCTCCAATTTCTTATTTTTTCACAATTAGGTAGTTGCCAAAACAAGCAAAAGGAATATTTAATTTAGTTAATTTTAAGTTAAGGTTGAGATTCGCCCGCGTAAATTTCGCTATATTCTATGACTTCACACAAAAGTTCACAAAACAACATGTACTTAAATATACGTCTTACGCCCAATATTTTATTATTACTTATTTATTAGACATTGAATTATAATGTTTCACCCTGTTACTGTATTGCGTAGCAAATCTTTAGAAAACAAACATTCCAATGTTGTTTGAAGTCGGTTGAAAATGTATAATACCTAAGTCACTAAAATGCTAAAAAATGTCTACAGTTTTATGATACGAAGTCATAAGACCTCATACCATTTGCCGCCAATAATTTATATTTTATTACGCAAATGTGTCAAGACCGTTTCCAGCACACTTGTCTCTGGCCGACGTCCAAAGTCTCGTGTTTCCGAAAAGCAGACAAACTTACGTAAAGCGTAGGTGTCAGCTGAAAATAAACTTTTAGTATTGTCAAAACGCCAGGGAAATAATATAGAAAGAAGAAAAAAAAATTATTGGTTTTAAATCAATGCCCCGGGTTCGAATCTCAGCCAGGGCACGATGTGATACTAATAAGAATGAATGCCAAAATTTCTATTCTAAGTATGGACAATTATGAAGTTGACGTTATTGATAAATATGCTACGGTGCAGTTTGTTACCGTTTCTTCTGCACTGACGCTTTAGAAGCGGCAGAAAACCTAGTTTTAAGGTATTTATTTGATGTTAACCAATGTCGTGAATCCAAAATATATGACAATTATTATGTGATGTTGAAATGTCCCATAATAAATAATAGATAAAGATTTGGAATTTGAATTTGAAAAACGAACTTTCTCTGATTAGCCTGGGTCTTAGATTGTCTTTTATAAGTATTAATTATAAATATAGTATCGTATCACAATTTAAATCTCGAGCTTACTTCGAGACTAACTAAATCTGTGTAATCTGTCTCATATATATTTATATAATATATTTAATTTTCATTTTGAGCTAACACCATGTTGAATATGTTCACCCGTATTTATAGGTAATTTACCTTTCATAACATCCACAATAAAAAGATGAAGTAGTTATAACCTAATCTTAAGTAAAAAAAAAACCCAATAGTTGACTGGTAGATAATGCTTCTAGCATTAAGTCCGCCAATTGTGCTATACATTTGTTTGTTTGTTTGTAAACTTTTTATTGCATTAAGAAATATAACAAAAAAAAAACAATCGTTGGATGAAAGCCCACGTTATCGGCTGTTTGGCTGAATATTGAGATTTAAAAAGTAAATATTTGCCTTTCCCTTAGTCGTCTTTTACGACATGGTCCTATTTTAAAAGTGCCGGGAACCACACGGCACACAATTTAAATATATTATAAACACAGATAGGAAAATCCAAATGTTTTGAAAATTATCTTCATTATCATACTTAAGATACATGAGTAGATATCATCTATATAGCTTAGATATCACCTGATAAATGTTGCAATCTTGTTATTTTGATTGTCCTTTGACACCATCTTGATTTATTGATCAATCTGATTGAAAAAAAGCTACTCATTATATCTAAGTATCAAAAAAAGTAGGTAAGGGATATAGACGTGATTAGGTATATGTGTGTAGGCATGTATAATTTGCGAACGTTTTTATTTAATTTCTGAGTTTTATGCCCGTACCCCTGATTGGCTTATACAAAACTTTATTTGCACGGGAAGTGAAAAACACACAAACAAACGTTAACAAAATACCTAACTAAGTAAACACATAATACATTTTAAAATTTCTGACTTTACTTAAAAAAACCAAATACCTATTTAATAAGTATTCTTAGGTTTCAATATAGTACTCGTACTATACTTATTTCTCGAAATAATTCATCAATAAGACAAAAAAAAACGAAAAACTAGGTAGGTATTTATAAATTGTAATAATCATATGTTGAAGAAATAAACTCAATATTTATTTCGTGAACAAAGTTTTGTTCACCAAATAAATATTGAGTTTATTTCTTCAAATAAACTGCCAAGTCAGTCAAACATAATCTGCAACAGATAATCCTACTACTATTATAAAGGCGAAAGTTTGTATGGATGTTTGTTACTCTTTCACGCAAAAACTACTGAACCGATTACCATGAAATTTGGTATGTAGGTAGCTGAAGACCCAGAATAACACATAGGCTACTTTTTATCCCAGAGTTCCCGCGGGATTGATAGGGTTTCCATGCGGACGAAGTCGCGGGCGGCCTCTAGTGTAAAATAATCCAGCAGTCTGCTCGACAGCTCATCATTATGCGCTAAACCAAGGCTGGTTAAAGACCTATCAAGGCCGAACTATGTAGGCTTAGGAGTGGCAGGTTATCTGTTAAATAGCAAAACAAGATTGTTATGGTTAGAATACACATACCTACAAACATATAATCACTTATATACCTACCTACTTATGTATATCTGTCTATGACAGAGCCAACAGTCTTGAAAAGACTGAAAGGCCACGTTGCTAGCCGATGTTCTACAAGATGAATCTCAAGTTTATTAGCTATTCCCTTAGTCGCCTTTTACGATATCCACGGGAAAGTGATGGAGTGGCCCTATTCTAAATGCCGAGAAGCTCAAGGGTTTGAACAACTTTAGGATATACTTTTATATATGTACTAGCTTTGGCTGCGACTTGCCGATTCCGTGGGATTTTTATAAATCCTTTCTCAAGCCATCAAGTCTCCAATACATCAGTTACAAAAATCGCACTTCGTGTTTGGCGGCTTTTGGCACTAATATGGTATACTATATACTATACTTAATATTATAAAGCTGAATAGTTTGTTTGTTTGAACGCGCTAATCTCAGGAACTACTGGTGCAAATTGAAAACTTCTTTTTGTGTTGAATATATCATTTATCGAGGAAGGCTTTAGGCTATGTAACATCACGCTGCAACTTTCAGGAGCGAAGAAATAATGTAAAATGTGAAAAAAAAACTTATTTATACTTGAGGGCTTCAATGATGCCCAAAATAACTATTCCACGCGGACGAAGTCGCGGGAACAGCTAGTTAAGAATAAGGCGAAATGTGTAAATATATTGCTATCTTAAACGGGGTATGCCACTCAGTTGAGAGAGAAATTCGGAAAATATACAGTATAACTAAGTTTTGAAAACAGTCACATAAAATAATAATAAAGTTTGATTAGATTTTTATAGATTAGGTTAATATAGCTGTTCCGTTTGAAACAGATTATCGTAAGGCATTACAGGCGGTCGATAGCCACCTTCAGGTCAGCACCTTACCTCGAGTTCATCCCCTCAGCTCGATTCCAACCTCGGCCCAACCGGTTATGTCTCAGCCGAGTTAGCTCCTTTCGAATGCCTGTACGGTCTAAGTTTTAGAATGTTATTTTTATCTGTACCTACTAATATTATAAAGCTGAAGAGTTTGTTTTTTTGAACGCGCTAATCTCAGGAACTACTGGTTCGAATTGAAAAATTCTATGTGTTGAATAGACCAATTATCGAGAAAGGCTTTAGGCTATATAACATCACGCTACAACTATTAGGAGCGAAGAAATAATGGAAATAGTGAAAACCGGGGTAACTTATTCATCCCTGAGGGCTTCAATGATGCCCAAAATAACTATTCTATAAAAGATAGTTAAGGATATTTCTTTTCAAGAAGCCGAACACAGTTTGGAGCAATTATAAAAATTGATTCAATTGTTTTTGCCTTACAACTCAGGCTTTCGTTTGTGGACCGCGTTGCAATAAGGTTTTTGGCCATCAAATTTCAAGCTAGCATAACAGGCTATACTATATTTAGGTATCTTAGTGTAATCACACACAAATCACGAAGCAATAACATCTTTCTTGAACTTCAGATTTATTTCTACTACTTAGTGTACAGGGAACGCTTATGTAAAGCGAAAAATACAATTTTCATTTCCACAGGGATTGTGGAGTGCCCTTTTTGTCTACCCATAGATCCCATAATTATTATGGGACGTCAGTCAGGATTGACTGCTCCTTCATATATAGATCACTATATATTATAAGTGCCGTGTGTGTCCGGCGGACCAATATAAAAATAATTTTCCGTTTCTTTCCATGGATGTCGTAAAAGGTGACCAAGGGATTGGCTTATAAACTTGGGATGCTTCTTATAGGCGATGGGCCAGCAACTTGTCATTATTTGAATCTCAATTCTATTATAATGCCATACAAGTGAACGTGGACGAACTTAATATACATTTAGATAAAGACTTTCTGTACCTAAGACTGTAAACCTTTAAATTTTTACTCTATAAACTCAATCCTTTATAACTGTTTATAAGAAACATAAATTATTGTGAAGCAAAGTCATAAAATGAAAGATATGGTTTCCGTCAGCGATATTAGACGAAATTTTATTAACTTTAGATATTTACATAAAGATTTTTTGCATCTGTTTCATTTATTGCTTATAGATTGTACCTATTTGCAAAAGTAAATAATAAAAAAAATACCTACTCTTGAAAATATTAAGTAGGTATTTAAAATTGCTTTTAGACTGGTTCACGATAAAATCAGAACAAATTCTTGAGTAAATATAACGACTCTTGAAACCAAAGGCCTTAGAATAACTTTATACCTACCTCTATGGTCCTTTGTCTGAGACCTACCTCTATTTCTATTATACTTAATACAGAATATTAAAAAGTACCTAAGTACTATGTATATACTTAGATTAGAGGTGAAAACGTATTTGCCATATGTAAGGCGGGAAGAAACTAGCGTCAATAAGGTGTTGCCTGTTAATAATTTAACAAAAATAATTCTTAACAATATGGCCACCTTTTGCTATTTATTGTTATTGTTGCAATCACTTTAATATGGCATATGTACCTATGTGTTAACAAAAATTATTCATAATAATATGTATGACCTTTTTCTATTCATTATTTATTGCCATGAACAAAGCAATCACAACATACGGCATATTATTATGTGTTATCTTCTCTCGCTCTACACCTTTCGGTTACCCTGAATAACAGAAAGAGATGGAAGATTGAATGGGTCTGATTATACTTGTATATAACTACAGTAGTCAATTGTGTCAAGGTGAATTCAGGGATGGTCGTAATTTTATCACCCCATTTATTTTCCGCGAGGCCGTTGTAAAAATAAATCACTTTTGGGAGTGTCGCGCTCTCGCTTGCCTACTTACCATTTTACACGATACTTTTGCCTGACTTAGTATCGGCAGGGAACCTTTCATCCCGGTAAAAACTATAATTCCCGTGGGTTTAGCGAAAAACCTGTATTATTTTGTAGGTGGCTTAATTTTTTTTAATATTTCTCAGATATTTAATCGTTTCGTATAAGGTTTTACTGTCAATCGTTTTACTGAAATTATGCGTAACTTTGATTTTTAGATGATTATTATATACTAGCTATATTAAAACTAGCTAATTATGCACTTTTAGTTACATACATACCGACATCTTTGATTTATTACTATAGCCTCAATTTCTTGTGTTCGTCTCTCATTAGCCAAACTTTAAATATCATAAAATGTTATCTGTAAGCGTGTTTGCTCTACTTTCGCCTAATGTTAGTTTTATCGTTAAAACAGTTTTAGAATTAATGGATTTAGGAATTAATTTATAATAGCAATTTAGATACGTCAGACGAAACACGCGACACTTTATTTGGGAAATATTTTTTTTGTTAAAAATAAAATTTTGTAAGAAATCTATTATAACATCTAACTTATTATTTGGATTAATATTATTTTAAGGAATATTGAAATTTGTTAGTTTTGTGTCTTAAATATAACTGATTTAAGTATTTTTTATTTTATTTCAGGTCAATTTTTTGAGGCATATTCAAATGTTGGCAACACTAGCAGTTTGAATCTTCATGCCAACGGAGCATACGGAATTCCGGAGATCAGGACTAAACAAAAGTGAAGTTTTCAAGACGCTGAGATCGAGGACTAGCCGGTCCTTGATGTACTCGACAAGTTACAAGCTTTGCGCCCAAAAACTTTACTTGACTAAGAGACCCTGTCGCTATTCCGCTAGAGACCCAAGATTAAGACACTGGTCCAGAGAATTCTTCTCTTACACTTACAACCAATCTCTTCATTGGTTCTAATCGATTCGACAGAATCGTCCTTTAGAGGATTGACTTAGAAACTCAAGTACGTACGCGACGAGTACTTTCAAACAGGTCGTCTCAAAGACTAATGGACACTGAAAGAGTCTATTCAAATGGAGTTCCAGGTAAAGAGAAAACGATCAAATATGAACACAAAGTACCGTCTGAAGAGGAGAAGACTACGTCTCCTCTCCTTAATAAAATCAATGACTTCAAGTACATTGATGAAAAAGATGACAAATTAGAGCGAGATGTGAAAGACGAAAAGCCTAAAGAAGATCTCAACAAAGTGAATTCTATGAAAACGGATTCACATTCACCTAAAAATTCTTTAGCTGTGGGATATAAAAATGAGAAACACGACGATGATGCCACTTCAAATAATGAAGGGGTTAAATTCTTTGGTTTGGGAGAGGTTGATAGTATCTGTTCAAGTAAACCTCCAGAACAGCCACCGCAAATACCGGACGGCGGATGGGGTTGGGTAGTAGTGGCCGCATCTTTCTTGATTGCAACTGTGGCTGATGGATTAGCATTTTCCTATGGATTGATGCACGACAAATTCGTTGACCATTTTGGCCAATCAGAAGCAAAGACTTCGGTGATTGGCAGTTTATTTATCTCCGTCCCTTTGATAGCAGGACCAATAATGAGCGCATTGGTAGATCGCTATGGTTGCAGGAATATGACTATTCTGGGTGGTGTAGCTTCTACAATTGGATTTGTAGCAGCTTCATTGAGCAATTCTGTTGAGGTGCTATACGTGACTTATGGCCTGATGGCTGGAATTGGAATGGGTTTATTATACGTTACAGCCGTAGTATCTATAGCGTATTGGTTTGAAAAACGAAGAAATTTAGCTGTAGGTTTAGGTTCTTGTGGAGTTGGCTTCGGAACGTTCGTTTATTCACCTCTTACTACTTATTTATTAGAAGAGTATGGATGGAGAGGTGCCTTGTTACTTCTCGCTGGTACAGTTCTTAACGTTTGCATTTGTGGTGCTGTAATGAGAGACCCTGAATGGTTAATACTGGAACAAAAGAAGCAGAGGAAATTGAATCATGCAAAGAAAGCATCAAGTTCTGTATCAATATCAGCAAGATCGGCCAGATCCGGTGGCACAGATTCAGTATATCCAGGAATAGAGGAACTTAAAACTCTAATGAAGAGTGGGGAAACACCGGAATATATTTTGACCACTTTGGTAGCTTCAATAGCTGAAGCAGAAAATCTGGAAGCTACAACAAAACAAAATACAGATTTATCCCACCACAAAGTCAGCTCCGTCGTTAACTTGCCCACATTTTTGAGGCAAAGCGAAAGGGTAAATATATTTTCTTAGTAAACTTTGGCTTTATTTATTCGAAATACCTATAAAGTACAAATTAAATAATTTATATGTAAAAGGGACTATAACTTTAGTTAATAATAATGTTTTTCTTTTCATTACAGCTACCAGTTGAAGTTTTAGAACAATTATCAGCTAACAAACGCCTCTACAACATCGTATTACAAAATTATCCTTCCCTTCTGGCATTGAGAAGCAACTCTGAACAAAAACTCCCTATAGAACCTGCTCCAGAAGCGGCTAAGAGTAAACCAGTGACCATGTCTATGAAACTCAAACTGAAGAAGAAACAGAAGAAAGATTTTGAAACGAAGCTGGAGAAAGTGAGAGAGAAACTTCTACAGCCTATTCCTGAGAATAAAACTCCAGTGATACCACCGAGGCAAGATTGGTTATCGCGACAACTAAATACCGATCATCATTATTTGAGAGACATAAGGGTGCACCGTAATTCTATTATGCATAGAGGTGCTATGATGAATATTGCTAAGTATAAATTGCGAGCCTCATCCTGTCCTGATATTTACAGAAATTCCATGTGGTCGGTAGAAGATGATCAAGAAGAGAAGGTAAGTAAATTAGCATGTTTCATGTTAACTAGATATATGAATTTAAGTAATTTTACACTGATGATTCTGTAAGAATAGTTTTACCTTATATTAATCACCAATGACGATGTTTGTGTTGATGTTTAATATGTTTTTTCAGACATGTCTCCGCCGCATGCTCGACACGATCAAAAAGACATTCGACTTTAACATGTTCACGGAGTTCCACTTTCTCATGATGAATCTCTCAACTCTTGTTTTGTTCATCTGGTTCATTGTTCCTTACTTCTACATCGCCAACTTTATGGAAAAGAGCGGATACCCCGCGTCTGACGGCAGTTGGATGCTCAGTGTTTTTGGGGTCGCCAATATCATTGGTATTGTAAGTATACTATCGTTTTATACTACTTAAAATTATTTATTTTATGATGAATTATATAATTTTTATTTTCGTGATTAAATTTTACATTCATGCCATGAATGAATTTGAATTTGGGCCATGGTCCTGGGTACGTCTTAAAAATTATAACAAAATAATGTATCTGTACATACATACATATAATCACGTCTATATCCCTTGCGAGGTAGACAGAGCCAACAGTCTTGAAAAGACTGACAGGCCACGTTTAGCTATTTGGCTTTAAGATAGAATTGAGATTCAAATAGTGACAGGTTGCTAGCCGATCGCCTAAAAGAAGAATCCCAAGTTTATAAGCCTACCCTTTAGTCGCCTTTTACGACATCCATGGGAGAGAGATGGAATGGTCCTATTCTTTTTTCTATTGGTGCCGGGAATTACACGGCGCAATCAAATCAATAATGTATCTGTAAATGATCTATTTGGAAATTATATTTATCTAAGGGTTTTGCATAAAATTCCTCCATGTTATCGTTATTCTTATAGTACTTATTCAGGCATTAACTTATAACTGTTTGTAAAATTTTCAGGTGGGTCTCGGTTGGATTGGTGATCTTCCTTGGGTCAACATAACCAAGACCTACGCCCTTTGCCTGGTCATCTGCGGTGGAAACATCGTTCTCTTCCCCCTCCTCATCGGATGGCTGGACCCCCACCACCCAGCTAGTTTCTACGCCATAGCCTGCAACGCAGTCATGTTCGGCCTTATGTTCTCCAGCTCATACTCTTACACTCCAAGCATTTTGGTAGAGCTGATCGCTTTGGAAAGATTCACTATGGCTTACGGTCTAGTTTTGCTGAGTCAAGGTGTTGGACATCTAGTTGGTCCGCCTATGGCTGGTAAGATATTAATACTTTTTCTGTAATGAAGTTTTGTATGTATGTATGTATAATTTTATACGTGATATTTTTGTTAATTTTGAAAACACTGAAAAGCAACAAATAATCTCTTACAACTAGTTTATTATTTTTAATTTTCCCTCGTTGAATCGTCAAAAATTCATGTCAAATGTTTTATCTACGCTATTTGTGAACTCTGACGGCTACATTTGATTTAAATTTGTAAATCGATTAGTTTTGAGAAAAATAACCATAAATCGATTCAAGAACAAGGCTTAAAGATTTAAAGACTTCCTTTATTCTATTCTTTTTTGTTACTTAGCTGTAAATCTTCCATAATTACTTATACTTAAATTAATAAAAAGGAGATCTTCCATTAACCTATTTCACGATGTATTTTCAGGTGCACTCAAAGACATAACCGGGTATTGGGACGCAGCATTCTACGTCGCCGGTGTCTGGGTCATCATCTCTGGTTTACTCGTTGCTGTAATACCTTACACCAAGAACTTTAGGATGTGCGGGAATGCTCCACTCGCAAAAGATGCAGCTGGTGAACCGGATCCTAATATTAAGATCATTATAGCGCATTAACATCATGAACAGAAAATTAATCATCACCTTTGTAGTCCGATATGAAACACCAAACACTATTATGGTGGGTCTATCAAATTGTTAAGCAATGACGTGTTTATATATATATATATGCACAGGGTAGGCAATTTAAGATTAATATAAAATTGAGACAAGGATTTTATTGTAACAATTTGTCGATGTATATTTATGAAAAGATTTTCATCTTTGCTATAGATACTCATATCGGACATTAGAAGAGTATCAATGATTCTTGTGATCACTGCAAAATCACTTAGAATATTATCACTAAATATTGTAGCTTTATTACAAAATAAAGTGCCTTACAAGGTTATGTTAAAGTTTTGTGCGTTCGTGGATATTAGATCAGATAGGTTAAAACGAAAGTAATTTATATTTATTTAGATAATTATATGATTCATGCGGTTTCAGTGTGATAAATAGATTAGATTTGTATTTGTATCAGTGTTCGCATGTACTTCCATCGGTTCTGAAACTCTAAAAATATTTTGGAAATGTCTAAAACTGGAATATAAAGCACATAAAAGATAATCATGATTATTCATATTTGTAGACACCTGTTTTCAATTAAGTAGGCAAAACAGTAAAATAATAATGTTCATTTGTCAAGTAATTTATAAACTAACGGGCTGAGAGAAGAAATCCTTCTGAGAGTAAAAATTAAGGGAGAGAAAAAAATATAATTATTAGATATACAACATAATTATTTTGAACAAGTTTCTTAAAAATATAATTCAATCATTATTATCGTAGTTATTGCCTTTCTCCATATCCATTTTTATTTGTAAGTTAATTTTAATTGTTTTCTAAGAGTGACACTGCGTGCCTAGTTTATATCCGTGTTTTGTAGTATTTCACTTATTTATTTTTTAGTTTATAATTATTATGGATAATGCAAATAAGATAATGCAAATCAAATGAACACAAGTGACACAACAAGCATACTTAATAAAAAAAAATACAGGTACTCTTAAACGATTATAATCAGACTTTTTGAAATGTGTTCACATCTTATATTTTTGTGCAGTAGTATTTAGACAACAGGAAGTAGGTACTTATGAAGTAAAGTAATTGTGTGGCGACTATTCATAAAAAAAAATTGTCCTATTCTGCCTTAGATTGTGATGATCATGATAATTATGATATTACCTACCTACGAATTTATTTTTATATTGCATTCGGAAAGTATTGTAGCGTAAGAGTTTTATCTACTTACTTACTTAGAAAGTAACTTAAGGTATACGATATAATCTTATTAAAATTGTAAGGAAATAAAATAAATGTTTGCGATTTGATGATGGGAAGTTATTATTTCTGATAACAATCACATATACCATTCTTTCAAGATCTTAATTTTCTAGTCGCCGTTTAAAATTTATTGAAGGCATTTGATCAAGTAGGCAATGACATGGTCCTGGCAATATTGCTTTTCCATTAGCTTTACCCCTGCGCTTCTATTATTTTGCTACTTATTACCTCTCAAACTGGATGCAAAGGGAATAACAAATCAGTTTCAGTAATTGAACTGTACTAGCAGTAATAGCTGGAGTTAGGCAGGTGAGTACTTTGGGCCCCATCTTTCAGAGGTGACCTATGTCAAAAGTTTGCTATTGTACTGCAATTTGCTATTGTCGGCCTCTGTGATGTAATAGAAATGTGTATGTAACACATAAGATCTCGAATTCTCTTTCTTTGTAGCTAGGACATGCAATCTGTCTTACAGACAGTGGATATTCAAATTAATATTGAGGTACTCATATTGAATAGCCACTGAATTAAAGCTGACTGAATTATATGTGTTTACCACAGATAATAATATAAAAGTCTCAGAGTGTTCACGGAAGAAGGAATTAAAAAAATGTGAATGTACCCATTTTACGCTTGCCAGTTTGATTATTAGGTGAAAAAAGTGAAAACTTGGCTACGCATATGCGAAACTAATTTCTTAGTAGGAAAAATTTATGTAGAAAAGACATATTTTTTTTTAATATAAATCCGAATTGATGTTATCATTATGTTAAGGATAGAACTCTCTTGGGTTGAGTAGGGTAGATTATAATAACACTTTTGGCAACATTAAAATCTTTTGAAGACGTCCAATCTTCTATCAAATTCAGTTATGTCAATGTCAATTCAAGGCGTGGCATTGACAAGTTTAGTTGATAGATTTAATGATGGATGGCTTTGTTTGTTTTGTTTTCTTTTTTTTTTATTGTGGTATTTGATTATATTATACCTATAAATACTCTGACGTTGTTTTATATTCTTGATTCAACTTATTCAAGGGCAAGTTCCGATATATAATCAAAATAAATGATGAGTTATTGTTTATAACAAACAAACAACGTATGTACCTTACCGGCTTTTTCAATTCGCGTGCAATAGCATAGAAGCTGACTCAAACTGATGTTATATATTTGAAAAATACTTACCTCAAGAATTTGCTACTACAACTCAAGAACTCGTTAAAATTTAATCATTATTTTGCCATTTCAAACCAAAACAACAATGCAAGTAGAACACAGGTAAGTCAAAACTAAATCGCCTTTAACTCACAAAATGTTTACTTTCCCTAAAAGTTTTACAATGCTTTTATCTAAAATTAACTTTGTTTCCTAACTAGCCAATTTCATAGCTTTTGGTTTTAGATAATTACTTACAAATTGTTACATTTTCAATTGCTTAATTTGTATTGTTGGTTTCTGTCCCCGTAGTATGTGACACGCGCGACGTTTCGCATTTTATAATGACGTAAAACGGGACAGCGATAGTTATTCGCGCTATAAAAATGGCTTCGCGCGTGCTATTAAAAATTAAAATTTATTTTCCAGGATTGTACATTTGGACTTGAAGGGTGCTCCTTGGAAGATTCCTTATTTAGAAAAGGTAGTCTTGTTCATAGATCAATACTGTCAGTACTTATATTATACTTTTACAAAAACATAAGTGATACTATATTATATTATACTTTTACAAATACATAAGTGAGACCACTATACATATACTAATATAAATATATAAGTGGTCTGATTCTAAAGTCCTGAAACCTCACTGCACCTGATACCATATACCGCACATAGACCAAACTTTTTATAATATTATTGCATAATTCATTCATTCATATAATGCCTTGTGGGGTAGACAGAGCAAGTTGTTTTGGAAGACTAATAGGCCACATTCAGCTATTAGGTTTAAGTTAGTTAAGCTGTTAAGTTCTGATGTTATTGCATGACATATTGCACAATCATTCAAAATTATTAATTTTATCAGTTCCTGTAGTCAAAGTTGATATTCTGATTCCAGGTATTACTAAAAGCCAAAGCATGGGGCGCTACCGGAGCCCTGTTCGAATGGGAAGACACATTTCCGTATAATGGAGAGCTTGTGGCATTAGGAAGTATTACGGGATGCGGGGGAGATGGCATGTACACAATGGACGAAGTTAATCATATCTTGAGATTTTGTAAAGAAAATAGCTTGGAAGTTGTAAGTTTCTGCTACGTTAAAAATGCAATCATTTATCTGTATGTACAAATATTACACAAAAACTGATAAATTAATTTGATTCATTTTTTTATTTTGCAAATGTAAGAAAATGATCTAGCTTGGTTTTTATTTTTTCATATTTTCTTTTACTTTAAACCATTTGAAGATCTTGTTAGTCTATGAGTGGTCTACGATAATTTCAGTGCCTTGGTCCTGTGGCAGAATCTATGTATGTCTATCACATAGTATGTACTAGGTTTGATTCCCAACTATTTATTAGTACAAGTATTTTTTATGCCTGGAAGTAATATACTTTGTAGGTACATAAGTCACTATTCTGATTTCAGATCCAATTAATCCAAACCATGGGTCACATGGAGTTTGTACTGAAGCACCCAGCATATGCACCTCTCCGGGAACTCCCAGAGTCTCCCACCTCGCTCTGTCCGTCCAAACCGGAGTCCCAGGTTCTAGTCCGAGCCATGCTCGAACAAGTGCTGGATGCTCAGCCTGATGCGGCTTATTTACATATTGGAGCAGATGAGGTGAATATTTTTGTTTTGAACAAAAAGGAAATATATAGTGTGGCAGGCTTTTGTGATAATTTCTACTAAGGATAAGGGCGTGACTATATGTATGTATGTTTTTTCCAGGTATGGTACACAGGTGTATGTTCAGATTGTAAAAAGAAACTAGAAGGGAATGCAGATGGAACAGCATCACTTTACCTGGAACACGTACAAAATTTAGCTCTATTCCTTAAGGAAAAGAGACCAAATTTGACTATCTTGATGTGGGATGATATGTTAAGGCCCATGCGTTTGGATACATTGAAATGTGAGTATTTTTTACATTATTAATATGTACAAGAAAATGTTATTCACAGATATATGATCAGGCTCATCAGTCTTTTTAAGACTGTTTACCCCGTAAGGCATATCGACGTGATACATACATAAAATCACGCCTCTTTCCCGGAGGGGTAGGCAGAGACTACCTCTTTCCACTTGCTACGATCTCTGCATATTTCCTTCGCTTCATCCACATTCATAACTCTCTTCATGCAAGCTCGGCGGTTTCGGGTACTCTTGACCTGACCCTTTACCAGGACGTCCTTAATTTGATCAAGATACGTTTGTCTAGCTAGGTCTTCCCAATCCGACCTTTCCCTCCACACTCTCCTAAACTCTCCTTGTATATCTGCTTAGTCAACCTGCTTTCATTCATCCTCTCCACATGACCGAACCATCTCAACATACCCTAGCATAACATAATCAACGTGATCATATGTATCTAGGTACCTATGTATGATCAGATTCGGAATGATAATGTTAATGTCCATGAGTTTGGACACATTGAAATTGTATGTTATAAATTAATAATTACAAGAATGAAGAAATTGTTATACACTAAAATATGACGTCCGATGTCCGATAAATAAATTGACGTCCGATGAAAATGCTGCAGTGTAGTTTGTTCCGCCGCTTCTTCTACACATGCGCTTTGGAAGCGGTATTAGTTATAATTAGTTTAATTTAAGTGATGTGACGTCAATAAGTGATACCTTGTATCCAATTTTGAAAATAAATCTATTCTATGCTGTTCTATACATACATACATATAATCACGTCTATATCCCTTGCGGGGTAGACAGAGCCAACAGTCTTGTAAAGACTGATAGGCCACGTTCAGCTATTTGGTTGGCTATTCTATGGCTGACAAATTTCATCGTCACTTACCATCAGGTGAGATGGAAGACGAATTGGAGAAAAATAATTGTTACAGCGTACAAACTAGGCGAGTTGGTGCAACCAGTGGTGTGGGATTACAATGTGGTGCACCATTTCAACATACCACCAGATTTGTGGACCAAATACTCGGAGATGTTCCCGAAGGTGTGGGCCGCTTCGGCGTTCAAGGGCGCCAATGGAATTAATAAGGTAAATATTAATACACTGGTAAAGGGTCAGGTCAAGAGTACCCGAAACCGCCGAGCTTGCATGAAGAGAGTTATGAATGTGGATGAAGCGAAGGAAGTATGCAGAGATCGTGGCAAGTGGAAAGAGGTAGTCTCTGCCTACCCCTCCCGGAAAAAGGCGTGATTTTATGTATGTATGTATTAATACACTAGTTGTGCCCGCGACTTCGTCCGCGTAAAATAGTTATTTTGGACATCATTGAAGCCCTCAAGGATGAATAATTTTCCCCATTCTTTGCACATACTCCATTATTTATTTGCTCCGTATAGTTGCAGCATGATGTTATAAAGCCTAAAGCCTTCTTTAATAAAAAAATTCCAACCAGTAGTTCTTGAGATTAGCGCGTTCAAACAAACAAACAAACTCTTTTGTTTTATAATATTTTCGGAATTTAATAATAAATAGGATCACTTCATCCCTATAACACGGATGTCGTAAATATGGACTAAGGGCATAGAAACTTAGGATTCTTCTTTTAGGCGATGAGCTAACACCCTGTCACGATTTGAATCTCAATTCTATCATTAAACCAAACTGCTGAGCGTAGAATATCAGTCTTTTCAAGAATGTTGGCGCGGCTGCCCCGCAAGGGATATAAACGTGATAATATGTATGTATTTTTGTCGTAAATACCCTTAGTCCCCAAGGGTATAGGCACATTCATCATATATATTTATATATACATACATAGATATGTATACATATAAATATATATATACATATATATATCACGTGCCGTGTGGTTCCCGGCACCAATAAAAAAAAGAATAGGACCACTCCATCTCGTTCCCATGGATGTCGTAAGAGGCGACTAAGGGATAGGCTTATAAACTTGGGATTCTTTTTTTAGGCGACGGGCTAGCAACCCGTCACTATTTGAATCTCAATTCTATCATTAAGGCGCTACATTCAGATTACATGTACCTCGATGCGGGCGAGAGGCTCACCCCGCGCGGGGCTCACCCCCGACCACGCTTGCCCCGCTAGATCGCCGCTGCACCGTAGCCGCTGGCGCGTGACCTCACGTAACCCGAATAAAGTTTGCGAATGCAATGGAGTCCGCATCAGAATATTTTATTGTTTTTGATACAATAAAATAATTTTACAAAAAAACATACATATATTAAATTACATTATAAGCAATGATATAGTTGCGGATGTATGCAAAAATTTTGTATAAAATGAATAACTTGTAATGGTTTTAAAAAAACTACTCGTAATTACTTATTCGATTTCGTTCAATCAAAGGTAATTTACATAGTAATGTATATCATATATTTTTAGGGTTCCGTAGCCAAATGGCTACGGAACCTATGGTTTTCTATATATGGTTTTCTATCTTGGGTTGTCGTTGATGTCGGCGTCGGAATAATGCCATGACTATCTAAGTCCATAATATCAACTGTCGACTCCACACCATCCGCACTTCTCTGTTCGGACATTGTCAACGACGATATCGGAGACAATTTATTTTTCCTAAAAATTAATAACAATCAAATAATGACATAATGATTGTGATCGTGCCAAATGAAGAAAGCGAAGAAAAGTAAACCCTGCGACGTCTTGCAGCTGAGGAGGTACCCTGAATAATACAGTTACCTAGGAGTAAGTACCTATAGAAAAAGACAGAACAATCATCCAGTAAAAAGTACTGTTTCCGTAGGCAAAGACCAGGGCAACAACTAGTGACAGTATAACCGACGGCGGCGGAGCTGTTGTTTGTTGTTGTTTTATCTATCTATCTACCTACTGCCGCCCCGCCACAAGCCGGTATCAAATGAAATATTTTTCACCTTCAGTGTTTGCGGAGAAAATCTCAGTAGGCATCTATATGTCTATCTATTAGTAAGTGTAATTAGTACCCACCATCTTAATTGTCCCATATGGGAAGCTCTTTCAAGGTTTTTTTTAATATGCTAACATTTAACATGCTATCATGACGTAAAATTATACACCTATTTACACTAAACGAAACAAAAAAACTGTATTAAAAACTAACCTAAACTACAGAGCCGGATTAACCTTAAGGCAGAGTAGGCAACTGCCTAGGGGCCCAGCATCGACAGGGGCCCCGCCCACTGCACTGCATTCCGAAAATATTTTTTTTTGAATTGAACGAAAATGATAATTAACAAAACTATTCTTTCTTTTTCAACACCTGTAACACTTTATACATACAGAACCATCTAGTATCTAATATTAGAACAATATAATCCTTCGAATCGCAACTAACTGGACTTCATGTACGTTGGGGGAATCCCCGATTTGTTGGGTGCGTTCTGTAAGCTTCCGTAGCGTGATAATAATTTGTAGCGTAATAGTTCCGAAACTTTCAAAATACCTATAACCTACGTATAGTGCGATTGCAAGGTAAATTTTAAAAAGTTTATGTGTTCTCCGTATTTGAAGACTTACGATTTTCACATACACAAAACCAAAAGTATTAAAAACAAAAGTGTTCCCGCTATTTCGGCATTCATAGAAAGGATTATGAATTCGAAATGGTGTGAAGAAAGAAACAGAGCACATATATCTTTTATACCTACTAAAAATGAGCTTTTGATTTATAGTAATTTAAAAATTTACTGCGATAAACCTTCTGCCAGTTGTATTGGAGAGAAAATTTTTTTTAAAAATGCAAGAAGTGCAAAAAAATATAGTTTTTGGCCAGTAAAAAATAAAAAATAAATTAGTTAAATGTAACTTAGGTAATTTTTTTTTGTTCCCTACTAAAATACTATATTTATGTGCAAGGTACTATATTTATAAAAACTTTTCTTAAAAAATACTATATTTTGACACTAAAATGTTGGCAACCCTAGTAGAAGGCAAAAAAAAATACGTCACATGATTTAGTCAGTCAGAATAGGTAAAGAAAAGGGGCCCGAAAATTGTAGTGCCTACAGGCCCATGACAGGGTTTTTTTTTAGTTTAGTAAACTATCTGTAATACCTATATTTCAGAAAGTACCAAAAAAAAAAAAGTATTAAAATCCACGATCCTAAATACCTACGTAATATCACCCCGGCCGGCGGAAAAGCGACGCGTAAGATTCAGAGATCAACGACACAATTCAATAAGCTGAGCTGACAATTATGTACAGAAATAAATTCAAACAAAATGAATGTGGGAAATTAAATACTTCGCAGAATATTTTTCAACGACGCTCGGAGCGACTGGCACAGGTCCTGCGTCCGAGAATGTGATCCGCGGAGTGAAGGCACGCTTACAAAGGATAGCGCTTTATCCCACCCGGTCGTGTAGGAATGAGACAGAGATAAAGTGTCAACACTCTACTGTCCAGTACTATTGTCGCAACAATTTTAATTCCTGTTTTCATCAATTTAGTTTAATTACGTCTAAACAAAACATCCAATCGAAATTTCATCTTCCAGAAGTTATTATTTTTTAATGATCTTCAATTTGGTACAAAATTCAAATTTTAAATCCTTATAGTTTGAGATAAATAATCGAAATCTAGACTTGTGTTCCTGAATTTTTTTGATCGAGGATTTTTGTTCCAATCGTGTTTTCATCTTCCACAAATATAATTGAATATATTTACTTTCATATCCTAAAATATTGAAACGATGCAAGTTATATTTTATGAGAAAAAACCAAGTGAAAATGACCCAAAATCTATGATGTATCGCCTTAACCCTTTCCATGCGGAAGCATTATTTCAATTTCGCCGTCTCTGTACGGGCGGTTTTGTATTAAGGCCCTTCTATAAAACGATGGGCGAGATATTACGTCATAAAAAAGTGGTTCTACTGTACGGAAGGCGTATTATTGCGTTCTGTAATTTCTTTCGCTAGACGCGGATGGCGTATTATTTCGTTTTCAAAATTATATAGACAATTTTGGTGTTGCCATACCTTGAAACAATAACGTCTTTATAAGCAGAAATGAGCAAAATTGAATTATGATTAAGAATAATGAATATTTGCTGCAAAAATACAAAAAGAATACCAAATCAAATATTTATATAAAATTACTTGCATATATATTTTTTTTATAAAAAACTGAAATATGTAGTAAATTGAAATCAAATTTTTATTAATCATAATAATTTTTTGGGCAACTGGGTATGAGCAAGCATATAAGCAAATTAACACTCAGTTTTTTACATACTCATTTTACATTTTTTTATATTATTTTATCATGCTTTTAAAAAAAAATCTATGGTTATAATAAAATGTAACGAGGGTAGCTTAAAATTTAATTTATGAGAGTACAATAAGTAACTGGCTAGTTGACATATCTTGTACATTGTATCGTGTTTTTATTGGACATGGTGTTATCGGATTTGGAGAGTCATCATAACATTTCACTTTATTTTGTAAAATTCGTTGCGGTATCTTAAATACTTGAGATTCTTTGAACTCGTCAAAAGTTTCGGGAGAAATTTCATTGTTTCTTCCTCGTTTTCTAGATAAAATACTTTACGACATCTCATCATCGTCGATAAAATTTGGTTGCGAATATGGTTCATGCTCGTCAATTTGAGTCTCATCTGAAGATTTATCTTTAAAAATATTATCGTCGAGGTAAAACACATTATTAAGAATTATAAGTAATAAACTTACCATTTATATTATTCTCCTTTTATTAGACTTTTTATATAAAAAGCTTACAACACTATCGGCTTAAACCATGCACTCGTATCTACATAATAATAAGTAAGTATTTTTCCACCGTTTCACGTAAGGTTGTTGAGTTTATAACTACAGTACAGGGGAACCAACTTTCATATTGGTCTAATCGTTTAACACAAGGAATTGTTTTGGACGCAATAATACGCCCACCGTGTGGCCAACGGTTTTTAGTTATACGTGATATTACGCCAGCCGCATGGAAAGGGTTAAGCCAAACAGCTGAACCTGACCTATCAGTCTTTTCAAGACTGTTAGGTCTGTCTACCCCTTAAGGGATAAAGACGTGATCATATGTATGTATGTATACATTATATCTATGTATATATATATATATATATACATATATATACATATATATATACATATATACATAGATACGTGAATATATAATACCCGATGCAGAAACATAGTCTTAAAGGCGCGTCCGTTTGTATGTATGTATGTTTAATTAATTTTTTTATTGTTTAACAGGTGATATCGCCAGCCAGTAGATACGTGAGCAACCACGTGGCTTGGGTGAATGAATTTGAGAAATATCCGAATATCAATTTCGCTGGAATCATATTGACTGGATGGTCGAGGTATTGATTTGAGTTTTCATCGCGTTTTCCATTCGGATTACTTAGCATAAGTGAGAGTCTCAGTTTTTGTATAAACATTATTACATATTGTAAAGTCCCGAATTTGCTCTGTCTGTCTGTATGTATACGTTTTTCTCGGTAAGTTGTGTACGGATTTTGAAATGTTGGAAAGAGGGTTTTTTGAGGAAGGTTTTTTATAAATGCTACCGGTGCGAAATCGGAGCAAGTATTTTAAAAAGTTTATAATATAGTTTTGTAATGTCCATCTTTTTAAATATCCGTAGCCCTACTCAATGAATAGAAAACATATAATTTCGCGTGAACATAGGAAAAAATAGTTACATTATGCAAATATTAGATTAAAATTTGAATAATATTTAATAGATTGTCTAGATTAGTTGTAATAATTACATACGTACATACATATAATCACGTTTATATACATTGCGGGGTAGACACAGTCAATATTCTTGAAAACACTGATAGGCCACGTTTAGCTATTTGGTTGTAATAATTAATTGGTATTATTATTAATTTTTTTTAGGTACGAACATTTCAGCCCACTCTGTGAGATATTGCCAGTTTCTATGCCGAGTTTGGCGAGCTGTTTGGCCAAAGTTGACGGCCGAACATTAGGTTTGTACGACTCCCACTCTCATTATATAACGTCCGAACATTTATCAGCTATTAACTAAAAAATTAAGGACGTCCTGGTAAAGGGTCAGGTCAAAAGTACCCGAAACCGCTGAGCTTGCATGAAGAATGTGGATGAAGCGAAGGAAGTATGCAGAGATTGTGGCAAGTGGAAAGAGGTAGTCTCTGCCTACCCCTCCCCTATGTATGTATGTAACTAAAAAATGATTACATTTAAAAAGTAGATTTTAAAGAATTGCAATAAAATACACAATCCTTTAAATATTATTTTTTGCACATTGTGAATGAACAGAATTTTATAATGTGGTGTGGGGATTTTGTGTTTTATTTTAATACTTTAAGATCCATTTTCGAATGGACGGAAGAATTTGTTTGGTTTTGATTACTTTTTCAGCTAGATTGTGGGTTTATAGATATTGCGTCGATACATACATAAAAATAAAATCACGTCTGTATTCCTTGCGGGGTAGACAGAGCCAACAATCTTGTTGACCGAAAGGCTACGTTCAGCTGTTTTGCTTAATAATAGAATAAGCGTTGATACACATTCATTATATTTGTATCATTTCATCAGTCCGCCTTTGTACCATCTACATACATACATACATATGGTCACGTCTATATCCCTTGCGGGGTAGACAGAGCTAACAATATTGAAAAGACTAAATGGCCACGTTCAGCTATTTGGCTTAATGATAGAATTGAGATTCAAATAGTGATAGGTTGCTAGCCCATCGCCTAAAAAAGAATCCCAAGTACCATCTCCATCTGTTTTATGTTGTTTTGTATGTTTTACTCTTATGGTGCAATAAAGAGTTTTATCTATCCATCTTTTTATGTGAATGTTTCAGAGACGTCAGTGTGTGAAGATTTGCCGGCCGAGGAATGGCCCGGCGGCCATCTTGCTAAATGCATCAGATATGCTGTCTCGTTGACTGAGGATTGTCAGAAATTTGTTGCTGGGTCAGTAGTTTATTTTTACTCGTTTTATATTTATACATACATACATATATAATCACGTCTATATCCCTTGCGGGGTAGACAGAGCCAACAGTATTGAAAAGACTGATAGGCCACGTTCAGCTATTTGGCTTTAAGATAGAATTGAGATTCAAATAGTGACAGGTTGCCTAAAATTAATATTTAGTACATACATACATACATACATAAAATCACGCCTCTTTCCCGGAGGGGTAGGCAGAGACTACCTCTTTCCACTTGCCACGATCTCTGCATACTTCTTTCGCTTCGTCCACATTCATAACTCTCTTCATACAAGCTCGGCGGTTTCGGGTACTTTTGACCTGACCCTTTACCATTATTAAGATTTATATTTGCTTTTATTTCGGAACCTCTCTCTCGTGGCAATAACCGATTGGAAAACATACATATAATCACGTCTGTATCCCTTGCGGGGTAGACAGAGACAACAGTCTTGTAAATACTTTTACTTATATCAGCTGTTTGGCTTCATGATAGAATTGAGGTTCAAATAGTGACGGGTTGCTTGACCATCGCCTGAAAGAAGAATCCCAAGTTTATAAGCCTATCCTTTAGTCGCCTTTTACGACGTCTACGGGAAAAAGATATTCTTATTTTTATTGGTGCCGGGAACTACACGGCACTATGGAAAAGGTTACCTATAGGTACTACTGCTGAAGGTACATTCAGTGCAAAATATTTTCAAGTTATCGTAGTATTTTGCGACTATAAATAAACATATGTACAAACATTATCTCTTTATAAAATTCTCATCAGCGAGAAATAAGCTCGTTTTGATTACAAGACATTGTTCATTTCAATTCCCTAATTATATTATTATTATTATTTTTTTGTTACAGACAAACAAATTTGAATCCTGACATGGATTCCGCGCAAGTTGAAAAGAAAAATGAAATTTCGGAAAATCCTGCTGAGTAAGTAGTATTCGTGTACTTGCGGGATAGACAGAGCCAACGGCCCCACAAAGACTGGAAGGCCACGTTCAGCTGTGTATTTTAATGGAATTGAAAGGTTGCTAGCTCATCGCCTTAAAGAAGAATCAATAATCAAGTTAGTTATCTATGTTCATTCGTGAAATTATTTATTTTCGCACTCATAATCTTATAATTAGTTGGGATTGAATGTATATTGCAACAGCTTGCTTTCTAGTTACATCGCAAGCCAATAGATGGCGCTATTCCTAATCATAATAAATACTGTAACTTTACAATTGCCGTTTCTGTTTTTTTCAGAATGCTCAAAGAATTGCAAGCGGTGAAAGACGATGTGTCGAGGCTACTCTCTGAAATAACAGGGAAAAGGAGTGCGCAAGAATGGGTTCAAGTTTATCTCATGCCGTCTATAACAATGTTGACAGAAATAATTAAATAGACCATTCAAAATTGGCCAAAGATTGAATTCAGAAGTGTAGAGCAATAATATAAATGCCGCCTGGAAAAGATGCTACATAGTAGATGATTGTACCATAGACAAATCATGATCATCCTGATTAAAATAGAATAATTTCCGAAAACTATTACGTACTATTTATGCTTAAAAAAAACTTATTTAGCTTTGGATGTGTGAGAAATCAAAGGCAAGTCAGCCATAGTTATTATTTGATTTTTGTCAAACAAACGGTTGTAATTTACTTAATTTTAGCAATAAGTGCAATTGTGATCAAATAAATAGTAATCTGTGAACTTTAAATTATTTATTACTTATTATTTTAGAATTCTTTTTTGGAGAAATAAATTGATTTAAAATTAACCCTTTTCAGTCAGTTTGTATACAAAAGTCATCGTCCTATTATTATATGATCCGGTCTCATTCTCACCTCTCAGGAGAGCCCGGGGTGCTCATTTGATTGGTGATGATACTTGATTGGTTGAATAAGGATTTCCACATGAAACCATCCCATCCCATCTGACCTTCGCAAAAATTGCTTATTATGTTGTTAAGCCGCTAGCTTCGGAAATACTTGCCTTGTGTTTTTTGATGTGAGCGCATCATTTTGTAACGAAGCCATGTTTATTGTCATGTTTGTGAAAATGACAGCTTTTTAGCTATTAGGTTTATGAGATTTAGCCTGGTGACAGACGGAAAGATAGCGGAGGATTAGTAATAGGCTCCCGTTTTTACCTTTTAGGTAAGGAACCTTAATAACGCAAAAGTTTGTACTGGCTATCTGTTTGTAACCATTTTACAGGTAACTGAAATTTTCTAGGAACGTTGCATAATGAATTAAGTCAATAAAATGCTATTTTTTAAATCATTTTTTAATAATCATAATAAATATAATAATTAATTATTTAAAGCTTTTTATATCGATTCAAAAATGACGAAGTTCCATACAAACTTGCACCCCCTATTTCATCCCCTTGGAATAGAATTTCAGGATAAAAAGTATCCTATATTCTAATCCAGGTTACTAACTATATCTGTGCCGAATTTCGTTCAGATCCGTTCGGTAGATTTTGCGTGATGCGCGTACAAACATACAGACAGATAGACGGACAGACAAAAATTAAAAAAAAAATTGTTTTGGCTTCTATTGACCCTAAAAAGACCCCGTATAATTTTTTTTTCTTAAATATCTTCAATGTACAGGCAAACTTCAGTAACAGTTTTATTATATGTATAGATATTATTTAATGTAAATAACTTAAAATAACTTCGAAAATAGTCATTGGTACATAGCCGGGGTGAGATTCGAACCTGTGCCTTCCGGGGTGGGATTCGAAATTTCGAACCTGTGCCTTTTTGCGCCACACGCATTTTAACCGGGCACTTAACCGATTTGACGACCAACGCTCACTTTATATATACCCCATCTGTATATCTAGTGGTATACTCATTACCTTACTTAATTTTAACTCCTCTTTGTATCTGATAAACATTTGAAAAAGGTATAAACTGAAAGCCTCCCCATTATAGCAAACTGCGGGCGTTAATTATGTATTAATCAAGCGATAAACACTACCTAGCGGAAAACGCTGTTCGCTTTGCGACCGCTTGTTTGACCCCGAGAGGTTTATCTGTGTTTGACGATTCAGTTTATTGTACCGAATTTTTTATTTATTTATGTAATCCATTGGCTATTGTAATGTTTTAGTTGAATGACTGACTGTTGGAATAATAATATTTGTGGTTTTGGGCTATATTCAGTATACCCGTATAGTGCAGATACTATTACCTGGCTCACCCAATCCTTGATCGTGGTCAAAAAGGCACACGGATGTAACCGGTATGAACACCAGGAGGAAGAAGAATTAGGTACTTATTGGATAGATTTGTCCGTGTGGTTTTCGGCACTTTAGAATAGAACCACTCATATCTTTCCCGTGGATGTCGTGAAAGTCAACTAAGGGATTAAAATAGAATAGATTTATTTTCAAAATCGGATTAGTACAAGGTATCACTCATTGACCTCACATCACTTAAATCTAATTATAACTACTACCGCTTCCAAAGCGCATGTAAGAAGAAGCGGCGGAACAAACTACACTGCAGCATTTTCACCGGACGTCAATTTACAAATATAGATCTCTTAAATCTAAATCGTGGACGAATGCACAGTGTCTACATTAAAAAACATGAATGAATGAAATTATTTCAATGCGAACATTTCGTCAAATAAATTGATTGGTTTATAAACATAGGATTCCTCTTGTAGGCGATGAGCTAGCAATCCGACACTATTTGAAACTCAATTCCATCATGAAGCCTTACAGCTGAACGTAGAATTTTCAGTCTTTTCGAGACTGTTGGTTCTGTCAACCTCGCAAGGGAAATTGACACATTGTATAATTTCAAGTCGACCGTAGGCCGTAGTCATTTTATAAATCATTGTACTTAAACCGAATATTTATCTCAAATAATATTTGGCACGGTTTATAATTACCTATTATTCACGTCAGTGCCTAAACAGGATCGAATGAACTGGATCTAACGAGAATGAACCAGGGCCCAGTCATCCATAATGGCTGACATCAAACCGACCGCCGCTCTTTGTTGAAACACAATGAACCTCCCATAATTAAGATAAAACCGCAAATATACAACCGAATTTTATATGATTATCGTTGGAGATGCGCTCGGTCATTTTGACCCACTTCGCGAAAAGGAGTAAGTAATTTTCACTTGTATAAAAATGTTATGAATCGTTTAATGTTTCGTGGTGCTTTAGAATTAATTCTTTTTTTTTACCTTGAATTTCGTAAATGGCGTCGTAATAAAATAATTACGAAGATTCATCTAGTACCTACATAATATCGGGGACGTCTTGGCGAGAATGATGCATGTCCTATTCCCAAGGGCCGGGAATCACACGACATCACGTAAGTATGGAAATGTTTATAATTTAAAGAAAAATAATTCTAAAGTTACTTCAAAAAATCACAAAATTAAGAAATATACCTTTATATTAGTGGGTAGGTACCTACCCAATTTACTACCAAATTGTTACATCGCACCGAAATTATCCCAAAATGGCAGTTCGTTAATAAAAACTTGAATCATTACAAAGAAATATACCCTCGAAGAGTACTATTTGGCGAGATCACACCATAAACTTGGATAAAGTTAGGGTCACCAAGTTTGGAAAAAGATCTGGATAAAGTTTTTTTTAAAGTGAGCCAAAGTTAATTTTTTTTTATCTTTGACAAGCGTCTGTTGAACGTGTTAAGGCACAAAACCATAAGTTTACACACACGTAGGTACACCCTGGATTTTTTGTAACCAGTGTTTGTTACTCAGGACAAGAACCATACCGAAACTTTTAAAATCCGTCAAAATGTCAAATGAACTTAGTCTACTTCGTTAAAAAAAAACCTACGTACGAGCGTAGCGCATTCTATTTTTTTAAAATCAAACTACGGCCTCTCTCCTTCTCATCTTTACTTGTTCCTTCTCGGTTACACCCTCGACTGCTATATTTCTGTGTGTTATTTTTTTATTATCATATTACGCGACGTCAAGCCAGTATTTTTACCACTATTGACAAATATCTCCAGGGCGGGCAACCAGATTATCTGTAAGTAGAATTTTTAGATACGAACTATCCGACCTGGCGTGGACAGAGGCTCCTGCATGATTTGTCAGTATTTGTTGGAAATTTGTCCACAATTTGAGACTTATCTAATAAATTCCGAACGCATGGTGACCTTAGCAACAATGATGTTCAATGGGGTTCAAAAAGTACGCCGTAAATTGTATATTCGCCGATTTGCGTTTTACATTAATCTTCTGGAATTGCTTCCGTTTATTGTGGCTTTTAATTTATTAGTTTACGTCATCCATGGAGAAATGCAAATGAGTTTAGTGGAGTACCTAAGTAAACCAAAAACATTAATTTTATACATACATACATACATACATATGATCACGTCTATATCCCTTGCGGGGTAGACAGAGCCAACAGTCTTGAAAAGACTGAATGGCCACGTTCAGCTATTTGGCTTAATGATAGAACCGAGATTCAAATAGTGACAGGTTGCTAGCCCATCGCCTAAAAGAGGAATCCTAAGTTTATAAGCCTATCCCTTAGTCGCCTTTTACGACATCCATGGGAAAGAGATGGTCCTATTCTTTTTTGTAATAGTGCCGGGAACCACACGACACATTAATTTTATAAACATAAATTAGGTAACTGTTCGTGATCATTTTATTAGGACTGTTGTTAGTATTTATGGATACTTTTTTTTAATTTCCTAGGTATTTAGCAGAAGCGACAGTTCAGAGTCGACTGCCATCAAAGGAAAAACCGAATTATTTAATTAAGTGTAATCCTACTACTATTATAAAGGCGAAAGTTTGTATGGATGTTTGTTACTCTTTCACGCAAAAACTACTGAACCGATTACCATGAAATTTGGTATGTAGATAGCTGAAGACCCAGAATAACACATAGGCTACTTTTTATCCCAGAGTTCCCGCGGGATTGATAGGGTTTCCATGCGGACGAAGTCGCGGGCGGCCTCTAGTAGGTATATAATATTTTTGCATTACGAGTACTTTCGCTTTTACTACTTTCTCGGTAACGAAGACCCCGTCTAACCATCAAAATCTAACCCAGCTTGATTAAGATTGTTGCACTAGTTTAAAAATAATTAAACCCTTAGTCGCCTCTTACTCAGTTCACGGTATTTCAAATAAATTCAATATGAAAAATAAAATATAATGTACCCCAAATATTACATCAAATAAGTGAGTAATTAGATGTTACATCGCCTAAACCAATGTAAATTACAATAATCAGCCGCATTGTTATTTAACTGATAGCGATAACGCGGTCACGTATAATTCTGAATTAGTCTAACTGCGCGCGCGCCGTAAACAGACGCGTCTAAAATAAACCAAAATGGCCGGCCGTGCAACGCAGTGTTTATTGAGCATTCCAAAGAGGGGTTATAGCTCAAAAGCGGATAAAAATGTGGCCTTTCTCGGCCTTGGCAATATGGGAGGGTTTATGGCCGCAAACCTAGTCAAAAAGGTGAGTTCTCAAAGTTATTGTGAATGCAAACCGGTTTGGTGTTTGAATAAGAATGTTTATGAATGTATTTGTTTAGTTACGTCTTATTTGTACGGAAAAGCAAAAGACAATTTTATGGTGATTGGTCTTCGTATTTATTTATTAATGTAGATACTGATTTTTATTAAAATATCAACATATCTATGTATTTATTGGTGCCGTGTGGTTCTCGGCACGAATACAAAAAAGAATAGGACCATTCCATTCCTCCCTATCAAACCCGCGGAAACTCCGGGATAAAAAGTAGCCTATATGTCATTCTGGGTCTTCAGCTACCTACATACCAAATTTCATCGTTATCGGTTCATTACTTTTTGCGTGAAAGAGTAACAAACATCCATACTGACATCCTGACATACTCACATACTTTCGCATTTATAATATTAGTAGGATAATAATGTGGTAGTTTCGTATCGTTAGGCATTTAATTACCTAGTAGATATTAGTATATCTTCATAAATACCTCAACCTATTGGAATCCTAACATACCGGCGGTAACGATAACATTACAGAGCACTGAAGCCCACAGCGCCCGAGGGAATGGCATTCCGTTCTCTGTGGGTGGCTTTGTATGGGTGCCTGACAAGATAAAATAACTTTCAAAGTTCAAGCGATAATTTTACGAATTTCATCATACGGTTCTGAATAAATCCAAATTACATACATACATACATCTGAATAAATCCAAATTACATATGTATGTATGTATGTAATTTGTATTTATTCAGAAGCGTATGATGAAATTCGAAGAATTATCACGTGACCATTCACGTCTATATCCCTTGCAGGGTAGAAAAAGCCAACAGTCTTGAAAAGACTGAATGGCCACGTTCAGCTATCTGGCTTAATGATAGAATTGAGATTCAATTAGTGACAGGTTGCTAGCCCATCGCCTAAAAAAGAATCCCAAGTTTGTAAGCATATCCCTTAGTCGCCTTTTACGACATCCATGGGAAAGAGATGGAGTGGTCCTATTCTTTTTTGTATTGGTGCCGGGAACCACACGGCACCAATCCAAATTATGAGATATTTACACACACCTCACGTCTTTATGCTCTGCCAGGTAGACAAACAAATAGTTATAAGACTGAAAAGCCACGTTTGGCATCGTTTTGTGGACGTTATATTCTGAATAAATTCTCTAAAGGGAGAATATTTTTCAATACATAATTATCAATAGTAAAACCTTTCTTCGCAACCTCAACCAGGATATGGCAATAACAAATGTAGGTTTACGAGAACCCTTATTCCTCCTTTCATAATTAATATTACACTTAGAAAAATACTGATTAACGGTACACAAAAGCGGACTTAGGTATTTCTCAGAAATCTCTTCTTGTGTAATCTGTGGACTCTGGGATATTTTCCAGGCAGTTGGACTTAAGTCAGAGGATGGATGAATATTACTCGTATTATTAAAAAAAAAACATTTTTAGGGCCAGTTCACAACGAAGACGCAACGTGACAGTTAGCAAGAACTATTTAAAAATTTACTTCATTTCTATAAGGACACGAAAAATTGCACAAATGTAAAAAGATAGCGAGAATTAAGATATGTATTGTCTTGTATTGCCTGTTGGCTATATAACTCTTAGTTATTTAAAGAAAATTATATAATTTTTCATTTGATATCAGAACAGTACATTGTATAATGTCTTATCTTTAACTAAACAGTTATAATAGGCTTACTTAATGATACTTTCAACCTTGCTATTTAAATGAAGCTGAAATGGTTATAAAATCTTATGCAATCATTCACAGTTTTAATAATAAACAAACATCCAACATGTTTAAGACAATAATTGTATTAAAAAGAGTACGCAAATCTTTTCACAGCACGAATTTGCCTGCTGAAATGCTGTATTTTGACGATTAAAATTTTAAATCTACCTATATTAAAAGTACTTTTCAGAAAAAAATTGTTAAATCTTTTCGTAAAAGTCCGTGAATGTTTTAACGAATCTTTAATTATTCACGTAATCGACTTTTTCCTATTCCATTAAAATCTCTCCCTCAAAATTACCAATACAGAAGTCAATTACAAAAATTAAAACATCGACAAAAGATTAAAGGTAAAAGTAAATTAAAGATTGAGCAGAATTCGTGGCAACCAGTACAATTTAAAATTAAAATTCACTCAATTCATTCAGGATTATGCAGAATTATGCAAATGAGGTGCTCTTTGCTTTGAGTTTTGGGGTCATTTGAAATGAAAAGTAAAACATCTGGACCTGTAATCTGACTAAGATTATATACTAAAGATTCTTGGTATATATTTAGTTACAACCAAATGGATAATTTGTACATACCTTCATATAATCACGTCTATATCCCTTGCTGGAAAGACAGAGCCAACAGTGATGGAATTGAAATTCAAATATTTAAACAGGTTGTTATTCTTAAAACATTACCTAACTAGAGAGGGGGAGATTAATGATTACTTCACATCATTGTAGTTGATCTTAATCTTTCTTCCCCTGTTGCTACGGTAAGAGTCCGATTGAACTCTTAATTATAAGAATTGCACTAAAATTTAATGTACGAGTGAAAATATGCAGTGTAAGTATGAGTTTGCATGACAAGACAGATTGAGGTCTAATGAATTCAATTTACAATAAAATACGGTCCTTATGTATTCTAAAAAGAATTCTTTTTGAACCAGGGCTTCGCTGTGAAAGGCTATGACCATAGGACCATTCCATCTCTTTCCCATGGATGTCGTAAAAGGCGACTAAGGGCCAGGCTTAGAAACTTGGGATTCTTTTTTGGGCGATGGGTTAGCAACCTGTCACTATTTGAATCTCAATTCCATCATTAAGCCAAAATTAAATTTACGCGTGAAAATATGCAGTGTAAGTATGTGTTTGCATGACAAGACAGATAGAGGTTTAATGAATTTAATTTACAATAAAATACGGTCCTTATGTAGGTATTCTAAAAAGAATTCTTTTTGAACCAGGGCTTCGCTGTGAAAGGCTACGACCCATCAAAGGAAGCCGTGACAGCAGCCGCCAAGAACGGTATCACAGGAGCCACATCCATCGCAGCCGCATTGGAAGGTGCAGACGCCGTGGTCTCCATCCTGCCCAGCAACAAAGTGGTCCTGGACGCGTATCTTGGAAAAGATGGCGTCGTTGCACATGTGAGTATAGAATAGAATAGATTAATTTACAAAATTGGATACAAGGTATCACTTATTGACGTCACATCACTTAATTCGAGAGCTGCGTTTAAATTATAGGTCAAAATGAAAACGTTATGTAGCAATTATATTTATCATAACTCACCTCTTTTATTACCATCAAAGTTTTAAGTGCATGACGTGCCTTTTACAAATAAACACTTATAGATTTTCTTTATTTTATTCCAGGCACCCAAAGGAACCCTACTCATAGACTCTAGCACAGTGGACCCCAATGTTCCCAAACAAATTTTTCCAGTAGCCATTGAAAAGGGGGTTGGATTCATCGATGCCCCGGTATCTGGAGGTAAATTATTACATTGTTATTACATACCTAAATATGTTTGTCTTTATCCCTTACGGGGTAGGCAGAGCCAACAGTTTCGAGAAGAATAGAAGGCCACGTTTAGTTTACTTATGAAAAAAGTATTTATTAAATAGTAATTAGCTGAACGTGGCCATTCAGTCTTGAAAAGACTGTTGGCTCTATCTACTCCGCAAGGGATGTAGACGTGACCATATGTATGTATGTATGTTTGTATAATAGTTTCCACCAACTCATAAGTATAAACTTCATTACTATAAGATTTTCCACTCATTTTCGTTCATAATGCTATCGAATAGAATTATTATAAAGATACACAGCATTATTTATCCAAGGGGGGCGACCCGGCCCACTGATAAGCTATCGTTGTCTTATCAACGGCACATTTAGTACGTAACAATAAATGGAGTGATTTGAGAAAAACAATTCTTATCATCGATAACTATTTGTTGCCATCTGAAAAACAAACAGCTGTTACGTGATACTTATTTACCTGATGGGGAAATAACGTTGAGGGAAACCATTGTGAGGAAACCTGCACATTCAGGTAACTGGATGTGTAAGCATGATAGATTCAATACGGGTTAGGTTTACCTGCAAAGGTTGCGGAGGTCAGAGGGGGTAGCTACATGTATAAACCTGACTCACTTAATTCAGGATCCATGGTCAAAGGCATAACCCGGGCTCCTCTCCAGAGTGAAGAGAATGCAACCGGAACTGAAAGCCAGGAGGAAGAAGGGGAAAGAAATCATGCGATATTTTTTACATTCATACATACATATTGTCACGTCTATATCCCTTGCGGGGCAGACAGAGCCAACAGTCTTAAAAAGATTGATAGGCCACGTTCAGCTGTTTGGCTTTGATGGAATTGAGATTCAAATAGTGGCAGGTTGCTAGACCATCGCCTGAAAGAAGAAATCCACGTTGATGATGGTGGATGAAGGGAGGTGAAGAAGGGACGGTGGCAAGTAGAAAGATGTAGTATTTGCCGTCTCCTGAAGACAGAAAGATACACGAATACCATGGATTTCATGTATGTTTTGTTCAAAACAGAGTGAGTCAATAGTCTCAAAAAGACAAGAAAGCCTCAGCGGAGCTGTATAACTGTAGTTTGGAATGGAGATTCTGACAGAGACAGATTGATAGCTCATCGCTTAAATTATCCCAAGGGTTAACCTTGATTGAGTCATACAATAGTTCATCAGTTCTACATTCATTCATTTTTTTTTAATGTACACAATGTGCATTCGTCCTCGATTTAGATTTAAGAGATCTATATTTATAAATTTACGTCCGATGAAAATGCTGCAGTGTAGTTTGTTCCGCCGCTTCTTCTACACATGCGCTTTGGAAGCGGTAGTAGTTATAATTAGATTTAAGTTATGTGACGTCAATAAGTGATACCTTGTATCCAATTTTGAAAATAAATCTTTTCTATTCTATCCTAATAGGGCATTATCCCAACAGAGGAGACAATAAACACCTTCAATAATTCCAGGTACAATGGGAGCCCAGAATGCAACTCTCGCGTTCATGTCAGGAGGTCGCAAGGAGGACTTTGACAGATCCCTCCCCATGCTGAAGGCGATGGGAGCCAAGCAGTTCCACTGCGGTGAGATTGGCGCTGGCCAGGTCGCGAAATTGGCCAATAATATGCTCATGGGCATCACTGGCATGGCCACGGCTGAGTGCATGAATATGGGTATCAAGTAAGTAGTCTTTATAATGCATCTTGATTTTTAAAAAGTTGAGATTCAGGTAAGAAATAAAAAGGAAGCAAAAGAAAGCAAGAAGAGCTTAGGCGATATGTAAAGGAACAAAAAGTACAGTTGGCAAATGCTTCGCGTAACCTTTTTTTGTGGTTATCAAAGGGGTGCCGTGTGGTTCCCGGCGCCAATGGAAAAATGAATAGGACCACTTACGACATCCATTGGGAAAGAGATGGAGTGGTCCTATTCTATTTTTTAATGATGCCGGGAGCCACGCGGCACTGTTTCACGACATTTACATAATTTTGTTTTTTTTTTTTACGGTTTTATTAAGTACACAGATCAAGTAAGCCTCGAAATAAGTTCTAACTTGTATTACGAGATACTAACTCAACGATACTATATTTTATAATAAATACTTATATAGATAAACATCCAAGACCCAGGCCAATCAGAAAAAGTTATTTTCTCATCATGCCATGGCCGGGATTCGAACCCGGGACCTCCGGTGTAACCGCTGCGCCATAGAGGCCTTCAAAATTACAGGAACATTTCTTTATCACAGAATCCATCAAAAATTCCTGATGCTATTGGTAAATTTTAAATCACATCGATTATACGTCTGCTTACCATAAAGAAATTGAATCACCGTTTCCCTCCTGACTTGAGTAACAAATCGTGTCTTTGGATTAATAAAATCGCCGCAGCTTGGTAAATAGGGTGCCATCTGAGTCATTTCAATATCTTATAATGGACTATGCCAATCATTTGCATACAATTGGAAATGGCCTAGTTAAAAGGAATTGATGGCAGTAAAATTTAGGTAGGTATATAATTGAAGTTAACCTGTCATAATGAGATTTGATAATATTTTGAGTTTACGGTTTTTAATGAATCATACATACATATAGTCACGTATATACCTTGCAGGGTAGACAGAGCCAACAGTCTTGAAAAGACTGATAGGCCATGATCAGCTTTTTGGCTTGATGATAAAATTGAGATTCAAATAGTGACACGTTAAAAAAAATGGGAAAGGAACTTCTTCTGATTAGCCTGGGTCTTGGATGTTTATCTATATACCTATAGTATCGTTGAGTTAGTATCTTTAGTTTTAGACTTATGTTATTATATATAATTATAATAAATCTGTAGAGAGGTCATGGAATATATTTTCAAAATAACTATCAGGGGGTGATTAGTGATCGATACTGATGCCAAAAATGCAATCAGTAAAATTTTTGTCTGTCTGTCTGTCTGTCTGTATGTTCTTTATAGAAACAAAAACTACTTGACGGATTTAAACGAAACTTGGTACAGTTATTCTTCATACTCCTGAGCAGGTTATAGTATACTTTTCATTATGCTACAATCACTAGGAACAGAGCAGTGAAGAAAATGTTGGGAAAACGGGAGAAGTTACTTGATTTTTTAAACTTCCGTCGCGTGTGCAGCCTTAATGGTTAAAGATACAGCGAAACTATGTATAATGGAAATATTCTACATAAAATTATTAAAAAAATATCCCAAGACAGCATAAGTCTATCTTTTATGGTTGACTCACAATAACACGTGTAATTCCTAATAGCTTAGCAGTTCGGAGATTTCTGATTATATTTCTTTACTCTGATGTTTATAATACCAATAACACTCACACTCATTCGTAATTCTTAAAAGTTAATATAAGTACCTATTCAATAAAATAAAAATCATCGAAATCAGTATAGAAATACCAAAATTATACATGAAATGAAATACGCTAGCAAGCCATCGCGCGTAAATACTGAATCATGCTATAAGGATTATTTTTGCGTAACGGTTGCCGCGCTCGACGCGGCTAGCGGCGGCAGGGTATAAAAGGGGCGGGAGGGGAGTGCAAGCTTCATGACCAAGGCAGCCAGGGGGAGACTTCACGCAGTTCTCTCCTCCAGCCTCCCCCTGAGGACGAAGCTCGGGATCTACCAAACGTACGTCAGATCCCGCCTCACGTACGCGGCCCCGGCGTGGTACGCATTCTGCTCTGAGACCAACAGGAGAAGACTCAGAGCCCAAGAGAACCAACGTCTCAGAGCAGTCGTCGGAGCCCCGCGCTACGTGAGGAACTCGACGATCCGCAGGGACCTGAAGTGGGAGAACCTAGATATTCGAGAGGGCGGACGCGTCATCACACAGCCACCTGCGCGTCATCTCGCCGCTCCACGCCCGCCCTCCGGGCCGTCGGGTGAAACTCTCCCCTCGCTGCCTTGCGGCAGACGTCGTCGACCAGTGATAACGCCGCCGCCGATGGGAACTCCCAGTGTATGAAGTCGTGAAGACCCAGGCCGTCACGGCCGCCCCATCGACCTGCCTACAGTTGTAGGCAGCGATGATGCCATTGAAGAGACCATTTATCAAGGAAGGCTTTAGGCTATATACTAGCTGTGCCCGCGACTCCATCCGCGTGGAATAGTTATTTTGGGCATCATTGCAGCCCTCAAGGGTGAATAATTTTCGCCGTGTTCTTTTCACATTTTCCATTATTTCTTCGCTCCTTACAGTTGCAGCGTGATGTTATATAGCCTAAAGCCTTCCTCAATAATTGGTCTATTCAACACAAAAAGATTTTTTCAATTCGAACCAGCACTTCCTGAAATTAGCGCGTTCAAACAAACAAACTCTTCAGCTTTATAATATTAGTACAGATTTTGACTACAGTTTTGTCTATCAGTCTATGTATTATAATTATTAATTAATAGCTTTTTATATCGATTTAAAAAATGACGAAGTTCCATACAAACTTGCACCCCCTATTTCATCCCCTTGGGATAGAATTTCAGGATAAATAGTAGCCTATATTCTAATCCAGGTTACTAACTATATCTGTGCCGAATTTCGTTCAGATCCGTTCGGTAGATTTTGCGTGATGCGCGTACAAACATACAGACAGACAGACGGACAGACAGACAGACAGACAGACAAAAATTCTAAAAAAAATTGTTTTGGCTTCTATTGACCCTAAAAAGACCCCTTATATTTTTTTTTCTTAAATATCTTTAATGTACAGACAAAGTTCAGTTACAGTTTTATTATATGTTTGGATTACGTCTAGCTGCAACTATTAGGAGCGAAGAAATAATGGAAAATGTGAAAAAAATCGGGGAAGGAGCATCCTTGAGGGCTTCAATGATGCCCAAAATAACTATTCCGCGCGGACGAAGTCGCAGGCACAGCTAGTTATATATAATTATGTAAATGCCGTGTGGTTCCCGGCACCAACACAAAAAAGAATAGGACCATTCCATTTCTTGCCCATGGATGTCGTAAAAGGCGACTGATAGGCTTACAAAACTTGGGATTCTTTTTTAGGCGATGGGCTAGCAACCTGTCACTATTTGAATCTCAATTCTATCATTGAGCCAAATAGCTGAACGTGGTCATTCAGTCTTTTCAAGACTGTTGGCTCTGTCTACCCCGCAAGGGACATAGACGTCACCATATGTATGTATGTAAATGTAAAAGTAATCGTATCTTTCTTACAGAATGGGTTTAGACCCCAAGGTTCTCCTAGATGTCTTGAACAACTCCTCGGCCCGCTCGTGGTCTACCGAGGTCTACTGCCCGGTGCCTGGCCTGGTGCCTACCGCTCCTTCTAGCAAGAACTATGACGGTGGCTTCAAGAATGAACTCATGGTCAAGGTGAGCGTGTAAAAATTCTTTGAATGAATGAATGAATGAAAGATTTATTTGAACAACCCAACGTACAGAAGCTTCAAAAACATATAACATAAAAAAAAAATCTTAAGAATAAGAAGTTATGCGCTGCAGCAATTTAAAAGGGTCATAACAACAAACAGTCTTGAAAAGACTGTTTGGCCTCCGCCACCATCAGCTGTTTGGCTTGATGATAGAATTGATATTTATATAGTTCGATAGTTATATAGTTTCGACGGCCTCTGTGGCTCAGCGGTAGTACGCTTGTCTGTGACACTGGAGGTCCCGGGTTCGAATCCCGGTCAAGGCATGATGAGAAAAGAACTTTTTCTGATTGTCCTGGGTCTTGGATGTTTATCTATATAAGTATTTATTATAAAATATAGTATCGTTGAGTTAGTATCTCGTAACACAAGTTTCGAACTAACTTCGAGGCTAACTCAATCAGTGTAAAAAAAAAAAAAAAAAAATAGTGACTGGTTGCTAGTTCATCGCCTAAAAAAAGAATTCCAAGTTTATTCTATCATTAAGCCAAATAGCTGAGCGTGGCCTACCAGTATTTTCAAGACTGATGGCTCTTCCCCACAAGGGATATAGACGTGACCGATATGTATGTATGTATATTATATCTATTCCAGGATCTGGAGCTCGCCAGTGGCATGGCTCTCGGCATCCGGTCACCCATCCCGCTCGGGGCCGTCGCGACTCAGCTGTACCGAATGGCGCAAACAAGAGGCTTCGGACAAAAGGACTTCTCATATATTTATCAGCTTTTGAAAGAAGATAAACAATAGATAATAGAATTTTTAAAAGATAAATTTGCTTTATTTACCCTTAAGTGACGAGTTTGTGTGGAGAGATTGATGAATTTGGATGACCCAAAAATGGATTGTGGCAAGTGGAAAGATTACATACATACATATGATTACGTCTATATCCCTAGCGGGGAAGACAGAGCCACCAGTCTTGAAAAGACAGATAGGCCACGCTCAGCTGTTTGGCTTGGTGATAGAATTGAGATTCAAATAGTGACAGATTGCTAGCCCATCGCCTAAAAGAGGAATCCCAAGTTTATAAGCCTATCCCTCAGTCGCCTTTTACGACATCCGTGGGAAAGAGATGGAGTGGTCCTATTCTTTTTTGTAATTCTGCCGGGAAACACACGGCACTGCCGGGAACCACACACTCTCTGAATACCCCTACAGGAGTGATATTTAAATATAATTTAACATACATTATTGTTTTTGTATTGCCAGTCGTACCCTCGTTCCAATGCAGCGGGCCTGGGTACCCCTACACACACTTTTCCTTCTTAAGAAAAATACATGCCAAAGTTCAGCTTTTTACAGTCAAATTACTTTTAAACTGCTTATCGCATCCATACTTACATCCATTGGTACTAATATTATAAATGCGAAAGTGAGTTTGTTTGTTACCTCTTCACCTTTAAACTACAGAACCGATCTGCATGAAATATTGCATAGGTACGTATAGTTTGGCGTACGGAGAAGGTCATAGGGTAACTTTAATCTCGGTAAAAATTCCCGGGGGATTTGCGAAACATCTATATATTTTTGGAAAGCTAAAGTAAAAGCTAGTAAATCCTCATTTCAGCCCGAAGCTAAAACTGTATCGCTCCACAGATGGCGGCTAAATAAAAAAAAAAAAAAAAGAAATAAATGTCATTGTATTCAAATTTGGAACTCGTGCCAATTTAGCTGGGACGGCGGCATTCGCGCCGATAAGTTATGGAAAAACGCTGGCTGGTTTGATATTTCATTTTCGTCCAATACTGTTCAATTTCCTACCCATCTTGTGTTAAAGGTGTACCATTTCTTATCAATGTAATAGAATAAAGCAAAATGATTTTTATTAAAATTAAAAAAAATATTCATTCAAAAGAATTCGTTGTTGGAAATCAACAATTTTTTTA
Organism: Amyelois transitella; assembly: GCF_032362555.1. Classification (NCBI taxonomy): domain Eukaryota; kingdom Metazoa; phylum Arthropoda; class Insecta; order Lepidoptera; family Pyralidae; genus Amyelois; species Amyelois transitella. The sequence continues at coordinate 1,596,628 of NC_083515.1, forward strand.
TTTTACATTTTCATTGACAGCCTGTATGACGCAGTTATCGGATTCTCGCTTCCGAACCAATGGGTCCTGGATTCGATCCCAGATCAGGTCATGAAAATAGTCATTGCACCACGAGTCAAACAAAGCGAATCCATTTCGTATTTTATTTTCCTACAAATCAAAGCGAAACCAGATTATAATTTATTTTTCTACAAATCTCATTGCAAATTTATTGTGCTTTAAATGTTTCAGCGTGAAGTATACAGCTTTGTATCAAAAGTTTTTGTAAATTCAAAAACGCGTTGTACTTAAGACTTGCTTTGTTATAGTACAAAAAATGGCATTTCCCGCCAAAAGAACCCGAAGTAGAGTGACGTTAAAAAACTGAGCATCGTCCGAAATGGCCGGTTAAACGCAAGCAATGCCTCGTTTGAACGATTCAAGTGAGCTTGCATCGAGTAACGTTGGGCAGTGATAATTTGTATAATATAATTGTTTTGGTGTAGATTCTTTAACGGCTCTAATTATAACTGAAGAATGTTTGAAAAATAAAATATAACTAGGACAAAGTTGTCGACATATAGAAACATAGGCTGGAAGTTAAGTAGATGTAGCGTTTTAGTAAAACGTCGCAGGTAAACGAGATGGGAGATAATTTAAAAATATAATAGAATAAAGACAATCTTTATAAGAACTAGTTTTACAATTTGTTAAAGGGCGTGGGTTTAGCTATAGACATGAGATCCAGCAAGAAGCCGCCAGAAGATGGCGACCTACTTAACGGTGAACGCGGTAGTAATCTAAAGGGTTCCCAGACTGTGAAGAGTGGCGTCAAGAAAGAAAGGACAGGTACGCTTTTGGTAACTGTAGCTGGGAGCCTTATTTCATTATTTCTTTGTAGACAGTTACAAAAAGCAGACAACCTGTCTTGATTACAGAATCTAGCAGTATCGAGTTCTGTTTGGCGCAGTAGTAACATGGCACGCGCAACGGCGTTTTGATAAACTATCGCTATCCCGTTTTCACGCGTCGTAATAAAAAGCGAAACAGCGATAGTTGTGTCATTGTGTCGCTTGCTTGTGTGATTTTGTCGTATATTATCAAAAGTACAGCTATTTCTTTAAAAATATCAATTACATTGTCCATCTCCAAGTAACCGCTGAACGTGTAAACGAGCCTACATTCAAAAAACCCAACACAAACGGAGCTTATATGCGCCTAACTTTCATTTATAACCCAGTCACATTAATGTAAGAACTCTTTTGTGCTGAGAAAAATATGATTATGACAGAGACCGTCCCTCCTATTGTCCTTTATTCGATTTTTTTCCTCCAAAAAACTCAATATGGATGGCATTTTTTGCCGTCCGAAAGCCGAGGCGGGGAATTAAAAGGGATGCGTCCATTCCGCTCGGCGGTGGAAGTAGGGAATGTGAATATTATAAGATTTTCGTATGAAGTGTTTTGTATAAAAAAAAAGATTTAAGTCATTGTTTCAATTTATCGTGTGGATTCTACAAAACGAAAATAATTATTGCAAGATTGACCTTTAAGTCTAATAATTAAAGGCTAATAAGCTGCATCTTATACGCATCTTATGCTTTTTATTGTTATATGTGTGCATAAAGTAAATATAAATATACTTATAATGATATATCAATGCTAATCAATGCATAATTTGATTAGTTAGGTTAGTAAGAAACACATTCTGATCTTCGATAAAGTATTAAGAAAATATCTTGTTATTACCTACCATAGGAAAGGGAATGGATATTTTTTTTTAATTTTGGGAATAGCAATAAAGAATATCAAAAAATGATAGCCATAATATTATTTAAGGTATTTTAAAGCAATATTGTAATGAGACTCGATTCCATCACTAAGCCATACAGCTGAACGTGGCCTTTCAGTCTTTTCAATATCGTCAGCTCTGTCTACCCCGCAAGGGATTTAGACGTAACTGTATGTATGTTTTATAATGAACACTACATTGAGATACGTATTAAACCAAATAAGTATCTTAATTTAAGAATTAAATAAAGGTCATTGTACACATTCATAAATCACCGAATGGAATCCTTATTTTCCTCACGTAAACCACAAAGAAAATTAAGGAGCGTCGTGTAAATTTTTCGGAGCTGACTATAGGCGCACGAAAATGTATCGGAGGAATCCAAATAGCATTCCTGTCACGATTCGCCATTACTTGCCGGCAGTGACTTCCAATTTCACCCATCACAATACAAACACACCTTAAAATCAACCATTATCAAACGAAAATAAATTCTATTCCCGAAACTGTAAGGTTGAAAGTCAATTTGTTGGTCGCATGAGTTATATCATTCTCGACACCGGAGCAAACATCGTAACGTGAAAATTTTAAATTTCGTGTTTAAGTGAAATTTTATTGGGATTCCCTATTTTTATTGGACGTTTCCCAAAATATTGCTAGTTGAATATTTGCGTAATGCAAATAAACTATTATTTGCGAATAGAGATATTCTTGACAACTGTGTAATGTTGGTGCCGTGTGGTTTCCGGCACCAATACAAAAAAGAATAGGGCCACTCCATCTCTTTCCCATACATAAGGGGTTCATCATTTAGGCTATCAGCTGAACGTGGCCTATCAACATTTCAAAATTGCTGGCTCGGCCCGCAAGGGATATAGACGTGATAATTTATTTTTATGTATCAATATCACTATCTACGTTAGTACCACACGGAGTATTATTTCAATTGCATATTGTACACCTAGTTCTAAACTAGCGAAGCATTAAAGGCAATTTAAGCAGTAACATCAACACGAATATCCATAAACGGCAAGTTTTTTATAACACAATACGTATTTATGAGACGGCAAACATGACGATCCCACGGGACGTCTTTATAATTCGTGTTCAGATAATAAGCTGTGTGGATTTCTGCCACAATATTAACATAGATGGCGGAAGATAAGGGGACTGATGCGAATCTTATTACTCTGGAGATTGAAAGTATATTATTAAAAAGTATCTGAGTATATATGTTTGCGTAAAACGAAATAAACGTATAGTTACGTCTGTATCCCTGGCGGAGTAGACGGAGTCAATAGTCTTGAAGAGACAAAAATGCCATGTTCAGCTATTTGGCTTGATGATATAATTGAGATTAAAATAGTAACGGGTTGGTAGCCCATCGCCTAAAAGAAGAATCCCAAGTTTATAAGCCATCCCTTAGTCGCCTTTTACGACATCCATGGGAACGAGATGGAGTGGTCCTATTCTTTTTTTTTATTGGTGCCGGGAACCACACGGCACACAGATTAAAGTATATGAAACGAAATATACGTATAGTTACGTCTGTTCCCCTTGCGGAGTAGACAGAGTCAATAGTCTTGAAGAGACAAAAATGCCATGTCCAGCTGTATGGCTCAATGAAGAAAAAAGAATCCAAGGATTATTAGCCTTTCCCTTAGTCGCCTTTTACAACATCCACTCATTCATTCACTGCTCTTTCATTTGACATTTCTCCATAGGCAATTACGAACATTTGGGTTGCTCACGTCAACTTTCTAACCTTTTATACTTTTAAAACCGCCATTTTGACTATCTGTCAAAAAACGATTTATTGAATCCGCTTTTGCTATTTCGGCATACAGATTCGGTATATCCGTTTTGGTGTTACTGCGACACAAACAAACACATACATACATATGGTCACGACTATATCCCTTGCGGGGTAGACAGAGCCAACAGTCTTGAAAATACTGAATGGCCACGTTCAGCTATTTGGTTTAATGACAGAATTGAGATTCAAATAGTGACAGGTTGCTTACCCCATCACCTAAAAAAGAATCCCAAGTTTGTAGGCCTATCCCTTAGTCGCCTTTTACGACATCCATGGGAAAGTGATGGAGTGGTTCTATTTTTTATTGTATTGGTGCCGGGAACAAACACGACAAATTGATATCACTCCTCTTTTATGGCGGCGGTTCAAAAAAACTACAAACGTGATTGTTGTACCTGCACTGTCGTGTCGTGATTAGAATGCTTATTAGCATACAAAGTGGAGATAAAATTCTTCGTGCAATGGCGCATTATTTATACTATCTAATTCAGAAGTGTTTAAAAGTACGTAAACCTTTTTTAATAGACAATTATACTGTAGAATTCATCGTAGATCTTTCCTCATACATACATACATAGGTATAATCAGGTCTATATCCCTTGCGGGGTAGACAGAGCCAACGCTCTTGAAAAGACTGAAAGGCCACGTTCAGCTGCATGGTATAATGATGGAATTGAGATTCAAATAGTGACAGATTGCTAGCCCATCGAGTACAAGAATCTTAAGTTTAGTAGCGTTTCCCTTAGTAGCCTTTTACGACATCCATGGGGATGGTAACCATGAATCTCGTAAAAACAAATTTAAAATGATCAGTGAAAGCCAAAACTAACGTGCATTGACTAAAATAAAGAATACCTTCTTGTAATAGTTGGGGTCTTAAATAAAGGAAATTTAAATAAAATAAAATAATTAAATTAATGACGTCCTGGTAAAGGGTCACGTCAAGAGTATCCTAAACCGAGGAGTTTGCATGAAGAGAGTTATGAATGTGGATGAAGCGAAGGAAGTGTGTAGAGATCGTGGCAAGTGGAAAGAGGTAGTTTCTGCCTATGTATGTTTGTTGAGTTCAAGGTTACCTTTAGCCAGCGTTTTGATCAACGTGACTGAAGCAAAATATGTATGCAAACGAAATTTATAAAAAAAAATAACAACCATTGTCGGAAAATATTGCAAAAAATACACCCTCTAATGTGACTTTAATGGATTTCATATCATCATATTCAAAGGTTTTACTCTGAATAGAGTTAATGTTGAACGTTTAAGTACATACATACATACATATAATCACGTCTATATCTCATGCGGGGTAAATAGAGCCAACAGTCTTGAAAATACTGATAGGCCACGATGCTGTTTGGCTTACTGATAGAATTGAGATTCACATTAAAGTACTCCTAACAAGTACTTAAGTATTCTTAAGTGCCGTGTGGTCCCAAAATAAAAAGTAATAGAACCACTCCATCTCTTGCTCATGGATGTCATAAAAGGCGACTAAGGGATAGGCCTATAAACTTGGGATTCTTCTTATAGGTAATGCTAGCAACCTGCCACTATTTGAATCTCAGTTCTATCATTAAGCCTAACAGCTGAACGTGGCGTGTGAGTATTTCAAGACTGCTTGCTCTATCTACCCCGCAAGGGGTATCGACGTGATCAAATGAATGAATAAAGTAATATATAGCATACATACATATACATATATAATCACGCCTAAATCCCTTGCGGGGTAGACAGAGCCAACAGTCTTGTAAAGACTGAAAGGCCACGTTCAGCTATTTGGATTTAAGATAGAATTGAGATTCAGATAATGACAGGTTGCTAGCCCATCGCCTAAAAGAAGAATCCCAAGTTTATAAGCCTACCCCTTAGTCGCCTTTTACGACATCCATGGGAGAGATGGAGTGGTCTTATTCTTTTTTCTATTGGTGCCGGGAACCACACGGCTCTATAATACAGAAACATATTTATTTATATTTCACAGGAATATTAATTGATATAGTATAGTTAGTTCGTAACAATTAATTACTTAGTAAGTATTTCATGACAATATCAGTGTAATACATGTAATGGAACAAATTAATGGTTCAATCAAGCAGAGTTCCATTTGTCCTTCACGATCAGATATGAGACTTAATATACAAAAAGCTTTCTATATGAATTACTGATTGTCAATCTAAATATACAAAAGAGGTCATTGACTGACTGATTGAATGACATTTGGGTCTATTGATTAAAATATTTCATTATGTGCCGTGTGGTTCCCTGCAACATTAGAAAAATAAATAGGACCACTATTTCCCATGGATGTCGTGAAAGGCGACTAAGGGATTGGCTTATAAACTTGGGATTCTTCCCTTAGGCGATGGGCCAGCAACCTGTCACTATTTGAATCTCAATTCTATCATAAAGCCTAACACCTGAACTGACTGGCCTATCAGTCTTTACAAGACTGTTGGCTGTGTCTACCCGCAAGAGATATAGACGTGATTATATGTATGTATGTTTTTCTTATGTGATTTAGGGGTGTACTAAGATAGGGTTTTAAGAAATTCACGCGGAATGGAAATTAATAAGATCTAAAGTAAAGATCTTATTAATTTCCTAGTTTTTATGAGTAAACCTCTATAATTCAGTAAAATTTTGTGAATAATATAAATAAATTTATTGTTATTTATTAATTCGGCCTCTGTGGCGCAGCAAATAATAATGGACGTAGACAAATAAAAAATACTGATAGACAAACGCACTACTTGACCATCAATATTTTTTATTTTACTCTATTAAGAACAGCGATCTTTTCAATGGCTTTTCATTCCGGCACATCTGCAGCACTAAGAATGCCTATTTTAAATTTCCAAGTCGCTTCGTCATAGTAGAAATGTTCGTGGAGTAATGCGAATCTCGAAATGAGACCGTGAAGTTGTATTGAGACACACTGATAAGATGATTGGTGAATAATATTTAAAACAATTAAGAATGGAACACATATAAAAATATAAAAAAATGTGGATGAGTATAAAATGAATCGAAAAAACTGATTTAATTCTATATTCATACATATAGATCCCATGCGAGGAAGACATAACCAACAGTCTTGAAAAGACTGAAAGGCCACGTTCAGCTATTTGGCTTTAAGATAGAATTGAGATTTATATAGTGACAGGTTGCAAGCCCATTGCCTAAAGGAAGAATCCCAAGTTTATAAACCTATCCCTTAGTCGTACGACATCCGTGGGGAAGAGATGGAGTAGTCCTATTCTTTTTTCTATTGTTGTCGGGAACCACACGGCACTATTACACGGATTATTTATAGTCCTCATCATTTTTCATCGAAGTATGAATGCGTGCATCGAATCATGGAAGCGGTAGTAGTTATAATTAGATTTAAGTAATGTGACGTCAATAAATGTATCCAAAATCATGAAAGTAAATCTATTCTTTTCTATTCTATCGATTATCTTCGATAAAATAATAATTTGATAACGTTAAAAAAAATATTTTACCGAAGACGATCGTAACAATAACGTTATTGTTGTCCAATCTTCACGTCCGTATGTCACAAGCAGCGTCTGCCATCACTCCCAGGACATTTGGTTTGCTTTAATATAATTAGTTGGACTAACTTGAGGACAGGATAAAGCAAGTTCCCTTGGGAGTGGTGTATTATTTAATTATTGTGTAGACTGAATCTCTGATCAATTATTAAGTGAATTAAATAACTCATGTGATTACATACATGTCATCACATCTTTATCCCTTGCGGGGTAGACAGAGCCAACAGTCTTGTAAAAGACTGAAAGGCCGCTGTTTGGCTTTTTGATAGAATTGAGATTCAAATAGTAACAGGTTGCTAGCCCATCGCCTAAAAAAGAATCCCAAGTTTGTAAGCCTAACCCTTAGTCGCCTTTTACTACATCCATGGGAAAGAGATGGAGTGGTCCTATTTTTTTTTTGTATTGGTGCCAGGAACTACACGGCACTGATTATAATTATCACCAATTATTTATTAACTTGGCTGAATTAAATAACTCATATGATTACTCATGTGATTAGAGTAATGAGTGTAGAGGAAACGGGAGAGGTCTGTTAGGATCGTAGCAAGTGGAATTCCATAGTCTCTGCCTACCCCAATGGGAAACAGGCGTGATGGTATGTATGTGATTAAAGTAATCCTAATGCTAAATGTTAGTTTACTAAGAAAAAATGTAAATGAACACACAAGACTGTTGCAATACACACATACATATTTGTATAAAATCACGTCTGTGGCGACATCTTTTCGTCACAAGTCACAACAGTTAATCACGCGACGCTATCACCCAATAAGAGCGGAGAGTCTAAATCGCGCAAGCAAAGATTTTACGGATTGGAGAATATGTACAATCTCCGACACAACGTACCATCTAGTCTGGCGGAAGATTTTACTTATTAGATAGAACTTTATTTATTTATTTGTTAGTACATCAAGGAAAATAAGAATAAAACTTTGTGGCGGTCGACCACGAATCATCGCTCCAGCTACACGTCTATATCCTAGATTGGGTAAGTCAGGTTCCTGTTTTATATCAACCCAAGTTTAAGTTAACTTTTGTTACTTTTGTCATTTTAATTTGTGATCATAACAAAAATAAATCTTAATTAACTTCGACGGCAAATTTAATTTGAATTATTAAAGGATGTTCAAATCAAATCAATCTTCAGATGCTGTACACGTCTTGAGCAATTTCCCTTGCTTCCTTGCCAGATTTTTATGACGTGAAGTGGAAGGAAGGCCCTCGGGACGCCGTGGCGGGAATAACAATGGCGGTGTATTTTTTTTTAATTTTAACTTCGCTGTGGCGAAGACGTTGAGGCTATGCGGATTTGTGAGCTGCGGGATTAAGCGTCCTCATACGTGACGGGTTAGAATTACAAATAATTATATTTAGAAGGAGATAGATAGATAGATAGACTCTTTATTGAACTATAAGAAAAAGAAAAAAAAGGTTCTTGAGAGAAGATTATTTTTAACCTGCATTAACTATTTATTACCTAACTAGGTATATACCTTAGCATGGCCCTTAGCCTAACTAACATAATGCCTGTTTCGCTGCAGGATTTTTCGCTTCAGCTTCACCTTGATCTGACCTTTAGACAGGACGTCCTCGATTTAATCAAGGTACATATTACCTTTTTATTCCTGGACCTTAAAGCAACGCTTAACATGAAGAATAATCATATGTCTCTTGTTTGTCCAGATATAGCCTTCCACCGCAGCATTATAGGTACATTTTCATTTCTTGAAATTACGAATACATTCTACTAATATTATAAATACGTAAGTATGTAAGTATGGATGTTTGTTACTCTTTCACGCAACACCTACTGAACCGATTACGATGAAATTTGGTATGTGGGTAGCTGAAAACCCAGAATAACATATAGGCTACTTTTTATCCCAGAGTTTTATAGATTGATAGGATTTCCATGCAAACGAAGTAGCTGGCGGCATCTAGTTAAAAATACTGTTGAAAATATCGAAAAAAATAATAACAGTATGGTGTAGAAAATATTTTAATATCAAACTCGTACGGTCAAGCACTGAAAACATGGTAATTTTTTTAACTGGCAAAAGAACACAGCGTTGTAAAATGTAATGCAATTGAGAGCACTTGTGCCGAGCCCCATAAAAACGCGAAAACACGCCCTTAATGAGCAATTAGTCGACATGTGTCCGCTAATTCCCGGCTTATGGCCATATATTCCCATTGAAGCCCCGTTGGGAATCTGAATTTACAAATTTAAATAAATACACATTTTATTTTACATGACAAAGAAAGTTTTAGATTAGGCCAAAGTATATCTGCAGCTGAATCCGCCAACCGAACTTAATTGCTAGACGTGATAGGTTATAGGTACAAGTAATCGCTTATAACCCTTGGCCACTTTGAGGAGCTAATCTTTAATACATTAAAAAAAATACTTTACTATTTCATTCGTTTGATTCACTGATCTAATCGGTTCGATTATTTTTGGGAATCATTTTCACGAGCCAAGCGGGAACGCGCCAATACATGAGATATGAATGACGCTGATTGGCCAATTTGAATTCGTACGCGCAACATTTGGGGAGCGTGAATAATTTTTAAATTTATTAAAAATATTGGATGGTCTGCTTGTGAAAATATTAACTTCTTTTTTAAAATTAAATAGTACATAAATAAAGCATTTTATATCCTCAATAACAAACTTTTTTTAAAGTACGTGTCACTCATATTTTTTATTGATCTCCTGAAAAACATGGGATTACTCGAAGTTGTAGATCGCAGGTGAAGAAACAAATAACAACAACTTTCACTGTACTTTTATGCAAATATGGAACATATTTCTTTCAATATTAAAGATCATATTGCATTAAACTATGAACTAAAAACAAATAGGGAACTCAAGCCTTTTATAAAAATTAAGTACGCAATAATACAATTTCACTTTTTTTTTTCATAAACTGTATTTACCAGCCAAATACTTCTGAAAAATAAATGGGGTGGCTTCAATGGTTGCTTATTCTATTTTCAAACGGTGACATTTGATTCTTTTACCTGCCTATGCAATTATTCTTTTCACATTAAAATAACCAATATATAATGCTGAAACGCATTTCTGTAATGTTACCCTATTTACCTAGAGATGTAGGTAGACGTGCCAAGCAATGAGAATGTATTCTAAAACTAGACGACAAACGACATACCATGTTTTATCCTATTCCTCCGTGCGTCACGGTCGACTTACAGGATCAATTTATTTTCAATTTTTCCTCGCATACGCACGTAACGCCGCCAAATTGGATGTCTCCCCGATTTAGGGGTGACGCGGGAGATTGGGAACTTTTAATTCGAAGGGTTTCCAGATAAGTGTCCTTAGGTTAAGCCGTGTGGGAAAAACGGTATCGCACATCTGCGATTGATGATTTCGACACGTGAATAAAAAGTTTTCGTCTACTAAAATTTTACTTAGGTCGTTGTCAGATATTTAAATGTGAAGAAGCCATTGTATGTATTGTATGTATATACATGTATTATTTATGCCTCTTTCCCAAATAAAAGAACAGAAAATCAGAAAAATACACTAAGGTCAAATTACATTAATGGAAATCCCCAAAGTAAAGTAAGTAAAGATGATGTCTTTATCCCTAGCGGGGTAGACCACATTCACCTGTTTGGCTTTAATTGCGATTCAAATAATGACAAGTTGCTTCTAAAAGAAGAATCGCAAGTTTATGAGCCTTCCCTTAGTCGCCATTTACAACATCCTTCAACTTGTCACGATCTCTGCATTCGTTTGTTTCTTTATCATCGAATTTTATTATAATTACTATTTTATTATTCTCACGGCTTTATTTTATAGAATAGATAGACAGTTAAAGATAGAGGCGGCAGGCGGTTCTCAACTTGGTCACGAATTATTATCAGCAACAACATAACTTGGACTTTGGAAACCGTTGAGTTACATTTAGCCACAGAGCGTGCAATTGACTGGACGTGCATCAATAGCAAAAAAATAGTTCGATTTAAAAAATATTCTGCGATGAAAATGAAAACCTATTGTTTTAAATATTGATTTGATCTGAATAAAAATCTGTTTTTGCTGTTGCGACTTGAATAATGAAACAATTAAATGTTTTAATTCATAAGTCCGCCATTGCATGTGATTTATTTATTTTATATCTATGTACTATTTTCTTGTAACTGTGTAGATTTCTATGCAGTAAAAATATTACAAACATACATACACACATACATATGGTCACGTCTATATCCCTTGCGGGGTAGACAGAGCCAACAGTCTTCAAAAGACTAAATGGCCACGTTCAGCTATTTAGTTTAATGATAGAATTGAGACTCAAATAGTGGCATATTGCTAACCCATCGCTTAAAAAAAATCCCATGTTTGTAAGCCTATCCCTTAGTCGCCTTTTACGACATTCATGGGAAAGAGATGGAGTGGTCCTATTCTTTTTTGTATTGGTACCGGGAACCACACGGCACAATTACAAACACATATTACAAACAAATAAACAAACAAAAATCTGTTTTTGGAAACATTTCTCGATCATTTGAAAATATTTGATCGCAATTACTATAATAGTATTGGGGAGTCCAGATTAACTAATTTGAGTGGCAAATACGCACTCTTGTTGGAACAAAAGACATTTCAAATTAACTCTATGGCTAAAACAGACGTCCTAAGTTCGACAGATGTCTACGCTATGTCTAACTTCACAGAACAAGATGCGCCTACTAAGCGGCAGCTAGGGTTGTGGAGCTGATACTTATAACTATAGAAGCAATTGAAACTAATAACGAAATCGCTGTTCTAACGACGTTTAAAGTTAACAATAATGTTATTGTGTAAAGTTAGATTATATAGTAATTATTAATTACATACATACATGTTTGCGGGTTAGATAGACTCTGCCAACAGTCTCTAAAATACTGATAGGCCATAAGCTGTTTGGCTTTATGGTAGAATTGAGATTCAAATAGTGACAGGTTGGTAGCCCATCGCCTTTAAGAAGAATCCCAAGTTTATAAGCCTATCCCCTATTCGCTTTTTACGACATTCACGGGAACGAGACGGAGTGGTCGTATTCTTTTATTGGTGCCGGGTACCACACGGCATAAATTATTAGTAAGAATAGTAATAAGTTAGATTGATTATTTAGTATTACGAATTGATGCTTATACGGGGGATAATTGGGAACACAATATCACGAGAAAATCTGCACATTCAGGCGACTGAATGTGCAATCATGATCCAAGTTAGGTTAGGTATCCCTATCCAAAATGCCGTGTGGTTCCCGGCGCCAATACAAAAAAGAATAGGACCACTCCATCTCTTTCCCATGGATGTCGTAAAAGGCGACTAAGGGATAGGCTTATAAACTTGGGATTCTTCTTTTAGGCGATGGGCCACCAACCCGTCACTATTTGAATCTCAATTCTATCATTAACCCAAACAGCTGAACGTGGCGTATCAGTCTTCAAGACTGTTGGCTCTGTCTACCCCGTAAGGGATAAAGACGTGATCATAATGTATGTATGTATGTACAAAATTGCGCAGCACAACACATACGGACCATGGTTGAACAGCACTGTACAAGCAGAAATTCATTCATATTGTAAAAACGTGTTCAGATGGAAGAGGCTTCGTGTTAAAACTTGACTACTAAGAATAGGGTTCACAGGACTTATCTTCAAAGATGTGAGGATACAACCGAGCCTGTAAGAGGATGATGATGTGATCGAAATCTATATAGGTATTATAATGAAAAATTATTTTATTACTGACCGACTAACTGATTGAGAGACAACGCACAAACCAAACCGCTGGATCTAGAACCTTAAAATTTAGGTTTCTTATCTAAGAGAGGATTTCCCGACATTAAGAAATTTGTTTAATATAGGCAGAGTAGCGGGCGTTTCCTAGTCTAATTAATACGTCACCGGTTAAATAGAGTGAACTGGCCACTACACTGAAACAGGCAAACTAAAGCGTAAATAAAAAAAAATAAACAACAAAAAAGGTCGTAACAATCAAACTACCAACATAAGAGTATTTACCCGAGGCAAGAGTCATCCATCTTTAGTTGTTGTTCTATAGACAGGCCATTATAGGAACTGCCAACACTCCGAAATAAACGGGCCGATAGTAAAAAAAACTTTTAACTACCCAAGTTTTCACATCCCCTTGTTTCTTGTTTGCGATTTAACGACTACGCCTTGGTGGGATTATCTCCGATACTCATTTGTTATACGTTTCTGTTAGTTTAAAAGTAAGCTATCTGGGTATTGGTCAATGTGCAGACGTTTTCAATTTAGTTTGACCGGCCTGATTTTTGCTAGATTAGATATTATATTTTTATTATTACAGACATACATACATACACATAATAACGTCTATATCCCTTGCGGGGTAGACAGAGCCAACAGTCTGGAAAAGACTGAAAAGCCACGTTCAGCTGTATAAGGCAATAGAGATTCTTATAGTGACAGGTTGCTAGCCCATTGTCTACAAGAATAATCCCAAGTTTATAATTACCCTTAGTCGCCTTTTATGACATCCACATGGATAATAAAGTGGTCCTATTCTAAAGCGCCGAAAACCACACGGCAATATTTTTATAATTTTTTATATTTATTCAATCGCAAGAACAGTCCAAGTCAGAGACAAAAAAAAAAGTAAACGAACTTCTAACACTTCTATTTCCATTCACTAGGACCATAGGTAGTTATAAAGTAAGCTAGTCTTAATGCCAGGACTATGATTGATGACAGGCCTTCCAAAATCAGATCAAAAAGATGATGAAAACTAGCTAGAAATGTCATTAAAATCCGTTACAACTTCGCCCTCGAAATTAAAAAAAAAACACTTTTTTTAACAGATGCCATTTATCAAAGATCTATAAATTTCCAAGGAAAGCCAGGTCGGCCGCTTATAGCCTATAACTCAACCGAATAAACCTGATACTGCCACAAAGTGCGCGGTGCGCTAAATTAGCAAGACACAACTAAATGCATAAATTCATTAAAACTTTGCGGGTCTGCGTGATCTATAGGTTGTTGTTAGAATTTAGAATACATTGTGGATTTGCGTGATGATATATTACAACTGTCGTGTTTGCATCTAGTAATAGATGTAATACGTTGTCTCGCTCACACAAGTCGGTATCACAAATGTCAAGTTGACAGTGACAGTTGCGTGCGAACGTCAATCGCAGACGGACGTGTACTGATACTTGGTGTGGTATTGAGCCGTTGATTGTGAGCAGTACAAATATCAGGTGTTTTACAATAGCCGCATTTATATTTCATAATTTTAAAGTCGCATTTCGTTTAAAATAATTGAGCGTTTAAATCGGCAACAAAGTTCAGTTTGTTACTGCTTCTGCTTTGCTTTGGAAGCGGCAGTAAATTTAGTTTTAAGTAATTCGTGTGTCGTCAATCAAAGTTGTGAAAAACCAAAAGATATGACAGTTACTAAGTGATGTTGAAATGTAGCATAAAAATGAATAAAAATTTTCAATTTGAATTGCTCTTTTCAAGTAACACAATTTTAATATACACATTTGTTATTTAGTGCCTTTATTCTTCTTTCAATTCTGGTCCATTTTAAGACATTTATCTTTTCACTTTGTTCGGTCTGCGGCGTCTTTCCTTTTATTTATTACTAGTTGTGCCCGCGACTTCGTCCGCGTGGAATAGTTATTTTGGGCATCATTGAAGCCCTCAAGGATGAATAAATTTTCCCGTTTATTTTTTACATTTTCCATTATTTCTTCGCTCCTAATAGTTGCAGCGTGATGTTATATAGCCTAAAGCCTTCCTCGACAAATGGTCTGTTCAACACAAAAGTATTTTTTTATTTCGAACCAGTACATAGATCCTGAGATTAGCGCGTTCAAACAAACAAACAAACTCTTCAGCTTTATAATATTAGTACAGACTAGCTTATAGTTAGTTGCACATAGTTTTTCTCGCTCTTTCATTACTTGCGCGAATTTTGTGCCACTTACAAAAGAATATAGGTTAGGTTTAGCATTATCTCACGGGAACAATAGTTTTTTCCGGGACGAAATACACCCTATATCCATTTAATTATACCTACCTATATATGCAAATTTCAAGACGATTGGTTTAGGAGATAAAGTGTTAAGAGACAAAGAAATAAACTTACTTTCGCATTTATAATATTAGTTGGAATGTACGTACATCAAGTAAGAAACACAACAAGACCTTAGACTAAAGAAAAATTTTGTAGGTACTACTTATTTGTAAATAAATTTCTTTCAATAGTAACTTTTGTTTCTCATCTCCACTATTTTTACAATTCACAAAAATTTATTAACTATTTGTACGCGATAAAACATTTATAATTTCAACGTTTCCAATTTACATTGGATATAAGTGAGTGAAATTGTATAAAATTGAAAAATGTGATTCGCGCGCACCAAAGAGTGGAAGTCTTCAACAATTCTACGAGTATTCTGCCTTTGCAACAATACAACTTTGCATTGGAAAGCTGCACAGTGTCTGGTAGCATTTACACCGTAACGTACAACAACGACATTTCGTCACGTCTTTATCCCTTGCGGGGTAGACAGAGCCAACAGTCTCGAAAAGACGGGCCACGTTGATGACGTATAGCTTCATGATGGAATTGAGATTCAAATAGTGACAGGTTGCTAGCTCGTCGCCTAAAAGAGGAATACCAAGTTTATAAGCTTATGCCTTAGTCGCCTTTTACGACATCTATAGGAAAGAGATGGAGTGGTCCTATTCTTTTTTTCTATTGGTGCCGGGAACCACAAAGCACCAATTGTTAAAGATTATCTATTAATTATTTATGTACATACATATGGTCACGTCTACATCCCTTGAGGGGTAGACAGAGCCAACAGTCTTAAAAAGACTAAATGTCCACGTTCAGCTATTTGGCTTAATGATAGAATTGAGATTCAAATAGTGACAGGTTGCTAGCCCATCGCCTTAAATGAATCCCAAGTTTGTAAGCCTATCCCTTAGCCGCCTTTTACGACATCCATGGGAAAGAGATGGAGTGATCCTATTCTTTTTTGTATTGGCGCCGGGAACCTCACGGCACTATGATATGTTGATAAGTTTAATTTGAGCAAGAACTTCGGTGGTCAAATCCGAAGGTGCTCGTTTAAAATACGCTATGCGCATGAGGTACTGGTTCAAATCCCAACTCGGCCATGTACCAATGACAATTGAAGAAGTTATATATATTAGTTTGAATACTAACCGATGCTCTTACGACGAGGGAAAAGATTGTGAGGAGTAAACCTGCATATTCGTGCAATTGGATGTGTATGTGTAGCCATGATCTGAAACGGGTTTTTTTTTAATTAATTTTATTTGTTTTATCTTTAGGTTTATTTTGTCACATATGTTTTAAGTCTTTCTTTATCTTTCTAGTTTGTTTGCAATTTGATACAATTCAAACCAGTTGGCTAATGTTTTACTTGTTTTGAAGTCACAAATCGTCGGGGATAGTTCAAAGCCGCGTAACTAGCATTGGATAATTTCGCATATATGACAAATGTAGCCATTTTAAGTTTTCGCGGGCAATTCACGCAAAATCTTGATAGACTGCCACCGACTTGAAACGAGTTCATTTCGACCAAGAGACACATTACTAATTACTTTTTGTGTAAAAATGAGCTTAAAATTAATTGAATTAATAAAGTTATTAAGTTTTAAACTTCCCCTGTAAAACTGGATCTGTTGCAGATACGCATCTTTTACGTATGGTAGATTCGCGGATTTGCACTATCCCCGATGAAATGGTTTATGACTGATACTGGTTTAGTTTCACCTGTAAGGTCAGGTGGGCTTTGCTTTGTGTAAGAACCTGACTCACGCAGTCCAGTATCCATGGCATACGAGCTCCTCTCCAGAGATTTTAAATAAATAAATATATACGGGACAAATTACACAGATTGAGTTAGCCTCGAAGTAAGTTCGAGACTTGTGTTACGAGATACTAACTCAACGATGCTATATTTTATAATACATACTTATATAGATATACATCCAAGACCCAGGCCAATCAGAAAAAGTTCTTTTCTCATCAAGCCCTTGCTGGGATTCGAACCTGGGACCTCCGGTGTAACAAACAAGCGTACTACCGCTGCGCCACAGAGGCCGTCAAAATTTTATTTACATTTTTAACTATTGCTAAGGTTACTTCCGTGTGATAGGCATCCATCCGAGGCGAATATTCAAGGCATCTTTGAATGTTTCCGCTGAAGGGTACAGATGTCGGCCGACAACCCATTTTGCTGGAAAAAAGAAAATATTTTCATTTTCCACGCAGATCTTCATGATTTTCTGCAGATAAATAGAAGTAGGTCTCGTAGGCAATGAGCTTTGAATGCTGTTGCGAGTTTTTTTTTAGTTTATCCTGCTGCAAAAAAGAGGGTTATGTGATAATGTAAAAAAAGCGCGTAATAATAAAGCAAACCGCCATCTATTAGAACAAAAACAAAAATAAAGTTTCATAAGATTGAACAAAAGAATAATCAGAACTGCATTATCTTAATCTATCTGTAGCGGGAACTATGATTCGGCTCGACCGCCACCAAAGGGAAGATCTTCCGCCAGGCTAGGTGTTATGCCTGGGGAACCGCGCGACAGACGATGTTGTGTCGGAGGTTGTATATATAGCTCCAATCCGTGAAATCTCTCTCTCTCTCTCTCGTGACTGATAGCGTCGCGTGATTATATTTTTTTATTTTTGTGACTTGTGGCGTACAGATTTCGCCACATACCTTTTGCGAAAACAAAATATATATATATGTAAATTTATATCATTATATAAGGGACCTTAACTCCGAAGTTACCTTGGGCGCCTACGTACACTCGCAATCAGAACTTTTTCTTAAAAACTTACCCGCTTCAAGATACGACTGTCCAACTTTTACCATAACGAGTTTTGTTAAAAACTCTTTTATTCCCATTGTACTTGGGAACTTGGTTCCAGCATTTTATAAATGGAAAATTGTCACAGGGAGCTTTAAGGTTGAGTAAATAAGTATTATTTATCGGTGATCTATGGGGCGAATCTTATTGCCCTGACCAAAAAGGACGGTGGTATACGCCCCATTGCTGTAGGGTCTACGTTCAGACGGTTAGCTGCTAAAGTGTGCGTTCGGCTCACTCGCCATAAATTACAAAATCTTTTTGAGCCCGTACAGGTTGGTTTCGGCACACGTGGAGGGTGTGAAGCTGCAGTGCATGCCGTGCGCACCTTTACTCATTCCAATATGTGCGAAGTTCTTTTAAAACTAGATGTCAAAAACGCCTTTAATTCGGTCAACAGGGATACCTTGCTGAATGAAATTAAATTGCATGTTCCGGAATTGTACAACTTTTTACTACAATGCTACCATACTCCATCAAAATTAGTACACAAATATAATGAGATTGATTCGGCCACGGGTTGTCAGCAGGGTGATCCCCTCAGTCCAGCTATTTTCAGTTTGGCAATTAACTCAATAATTCACGGTTTAAATTCAAAATTAAACGTATGGTACCTTGATGACGAAACCCTAGGTGGAGACTTTAAAACAGTTTTGAAAGATTTAATTGATATAAAAAACAAGTTCTCTAATATTGGTCTGGAATTAAATTTTGATAAATGTGAATTATATATTTCTGAAACTTTAAATACATCTTTGGCATCTCAAATTATTCAAAATTTTAATAACATAGCCCCTAATATTAAAATTTTGACAAAAGATAGTCTCTACCTACTTGGTTCACCGATATTTGATGAGGCCATACCTTCCCTTCTTAGTAAATCAATTTCAAAATTCACTGACTATTCGGACCGCCTCACCAAAATTAGCAGTCACTCTGCGTTATTCGTTCTAAAATTCTGTTTATTCATACCAAAATTAACTTACCTGCTCCGTTGTTGCCATATTTGGAAATACCCCACTTTGGTCCAACCTATTGATCAACTTTTAAAAAATAAAATTGAATTAATACTCAACATAAGTTTTGGCGAAGAGGCATGGACCCAAGCCTCCCTTCCAATTAGGAATGGAGGCTTAGGAATCCGAAAAATTTCTTGTGTAGCCCTGCCGGCTTTCTTGTCCTCTATCCACAGCACATCTAATCTCGTAGGTAATATTCTTAAGGTCCCTGCGACTACAAACTACGAGATTGCGTGCTTGGATGAGGCCACAAATGCCTGGCTAACCGGACCGAGTCCAAATCTTCCCTCCAAGCTACAAAGCCAAAGGGCCTGGGATTCCATTTCTTCTAATTTTATTTTCAGTTCTCTTTTAGAAAATTCCTTTAGCAGAGATAGGGCTAGACTATTAGCCGTGT
The DNA here is from genome assembly GCF_032362555.1 of Amyelois transitella. Taxonomy (NCBI): domain Eukaryota; kingdom Metazoa; phylum Arthropoda; class Insecta; order Lepidoptera; family Pyralidae; genus Amyelois; species Amyelois transitella. Next base: position 1,616,110 of record NC_083515.1, read on the forward strand.
CCAGACCAGAGTCCGGACATTGGCTTCATGCCTATCCATCTCCTGCTTTAGGAACTTTTCTAAATCCCCTAACTCTTCGCGTGGCTGTCGGTCTCAGAGTCGGGGCTGAAGTCTGTGTGGACTACAGCTGTGCCTCTTGTGGGGTTTCTGTTGATCGCCTAGGTCACCATGGTCTTGCCTGCTCCTCGGGTGCCGGCCGCCAATCCCGCCATGCTGCTCTCAATGACATCCTGAGACGGGCGCTTGTCAGCGCCGACGTCCCCGTGGCCCTTGAGCCCCAGATCGTGCGAGACGATGGCAAGCGCCCCGACGGGATGTCATTGATACCCTGGCGCACGGGTCGCGCGCTGGTCTGGGACGCCACTTGCGCAGATACGCTGGCGGCGTCCTACCTCCCTGCGACCAGTAAACAGGCTGGTGCGGCGGCGGACGCCCGGGAGCGCTTCAAGACCAATAAATACAGTTGTCTTGGCACCCAGTACGAGTTCGTACCGTTTGGTGTAGAGACACTTGGTCCTTGGGGCAAGGGCGCGCGGGAGCTCCACAAGGCGCTCAGCAAACGCCTGAGGGAGGCAACAGGAGACCCTCGCGCGGGCAGCTTTCTTGCGCAGCGTATTGCTATTGCAATACAGCGCGGGAATGCTGCCTGCGTGATGGGAACCCTTCCTAGGGGTCAAAATTTAAACAATAATGTTTTTGGCTTGTAATTTAGAATAGTTTTTTTTTATTATTATAAAATAATTAATATTAGTTTAAATCATTTAATTAGGTATATTTATTATTAGTACTTTTCTGATTAATTATAAACAATTGTATGTAATATTTATAAACAAATAAAATCTCCTTATTTGTTATATCTTTATAGTATTATTTTATCTTGCGTGCACTACCTTAGACCCCATCTTGTTTGCTATTAAGAAGACTGCAAGCGCTCATATTTTCTAGAAATATATAATACTAGAGGCCACCTGTGTCTTCGTCTACGTGAAATCAATCCCGCGAGAATTTCGGGATACAAAGTAGCCTATGTGTTATTCTGGATCTTCAGCTACCTACATACCAAATTTCATCGTAATCGGTTCAGAAGTTTTTGCGTGAAAGAGTAACAAACATCCATACTGACATCCTGACATACTCACAAACTTCCGCATTTATAATATTAGTAAGATATAATATAACTCTTTATTGCACCATAAGAGAAAAACATACAAAACAGAAACAAGCACAGATTCGAATCCCACCCTGGCATTTACCAATATTTTCGAAGTTTTGTACATTAGTTTGAATACTAACCGATGCTCTTACGGTGAGGGAAAACATCGGGTTAGGTTCCCCTACAAATAGTTGCGGAAGGCAGACGGGAGTGGCTTAAGGTAAAAACCTGACTCACCCAACCCAGGATCCATGGTCAAGGGCATACCCCGGCCTACAGAGTGGCAAATGAGGATACAGCTAGTCTATTATATGTTGATAAGTTTAATTCGGGCTAGAGCTTTGGTGGTGGAATCAGAAGGTGCCCGTTTAAAATACGCTATGCGCATAAGGAACAGGTTCAAATCCCACTTCGGCCATGTACCAATGACAATAATTGAAGAAGTTATGCATATTAGTTTGAATACTAACCGATGCTCTTACGGCAGGGGAAAACATTGTGAGGAGGAAACCTAATAAGCGCGACTAAAGCCAGGAGAAAGACGAAGGTCCAATGGGAACTCGCTCCCATGAATGTGACAAGTGTGACCTAGACGAAAGTAGATAAAAGAATATGAGTTTTGTCTTAACTTTCTCGCCGTGGGAATAAAGTTGAAACCTACAATGTAAGCTTAAATAACTCGAATTTGTTTTGTTGTTAAAATAATTTGTTTTGGGGCTTTTTTGAGAATTGTATTTCCTCTTAAATAAATTTATAGTTTACATTTATTTCTTTAAGAGGAAATACAATTCTAAAAAGTAAGTACAATATTTAATGTAATTATTATACTTACTTTTTGGAACAATAACTTGATGTTAAAACCATTTCATCACTAAAAACAATATCATGACAAAAAAATGTGAAATCCCAGTTGACCCTAAATCGAAAAGATCAATGGTCATTTAAATTGTGCGTGGGTGGAGCAAAATTACGAATGATTCGATTTGCATTCGAATAATTGGCATCGATGAATCGATAAATCCAGTTACATGGCCAGTAATTCTATTTACCCCGTGTCTTTCCCCTGGGCCACACGAAACAGTGAAACTCAAATAATTAGCCTACCTGCCTAATTGTATGAGTTTCACTGTGTATACTATTAACTATATGGTGATCTCTAATTGAAACGTGTAGGTGTTTAATTGTTACAGAATATAAATTTAATTTGGTGCAAAATAATTTAATTTAGTTTATTTTGTTTACCCTTGGCTCTGTTGCGGCAGGGGATATAAACTCGATCCGAACTACATGTAGTATGGATGTATGTAAAATCTGTAACGACTTTCTTATTATGATTTGTATGGTTAGAAATAATTATGTCGTTCTTAAATAGGTATTTTAAGTAATTTACTGGTTGACTCTATAATAAATAAATAAATATATACAGGACAATTTATACAGATTGAGTTAGCCTCCAAGTAAGACTTGTGTTACGAGATACTAACTCAACGATACTATATTTTTTAATTAATACTTATATAGATAAACATCCAAGACCCAGGCCAATCAGAAAAAAATCTTGTCTCATCATGCTCTGGCCGGGATTCGAACCCGGGACCTCCGGTATCATAGACAAGCGTACTACCGCTGCGCCACAGAGGCCGTTAAACAAATATCTCCATACCTGATTTGATATTACTTAGGTTTTACATATTATGGCGTGATTTGGAAAATAAATACGATTAGCTGTTTACTACTATAAATATGATAAAAAAAATTGTATTTTTTTTTCGTAAACCCATAAAAGCCAAGAAGAATTTCCCGCCAACAAAGCACAATAGCTCTTTAGCGGACTACTTAATTGAGCCTTCCCCAAAGACAAAGGCCAAAAAAGCGAGTAAAGTCGGGGGAACTCACAACAAACAGGCCAACCGCATCCAGCTAACTTTTGCATAACAAAAACAACATGATATTTGGCAAAAAGAAGGCGCTCGCGACCGGTAAATACCAGTTTTTGCCGGATTAAGCCGGACCGAGGCGGATATACAAACACAGTATATGAGAATTTACCGCCGTTGTATGCAAAGCGAAGTTGCAGAGTTTTTAAGTGAGGATTAAAAGCGAGCTCTCGTGTGGAAGGAAACTTTTGTTATAAGCGCGAGAGGGTTTCGTGAGGCGTCTGTTGACATTAGGGGAATTATTAATTTCAGTTTAGGAGGTCTTGTTTGGCTAATCTTGAAACACTCGACGATAGTACTGCTAACTTTGCTCAAGGTCACATTAATTCATATTTAAAATCACTCTTAATTCCCGGAGGGGTAGGCACTACATCGTTAAAAAGACATACTAATAGATTCGTCTAATTGACAGATATAATTCAATTACAGTCACATTAGTCTTAGGTATTTTGATTTATAGGCATGGAGAATATAAATTTTCAAAGGTATCTCAAAATACTTACCCTAAATGTTAAGTTAAAGGGAACAAATAAAGGTCGTCGTAAAACAAGAGCGAGGCATGAATTGCAGAGTTGCCGTCGAATGCCGTTCGTTTGTTGAATGCGAATTAGAAGCGGTTTGAATTTTAAAACGCGTTTAATGCCTAGTTTACATGGAGATTTTTATAAGTGCATTTATTTTTTTATTAGTGTCAAGATTAATTTATTTATACTTGGATCACAGTCATAATCATTTTTTTTATTGCCCCAGCAGGATGCCAGGTGGATGATGATAATTTTAATAATCTATGTCTATGTAAATGTGAAAGGTGTTTGTTTATTTGTTCTTCACGTCAAAACCACTGAGCCGGTCTCCATGAAATGTGGCATACATATAGTGTAGACATGTACAGGTAATAAAACGAACTGTACACGCGGGCGAAACTAGTGCTATATATAGTAGTAGTAGTAGTAGTAGTAGTAGTAGTAGTAGTAGTAGCTAGTGTCTATATCCCTTGCGGGGTGGACAGAGCCAACAGTTTTGAAAATACTAATAGACCACGTTCAGTTGTTTAACTAAATGATAGAAATGCGATGCAAATAGTGACAGGTTGCTAGCTCATCGCCTAAAAAAGGAATCCCAAGTTTATAAGCCTATCTCTATTTTTTTCTTATAATTGGATATATAAATATTTTCTCATACTTACTTTTAAAAAATGTAGACGTACCTTTACGAGGTGTCATCAAGCTATAAGCTCTATTCCTTTCTTACTATGAACCAACGATTATTTTATCCAGAAATAATTATAATATATTATACTTGTTACACGAGTAACTGGTACTTAGTTGCTACAATAGTGTAGCGAAGGCAGAATGACTTTCATGTTTTCTTTGGCATGTAAATTTCGAATACAATTTTCCGATTTTACGGTGTTGTATCTCAGAAAAATCTTAACTTCGGCTGTAAATAAAAAGAAACCGTGCCTTTATTACATTTAATAGAAAATTGGATTATTTGTTAACCCTTTCGTATTATCGGGGCCCGGGTATAAACTATTTTTAATGTTAACTTTATTGGACTAAAACTGAACTTAGCATTTCAGTCTTTTCAAGAATCTTGGCTCTGTCTACCCCATCAACGATAAAGGAGGCATGATAAATGTATGTATGTTAGTGGACTCTAGGATCCAAAGGTGCTCTCATGAGCATTTGCCATTCTGAAATTAATATTACCTTTACAAGACAAATTATTTACTAAATACATATAATCACGTCTTTTCCCTTACGGAGTAGACAGAATCAACTGTCTTGATGAGAGTGCAATGCCACGTTCAAGTTCAGCGACATGGCTTATAATGACAAATTATTACTTACTTTTAGTCATCATAAATTTTTTATTTCATTTTAAAAAGTTTGTCATTTTTTTTTTCATTTATTGAACCTTTTCATTATACGAAACCCAATTATTTTTCACCCAGATTTGCTCGTTAATTGTCGATGCCGTTTTAATTGCGTCATGAACGCTTATAATTTCCGATGTGACAATAACGAACGAAAAGTCAATTTATAACGGTTAATTACCAATACGGAATAAAAAACATACTGATTTTTTTTTAATATCTATTTTTTATAATCTGAGTACTCGTACTCTTTGAGAGTAGGTAAAAAAAAGTCTATGGTTGACTGGTTGAGGTATTCGCCACATTAATAGTTACTCAGGTTCAAATCTAACTGCCGCCATATACTCGTATCAACCAATGATTATTTTATGAGCTACATGCTTTAGTTTGATGCTAACTGATATTTTAACGATGAGACAACATCGCATAGTGACAAAACCTGCACATTGAACTCCAATGTGCAACCATGTTCTGGTGGTGCAGAAAAAAACCATAGTCTGTATTTACTTCGCTTCCCATTCAGATCGTAAAATCTAATAACCTTGGGATTCGTCTTTTAGGCGATGGGCTAGCAACCTGTCACTATTTGAATCTCCATTCTGTCATTACAGCTGAATGTGGCCCAGTCTTTCTAGGACTGTAGGCTCTGGCTACCTCGTAAGGAATATATAATTATGTATCTTGTAATTATTTATGCATTTTGTTTTTCGTAATGTATGTATTTTTCAGTATGTATGCGCACTTTATCGCACCACCAACTTAATTTTTTTTCTTTTTGGTCAGCTGGTTGACTGGTAGAGAATGCCACAATTTAACGGCCTCTGTGAGGCAGTGGTAGTACGCTTGTCTGTGATATCAGAGGTCCCGGGTTCGAATCCCGGCCAGGGCATGATGAGAAAAGAACTTTTACTGATTGGCCTGGGTCTTGGATGTCTATCTATATAAGTATTTATTATAAAATATACATAGTATCGTTGAGTTAATATCTCGTAACACAAGTCGCGAACTTACTTCGAGGCTAACACAATCAGTGTAATTTGTCCCGTATATATTTATATTTATTTATTTATTTATTTAATATAATGTTTGTCCATATCTTCCAATGGGTCCTTTAATAAAAATCGATTTCGCCAGCGACCATTCCATCAGAGGAATCGTTATATTTTTTGTGTCACATCACTATACACCTGCTTCCTCGTCAATCACACTGCGACCGGCTGTAATCAGATACAGCTACAATGATTGATGCGAGAACAGGATAAATTTTACTGACATATCATTTTTATGATTGTTTCATATCAATTTTTATAACGATTCCTCTTATTGGCGATGGGCTGGTAACCTGTCACTATTTGAATCTCAATTCTATCATTGAGCCAAACAGCTGAACGTGGCCTTTCAATCTTCAAGACTGTTGGCTCTGTCTAAGGAATATAAACCTACATACATACATACAATCACGTCTATATCCCTTGCGGAATAGACAGAGCTAACAGTCTTGAAAAGACTGATAGGCCACGTTCAGCTATTTGGCTTTAAGATAGAATTATGATTCCAATAGTGACAGGTTGCTAGCCCATCGCCTAAAAGAAGAATTCCAAGTTTATAAGTTACCCCTTAGCCGCCTTTTACGACATCCATGGGAAAGAGATGGAGTGGTCCTATTATTTTTTCTATTGGTGCCGGGAACCACACGGCATCTAAACCTGATTATATGTATGTATGTATGATACCTACTAAATAAAACTTATTCTTAAAATTCAAAAATATAAAAGACCTAAGAAGTACTTATGAATATTCACTAGTAGTTTTAACGACATAGATAGATAGTTGACCTATATATTCAAAATATAACACGGCAAAACCAACCACGATATTATACTTTGAAATTGTTAGTGGAGGTAATATTAAAGTTAAGCATAACTTTTCAAAAGTTCAACGTAGAAGGAAAACCAATAATACCACTGTGACGTTTATAAGGTTAGGGATTTGTGTACTATGGTTACTCGATGTGAGTTCACCTGTATTTCTTTTTATTAATTAATTTATGTACACACATACAAACATACATATGGCCACGTCTGTATCCCTTGCGGGGTAGACAGAGCCAATAGTCTTGAAAAAACTGAATGGCCACGTTCAGCTATTTGGCTTAATGATGGAATTGAGATTCAAATAGTGACAGATTGCTAGCCCATCGCCTAAAAAAGAATCCCAAGTTTGTATCCTATCCCCTAGTCGCCTTTTACGACATCCATGGGAAAGAGATGGAGTGATCCTATTCTTTTTTGTATGGGTGTCGTGAACGACAGTTCCTAGGGGCCAAAATTTAAATAACAATATTTTTAGTCTGTTATTTAGAATAGTTTTTATTTTTAATTAATATTAGTTGTATTTTTAATATATAATAAATAATATTATAAATACATAATAGGTTTAGATAAGAAATGTAATTTTTTTAGTTCACAATTTGTACACATAATTTTTGATGAAAATCCTACTAATATTATAAATGCGAAAGTTTGTGAGTATGTCAGGATGTCAGTATGGATGTTTGTTACTCTTTCACGCAAAAACTACTGAACCGATTGCGATGAACTTTGTTATGTGGGTAGCTGACCACTACTACCCAGAATAACACATAGGCTACTTTTTATCCCAGAGTTCCCGCGGGATTGATAGAGTTTCTATGCGGACGAAGTCGCGGGCGGCCTCAAGTAATATATATACAATTTAATTTAAGTAACAGAACCCATTAGCTGAACGTGGCCTATGAGTCTTTACAAGACTGTCGGCTCTGTCTACCCCGCAAGGGATATAGACGTGATTATATGTATGTGTATGTATGTAACCCATGGCCGGTTAGAATCGTCCAATATATGAGTTCGAAAACATTGGTAGGGTTGCTATGAGTTAATAATGTGAAAGTATAAGACTCGCTACCTACCTAGCGTGCGGATGTAACGGTGAGAATTGGCAGCGAACTACTTCGAAAAATATTTTTAAGGTGACAGATACATAACTCTAGGTGTTAATGTAGCATTGCTTGGAATCATAGAATAAAATAGAATAGATTTACTTTCAAAATTGGATACAAGGTATCACTTATTGACGTCACATCACTTAAATCTAATTATAACTACTACCGCTTCCAAAGCGCATGTGTTGCAAGAAGCGGTTGAATAAACTACACTGCAGCATTTTCATCGGACATCAATTTACAAATATAGATCTTTTAAATCTAAATCATGGATGAATGCACATTGTCTACATTAAAAAACATGAATGAATGTAGAACTAGTCAATATGATTTCATATGAAAGAGAATCACAATCAATCATTATTGTAATAATGTTTGACAATATCTGCTCCTAAGAAAAATAAAGGCATCAATTAATTCACATAAGAATCTCAGATATCAATTTCAAATCTGTAAACCGGGTTACCGCTGTTGTCTAGTTATAAATTATCGTGATTTAAATAAAACAGTTGTTTTCTGATGTTGAACTCTAGGTGTTTTATTCAATCACTAGCTGTTGCCCGCGACTTCGTCCGCGTAAATTTCGAGTTGGATCTTGATAATACAGTCAGATACAGACAGACAGACAGACAAAAAATGTAAATAAAAAAATTCCCTATCCGTTTAAGTCAATATATTAAATGTACCTACAGACAGACATATGTAGTTTTTGATTTTCAGGTTTTTTTAAAATAAAATACTCAAACAACAAAAATAAAAATATTTTTAATAAAAAATATCCCGTTTTTGTTGGGGCTCGAACTAAGACCGCCAACTTCACAGTGTCACGCGCCAACCACTGGACCATCGAGGCCGTTGTGGTGGTGTCGAAATTAAAGAAGACTACATACACGACGTCTCTAGACAGAGCCAACAGTCTTGAAAAGATTGAATGTCCACGTTCAGCTATTTGGCTTAATGATAGAATTGGGATTCAAATAGTGATAGGTTGCTCGCCCATGGCCTTAAAAAAGAATCCCAAGTTTGTAAGCCTATCCCTTAGTCGCCTTTTATGACTACATGGGAAGGAGATGGAGTGGTCCTATTCTTTTTTGTATTGGTGCCGGGAACCACACGGTACTAAAGTAGACTAACAAACCAAAAATCTTTTTACGTGAGAATTACGCATGTTATGTGCGGCAAAACCAAAATATTATCAAACTGATTTTCTTTTATATTTATATGTTATAAGTATTATGCTGTCGTACAATGATAAATGACTTAACATATTAAATTTCTTTACTTATTTGCAGGCAAACTCATGCCTTGACTTCATGTCGATAACTTTTTTTTAGTGAACCGATTTTGATGAAACTTTAAATGTTCTTCTGAGTTAAAACAAAGCAATTGGTGAAAGTTTCAAGTAAATCGGTTCAGTACTTTCGGAGATAATCATGATCATATATACAGACAGACAGACAGACAAAAAATTAAAAAATATATTTTTGCTTTCTATTATTCATTTTAAGTGTCCCTCTACCCATTTCAGTCAAAAATACTAAATGTACAGACAAAATATTTTTACTGTTTTATTATATGTATAGATTACAAACGCTAATAGACAGACGTCCTTTTATATATGTACATATATAAAAAATATAGTTGTATATGTTCTTAATTTGAAAACACGAATAGAAATTTAATACTACGAATTGATATCTGTTTAATTTCACGCTCTGCTAACACTGAAACAAACTCAATTTGTCGTACGCGAGGAGGTATCATGTTTCTAAAACGAAGCCACGCCATGCCCTCATCAAAAAACCATCAGCTGTCATTAAGTCATAAATTACAATTAGGTATAACATATAATAGTTCAGTTGCCAACAAGTCGTATTACAGACAAATACTACTTTGAATATTTGTATGAATATGTGCAAGGATAATACCTAGGTATATTTTATAATACATACATATAATCACGGCTATATCCCTTGCGGGGTAGACAGAGCCAACAGTCTTGAAAATACTGATGGGCCACGTTCAGCTGTTTGGCTTACTGATAGAATCGAGATTCAAATAGTGACAGGTTGTTAGCCCATCGCCTAAAAAAGAATCCCAAGTTTGTAAGCCTATACCTTAGTCGCTTTTTACAACGTCAATGGGAAAGAGATGGAGTGGTCCTATTCTTTTTGGGTATTGGAGCCGGAAACCACACGGCATTGCCGGGAACCACACGGCACATAAACGGAAATAGCTTAGCTTTTAAGACAATTACAGTGAATAAACGCACTAATTTGAAAGATTGGAAGGAGCTCACGCGTCTTAAACGTTTTAATTGTGGAGCAATTTATGAACTGAAGCGATTTATTAAATATTATGGTGATTTGGCGAAGTAAAGAGAAAATTCCAACTGTACATTACAAAAACATTTCAAAATTAATTAATTATCCAACTACGACGCAACTAAAGTAAACATGTCTTCCGAAATTGACGTTTTGTGGTAAAAAAATCTTATGGGTAATAATGAAGTAAGGTTTAGTAGACGTTTTTCAGACACAAAAAGTTATGTTTATTATTACAATGGCATGAATAACTTAAGATAGCTAATTGGAAAATAATTATTTCTATTTATATGGCAGAAAATAGTTATTTCTATTCATATTTATTGGTCAATTTTACCTACAACAAATATCCTTATAGTAGTAGCCAGACTGAGAGTATATCAGCAAAAAAAAAATTAACGAAAAAACAACAGTACCACGAAATATTGTTGCAATGACGTTTCGCCACAATATTGTACTGGATTTAATTTCCAACTAAGATATCGCACTACACTTTCATAGTGATTTATCTAGGCATATTTCCCTTGTAGATTCACAATACATGCTTTATTTTATTTAAGGTGTGTCTAATTAAAAAAAAAGCAACAACAAAAAAAATCATAACATATATCTCATTGATGTGTAAAGCTTTCAACAAAATTTCAACCTTTACTTTTTACCCAAAACGACTTTACAAAATCTGTTAACTTGGACCACACGGTATGCGGGGTCGCGTGTTAACTCGTCAATTAATATTATATTTGTAATGCAATTAATCGTCAGAATCCTTTATAAACGTTAATCCTTTTTGACGCATTGGACAGTTGGCACAGGTTCAAATCCTGCCACGGCCACTTTTTGAGTTATGTACAGTTTGTGTATTGCTCTTACGGCGAGGGGAAACATCGTGAGGAAACCTGCACATTCAGGCAACTGAATGTATTACCGTGATACATTATGGAAATCCCTTAAAAGTTTATCTTATTAATGTTTGCGGAGGTATTTGTGGTAGTTGTTCCGAGCAAAAACCTACAAACATATATATGTAGATATAGTTACGTAAACTTGGGATTCTTCTGGTAGGCGATGGGTTAGCATACTGTCCCTATTTGAATCTCAATTTCATCATTTAATTGATCTTGATCAAATTAAGGACGTCGTGGCAAAGGGTCAGGTCAAGCGTACCCGAAATTGTCGAGCTTGCATGAAGGGAGTTATGAATATGGATGAAGCGAAGGAAGTATGCATACATGTATAATCTCCTTATAGTTATATATATAGGTAAGTAGAGACCGTGGCAAGTGGAAATATGTAGTCTCTGCCTACCCTTACGGGAAAAGGCGTGATTTTATGTAATGTAATGTATTCCATCATTTAACCATAGAGCTGAACGTGGCCTTTCAGTCCTCTCAAGTCTGTTGGCTTTGTCTGCCTCGCAAGGGATATAGACGTGACTATAATACGTGTGTACGTAAGGATTTTAATTCTTTTTATCATTTGTACTAGCTATAACTGAGCTCGTATTTTTGCCGACTATAAATCTGTATGGTCCAATTAGTACGGCTTAGCGTTAATCCCGGCGGAACAAGTTGAAAATAACTAAACAGCAAGTACTTAGCATAGGGGGATTATAATTGTTACAGTTTAAATTCCTTTGGACATACGTTATCGTTGCTTTGTCCCTTATAGGGGTAGACAGAGCCAACAGTCTTAAAAATACTGATAGGCCACGCTTAGCAATCATTATTAGGTATTAAACGCACATTGTCTCCGAGGGTCATTGTAACATAATTCGAAACATCCGAGATAAAGGTACATATTATGTAAGTGTATGTGTAAGTAAGTGTGTTTAAAACCTGTATTCTTTGTAAAAAAGTGAACCTTTTTTTCTTTCTAGAGTTAAACAAAACAGAATGAAGATACGACATTTTCCTATTAATTACACTAATGAACCATAGAATTTATGGTAATCTTTATAAAACTTAATTATTATTAAACAAAAGAACATGAAGTTGATTTGCTTAAAGTGTTCAGACGATAAGAAATAATCAGCAGGAATTTATTGCTTTTCAAAATTAACATCCTGAAGCGTCGTTATAATGACTCGGTGTCTCCGTGTGGTCCAAGTTATAAGATATTAAACCAGAGTTAATTAACAGGAGTTTATAAGGTTATTAGGAGTTTATTAAATGTTCTTACGTTTTAAACTGACTGCTTTTTACTGCTAAATATATTAAATGACTTGTAACGCTACAAATTTATATGTGTCAATAAACATTATGGTTACAAACTTTTATGTTAATAAATAATATTTTATTCATTTATTTATGTACACAAAATTATGTATAAGAGCATATAATACAGTAATTAAGGTACTTAATGCTGAATTATTACATGGAGTTTATTTCAAGAGGTAAATGTCCTTAACTCGTCGTTTCAATGAGGGAAGAGTTTGGGAATCGCAAATATTATGTAGTAAAGAATTTCACAGTCGCAGCATGAGCAGAGAAGGAAAAGGAGTAAAAGGAAGTCGTCCTAATAGTTTCGAAATAAATTGGAAGAAAGAAAGAGGCCGTTCTCATGTAATTATTTGTACTGTACTAGTTGTTTACTTAGTAATGGTCCAAAAACAGCCAAAATCAGAGAAAAACAGCAAGAGAATAAAATATGAGAGATGAATTGAAAGATTGTAAGGTGAATCAAAGGATTATTTTGTTTTTTTTTAATAATTTCAGGGCGTTTGACCCCAATCTGCCTGGTGGTAAGCAAGGTGAGGTCCAAGGTGGTGCATGCAAGCTCAAATAATACCTATTCACCCTTGCCTTGTAAATTTCCAAGTTGTATGTATCATTGAAGAGAGATTTGGGAACGGAATTCCAAATCACAGCGGTTCACGTGATAAAAGATTTGGCGAATCGCAGAGCGCGAAGGGCGGTGATATCGACCATGTACGAGTGGAATTATGTGAGTGCTTGTTGAAATTGGTGGCCATTTTTAATTAACATAAATATTGTTGTTAGTTAACTGATAAAGTACCGTGTGGTTTCCGGCACCAATATAAAAAAGAATAGGAACACTCATTTCCCGTGGATGTGGTAAGAGGCGACTAAGGGATAGGCTTTAAAACTTGGGATTCTTATTTTAAGCGATGGGCTAGCAACCTGTTACTATATGAATCTCAATTCTATCATTAAGCCACACAGCTGAACGTGGCCTGTCAGTCTCTTCAGGACTGTTGGCCCTGTCTACTCCACAAGGGATATAAACGTGACTTTATGTATGTATGTAACTCATAAACTCCACGATTTTCTCTCGTCACTTGTACCAAACAATAGTCGTAATTCGGCTCGCTCGTAAAAAAGCGCTAAACATCAGCGTGCCTCGTAAACGTGCAAATAAACGTGTTATGTTATGTCGGACAGAAGCCTACTGCTTACTGAAACTGAATTTTTATCACTCTTAATCTGACTGTTAATTTAATCTGACGATGCTGAAAAATTGGAAGATAAATCAATAAACATACATACATACATAAAATCACGCCTCTTTCCCGGAGGGGTAAGCAGAGACTACCTCTATCCACTTGCCACGATCACTGCATACTTCCTTCGCTTCATCCACATTCATAACTCACTTCATGCAAGCTCGGCGGTTTCGGGTACTTTTGACCTGACCCTTTGCCAGGACATCCTTAATTTGATTAAGATACGTTCGTCTAAGTCTTCCCACTCCGACCTTTCCCTCCACACTCACCTTGTTTATCTGCTTCCCGTATATATTTATTTATTTAGCAGGTTGACTACCTGCTAAATAAATAAATATATACGGGACAGTAAGTATAGGGGAAGTAAGTTCGAGACTTGTGTTACGAGATACTCAGACCAGACAGATCAGATAAGATCAGACAGAGACCGTATTGTTACGCGGGCAGCGTTGAATGCCTTTAAAAAAAAAAGATTACTTAAGGAAACTTAGCTTTATTCACTGAATGGATGTACCTACATGAACAACTTATTTTGTTTACTGGATAGTTTTAAACGATTTATAACGTTATGGAGGCAACCGCTCTGCAAAAGGTTCTAAGGTAGACTGACTATCAGAGCAGCGTTCGGGACAGAGGCGCTGTGAGGGGATGATGAGCAAGCCTGAAGGGTTTGCTCTGTCAGCACTATTACTAACACTAGCGGGATGTAACAGTATGTATGTAAGATGGGACATACATACGGTCTCTGTGGCTGCGTTAGTATGCTTGTCTGTGACACCAGAGCGTATATTCGAATCCCGGCCAGGGTATGATGAGAAATGAACTTTTTCTGATTGGCCTGGGTGTTGGATGTTTATCTATATATGTAAGTATTTTTTATAAAATTAATGTAGTATCGGTGAACTAGTATCTCGTTACACAAGTTTCGAACTAACTTCGAGGCTAACTCAATCTGTGTAATTTCTCGCGTATATATTAATTTATAGAAAGTAGATCTCGGGGCCCTCAGAATTCAAAGAAAAAAGGGGCAAACATGTATGTACAAAAATCACGCCACTAATCCGGAGGGGTAGGCAGAGATCACATATCTCTTCTCGATCCCGGCAAACTTCTTTTGCTTCATCCATATTAACACAGTGTATAAAATGTTTCTCCGCAAAAGGCATTATAAAAATTTTCTCCTCCCGCGTCTGCAAAATTATATTTCTTTTTCAGAACTCATAATAATGCTTTCTTTTATTACCACACTGCGCCTGCAACATAGAGTTACGATTCTATAGAGCGTGCATTGCATTTTACTCATTTTTTTCGGGTCAATTTTTGATAAAATCACATAGAATTTCTTGATTTGATTTTTCACGGTACTAAATTCAATAAATAAATTACTATTTAAAGAAGACTTTGTTAAGCAAACTCCTTCTTTATTCTGGATTTAGTCAGACCTTCGGAAGGTCTTCATCGAGAGAGGAACCCGAGAGGCGTCTTTCTGAACATGACATTTTGATGTTTGAACTAAGTAACCATTGCGAGGGAACCTAATTGAGAAGCTTGTAGAACAAACAAATATGAAAACCTAGTTTTTAATAAAAAATGGTGTTAAGAAATAAAAATGATAGTATAATAACAATATTATAACCTTAATAATATTTTTTTTTAGTTTGTAGTTTACATTTTTATTTAATAATTTAGTTTTATTATTAGTAGAGATCGGATAATCGGATGCATATTTACCTAAACTAATATTTTGGCTAAGAAAGTGTGGAGGCGGCTTCTTGCTTTCGGGATTCGAATTATTTTGATTCCCGGATATTTTATTAAACAAGAAATTATTTTATAAACATACGTGATGAATAATCACATTTATTAAAAAAATACCTACCTACCGAGATTCCAGAATTATACAGCGTAATTTTTTTTTACAGAAGTACGTTCCATACTAACCCAACACCCCAACTTTACGTAAATATGCATCCGAATATCCGATCTCTGATTATGAGTATAGTTTAGAAATTGTAATAATACATTTTGTCAACATAATATTAATAATAAATAAATTTCAGCAAAAAACAGAACAAATAAATATTATTATTTATTTTTCTCCACAAAATACACCAACTTTTCATACTAACTCTACGAATTGTAACAATATTAAACTTTCGCGTGGTCTCTGAATTCTTACCTGCTAGAAATTTGTGAGGTGCTAAGACTTGGCGCTTTCGTAGCATTATCGTAGCGATGTGGCTACGGCGTAGCATCTGCTACGACAACTTTAGTGCGATTGTATTTTATGAATATGAAGTAGGAATTCTGTTTTAAAATAAGGAATAAATAATGTTAGAAGTTACTATATATAAAAAAGTGGGAAATTTATGCGTAAAAATTTATGCAGAAGAAAAACATGATGAGTAAACAAACGACACATTCGGGCAACTAAATGTATACCTATTTTATCTCTTTCTCATGGATATCGTAAAAGGCGACTAACGTTACTATTCATTTTCTGCAAAACTTTGTGCTTCTAGTACCAAATAAACACATGGCTGCTTATTTTCTCGCACAGATAGAAAGATCCAATTAATACAAAAGATTTTAATTTTAGAATCTTATTTTATGCAATGCTCTAACAAAATCTATTGAATTATTAATATTATTCATTAATTTATCATTTCCACCAACATAATCTATCCACATCGAATCGAATCACTAAAAACAAAATAGAATCACGCTTTTATAAATCGCAAAATATGATATAGGGAATGAAAACATCACAAATAAGGCTGCAGGTGGTACAATATTTGCAGCGGACCGATGCTCGTTGTGTGCCGAGTTCGCGTGAAAAATGTATCGTTACTCGAGATCTGCCAATTTTTAGAATTAACGATATCCGAACATCGTTATTCGAATACAAAATTGTGATGTCTGACTTGAGCGGAAATGTTTTTCAATTTTGTACATACATACATATGGTCACGTCTATATCCCTTACGGGGTAGACAGAGCCAACAGTCTTGAAAAGACTGAATGGCCATGTTCAGCTAATATGGCTAAATGATAGAATTGAGATTCAAATAGTGACAGGTTGCTAGTCCATCGCCTACAAGAGGAATCCGAAGTTTATATGCCTATCCCTAAATCACCTTTTACGATATCCATGGGAATTATATCAAGTGATAGTAACGACACGACAATATTACTTCGTTCTAAAATAAAAGTCAGTTTTTGTACAAAATATATTCTTATTTTTCAACATTTCTGATGGTACAACTAGAAGTCTCTATTAACTAACTTAATAATTTACGAATTCATTGTAATTGTTAACAAAACTAATGCTTTTAAATGAGTATTGAAATACAATGACGTCACGTTGTTATTACTTCACAAGGTCTCACAGTTAAACTTATTCAAAATTCATACTTATAAAATGGTATAACCTTAAAAAGAAATCGTTGGTACATATTTTAGACATACATCCATACATATGGTCACGTCTACATCCCTTGTGGGGTAGACAGAACCAACAGTCTACATATTTTAGAGTTATTTCTTTAAAGGACTTGCTCAAACCCAGGGTTTGGGAAATAATAATATCCTAGTGAAATCTGTTCAGTGATTTCGGTCATGCATTAACATATATACATTCATACTCACGTCTATATCCCCTGCGGGATAGACAGAGCCACGTTCAGCTGTATGGATCAATGAGGGAATTGAGATTCAAATCGTGACAGGTTGCTAGCCCATCGTCTACAAGGAGATCCCAAAGTTATATATGTATGTATATCATATTTATTGCATAGAAAATAAATAGAAGACAGCTTCCAATTCATATGTTTTTTTTGTGTTTCTCATATGTGTGTAGACCTTGAAAACTTTATCGAATAATTCAAAATACATTATGAGGTATGAGTATATCGTTGTTACAAAAGTTTATTAAGGTTTTATATACATACATCGACATCAATACTGGGTGATTTTTTAACAGGAGGCATCTTAATATTCTTTTTTTTTGACAGACAAAATCTAACGAACTATAATAAAGGCTTTCTGAAAACTCCATCTTAAGGGAAAAAGCTTTGTATTAATTTGGTATTTCTTTAAATTTAATAGTTATGGTCTAGTCATGTATAATAATCGAAGCTACCTCCGTATCACGGCACGCGCGACGCTGTTTTTATCGTGCGAAAATCTATCGCTATCACGCTTTTTATTATGACATGAAACGGGACAGCAATAGATTTCCGCGCGATAAATACGGCGTCGCGCGTGTCACGCTACGGGGACAGATGCTCTTTTTTGTATTCTACGTATCATTCGACGTCTTTCACTGTACAAAAAAAAAATATTGTAAAAAAAGGGAATATAGGATCTACTGTTAAAAATCACCAGTCTGTCATGGCGGGTATTAACATTAAGGCAGTGTTGGGGAAATAATGTGCGAACAACCATCAGATAATTAAACATATTAAAATAGCTGAGTGAATAAAATAGGCATTAAATTAACTTTAGTTTTTGCATATAGGTATATCATAAACTAGGTGTGCCCGCGACTCCGTCCGCGTGGAATAGTTATTTTGGGCATCATTAAAGCCCTCAAGGATGAATAATTTTCCCCGTTTTTCTTTTCACATTTTCCATTATTTCTTTGCTCCTTATAGTTGCAGCGTGATGTTATATAGCCTAAAGCCTTCCTCGTCTATTCAACGCAAAAATAATTTTTCAAATAGAACCAGTAGTTCCTGAGATAAGCGCGTTCAAACAAACAAACTCTTCAGCTTTATAATATTAGTACAGATTACTTCATATTTTTAAACATGTAAATTTTGGTATGACAAAATACGATTTTACTCGTAAAAATATTTCAATAGAGTTAAAAAATCAAAAATTATAATACCTCGCAAATATGTACCAAGTTTTGATGATTCTGTCTGATTTGGAATAAATGTTAAAATTGTGTTTTGTTTTTATTTAGAGGAAAGTAACTAAATGTGGGCTAGTGCTTTAATATGGGCTAGTAACAATTCTCGAAAACCTACAGTCGAATGACACAACAAACGACGATCGTCCATCGCATTCATTCGCTTTGACATCGCACTCACTCGCTCTCGTCAATCGCGCGCGAGCTGTCGCCATTGTCAGCTGTTCTTGTGTTGTTGCTGTCGAAAAGTTTTCTGAGGTTCGTATCAATGTGTTGTTTAATCAAAGAAAATTAGGTCTAAATACTGTAACCATGTGTTTTATTGCAAAATATAAGTTTAATTTTATGATTTTCGGTCGATTTATTGCTTGCTATATATGATTTGTAAAGTACAAGATCAAATTTATTTTAGTTAAGAATTTCGAATATGGGCTATTACTATGGTCCTAAATATGGGCTGCTGTGGCTTCGGTCATAACTTTGTCTCCATATAAAAATGGCCTTATTGCAACAAGTAGGAAGAAAATTGAAAAAGAAAATAAAAGAAAAGATAAGTAACCCAAGCAAAAGAAGTTTAGGAAATAAGTAAGCCAAGACCAAGGAAGAAAGTGTAAGTGAAGAATATGTCCAATTTGATTCAGTACCTCAAGTGTAACTGTTTGTTTAAAATTTGAATACGCTTCGAACACGTTATTCGAGCTTACTACCATCTATCCGTTTTTTCAGAACCAGATGCCCCTATAGGAAGAGAGGCTCCTGATACTGCCGATGCAGCGTGTATGTTTTGTCAGGAATTTTTTTCAGAAAACGCAGCAGGAGAACTGTGGGTAAGATGTTTAATGTGTCAGCTCTGGGCACATAATGACTGTCCAGATGCCCCTATAGGAAGAGAGGCTCCTGATACTGCCGATGCGGCGTGTATGTTTTGTCAGGAATTTTTTTCAGAAAACGCAGCAGGAGAACTGTGGGTAAGATGTTTAATGTGTCAGCTCTGGGCACATAATGACTGTGCTGGGCCAGAGTTCGACACTTGGATATGTGATTTTTGTAAGTAAATTATGTGATTTCTTCCATCTACCAAAGTAATTTGATCTCTTATAAGGTAAATATTTATAATTGTTATTTTCGTAGAAGACATATTAAGTTTCTATTAGTAGCCCATATTTAAGTACCTGTTCCATATTTAGAATCTATTTTGATATTTTGTTTAATGCTCAAGATAATAATATATAATAATATTAAGAACATATGATTGTTACTTAGCTCTTTAAAAATGTATGTGTGATTATTTTGACCACAATAAATGGTTATTTTTTTAATAGTTTTTTATTTTTGAGGCAAAAACAAAATGGTAGCCCATATTTGGTTACTTTCCTCTATGCCTATTTTAATCACATCATCATAAATTATTGCGTTCAACTAATAAGCTAAGATTCGTGCGAATATCATCTTAAGCTATTGTCAAAAAGATTTCTTTGTAACTTAATAACTCCCGAGAAACCTTTCTGGCATTATTCTAATAACATTCTTATGAATAATACTTTATATTTACAGAGTAACTGACTTATTTTCGCGCAGAGAAAAAGCGCGGCATAACGTAGAAGAGTTTCGAAGAAAATTGTATGTAATGGATAATGTTACTAACAGAAAGCACATGTTCGATATGAATTCGAAAATAAATAACAAAAAACGTGAACTTTTCTCTATAAAGTAACAAGAATAAAAGTGTCGAAATCAATAAAAAAATGAAGTAGTAACAAAAAAGCAAAGCTTATTTGATTATGGAATGTCATAATTGAAACAAAGAGAAAGACAAAATTGACACATTGATAGTATAATCGTTTGATTTCAGAGTGAAAAATGTTCACGTGAGCAGGATTCACGAGTATTATCTTGCACATCTCGATTGTATATTTAAAAACAGTAGGTATTTTTCTCCGCTTAAAGATGACATGTCTGTACCTTACTTTTTCATACAAAATTACGTGACCAATACCTAATTGATAATTGCTTAATATTTGGCTACTATCACCTTGTCCTATCCTATACGATTCGTTCAAAGCATACATTAACATATTACTATGGTATATAGCATGTTATAGTATGTATATACATTAATTACAAATAGCATTGAGCGCCAACATTACAATAATTGAACCCTCGTGAATCATGGCTTCAAGCTTGTGCATCAAAGACAGTAACACCCAGATTACACCTAATGTAACAACTGCATCACTCCGATAAATTGGTAACAAAATGTTTCATTGAGCAAAAGTGGAGATACACCTTTCAATAGTCAACAAGAGAGGGCTCTGGCGCTCAGTAAAGCGTCTGTCAATGTAGACTCCAATCCAGGGGCAGGTCCCTGGACGTTGACCTCGAGTGGAGTGACGGCGGCGCGTGCGCACCGCGGGCCGCGTGTCAGTAATCCAATGACTCTTCGTCTGGAGATCGTTTGCGGCAGCATAGACGCCAAGCGGCGCCCAATGCACAGACGGCAAGAGCGATCGCTAACCCAGCCCCCAAAGCTGGTGCTGTCCAATCCCCACCGACAGAACTCCTCGCACCAGCACACAATTCTGGCGCCTCATCATGCAACTGTCCCAACGGAATGCCGTTCAACGCATCCAAATACCCAAGACGCCTTAAACTATCCTCCGAATAAGCTTCTCTAGCTCTCTTCTCTTCTGCCGTCCAGAATTTTCTTTCTCCCGACGTATGAGTAACATTAGGACAATTCACAACACCGTTACATATCAGTCTTGCAGGAATACAAAGCGCTTCCTCGCCAGGGCAAATGAAATCACACCCGTGGCCGTCAGCTTTGGCTCCACCATCAGTCAAGCGAGATGTCATCAATGTCCCATCTGAGTTCTTAGGCAAGTGGAATAGTCCTGTCCAGGCAATTTTGAAAGCTGCCCTAGCTGGTGATGCGCTACCTATAAATACTATTCGAATAGATCTAGTTTTTTCCTTCTCCATTACTAACGGATCATCTAAAGATTCGAAACCAAGTTCACCAGCAGATAATATAGGCAGCTTGTCGGTTTCGGAGACATTTCCACCACAAATGGACAAATAAGGCTCAACTCTTCCAGGTAGGAATATTTGTATATTTCCATCTTCGCAATGACGGGATGCGAACTTTATACTATCGAAGTGCAGCCATATATCTCTCTTTTCTTCTATTTCTAGATCCCAAATACATTGTATTCGCTTGGGAGGTTCAGTGTAACCTAAAGCTTCTAAATGGGGATAGACAATTTCACCATCTGATGCAGCAGCAAGTACGGCGGGTCCACACAATGGACCGTGGATGAATTCATAGCGAGCTTCGAAAAGTGGGGATGGATTTTTGAAGTAAGACGCTGCGGCGTGGGCATTATCTACAATCAACTGCAGATTCAGAGTTTCTCCAGATGAAACGACTCTATAAGGTCTTGCTCGAGATACTGTATTTGCATGTTTTGCACAAAGACATGAACCAAGTGAGCGTTGAACAGCTAAGTGTAGGGGTAATGGAGTGGTTGTTACTCCTATGGAAGAGTTGATAGACTTTCCACCAGGTGTTGGCTCCCAAATGATTAACTTATCAGCACGATCTTCGTAACAGTTTTGGCACGACACTGGCGTATATGGGTGTTCCTGTGAACAAAAAACATCAAGGTTAGGAGAATGTTAAATTTTATTGATTTTTCAATTTCGTAGATTTGTTAGTCTTTGATAATATAACAAGATACGAGTATATCCATTTTGAAAATAACCCAATTTTGGCATTGGCCAATGAATCGTTTGTTTCAAGTTTATCTCTTGTAATTTTACTTCAATTATAACATTATGATTGCAATTGTATCAAATGAATAGTACCCAAACTTCTATATAATTTTTGTAACCCATAAGGAGTCTTACCTTGAAATTTACGCTGAGTATGGTAAGAATAACTCTTGCATAAATCCTTTTGTCAGTGACAAATCTGTACAAGCAATGGACATCTTCGCCCACCGGCGCTTGCTTATAGACCAGGGTGTTGAGGGGAGACCTGAGCCTACCAGCTCTCTGCTTCCAGGAGGCGATGACTTCATCACAAGCGGTGTTAGGAACGGGTTCACCGAATCGGGTGTTGTTGAAGAAGTCGTAGTGAGCCCAGTAATAGAGGGAAGACCTGAGGATTATTTTTTAGTAAGTTCAACAGAATCTATTCTTTTTAAGTAGGAGCTTAAGTTTGTCAACTTATATTACCTTAAGAATAATGTTGAAAAGAATTGAAATTCTTTTTTTAAATTTGAAGAATAACTAATAAAGTGTATATTGATAAACTGAAAAACAATGTATACGATAAAGAAATGACGGTAGGAAGTGAAACATGAACAATGATAAAAGTCATAAAAGCCAACTGAAGTTTTATGCCGTGTGGTTCCCGGCACCAATACAAAAAAGAATAGGACCACTCCATCCCTTTCCCATGGATGTCGTAAAAGGCGACCAAGGGAAAGGCTCATAAACTTGGGATTCTTCTTTTAGGCGATGGGCTAGCAACCTGTCACTATTTGAATATCAATTCTATCATTAAGCCAAATAGCTGAACGTGGCCATTTAGTCTTCAAGACTGTTGGCTCTGTCTACCCCGCATGGGATATGGACTTGACCATATGTATGTATGAAGTTTTATGACAATGTCAAAGTAAAAATAAATAAAAACATACCCACTGTAACTCCCAGTTTTACTCTCAAACCGAACAAACATAGCGTTGCCGGTAGACACAAAGTCATGTTTCTCCATGGGTCTGCTGAAGGTGTCACAGAAGGTCTTTATGATCCTCGCGTCATCAGGTCTCGGGGCATCGTAAAGGGTCAGGGATTCCCCGCAATCTCCCGTCCAAGGCACTATCGGAGACTCTATGCGATTGATTCGGAAGCTGACAAAGGGAGAAAATTATGATTTTAAAGTAATTGATTACATACATCATTTTATAAAGTTTTCATTCCTTAGAGGCAGTTAAAAAGACAGGTAATAAATGTACAAAATTCAAATATAGAGTTTTGCATCTGTAACCTGGACGTCTTATAAACTGTTCAAATCTCATAATTTGCCTATATAATATGCCTTTGTTTGTTTAGCTATAACATAATTCTTCTTCTTAAATTTTATGAAAATCACTTCATCGTTTTCAAAATAATGGGGCAAGAAATTGGGAAATCAACTCAAAGTATGCAAATATGTCTGAGTAAGTAATTAAATACAAGGCTCAACCTAATGAATTTGTATTAATTTACGTTATTTAATTAACCAAAGTAAAATTAAATAAAAAGTGCCGTGTGTTTCCCGGTACCCATAGAAATAAAAGAATAGGGCTGTTCCATCTCTTTCCCATGAATGTCGTAAAAGGCGATAAAGGGATAGGCTAATAAACTTGGGATTCTTCTTTTAGGCGTTGGGCTAGTCACTATTTGAATCCCAATTCTATCACTAAGCCAAACAGCTGAACGTGGCTTACACAGTCTTTTCAAAAATGTTGGCTCTGTATCCCCCGCAAGGGATATAGACGTGAATATATGTATTCAGTCTTTTCAAGACTGTGGGCTCTGTCTCCCCCGCAAGGGATATAGACGTGACCATATATATGTATGTATGTATGTATGTAAATCCTTAAGACAATACCTTGGAAAATATAGCCTGACAACTTGACCAGGAAATCCTTGCATGAGGTAAGTGCAAGAAGTGTGAGGTGGGTACCAGTGAGCCACTGAGAGGAATATGCCTTCAGTGTCACCAGACTTCTTCAGGGATTCAGCTGTTAGCAGCCAGTCACACGTGCCGACCCTGGACCCTGGCGCCTCCACGTGGCCAGGCCAGTTGCCCACGTTAAAATGGAAACCAGTGTTCAGTAATGGACCTGTGAATTAAGGGGGCGTTGTAGAAAACTATTTGGTGAAAATGCGATTACATTACATACGTATTTATGACTATTTCTATCTAAATGTTTTGAATTATTTACTTTGTAGGTATTCTTTTTTTAACTGGAGTTGGAGGTAACCCGAGGTAAGAATCAGTTATAAGTTTGAAAATTCTTAAATTGACCAAAGATAATATCTATTTCTTCTTTTCTATTTTATCATTAATCTATCATTAAGATTAAAATCTTCTGAACGTGGCCTATCAGTCTTGCAACACTGCTAGCTCCGTCTACCCCGCAAAGGATATAAACGTGATCATATGAATGCATAGTTTGATTTCAAATTAAATTGGAATATAAACTTGTTTATACTACTTATCATCTAGATGGCGCTTTACATAATAGTCTTACCAGCAGGCGAGCTGACGAACTCCACGAACAGGTCCTGGGAAGTCCCGATGATGGAGTAAGGGAACTTGCCCATGCCACAGAAGGTGCCGATGACAGACGCAGACTCGTCCTTGCCGTCGTAAATCCTGATGTAATCGTAAGGACAGTTTTCTGAACCTGTGAACAAAATGAATGTATCTACCTAAATGAACTAAAATTCGTATCGTGACATATGGAGAGATTTAGTCTTTGCCTTCGGAAAAGAGGTGTGAATAAAGAATAAGCAAAAATTATACGTTATTGTGTAAATATATACATACATATAATCACGTCTATATCCCTTGCGGGGTAGACAGAGCCATCAGTTTTGAAAAGACTGAATGGCCACGTTCAGCTGTATGGCCATATGATGGAATTGAGATTCAAATAGTGACAGGTTGCTAGCCTATCGCCCACAAAGAGAATCCCAAGTTAATAACCCTACCCCTTAGTCGCCTTTTACAACATCCATAGGAAAGGAGTGGTTCTGGTGGTGGTTGTTCCGCCGCTTCTTCTACATATGCGCTTTGGAAGCGGTAGTAGTTATTAAGTTATGTGACGTCAATAAGTGATACCTTGTATCCAATTTTGAAAATAAATATATTCTATTCTATTCTATTCTGTTCTATTCTAAAGTTCTGTAAACCACACGGCACGGTGTATAATAAAATTACAATAACGCACAATATTGCAGAAATATATATTATGAAAGGGACATTATGGACATCTAGCCACGCTTTATTTTTTCAATACAATATACGCGTAATGAACGTAGGTACCTTAACTGGTTGTGACAGTTGATAAGGATTTAATGCTTGTATATGCTAAAGATATGTGGCGACATCTCTACGCCACTCGTACAACATGCAATCAAACAACTACTGTCAATCATCGCGAAGAAATTGACGCGCTCAACCAATAGCAGCGAAGAATCTAAATCGCGATTTCAAAGATTTCACCGATTGGAGCTATATATACAACCTCCGACACAACATCGTCTGTCGCGCGGTTCCCCAGGCATCACACCAGCCTGGCGGAAGATCTTCCCTTTGGTGGCGGTCGAGCCGAATCATCGCTCCCGCTACAGATACTACCGTCTGTACGCGACTCTGCTCGCATGTATTAAGTTGAACGTGGCCTTTCTCAAGACTATTGGCTCTGTCTACCCCGCAAATGATATAAACGTGATTATATGTACGCATTTAGTTGATGTGTTAATTTGGTGTTTAATGTTAATTACTGTTAATTTTCATAAAAATTTGTTTAGTATTTTTTGCATTAATGAGTTATAAATACCGACTTCAAATAGATATTCTCAAATGTTCACGTTGATTTTGTTCATATCGTTAATAAATATACGGGACAAATTACACAGATTGAGTTAGCCTCGAAGTAAGTTCGTAAGTTACGAGATACTAACTCAACGATACTATATTTTATAATAAATTCTTATATTGATAAACATCCAAGACCCAGGCCAACCAGAAAAAGATTTTTTCTCATCATGCCCTGGCCGGTATTCGAACCCGGGACCTCCCAGAGTCACAGACAAGCGTACTACCGCTGCGCCACAGAGGCCGTTTAAATTTCCGTTAATCGTATGAGCGTTGGCTAGAATTCAAACTAATGAGCTATGATAATCATGTTCATATTTTTTATTAATTTGTACTCACTTTATTGAATACTGACAGTATCTGTACTAAGAAATAAAAAATTATATTCAGCAATCATAAAACTGCATACATTATATGTAGATACTTCACAAAGACGTTAACATTACGAGGAGAGAGAAATGTAACTCAATAAAATAAGAAATAAAAATTTGTTACTTTATTATACAGTAAATATGTTACATTCTTGTGCTTTATTAGCTCTTTATGCCTTGAAACGAATCGTGATGTATGCTCTTGTAGCGGGAGCGATGATTCGGGCACCAAAGGGAAGATCTTCTGCCAGGCTAGATGTTATGGCTGGGGAACCGCGCGACAGACGTTGTTGTGACGGAGGTTTTGTATATATGTACATTCAGTCAGAAAAGTATCGGGAATGGATTATTTATTTATGGTTCCAAATTCAAATTTTTGTTTTTTTTGTTGTTGTTAGATTGGCACAACTGTTTTCCATTTTGGCGCGGAGTTTGAGTTGCATCTGTTGTTTACATTAAATACAGTGCTATTTTTAGTTATATCATATCTAGTGTGTATTGCTAATTTCATAATGGATAAAAACATCGAACAAAGAGTTTGTCTTAAATTTGGCATTGCCAATGGAATATCGTGTTCGGAGTCACTGAAAATGTTACAGAAGGCTTACGGTGAATCGACTTTATCAAAAACTCGTGCTTATGAGTGGTACAAAGCGTTCAAAAGCGGTCGAGATGTGATGGAAGATTTGCCTCGCTCTGGTAGGCCATCAACGTCTGCAACTGAAGTTAACATCGCAAAAGTGAAGGAAATAGTGACTGAAAATCCTCATTCAACTTTGAGAGAGATAGCCACCGAACTTTCTGTATCTCACGAGTCGATCCGTACCATTTTAACTAATAATTTGGGTATGAAACATGTTGCCGCTCGGCTAGTCCCAAAAGACCTGAATTTTTTTCAAAAACTCAATCGCATGAGACTCGCTGAGGACATGCTAGAACGAGTCAATTCCGACCCAACATTCATGAAACGCATTGTTACTGGTGACGAGACGTGGGTTTACGAGTTTGACATGCAAACTAGTCAACAAGCTTCGGAGTGGCGCCTTCCAACTGAACCGAAACCGAAAAAACCACACCAAAGTCGTTCAAAAGTCAAAGTCATGTTGACTGTTTTCTTTGACTATCGCGGTGTTGTGCACTCGGAATTCTTGCCGGAAGGTCAAACGGTAAATAAGGAATATTATTTGAGTGTTATGCGGCGTTTAAGAGAGCAAATCCGACGAAAAAGGCCAGATTTGTGGAAAGAAAATTCTTGGATTTTGCACCATGATAATGCACCTTCGCACAAGGCCATCATTGTGAACGAATTTTTAACCAAACACTCAACAAATACCATCGAGCAACCACCATATTCACCAGATATGGCTCCAGCCGACTTTTTTCTTTTTCCTAAACTCAAATTACCACTTCGTGGCACCCGTTTTCAATCGGTAGAAGACATAAAAGAGAATTCGCGGCGAGAACTGACCTCAATTCCGGAAACAGCGTTTAAAAAATGTTTTGATGATTGGATTATTCGTTGGCGTAAGTGTATCGTTTCTAAAGGAGCATATTTTGAAGGTGATAAAATAAATTTGGATGAATAACAAACAGTTTGTGTATTATTGATCTTTTCCTGCTACTTTCTTGACAGAGTAGTATGTATCAATCCGTGAAATCTTTGCTTGCGCGATTTAGACTTTTCGCTGCTTTTAGGTGCGTGATTGGTAGTTGTGACTGGTGGCGTAGAGATGTCGCCACACTCTATTAAATTACGTAAGACAAAAAAAAATAATTAAAACCTTTGTTTTGGCCGAGTGAAATACGAGCGTTAGTTGTTCATGGTAAAGTGCCAAGTTTCTTTTAGAAAAAGTTTGGTGCGTGTTGGAAATTGCGTTAAAGGCATCCTTCCATTACTATGTGTAAATAATAAATCTATACTTATATTATAAAGCTGAAGAGTTTGTTTGTTTGAACGCGCTAATCTCAGGAACTACGGGTTCGAATTGAAAAAGTATTTTTGTGTTGAATATAGAAAATAAAGAAAGAAATAATGGAAAATGTGAAAATTACGGAGAAAATTTTTCAACCTTGAGATCTTCAATGATGCCCAAAATAACTATTCCATGCGGACGAAGTTGCGCGCACAGCTAATAATGCTATTTTATGCATAATCCGGAAATTGCGAACAATGAATGAATAAAATAAAATGTTGTATAAGATCATGCAATAAAATATTGGAAATGAGAGTATCATTTAAAAGATAAGATTTGTTAACATACAAGTCAAACTAAATAAAAGCTTTACAAAAAAAAGGAACGGTTGCTTACCCCAATCTATTTAGAATCAGTCTAGATTTCTATGTTTTTTTAGGCAGTAAATTGAAATAAAAGTGACTGGTCTTTTAGAAACAGGACAAAACAATGATTCGTGTGGAATAACAGTATTTTCTTTGTATTCGTCCTCATTTTTCTCAATTTTTTCCGCAGTTCCTGTATCTTGCTACAGAAATAAGCGACGCACAGTATGTTGAGCGTAGCGTAGCGAATCCAAAGCCGGTGGACGTTCGCCCTAAAGGGCCACTGCAACGTTTGAACTGAACTTTTTGAATTATTTTTGTTAAAACTGCACTGAATAGATTGTTCTGTTAATTGAACGAACGATACGCAAGAAGATAATTTTATTTTATTTTTAAACCTAAATATCTTTTACAAAACGATTTTGTAAAATACCAGTTAAATCGGTAGTAAAGAACTAAGTAAGAAGTTCGAGAAATCCTCTTCATTCTTAGACCGTTAAAATGACTTGCTTTAAATTTCACATTACTAGACCCAGCGGTTTTGGCCGTGCGGTGATATCAGTCACTCAGTCAATTAGTTAGTTATTGCCTTCTTTTAATTATTTAGGTTTATACTTCTAAATATCTGTGACGACTTCACTAACACCATCCAGCCAATCATGTGAGAATACGACGCGATCAACCAATAGCAGCGAAGAGTATGTCGCCATCTCAAATGTAACACGCCACCAAGCCTATCACGGGGCGTATGCTAAATCGCGCAAGCAAAGATTTCACGGATTGGAGCATAAATACAACTTCAGACTCAACATCGACTGTCGCGCGGTTCCCCAGGCATAACACCTAGGTTTTCGGAAGATCTTTGCTTTATTGGCAATCGAGTCGAATTATTAACTCCTCTTTTTTTATTTTTTTTTTCTAATAATATAAATATATACACTTTTTTTCTGAAACTTGTATTACGAGATACTAACTCAATGATACTATAATTTATAATAAATACTTATATAGATAAAAATCCAAGACCCAGGCCAATCAGAAAAAAATCTTTTCTCATCATGCCCTGGCCGGGATTCGAACCCGTGACCTCCGGTGTCACAGGCAAGTGTACTACCGCTGCGCCATAGACGCCGTCAATACTTTTCATCTATAACTTAAAAATTGTGACTGTAAGATGATACAACAAAGGAAATTGTCTTACCTGAAGTGATAGGTCTCATGGGACAAGTCATGATGTTTTCGCAACGCTGTCCATCAATGTTGAACTCCTCGTTTTCGATGTACAGCTTTATGTATGGGAGCCTCGTGTTCAGGTGATATCTGTTCAGAATTCAAATTCAAATTTCTTTATTTTTCTCTAAACAAACTTAAATCAAAATAGGTATACAAAAAGTTAACTATAACTATAGAGAAATGACAAATATTTTGGTCTAAGTGGTTTCGTCGTGGGATTTGAAGCATGTCCTTAGTGACTAACTGACTTACAAGAAATATTAAAGGAAGTATAGTTACACAGTTAGTTATTCCTACAGAAAATAGAAGGAGAAAAGAGGAGAGAAATAATCAATTTAAAATTACTATAATATTATTGACCATAAAATATAAAAACCTATTTAACATTAAAAATAATTTTGACATTTTTCTATCTAAAAAAACCATGGCAACCGTTGCTTTGGCGTATACCGAGAAGGTTGCCTACATTAAAGATATTGTATGTAGGATTCTTATAGGGAGTAATCCCATAAGATTTTTTTCGAAATTCTTACGGAACTGATATCACGGGATTTTATACGCTTAAGACGCGTGGTAATCAGGAATTCTGCCCCGTAACATGGCGCAAAACTATCGCTGTCCCGTTTTACGTCATAATAAAAAGCGAAACAGCGATAGATTCAGATGTCATAAAACCAATACTTTGTTTTTTATGACATCTGAATGCGGGTCAGCACTTACTCTATAATTATTAACTCTAAAGCACTTTTGTTTGTTACTATCGAAAACATATGTATAAGGATACATAGGTACAGGCTGTGCAAATTAACTTTTTTTCTAAACCAAAATTAAGAATTAGTTAAATAAAAAACTTATATTAAAAAGAAAAAATAAAATTACCGATAGCTATAATTAATTATCTCAAATTTCCGAAATCCCGAAATCTCAAGTGCCGAAATAAGGTTCCAATAAAATAATTGTAAATTTTCCGCTCGGTATTTATTTTCAACCGGATACTAACTTATTATCCTAATTAATACCCAGGTTATTCAGTAAAAGATATTAGAGGGAATAATTTTTAAAAATTAATTGTTATACAATTAAACACACGGCTCAGGAGATACCTAGGTAACTTCTCATACATAAATCAAGGCGAGGTGTTACAGAGATCTCTCGAGTCCACCGTTTCAAAGTCTACATATAAATATACATACACATAAATATGGTCACGTTTATATCCCTTGCGGGGTAGACAGAGCCGACAGTCTTGAAAAGACTGAATGGCCACGTTCAGCTATTTTGGCTTAATGATAAAATTGAGATTCAAATAGTGACAGGTTGCTAACCCATTGCCTAAAAAAGAATGCCAAGTTTGTAAGCCTATCTCTTAGTCGCCTTTTACGACATCCATGGGAAAGAGATGGAGCGGTCTTATTCTATTTTGTATTGGTGCCGGGAACCACACGGCACTATGTCATATAAATATATATATTTTTAAATATTATTACCAGTTTCTGTTTACGCTCTAGGGAGGTAACTATTCATAGCTTGAAAACTTTTAAATTCAAAGTTGGAACAGAAGAGATAAACAACAATTATGGATAACAATGGCAAAGCCTCGGGGTATGCAAACTTGATTATTTATTGCAATATTGCAATAAATTTGAAAAAGTTAAGCGACATTTTTGTGGTTCCTACTAGGGATGGGATATTAATAATATTTATATGAAATTATTTACTTTAATATGTTTAACTTTCATAACTTAATCTTAATTATATCCTGAAGCAAAACAGCTGAACGTGGCCACATCTATATCACGTCTATATCCCTTGCAGGGTACACAGAGCCAACAGTCTTAATAAGACTTACGTTTCGTTACGTTCAGCTGATTGGATTAATGATAGAATTGAGATTCAAATAGTGACAGGTTGCTAGCTCATCGCCTAAAAGGAGAATCTCAAGTTTATAAGCGTATCCCTTAGTCGCTCTTTACGACATCCATGGGAACGAGATGGAGTGGTTTTATTATTTTTTATCGGTGCCGGAAATCATACGGCATTAAGTATGCCTTAAGTAAAATAACGATGGGCTAGCAACCTGTCACTATTTGAATCTCAATTCTATCCTCAAGCCTAACAGCTGAATGCGGCCTTTCAGTCTTTTAAGACTGTTGGCTCTGTCTACCGTGACTGTATGTATGTTTATATTGCACTTTGGGAAATACACAAAAACATGTATGTATGACTATATGTATAAATGTCAAATAACCAACTTAAAAACAATACCGAGGCCTACATGTTGGATGTTAATCTATAAAAGTATTGATTCAATAGATATATATATTATATCTAGATTTCAGATTTCAGATTTATTTATTGCAAGTCACAAGTTATAAGTTGTTAAATAAATAGTAGGTACAAGTGACGCCCTGCAAGGGCACTGCAAACATGAGGGCAACTAGTTGCCACATTACTTACAAATTAAATTTGATTTACAGATTTTCGCTTTATTTGTAATAAAGAAATCAAAGTGAATTGGTAGGGAATTTATCGTCGAAAAATTCAGAAATATCATAATAACATTTACCTACGAGTAGATTTTTAAGATCTTTCGCAAATATAGGGATTTTTATAATATTTCTTATATAATTCGGGATATGGTTATATATTTTTATAGCCATATGATGAGGGCTGGAAGAAACAAGTTTCATTTTAGTGATTGGTCTTTCTAGTATGTTGAGGTCTCTATTATTTCTTTTGTTTCTATTTATCCTTCGTATATACAGAGCCTCATGCTTCCTCACAAATTTGCATGCTTCTAGAATATATATAGATGTTAAGGTAAGAATTTTATGTTTTATGAAATATGTTCTGCAGGATGTCATCTGGTCAATATTTACGAGTATTCTAACGATTTTCTTTTGTAGCGTAAATATATCATTAATTGTACAAGAGTTTCCCCATATAACTATGCCATATGACAGTCTGGAGTGGGCATATGCATAATAAGCGGCAAGGCAGGTTTTTAGGTCAGTTACCCGTTTAAGTTGGTGTAATGCATAAGTAAAAGATGAAATCTTATTTTTTAGTTTCTGAATATGTGGTTTCCAAGTCATGTTGGTATCTAATTCGATCCCCAATAAGGTCGCCGTGTCGACTGTTTTTAAATTAGTATTCTTATAATTAAAATCCAACTGCAATGGTCTTTTTTGTGATGGTTTAAATTGTAGTAATTTAGTTTTATTTAAATTAAGTTCTAAGTTATGTGTATCCAACCAATTTATTATACTATCCATAGTAATATTTAATTTATTTTCTAGTTCAACTTCATCAGAACAGGATAGTAAAACCGATACATCGTCCGCAAAGAGTATGCACTCTTCTTTGATTTCGTCTGGGAGGTCATTGATGTATATGAGAAACAGAATACACCCTAAGACACTACCCTGCGGAATAGAGCCGGTGGAAACTGCTCTATTTGACCTTATAATTTCTATTTTACCCGATTCAAAGTTTGTATACCTAAGTTCGACGTGTTGTACACGTTTTTCGAGATATGATTTGAACCAGTTAAGTGCCGTGCCTCTAATTCCTGAATCAAATAATTTGTTAAGCAGAATATCGTGATTTACTCTATCGTAAGCCTTACTCATGTCTAGGAGGAGTCCTAATGAGTATTTTTTCTGATCAATGTTTTCGAATATTTTTAGTGTGAATTTATAAATCGCTAAGGTGGTGGAGAAATTTTTCCTGAATCCATTCTGATTTTCATGGAGCACGTTGTATTTTTCATAGAAGTCACTTAAACGTTTTACCATAGCCGATTCAAACACTCTCGCTGACGCCGGTAAAAGAGATATCGGTCGATAATTATTAATGTCTGTGGTAGGACCTTTTTTGTGTATGGGTTTGATTAGAGAAATTTTTAGCAAATCCGGAAATATGCCTTCAGTAAAGGATTGATTTATAAGTATAGTATAAGGGACTGTTAACTCATCAGCGCATTTCTTTAACAACATCAAGGGAATTTCATCTATTCCGAATGAATATTTATTTTTAAGGTTTTTCAATATACTATTTATTTCTTCATAGCTGGCAGGATTTAGGAACAAAGTGTTCAATACTCTAGATTTAGAAGGAATATTATTTTTTGACGTTACTTGGGGGCTCGTTTGTGTCTGAGATTTTCCGAAAGATAAAAAAAAGTTATTAAATTCTTCAGCTACATTTTTTGGTTCTTCTATTGTTTTATTGTTAGATAGTTTAAGCTTTATATTTTGTTTATTTAAATTGTTTTTATTCGTTTCTTCATTGATGATTTTCCACATACTCTTTATTTTATTATCAGATGCCATTATCTTTTTTTTATTTTTAAATTTTTTTGCCGTTTTAACTGTTTTTTTAAGTATTTTGCAGTACGTTTTATAGTTTTCTCTAAGAATTTTATCTTTTGTCTGTGATATTAATTGCCTTAATAGTCTTTTATTTTGACAGGATGTTCTAATTCCCGGTGTTAAGTAAGATTTTTTACATTTTGTTAGATATTTGATTGTTTTTTTAGGCATACTTTTATTTAAAATATTGCACATAATTGCATTAAAAATGTTATAATTTTCGTTTATGTTGTTGTTTTGGCTTAAAACTTGCACCCAATTAATTTTTCTTATTTCCTCTTTGAATTTGTTTATATTAACGTCATTAAATATTCGTTTCACCACCGAAAAATTTTTGGGGTTTTGATATAGTAGAGGTGTAGTGAAAATTACTCCCTTATGATCAGAAATACCAAACTCATGGACATCCGCTTTACAAGTCTGCCTGTTAAAATTTGTAAAAACTAAATCAATGCACCTAGAGGTAGTTTTTGTAATCCGAGTTGCTTCTTTTACCTTTTGATGGAATTTGAATAATGACATTAAATTACATAATCGACTACTTTCGTTTCTGTTTAGGAAGTTAACATTAAAATCGCCTGTTATTATGATATTTTTCATCTTATCCTTCTCATTAATCAATACTAGGAGCTTTTCAAGACTTTTAAAGAATACTTCGATTTCTCTATCACTATCAGGCCAGTACAAATTAATGATTAAAAGATTCAATTTAGGTACATCAATAGCACACGCATCAAATATCATTTCAATTGATAGAGATGCTATATCAAGGCGGTGTGAAAATTCCAGTGTGTTTCGAACCAAAATACAAACTCCGCCGCCTTCACGCTCTTCTCGATTGTAAGATGCTCCCATATTGTAATTTTTTATGTACAGAAGTTTTTCCCTCTCCGCGTCCAACCAACTTTCAGTAATACAAAGAACATGCGCATCGTAATCTTCGATTAAAGCTTCAAGAAGGTGCTTTTTATTATTTATGCTTTGCATATTTTGTAGAAGAATAGTAAATTCAGTTGCGAAATGAACTATTTTTATCTATATGGGGCTT
Organism: Amyelois transitella; assembly: GCF_032362555.1. Lineage (NCBI taxonomy): Eukaryota > Metazoa > Arthropoda > Insecta > Lepidoptera > Pyralidae > Amyelois > Amyelois transitella. The sequence continues at coordinate 1,651,721 of NC_083515.1, forward strand.
TGTAGAGTCGCTTCCTTTGGTAGAGTTATTCGTGCTAATGCTGTCTGACTTTTTGTTCTTGACGTCTATTCCATATTGCAAAGAGTTAGATGGTTGAATAGTTTGTCTTGAAGTATTTATTTCTTGTGATAGGTCTTTTTCGTAGCAGGAAACATACGCTTCACATTGATTACTCTTTGCGGTTTTCTCTACTTTTTTCCCATCTATGATCAAGTTATTATTTCTTATTATGGCGTGGTGCCCACTGCTTCTTGCATTCAGCAGCATCCTCTTCAGTTCCCTCTGTTCACGAAGAGCAGCTGTATCTAGGAATTCTGTAACGCTTACACCCGTACCTCTGAAATAGCTTGAATTTTCCAGAATATATTTAGTCATCCTTTTGCTAATAAGTTCTATTTTTATAGGCCTAGATTGGTTTTTCCTCCCTATGAATGAGATTTCTTCTATGTATCCGTTTAAATTTACATTCAATATTCCACCAAAAATATTTTTAATTCTTTCTATTATTTCATCTTCAGATTCCCAATGATGAACAGGTAGCCCATGCAGTACTAAATTTTTTTCCCGACTGTCAGATTGTGTAGGTTTATTCAATTTCGTGTTATCAAAATTTTCTTGTAGTTTTTTATATTCTTCTTTAATATTTCGGCATTCTTCTTCTAGCAGTGTTATTTTGATATTTACTATTTCTAAATTTTCTTGAGTTTGTACCCGTATTTTATTTTCTATTTCTTGATGTAAATCATACTTTAAATCTGCAACTGCTTTTTTTATTTCCTCTTGAACAGATATTCTTAAAGCCGATAGCATATAATTATTATTTTCTTGTAATATTATTTTGAAGTTTCTTAGCGTCAGTAGATCGTCATCTTTACAATGGTATAAAGTTTTTGTATTTTCAAATATAGATTCGTCGCTCATTGGTGCAATTGTATTCCCCTGGAGAGAGTTCGCCGAGAAATCCTCTAGTTCAGAGCTATCTTCTTTACAGTAGGAGATTTTTTTCCTTATGGTAACATTTGAATCAGAAGTGACTGGATCTATTGATGTAATTGGGTGGTCATTTGCCAAGTTTTGTTGTATAGGTGGGTTTTCCCGATTTTTGGGCAAAATAGGGGTGTTGCTATTACCAACTTTTGGTTCTTTGGACCTGCAATAGTGGCATTTCCATTGTTTTTTGTGTTCTATAGTCATGGTATTATAAAATCGACCCTCACTAACATTAGCGCATTCAAGGTCAAAGGTTTGGTGACACAATTGGCAGGATAAAAATCGCCTGTCAGGTATAGATTGTTTACAACCTGCGCACAGTAGCGCCATCTTTGGGCAAGTAGCTAAATGTCTAGGGTTTATATATCTGCTGGGTGGTTTTCGTTCCGATGTATACCGCTAGATGGCGTGGTGTACAGTATTGATTAGTTATTTAGGATGTCACGAGATGGCAGCACAAGTAATATCAATACGTAGTGCAGTTGCTTAGTCACCTTATCATTGAGGTTATAACAATATATAAATTTGTACCTTATAGGGATGGATACTTTCTTTGTTCTGTATAGCTAGGACGTACTCCTCGCTTTCTGCTTCAGGTGTTCAAATGTATCTCGTGCGTTTATCAGTGCTGGTTTTTGGGTTTGCATAATCCACAATAAAGTGATGTATTCCAATGTAAATATGAGCTTATTTTCGTAGATAACACTTTCACCTCAGTATTGTATTATTAATTTTAGATTAAGCTTATAAAAGCGGGAAGAACTTATCGCGTTATATTTTTAAAAATTAAAAATGTCACAGCTTTATGTTTACACTGGCAACTAGCGCCATCTCCTCTATATCTATCATTAAGTAGCCAAAAATATTACATTTTTCTTTGGAACCGGCCTCAAAGTGTGATTGTACCGGTAAGTATAATTAATTTAATTATTTACCTGCAATGCAAATTCCTAGGGTAGACACCGGGGTAGGCAGCAGACTGCACGTAGCAGGTTTGCAGTCGGCAGTCCCTGAACACTCTTTCACAATACGACCTGCATCAAAATAAACTTTTGTTAAAATCACCAATTATTGTCATCCGGGGCTATGTCATCGTGATTATTGAATCATGATTATTAAAGCATGATTATTGAATCATGATTATTGAATCATAATTATTGAATCATGATTATTGAATCATGACTATTGAATCATGATTATTAAAGCATGATTATTGAAGCATGATTATTGAATCATGATTATTGAATCATAATTATTGAATCATGATTATTGAATCATGATTATTAAAGCATGATTATTGATTCATGATTATTGAAGCATGATTATTGAATCATGATTATTGAATCATGATTATTGAATCATAATTATTGAATCATGATTATTGAATCATGACTATTGAATCATGATTATTGAATACTGATTAAGTAACCCCGGGTGGGTTCGGTTCCCCTGCAAAGGTTACGGAGGGTAGACGGTAGTCGCTTCGTTAAGAAACCTGATATACATAGGTGCACCCCGGGCTCAGACTGAGGTGGTGAAGAGGTGAGGTTCAACCAGGTAAAGCCAGGGGAATGATGATGATTACGTGGGGTTATCTCTGAATGGATAAACACATCCAGATCTTACAATCAGGTATAGTAACTAATCTTTTGGCGTTAGCCCTGAATGCAAACTCACTTGCCAGGGGAATATAATCCAATTATCGTTTCTTCACGATGTTCTTTCTAACTGTAATAGCATCGGTTAGTAATAATACTAATGAACGTTACGCAGAATGAAGTCACATTGCCGCGTAGGCATAAATTGTAAACCCTAAAACAGATACGCTTTTCTGAGTCAGATGCGCTCAGATATACTGAATGAATTAACATTGATTGATTTGGAAATATTCTGTGGCTTGTGCCAATCCCTAGTGGATTTAGGGTCATCCCCAAGGAGGTCAGGTCAGGTCAGGTCATTATAACAGGTCGATAAAAAAGCGCTTTTATAGCACTCGTATTACTACCACAGACGTATTTTTAATAAAACATTATTATTTCACGACTAAATTAATTTTCGAAAAACCTTTTGATCTTTCAATTTCAAATGATTTTTTTTCAAAGAAATATAATACTAAGATCCATTTTACATTTTTCAATGGCGCAGTGCTGCTCTCATTTGAAATAAAACATTATACTTAAAAGTTCTTCATTAAATGACTAGATCATATTACAAGCATAGCACTGCACCGCTGAAAAATGTGAAATGGTTCTTATAGGATACTTTATAGGATTTTATTTATACATAGGTACATACAAACATACATAAAATCACGCCTCTTTCCCGGAGGGGTAGGCAGAGACTACCTCTTTTAATTTTAATTATTTTTTTGATTTCAATTATTTTCGTCGTAATATGTTCCAAAAATAGCACAAGATGAAATTTACAAAAAAAAAACAAAATGTAGATGAGCATTAATAATAAATATTGAATGCGTGACTACGATAATAAAATACAAAAATACTGAAGCGCCATCTATCATTGTTGTTTTAGCTCCCAATTTGGATGGATCATTAATCTTGTCTTTTATTATACTAATACAAGACAGACAACGTCATTATAGCCGAATGACGGGCACAATATATTTTTACGTTGATGGTTGAGCCACCTTAAATCTGACGATGCTTTCAGCGACAAATTGTGAGAACATTGTTATTACAGCCTGTATTGTAATTACCTGTATTTCATTTGTGTTAATGCGTCTGTAGTCGAACCTTTAAGGTGATAAAGTACAATGGAAAAAGAATCTTCTTACCGTGCCGTATGGTTCCCGGCACTAATAAAAATAAATAAATAGGACCACTCCTTCTCTTTTCCATGGATGTCGTAAAATGCGACTTAGGGATAGGCTTATAAACTTGTGATTCGTATTTTAAGCGATGGGCTAGCAACCAGTAACTATTTGACTCTCAATTCTATCATCAAGCCGAAAAGCTGAACCTGGCCTTTTAGTATTTTCAAGACTTGTTGCCTTTGTCTTGCCCGTAAGGTATATAGACGTGACAATAAGTATGTATGTATGTAACAAAAACTCGTACTAATCTTTTAATACATGAGACCTATGTATATTGTGAACATATTCAAGGAATAAATAAATGATTAAATTATGTAGTTTTAAATAGTCTGCCCGCTGCAACGTGACTATTGAATTATATATCTACCTTTATCGCATGCATACATACATATGATCCCGTCTTTATCCCTGACGGGGTAGACATAGCCAACAGTCTTTTCAAGACTGATAGGCCACGTTCAGCTGTTTTGCCTAATGATAGAATTGTCTATCCCTTAGTCGCCTTTTACGACATCCATGGGAACGAGATGGAGTGGTGATGATTATTTTTTTTTTATTGATGCCGGGAACCACCTTTATCGCGCTTGTAAAAAAAGTACATCCATCCAAAGAACCGAAACTAAAACGGTATCAAGACACCGTCACTCACTTTAATTCGCACTTGATTGCTGACGATAACTCAGTGGGGCAATAATGGCCGGGCATGGCCGCACGATTTATCCGCCATTTCGGTCACGTAGCTGCCCAAGTGGCCGCCATTTGGGCAGAAAATGATTCGAGCGACATTCAAGGGTAAGCCGTTAAGTAATTGGCAAGTTGCAAGATTTATAATATAGGGATAGGTGTATAAACTTGGGATTCTTCTTTTAGGCGATGGCCAAGCAACCTGTCACTATTTGAATCTCAATTCCATCATAGAGTCAAACAGCTGAACGTGGCCTATCAGTCTTATCAAGACTGTTGGCTCTGTCTACCCCGCAAGGGATATAGACGTGATTATATGTATGAAATGCAAGATTTATTCAGTGATCGAGTTGGTTGTTGAGAGGGATCTTTCAAAATCTATTATTATTGATAGTCTTGATTGCATAGTTAAGAGTTTTTATTTTAAATGCGAATGTAATCATTAAGCCAATCAGCTGCACGTGGCCTATGAGTCTGATCAAGAGTGTCGGCTCTGTCTACCCCGCAAGGGACATTATATGATGTTACAATGATCCATCGTCACCGAGCATATAAATATAATATAGGTCCGAGATAAAATAAAGGTACGTTACGTGCGAGTCTAATACCTGTATCATTTATTAATAGGCAAAGCCGTTTCTTTGATTTCTTCATTACACTATGTTTGAGAAACCCCGTTTAAGACTGCTCCTTATCGTTTTATACTCTGCACCCATGGGACCCTACCTGGCCCACTTTTGAGCCGTGAACTTCAAAAGCGTCTTATTAAAAGTGTCGAGGAACGAACTACGAACTTCAATGTGAAGCTATAGGAAGTATAGTTATCTTTCATCACTTACTAACATTTTTCTATATATAATCACGTCTATATCCGTTGCGGGGTAGACAGAGACAACAGTCTTGAAAAGACTGACCGGCCACGTTCAGCTGTATGGCTTAATAACAGAATTGTGATTCAAATAGCTGGTTGCTAGCCCATCGCTTATTAGAAGAATTTCAAGTTTATTACATGTAGGAAGTGTAGTTATTAAAGTTATTTATTCCTACAGAAGAAAGAAGGAGAAAAGAGGAGAGAAATAATCAGTTAAAATTAAATAATATATTATTCAACATAAAATTAAGAACATCTAACAATAAAAATTATTTTTGACATCTCACTAATAAACAACATCATTGCAACCGTTGCTATGGCGTATACCAAGAAGGTTGCCTACATTACATTTTCCCTTAGTCGCCTCATACGACCTCCGTGGAACAACAGGCTGAAGAAGAAAAAGAATAAAAACTGACATACCCTGCCACGACCTCTCCTCTTCTGTTGGGATAAAGTTCAGGGTGCTGTCCATAGCGGAGGTAGACCTCAAACTGCTGCTCAGCTCTGAGGAATAAGTAAAATATTTGAAAATGTTTTAAGAAGGTCTAAAATATTTAAAAGAAAGCTCCTAACCTCTTATTGGAATTACACCATACGACACATGTTTTTTTTTTTCTCTTTATTATAAAAGTAATTAAGATTTTTATATCCTGTGTTTAATTAGCGGACACTTGTGTTTGTGATAGATTTTTCAGAGCGCCTGAAGGTATCTGACGTGATTTTACTACTGCTATTTAGCAGATGACAGACAAGCTTTCCAAAGTACTCGTACGGACGATCTCTAGAAAATTTTGATAAACAACAGATGACAAAAATACAAAATAAATAATAAGCAGCCTTACTTCTAGATTACACAAATTAGAAATTAAAAATAAAGAAAGAAAAATTTCTATTTCGTACATAATAATATATCAAGAACAGAAACCTTAATCTATGACAACTTTTTTACCAAAATGCATGCCCTTCAGCATTTGTCGTGTAATGTACCACAAAATGTAATATATAGAAAATAAAATAATAAAAAAATAATAATTAAATATGGCTTGCTCTTTCGGTATGGATAACTACATTATTTCCACTCTTATTACCTTAATAATTCATGAATAACTACTTTACAAGTAGTAAAACCACTTTCATTTCCATAAATAATGTTTCACATTAAAGAGTGTGATGCAGTTCTTATTCCTTTTGAATACAATGAAAATAACAAAAAAGGATAACCCTGTTGACTTCAAAGTAAACTACAAAGAAACGAATAATCTAAGCAAACGCAGATGGGCGAACTCGCTTTATGTGGATCTGCAAGTCTTGCCTACAATCTAATTAGAAGTACATACATACATACACATGGTGACGTCCACATCCCCTGCGGTGTAGCCAGAGCCAACAGTCTTGAAAAGACTGAATGACCACGTTCAGCTATTTGGCTTAATGATAGAATTGAGATTCAACTAGTGACAGGTTGCTAGCCCATCGCCTAAAAAAGAATCCCAAGTATGTAAATGAACTTTTACGACATCCATGGGAAAGAGATAGAGTGGTTCTATTCTTTTTGTGGTGCCGGGAACCACACGGTACTAATTACCTAATTAGAAGTATGTGGGATCTATAAGCCTGTTCTAACTTTTCCTAAAAAAAAACTTCTTACATATATATTTACTATAATTACTCTGAATTCTCACCTAGAATCGAAGCTAAAATAAGTCTGATCAGTGAAGTTATCAGCGTGGAAGACGATCTTCACGAAGTTGGTCTCAGAGATGAAGGTCTGAGGCTGTTCTATCTCTCCACAAAAGAGACCAGGCTCCTTTCTATTGGACACGTCCGTCTTCGCGTTGCCGTCTACAATCTGTTGAAGAAATTTATTGTTATTAATATATTAATTATTGAAAATAGGCTTACAAACTTGGGATTCTTTTTTTAGGTGATGGGTTAGCAACCTGTCACTATTTGAATCTCTATACTATCATTATGCCAAATAGCTGAACGTGGCCATTCAGTCTTTTCAAGACCGTTGGCTCTGTCTACCCCGCAAGGGATATAGACGTGACCATATGTATGTATGTATATATGCTCTTTTCCGAACATGTAGGCAAATACGTCATTTATCTGTTTATAGTTTATAATCCTTGCATAACTTTTGCTTCATTCACATTAATAACCCTCTTCTTATATGTACTGTTCTTATTTCTTACTTCATTATAACCTTTCAAAACAGAAATACAAACATTTGTTAACGATTAACTAATTTCTATTCGGATCCAATCTAAACTCCAATTAATCATCAAAGCGTTGGAGCGTTTTAAAATCCAACTCCAAAGGCGTAGCGCGGATGGATGATCCAGTAATTAGTTGTCCAAATTGGCTCCTGTTAGACAAGTTTACAGTAGGCGAGTCAAATAAATATCTAGTGTTAATATTTAATATAATGGGGTCAGTATGGCTGTGCTTAGAAACTTGTTATTCCCAATACTAATGTATGGTGTTGAAAGTTGGTAGAGGCATGAAAACAGAGTGAAGCGGTGTAAATGAGACAGGATAAGGAACAGTTTTAAAGACCCGGTTAAAATGCATGATGCGCATTGATCACAAATATGTAACAGCCTTTAACCTGTGCTGCACAATAAATATATTTGATTTGATTTGCAGTAAGGCACAGGTTCGAATCACACCACGCCCATATACCAATGACTATTTTCGATGTTATGTACATTAGTTTGAATACTAACCGATGCTTTTACAATGAGGGAAAACATTGTGAGAAAATCTGCATATTCAGGCTTTTTGATGTGTAACCATGATCGATCCAATACGGGTAAGGTTCCCCTACAAAGGTTGCAGAGGTCAGATGGGAGTTGCTTCGTGTAAAAACAAGACTCACCCAATTTCAGATCAAAGGCATACCCCGGGCTCCTCTCCAGAGTGGTGAGCATCTATAAAATCCATCATTTTGACGAGAGGTCAGGTCAAGAGTTGACATGAAGATGAATGTATTATATGACTATGGCAAGTGGAATGATCTCTGCCTAACGGAGGAGCTCATCGGAGGCGATGCATGATTTTATGTAACTAAGTATGTGTGTATGTTATTCTAAGAAAACGGTAGCAGTTAACTGTTGTTCTCGAGCCTCTTATCAAAATACTCGCCTAATGTACTACTATGTCTCAAGTCGTGGCTCGTGGGCCATCAGCGGAGTTCAAAAATTAATTATATCAATTGCTGAAGCGAACAACTCAATTAGTACTTGGAGAGCCGAACGATTTTGACTTCGAAACTTTTTGTGTTTGTTTCTTTAGATTAAGGTGGTGTTCCCTTTGAGCGTCTTACAATTTCGGAAGTTTTCGCTCCGGAATTGTGTTGGTGCGTTCCTGGTGTGACTTTGTTTTGTATGAATCTGTTTGGTTCTATACGGTTTTCGAAATGAAAATGAAAAAAATCATGACAATGTGGTATGTGTTGACTGATCTCTTATCTTAGGATTTTTTAGGCGATATGGCAGCTATTTTTCGCTATTTTAAAATCAAATTCATGCAACTGAGAATGCATATATAGTCTTGTGACAACTGGTTCTACCTACCCGTAAGTGACAAAGGCAATATGTTTTTGTGTGTTTCCCAAAGTGCAATATAAACATACATCAAGTCACGTCTAAACCTCTTGCGAGGTAGACAGAGTCAACAGTCTTAAAAGACTGAAAGACCGCATTCAGCTGTTAGGCTTGAGGATAGAATTGTGATTCAAATAGTGACACGTTGCTAGCCCATCGCCTACAGGAAGAACCCCAAGTTTGCAAGCATATCCTTTAGTCGCTTTTAACGACAAGCGATTAGTTAAACGGCGCAACGGGAATAAACTTTTTCATTTCGTCATTGACTCGGAGGCAAATTATTTTCTACCAATGTTTTGTCGTGACAATGTTTGTTTATTCGAATACAACTGGATTCTTGTTTTCTAGCAAAAGAGGCTTTAAGTTAATATTGCGTACAATTGAGTCAAACAATTCTACATTCATTCAAACGATGGTAAAAATAAAAGGTGCCTTATAATATTGTCACCTTAGAATCATCAATAGATTGATTGCAAACCGTTCTTGTCGTGTGGTTCCCAGTACCAATAAAAAAGGAATAAGACGAGTCTTTTTTTATTGGTACCTGGTACCGGTACTCTTTCCCATGGATGTCTTAAAAGGCGACTGAGAGATACGCTTATGAACTTGGGATTCCTCTTTTAGGCGATGGACTAGAGCAACCTGTAATTATTTGAGTCTCAATTCTATCATAAAGCCAAACAGCTGAACGTGGCTTATCAGTCTTTTCAAGACTGTTTTGGATCTGTCTACTCCGCAATGGATATAGACGTGATTATATGTTTTGTTATGCAAACCGATCTTACGGCGAGACAAAATCAATGGCTTAATTATCACTAAAAAATATGGGTCTGTAAAAGCTATTTATTAATTACGCATTCACAGTCATAGCGAAAATGGATTTAATGAATAAAATTTTTTTCCGAGTGTTACTTTAAGGCTGTCAGTTTACAATTGCTATATTTTGAGAAGATAAAAAGTGGTCCAAAAGTTCTGAATGTATGTAACAATATCATAGACACAGAGAATGGAATAAAAAAAAAAAAATCCGTTTCCAAAAGCTCGCCGAATTTCAGAATCCAAACCAAAAATACTCGTTGGTATTTCGAAAATCGAGAAATTGCGGAATAAATATATGTCTGGTAGTTATTTAAGGAATTCGATAGTACAATAAGAGTATATATTCTGCAATCATACACTTATACATACATCATGCCTCTTCCCTGGAGGGGTAGGTAGACTACATTTTCGTTCCCAATTTTTTATGTTCGTCTTATCCTTTCCCTCAAAAAGTTATTATTAAACTCGCCTTGTATATTTACATAGTCAACATGCTAATTCATACTCTCAACATGGCAATTTCAGCATTCACTTTTCGATTTGTATACACATACATATAGTCACGTCTATAGCTCTTGCGAAGTATGCAGAGCCAACGGGACTGGCTCTGTCACCGCAAGGTATAAAGACGTGATTATATGTATGCGTATACATACATACATACGTATAATCACGTCTATATCCCTTGCGGGGTAGACAGAGCCTACAGTCTTGTAAAGACTGATAGGCCACGTTCAGCTATTTGGCTTTAAGATAGGATTGAGATTCAAATAGTGACAGGTTGCTAGCCTATCGCCTAAAAGAAGAATCCCAAGTTTTTAAGCCTACCCCTTAGTCGGCTTTTACGACATCCATGGGAAAGAAATAGAGTAGTCCTATTCTTTTCTGTATTGGTGCCGGGAACCACACGGCACTGTATGCGTATGTATGTATTATTTATGAATTGTATATATTTTCACAAGTCTTACCTGCATATATCCTTTGTGGCAAGTTGTGCCGTTGATCAACGTGCCGACTTTAAACTTCTTGAATCTGATTCTCAATATCCAATCCTTGGGCGAGCCCCGGAATGCACGAAATCTAAAATAAAACATAAAAAGAAATCTGATAACAACAAGGTGCATATATATTTTTGAATTGGAAAGTTAGGAGCGCATAAATCATATATCGAAGTTAGTTCGAGACTTGTGTTACGAGATACTAACTCAACGGTACTATATTTTATAATAAATACTTATATATAAAAGCCCATTCCTTAATCTCCTTTTAAAACATCCATGGGAAAGATATGGAGTGGTTCTATTTGTTTATGGTGCCGGGAACCACACGGCATCACTCAAAATTTTCAAAATTCAAAATTCAATCCTCGCAAGAGATATAGACGGAAATACATGTATGTACTAATCTAAATAAACATCCAAGTCCCAGGTCAATCAGACAAAGTTCGTTTCTCATTATGCCCTGGACGGGATTCGAACCCGACCTCCGAAGCCTCAGCAAAGGTCGAAGGTTATATACCTATCCAACTTTAATAGATGAAAAGTTTGTTTGTTTTATAGCTTAACTACCGAACTGCTCTCCTTGAAAAATTGCATTAGGCATGCATATTTATTTATTATTTATTTATACTCGTATAAGTATTTCAGGTATAATGCAAATTTTCAACGTTTTGCGAAGTCACAGGAAAAAGATATGAACTGAAATTACCTGTATGTACAAGTCAGCGGTCTGCCAAAGTTCTCCGGCGTGACTGGTGGCGAAGACACGTCTTCGTAAATCTCCACCGTCTTATTGCAATGGTCCCTTTTGGAATCTGTTGACAAATGAAAATGATATAAGGAAGAAATTCTCATTTAAACGTTATCAAATTATTCAGAAGTTAAGGTTCACAAAATTGACAATGTTTGTTTTTTTGGGAGGGTTGACTGGTAACTATGCACTGGCAAATTATAAATTTATTTACATAAAATCACTTTTTCCCGGTGGGGAGGCAGATACTACATCTTTCCATTTGTCACGATCTCTGCATACTTCTTTCGCTTCTTCCACATTCATAACTCTCTTCATGCAAGCTCGGTGGTTTCGGATACTCTTTAAAGAATAATCCATTCACTTTGCTTCCACGGAACCATCTGTTCTTGTCGAATTTTCCGCGACCGCGCAATGGCATTCACAAACTTAAGATAGTGCATAGAAATGCCATTTTGTACTTGAAACTATAAAAATGACTTGCATTGCATTGCATGAAATGTTCAGCGCTGTTGTTAAGCTATTAAAGAAATCTTATAATATTGGAAGATAAAAACTATTTTTGGCACTGACGTTTTTGTGGTCATCATTTGGCGTCTCTATCGATTTCCACAATTTTAATATCAATAAAAAGTGAAAAAATACAATTTGATTTCAATGTAGTCGTTTCTAAGCACTTAAATTGAACTGATATACACTCATATTGGTCATAGTTGGACACAAGACTATATATTTTTTTTAATTCACATACTAACCAAAATGTTTCAAATTTGAAATTTATTTGATACTACACTAGCGCCTCTAGCGGCTAATCCATATTCCGTAGCCCTCGTGGCGTCGTCAGATCCATCAGGTTTTACCACTTCTGTGGTTTCAAATGATTCCAAATTCTATGATATCGTGCAACTAGTGAATTACCGAGGTACATGAGTTACGGCCACTTTCAACTTTAGTTATTAGGGTTCCGTGTTCAGGCGGTAAAAATACTTGTTGTTGCAACTTTGTCCGTAAATTTGTTAGTTTTTAAGATATTGGAAATTAGTTTGTTTGTTGGATATGAAGCTTAATGGGGCTTTTAAATCATGTCACGATTGGCTCTGTCTAAAGGATTAAAACATGATAATAAGGCGTGATTTTATCTATGAATGTATGTATATATGTATGTTAATAAAGAAATTAGAATACTAAATTCCCTGAAGTTTGAGGTTCGCTTAAGACTTGGTAAGTGTCACTTTATATTCTGCGAAAGATAAGTAAAGTTTCACGGTTGACTGCTTATCTGGCATCAGTTCGTCCTTCTTTAAAGATATAAGACAGCAACCTGTCACTATACATACACATATCACGTCTATATTCCTTGCGGGGTAGACAGACCCAACAGTATTGGAAAGACTAAAAAAAAAGATCACGTTCAGCTGTTAGACTTAATGATAGAATTGAGATTCAAATAGTGACTGGTTGCTAGCCCATCGCCTAAAAAAGGGAATCCCAAGTTTGTAAGCCTATCCCTTAGTCGCCTTTTACGACATCCCTGGGACAGAGATGGAGTGGTCCCATTCTTTTTTATATTGGTGCCGGGAACCACACGGCACCAATATAAGCAGTGATATAACCTCTAAAAAGTTAAGCCAGTTATTTTGTATGTCTCTTAGGAGACAGAGAAGTATTCCACGTTTTTGTTTACAGCGCGCTATCGCCGCGGATTTCGTCGGCTCAAACTTTTCCTCAAGATTGCAAAGTAATAATGATACAGAAATATAGTCATGTCGCTAATAATCTTTTAAAATTTGCAGATTTTTTTTAACACTTAAAATATTTTAAATTATATTGAGTTCTACTAATATTATCTATACCTACGTATAGGCGACAAGACATAGCATATATGTACGTATAGATAATATTAGTCTGTTGTAGTGACAAATAAGACTATTGAGCAAACTCGCAAAGACAAAATAAATATTTGAAGTAAATAATATTTTTGTGTTAATAATTAAGTAGGTAATTATTGTAATAATTTTAAGAACAGTTTTGATAAACACTATTCAAAAAGCTACATCATAATATTCAAATAATAATATGCTTATATTAAAGAGAAGTCATTTTAACAGTTAATAAACTTAGTACGATTAAGTACATCACAATGTACGCCGCTCCAAAAAATAGTTAAAATTAATGTCTTCCGTACATTCTTTATTCTATGCTCGAACTATGCCTCGCGGGTGTTGGGCTATACATCAAATCGCAAAAACCCACAGATTATCTTCATATTACTTCGTTTTTCTACGTAACCTGTATTCTCTTGTACCAATCAGAGCGGAATAAACTATAGAGAGGAAAAGCGAGTAGTTTGTAAAATGTTTATCTTTTAGTGGCCGTAGCCGTGTGGTTCCCGGCACCAATACAAAAAAGAATAAGACCACTTCATCTCTTTCCCATGGATGTCGTAATAGGCGAGTAAGGGATAGGCTTACAAACTTGGGATTCTTTTTTAGGCGATGTGCTAGCAACCTGTCACTGACTCTGTTATGTTTGTTACCCGGAACATAACCTTCTTTTGATAAACACGTAACAATTGTCAAAACTGTCTTTAGAACAAAAATTTCGTCTGAATTAGAGAGTTGGTACTCAGAGTCGTAATAAGGCAGTGTGCACTTTACTCGAATTTGTGCCTCGGGACCTCGGTACGGTTCAACGGTATGGAATATACACCATTTGGTGGAATTCAAGTTTGGCTGAAGTTTTTATTCATTGTTTTGAATATTTAACTGAAAACCTTAGAGTTTTTAGTACAAAGGTTTGATGTTTCTTTTTGTTTTTTTTTTTTAACTAGATTTTAATATGTGAATACGCTTTTCTCGTGGTACAGTTCAGTTAACCAGTTAACTCAGAAATAGATATAAAAAAAAGGAAAAGAGCCGTAAGAGTCGATGAAAGCAGTGACTAAAAGATACATACATACATATGGTCACGTCTATATCCTTTGCGGGGTAGACGGAGCCAACAGTCTTGAAAAGACTAAATAGCCACGTTCAGCTATTTGGCATAATGATAGAATTGAAACTCAAATAATGACAGGTTGCTAGCCGATCGCCTTAAAAAGAATCCCAAGTTTGTAAGCCTTTTCCTTAGTCGCCTTTTACGAAATCCATGGGCATCTTGTGCCGAGCTTGAGGAACACATTGTTATTTGTATTTATAGTCCACCCAACAGTAGTATTATGGATTTCCTGAATGTAATGGAGGAAGTTCTAATAGTAGCTACAAAAAGTAATAAGAAAGTAATTGTTTGCGGTGATTTTAACATTGACATATTAGTTAGCTCCACAGTGACAATACAGTTTCTTAACCTATTTAAATGTTTTAACTTAGATAATGCCTTCTTGGAACCAACCCGCTTCACTGCCACATCTGCTAAATGTATTGATAATGTTTTTAGTGAACAAAAACCAAATAATAAAAATGTATTTAGTAAATTACCCTCTGACCACTGCGGTCAATTAGTTACCTTTTCCACTAAACATAGTACATGTGATGGATTAATTATGTGCAGACCTATCACAGCCCATAAAATCAATAAATTTACAAGTTCTTTAGAGAATAAAATTTGCGCAGTAACTTACACGGGCAGCGATCCTAATGGTCATTATAATAAGTTATTTACTACCATTTCAGACGCGTACTCTAAAACATTTATACAAAAGAAACGGAAATGCAATAATAACTTTAAATTCAATGAATGGGCTACTGTTGGCATCTACAAAAGTAGAAAGACTTTGTACGATTTATATGCCCAAAAACAGTATCGATTTGAAAGCGGCTTCGTAGACCATGTTAGGAATTATTCAAAAATTTTCAAAAAAGTATGTCTACATGCAAAATCTTTGTTCATTAAAAACAAAATAAGTAATGCTCCTAACAAAACAAAGGAAACCTGGAGTGTTATAAACAAGGAAACTGGTAGAAGTAATTTTAAAGAAAATATTAATGAAATTAAATTTAATGATAGGAAAATTACCTCTACAACAGAAATAGTAAATTTATTTGAACATTTTTTTACAAATATACCGTTGGAATTAACTTCTAATATTGACTCATGCCCTAATGAAGCTGAAATACTACTTAAAAATAATGTCAGCATTTGCAGTTCCAAATTTAAATTCTTAAATATTGACCCTACTGACATTATTAATACCTTTAAAGAACTTAATCTGAAAAAGTCTGAGGATTATTGGGGTATGTCGGCTGTTGTGATATGTCATATTATAAATATTATAGCTGGGGACTTAGCATATATATTCAATAATTGTGTTGACCAAGGGATATTTCCAAATTTAATGAAGTATAGTAAACTAATTCCATTATTCAAGAAAGGTGAAAAATCAGATCCTGGTAATTATAGACCAATCTCAATTTTACCAATTTTGAGCAAGGTGTTCGAGAGAATCATGCTTAATCAAATGCAGCGTTACTTTAAGTCTAATAAATTATTTCATAGTCAGCAATACGGCTTTACTGAGGGGAAATGTACAACAGATGCAGGTGTGGCTCTTGTCACTCATATTCTCAATGCATGGGAAGACTCACAGGATGCCATCGGAGTGTTTTGCGATCTGACCAAAGCATTTGATTGCGTAGATCATAGAACTCTTCTGCTCAAGCTCGCTCATTACGGGTTCGATACTGCTGCCGTTGAACTAATTAAATCATATCTTAGTAATAGATTACAGACGGTAGATTTAAATAATACAAAATCGAAAGGAGCGACGGTAAAAATTGGGGTACCGCAAGGTTCCATTTTGGGACCTTTTCTCTTTCTGATATATATCAACGACCTGCCTTGCATGATTGAGAAACAGACTGGCATCGTGTTGTTTGCAGATGATACGTCACTAATTTTTAAAATGAACCGCCGTAGCGAAATCTGTGATGATGTGAATAGCACTTTAGCCGCCATCTCTAACTGGTTTACAATCAACAACTTACTGTTAAATGCAAATAAGACCCAATGCATTAAGTTTACACTTCCCAATGTGCGGCAGGCAAATGTGGATATTAGTATAAGTAGTAAAAGATTAGATTTTGTTGATAGTACTACTTTCTTAGGAATAACATTAGATTCAAATTTGAAATGGCATGCTCACATTTTAAAACTTTCTAAAAGGCTTAGTTCTGCAGCATACGCTATTCGTCGTATTAGGCATTTGACGGATGTGGCAACTGCTAAGCTAGTATATTTTAGTTATTTTCATAGTTTAATGTCATATGGTCTACTGCTTTGGGGATCAGCAGCAGACATACAAACTATTTTCATTTTACAAAAAAGGGCAATTCGATATATCTACGGTCTTAAACAAAGAGATTCCCTTAGAGATTTTTTCAAAAACCTAAATATTTTAACTTTGCCCTCCCAATACATATTCGATAACATCATGCATGTTAGGAAAAACTTAGACTCTTTCAAAAAAGTAGGTGAATGTACTAGTAGATCACTGCGGAACAATTACAAGTTGTCGATCCCAGCACATCGGCTGGCTAAGGTAGGGAAATCATTTCTGATTAATTGTATAAGATTTTATAATAAATTACCAAAAAGTGTTCTTGAAATGAATGACAGAAAATTCAAACAGTATATTAAAGTTGAGCTTTGTAGGAAAGCCTATTACAGCACGGATGATTATATTAATGATAAACATGTGTGGCCCGAGCTGGACATAATGGCCTCTTAAATGCTTGTGTATTTTTGACATGATCTTGACATAATTTGTACAGTATGTACATATTTTATTTTATATTTATTTTATTTGACGAAATATTCATATTGACATAATCAGTTCTACATTCATACATGTTTTTTAATGTAGACAATGTGCATTCGTCCACGATTTAGATTTAAGAGATCTATATTTGTAAATTGACGTCCTATGAAAATGCTGCAGTGTAGTTTGTTCCGCCGCTTCTTCTACACATGCGCTTTGGAAGCGGTAGTAGTTATAATTAGATTTAAGTTATGTGACGTCAATAAGTGATACCTTGTATCCAATTTTGAAAATAAATCTATTCTATTCTATTCTATTCTATTCAAGAGATGTAGTGGTCCTATTCTTATTTGCAATGGTGCCGGGAACAAATGTTTTCGTATGAACAAAAATTTTAAGTAAAATTCTGTTATCTCAGACTATCTAAAACTTAGGCTACGGCAACAAACCCATAATATTTCTAAGTTCTCCGCAGAGTTAAGAGTGTCTTACAACAAGTTCCGCTCAACAAAAATGTTAAAAGTTTGGTGCATTCTGTCTTGTTCGGGGAATGTCCCCAGAGTGAAGTATTTCGTTAGTTTTAGAAGTGTTGTGTATGTTTTATATGTTAAAGTTAACTAAACATAGAACATTGTTTTGTTGGTGTTGAACTAGAAAACTAAAGTTGAGGATTTTAGAAATAGGTGAAGTTTAAAAAAAATGATTTGTTGACAGCGTTAAGGAAAGCATAGAGGGAAAATAAATCCGGAGTGGGACGAATTGAAGGAAATTAATATACTGTGCCGATATGTGAAATGAAGACATGAATAACGTACTTAATAAAGAACTCACAATAGTAAATAAGAAGCCAACGTCAAATAAATAATATTAGATCATTTATCTATACTTATATTATAAAGCTGAAGAGTTTGTTTGTTTGAACGCGCTAATCTCAGGAATTACTGGTTCGAATTGAAAAATTATCTTTATTAAATTTTAATAAAATTATTATTATATAAATAGACCATTTATCAAGGAAGGCTTTAGGCTAAATAATATCACGCTGCAAGTATAAGGAGCAAAGAAATAATGGACTATGTGAAAAAAAAAAACGGGGAGAATTATTCATCCTTTAGGGCTTCAATGATGCCCAAAATAACTATTCCACGCGGACAAAGTTGCGGGCACAGCTGGTATAAACATATAGCATAATTCTATCTGTCAATGAAAGCAGAGTAAAATGGGCCAAAACTTAGAGATTTGCTGAAAAGGATTTTGACTCATGAACAGTCTTCCTCCTGGATTAAGTCCCCGTTGCATCCTCATTACACTAAGGAATACCTTTGACCATGGATCCTGGTTGGGTGAGTCAGATGTACACGAAGCGACTCCCATCTGATCTTCGCAACCTTTAAAGTTAAACTTAACCCATATTCTATCAATCAAGCGACTCCCATCTGACCTCCGCAACCTTTAAAGTTAAACTTAACCCATATTCTATCAATCAAGCGACTCCCATCTGACCTCCGCAACCTTTAAAGTTAAACTTAACCCATATTCTATCAATCATGGTTACAGATCCAATTTCCTGAATGTGCAGGTTTCCACTCATGAACAATATGGCGCTGTAAATGTTTGAGCCTAGACTCTTAGAAAACTTCCTGATTAATCCGAATAGAAAAAAAAATCACAAACAAAACCGCGAGTATGATCCAGTGATCCCAATACACTAAAATATATAAAGATGTCGCGGTCATATGGCAGAGTTCCCACAGGGTGATTCCGAGCTACGTAGCGGGAACTTTTTACGAGTTCGGAAAGTGGGTAATTCTCCGTTGCGACTTTCTGCTTTTTATAGAGATATTCTGGATTTATTGTTACGCGTTTGAGCGCACAATAGAGGCTAATGTTGCGGCTAAATATACTTATGTCACATTAAGAATAGGTTTTTCAATGTGTGTTTATATTTTGAAAGAATATTTGTTTAATTTTTTTAGACTTCAGATATTAAAAAAATACCTGATAAAGGACAAACTGGACTTCAAAAGAATTTATTTGCTCATTTAACCAAATTTTTGTGATATTATTTTTCATTCTTCCTTACATAAGTGATAAAAAGTTGCTTAGTTTTCTTATACAGTCATAATACAATCACAAATAACACAAAAATTCGAGAAATCATATCATCAACTGTCGGTTATTACAAATTAAATATAATAAAAATATTTTATCCGCTTTCTAATCCATACATATAATAAAATTGTAACTCAACTTTGTCTGTACATTGAAGATATTTAAGAAAAAAAATTATAAGGGGTCTTTTTAGGGTCAATAGAAGCCAAAACAATTTTTTTTAGAATTTTTGTCTGTCTGTCTGTCTGTCTGTCTGTCCGTCTGTCTGTCTGTATGTTTGTACGCGCATCACGCAAAATCTACCGAACGGATCTGAACGAAATTCGGCACAGATATAGTTAGTAACCTGGATTAGAATATAGGCTACTTTTTATCCTGAAATTCTATCCCATGGGGATGAAATAGGGGGTGCAAGTTTGTATGGAACTTCGTCATTTTTGATTTGAATCGATATAAGAAGCTATAAATAATTATACATACATACATACATATGGTCACGTCTATATCCCTTGCGGGGTAGACAGAGCCAACAGTCTTAAAAAGGTTAAATGGCCACGTTCAGCTATTTGGCTTAATGATAGAATTGAGATTCAAATAGTGACAGGTTGCTAACCCAACGCCTAAAAAAGAATCCCAAGTTTGTAAGCCTATCCCTTAGTCGCCTTTTACGACATCCATGGGAAAGAGATGGAGTGGTCCTATTCTTTTTGTGTTGGTGCCGGGAACCACACGGCACTATAAATAATTAATTCTTATATTTATTATGATGATGATGATTAAAAAAATTGCATTTATTGATTTAATTCATTATGCTTTGTTTATTGATTTAGTTCCCGTGGTTTAGGTATTTATTTTTTGACCACCCGATACGAGATGGCGCCTCATGAGAATTTAAGAAATAACACGATTGTAGCCGCCGGCAAAATTTTTAATTAATTAAGTTTTAATTAAGTAATTTTAGTTTCGCCAGTACTTACCGTTTCATCACATCTTTAAGAAGATTTTTTTTATGTATGAGAAGATTTTTTTATGTAGGTAGTTTGACGCACCCCGCATCGGCGACGGTTGCCATGTTCCTCAAGATTAGCAGAAATAACACACATATAGTAACGTCAGTACTTACCGTTTCACCATTGATTTAGTTCCCGTGGTTTAGATATTTATTTTTTGACCGCCCGATACGAGATGGCGCCACATGAGAATTTAAGAAAAAACGCGATTGTAGCCGCTGGCAAATTTTTTAGTTAATTAAAAATTCTTTTTTCGTTGATTTAGTTTCCATGGTTAAGACATTTACTTATTTGGAGAAAATAACAGGGAATCGCATTATGAGTGGTACCACTGTATTATTTTGTGGTGATTTCCGCCAGACTCTACCCGTAATAAGCCGAGGTACTAGAGCTGATGAAGTAAGCGCATGTCTCAAACGATCCATACTCTGCCCCACAGGTTAGGAAATTAAGTCTAACACGTAATACGTTGGGTGGTAATCCTCGAGCGCAAGAATTCTCAAATGTGTTATTAAAAATCGGTAATGGTACGTTGCCTGAATCGAACGGATTGGTGACTCTGCCAGAGAACCTCTGTCAAGTAGACTCGCCTTAATAATTAATATTATAGAAGCTAAAATTCTTACTGGTTGTGCAGCTGGTGAAATTGTTTTTATACCGCGCATTCCCCTCATTCCCAACAACTTTCCATTTCAATTTAAGGACCTCAGGACGAATTGCTTCTCACACGGACAGCTCTACGTCGCTTGCTCGCGGGTCACCAGCTGTGACAGTTTATTTGTGATGTCTCCAATGGGCAAGACAGCAAATGTTGTATACAAAGAGATACTTTAACGTTCCATTATCATAATTTCCTTTTTTTGTCTTTAGAATCTATTCGTTTTTTAACAGCTGCGCCCCCGGGACTTTGCTTTTGTAGGAAAAATAAACTATGTTCTATTCCAGGCATCATTCTTCCCGTGTACGTAAGTTCCATCAAAATCCATCCAGTAGAATTTGCGTGATTGAATAGCATCCTTAAACACGCACTCACGTAGGTACATCTATTTTTTTTTGCATAATATTAGTTTATGTCAATGCAAGGCTCTTTATCTAAGCAATCTTTTTATGGAAGCGAAATTAACGCAGGCGAAGCCGCGGGCAAATGCTAGTTTCAAATATTTTTAATAAAAGACCGTTTCTTGACATAAATTTATTAACAAAAGTCAAACAAACAAAGCGAGGGTGGAAACAATTATTTTATCATCATGACGCCGATATCACAAATTTGAATCACTACGTGCCCTGTTTCAACCGCAGGCAGTCTCGATTTTCGTCAGATTGGTCGAGTGAAGAAACGGTAGGAAAAATAGGATTCTAAACAAAATACGGTCGAATTGAGAACTTCTTAATTTTTAAGTCGTTAAAAAAAATGTAAAAATCGTTTTAATTTTCGAAAAGGATACAAGTAATCGTTTAATGACATATACTATAATATGTTGTCTAAATTACATAAGTGTAACTATATCAACTATCGCTTCCAAGTATAATGAACGGTCGACCGACACCACAAGTTTAAAAAAAATCGTATCATACATATAATCACGTGTATATCCCCTGCGGGGTAGACAGAGCCAACAGTCTTGAAAATACTGATGGGCCACGTTCGGCTGTTTGGCTTAATGATCAAGTGGCCTTGAAGTCGAATGTGTTGTGACTGAGTAGCCTAGGTTAACAGCCGATGCAGTTCAAAATGACAAATTGTTAGTTAAATAATAGTTTTTAATGGCCACCCAAAAACATCTGCATCTTGTGTATATGCTCAAACTGTTTGAAAATATAAAAAATAATTTGTTTTAATTTGCACAGACTGTATCTATCCTTTGAGGTTTTAAATGAAACAAGCGAGTGGAAAGGCGAGTGTAGTAGCTGTACGAGTTAGCACAATGTGAACTTTCCTGACCGCAGTCTACCTCGACTTTAAAGGACGCTGACAGAAATTTAATTTACGGTTTGATTTCAAGCTTCAGTTTAACTTTGAAATTTTGAGTAGAATCGAAATGAAGGAAGTTTTTCCATTTCACCTAGGACATGGATTCCAAATTCCTATTAACTGAGATAAATTTATAACAATCTAATAAATCTTAACTTTTTCATCTTCTCGGTATTTGGTGAATTATAAGAAGGACAAATTAATTTTTGCGTGTAATAAGGCTTTATTATTAAAATGTTTACACATCATCTACAAGTTAATTTGGAAAAAAAATGTAATTGTGTACCTATTCTGTTTTGGTAGTAAATTTACTAAATTAAGATGAAGCTTTGTATATTTTTCAACTTAAGAGGTAGGTAACTTAACTACTTTAAATTGACTGAATGGTGTGCAGTGGAGTAGGTCAGGACTACACTATCTGTTAATATTGTAGGAGACGACTAAAGGATAATTAGCACTAATTGTAAGATATTTAATTTTCAAATGAATAACGAGGTAGATACAAATCGGAAGAAATAGAAATTTTATCCAAAACACAGACGTTACTACATCATGAAAAATATTATTGAGGTATTTAAACAGGAATAAACAATAACACAGGAAGAATTCCCTCAGAGGGATAAGTCTACCGTTGTGCATTGTTATTTTTTAATGTCTTTTTATGTACTACTACAAATTTGTTATGAACAATAAAGTATTTACAAACAAACAAACTAGCACAAAGAAACAGTCTAAATAAATACATTGCATATCAAAAATATCACAGGAAATGACGCCGACAAAGTCATGGGTAACAGCTATAATTTATAAAGCTGAGGAGGCTGTTCGCAAAAATAAATGATGCCCAAAATAACAATTCCACGCGGACGAAGTCGTGGGTACAGCTAGTTTAAAATAGAACAAAATTTGATAACAGCTTAAAATAGTAGTCAACTCTGGTAATAACCCGTACCCCACTAACGAATGCTGAATAAATTGAATTCGTCAAGAATGCCCCGTTTGGGTATGGTACAAGTGATAAGCGTTTCATGGCAAATAATTTAAAATTTAAAATAAAATTTCGTAACTTATTTGCAGGCAAACTCATGCCTTGAGTTCATTCGAATGTCGATAACTTTTTTTTTAGTGAACCGATTTTGATGAAACAAACTTTAAATATTCTTCTGAGTTAAAACAAAGCAACTGGTGAAAGTTTGAAGTAAATCGGTTCAGTACTTTCTGAGATAATCGTGCTCATACATACAGACAGACAGAGAGACAAGAAATTCAAAAAAATATTTTTGCTTTCTATTATTCATTATGAGTGTCCCTCTATCCATTTCAGTCAAAAATACTAACTGTACAGACAAAATATTTTTACTATTTTATTATATGTATAGATAACTGTTGAGCATTGAGCAACAGGATAAGCTGCCTCTTTCTTTATTTATGAACTTCAAAACTCAAGAATTTTATATATAAGACGAGAAGATAGACATAAGTGTATATCTTCTCGTCTTATATATAAAATTCTCCTATCACAATGTTTGCTCCCGTACTCCTCCGAAACGACTTGACCGATTCGCAGGAAATTTTGTGAGCATATTGAGTAGACATACATATTTAGAGAATCGGTCAACATCTGTTTTTCATACCTCTTAGTGATAAGGGTTGTCCACCCTTTTTTTAACTAGAATTTACTAAAGAAAAACAGGTTGCTACCCCATGGCCTCAAAGAAAAACCGCAACGAATCTCACGGCCCCCAAAAAGAATATAATTTTTTTTTATATTCTTTTTGGGGGCCATCATAAAATATTATACAAGAGCGTTTGCAAATCTCGTGACTTAGACCACCGAAATCACAGACTGAAGACTTATTTAATTATGTCCAAGCTCATTGGAAATATGAAAGAGAAATACTCGTACCAAAAGGACGCGACTACATCTCCGCTCTTTTAGAAGCTTATACGAGTAGTTATGCTGTTATAGGATTTCTCAGTAGAAAATGGTCGCAAAGGTTCCCCAATGAATTTGTTGAAGGTGCATTATAATTAAAAAGATTAATGAGGAATTATTTTATACAGAAATCATACCTCTTTCTTTCTTGTGATGGGTAGGCAGAGATTTTATCTTTTCACTCGTTAACATCCACTACGTATTTATTTTATTGCCCTAATTAGAAGAATTCCAATTAAGAGCGTTCTTAATTGGATCAAGGTACGTTCATCGTAGCTCAACTTATATATACTTCCAATACATACATATAGTCACTTCTATATCCATTGCGGGATAGACAGAGCCAACATATATAAATATATTTATTCGACATACCTTATCCCAAACGGGAATGATACTTAAATAGTGACAGCTTGGTAGCAGCATTGCCTAAAAAAACAATTTATTAGTATTTTAATTCACATGAATTAATCCATACAAATAAAAACATCAGCAAAATCCCGCGAATCCCCAATCGGTATCACGTGCCGTAGCGTATTTCATTGCGACACTAACGAAGTGATGTCTCGGACGCTAGGATTGATTCCACAGTCCGGCCCTGGTTGACTGAACAGCTTGTGAATTGTGCGGTGCATACAGACACACATGCAAGTAAGTAAGGAGTAATAGTAAGTAAGGACATATTCTTCTTTTATTCTACATACATACATATGGTCACGTCTATATCCCTTGCGGGGTAGACAGAGCCAACACTGAATGGCCACGTTCAGCTATTTGGCTTAATGATAGAATTGAGATTCAAATAGTGACAGGTTGCTAGCCCATCGCCTAAAAAAGAATCCCAAGTTTGTAAGCCTATCCCTTAGTCGCCTTTTACAACATCCATGGGAAAGAGATGGTGTGGTCCTATTCTTTTTTGTATTGGTGCTGGGAACCACACTGCCGTGTGGTTCCACAGTGCCGGCTAACTTTTATTCTAGTTTGATAAAGACAAAAGTATTCGTAACGTGCGTCCTTAGCATTTATATCTATTCATCAAAATGCTGTTGAAGAAGAAGAGGCGCATGCTAAGAAATTCTTAGTTGTTATATATACATAAATATAGTCACGTCTATATCTCCTGCAGGGTGGACAGAGCTAGTCTTGGAAAGACTGAAAGGTTACGTTGGCTTAGTGATGGAATTAAGATTCAGCTTAAATAAAGACAGCTTGTTGGCCCATCGCCTACAAGAGAAATCCCAAGTTTATAAGTTTATCCCTTAGTCACCTTTTTCGACATCTGCAGGGAAGATTTTTGGTTTTTAACTAAGAATTCTAAACTTAAGTGTACATTCTCTTGTACCTTGTATTTTTTCAATTAAGTATGATGTCATGTTACAACCTGTCACTATTTAAATCTCAATTCCATCAAAAAGCCGCATGTGGCCAAGTCTCTTCAAGACTGTTGGCTCTGTCTACCGCGCAAGGAATACAGGCGTGAATATATGTATGTATGTAAGTATGATGTCTTTATATAGCTTAAAATTGTGGAAACACATCCATACGATTAGCAATTATGGTACTAATGTAACCAAATGGCTAACTAACTATTGTCTTTTCATATTTAAGCCAAATGCTTTAGAAGTTTAAATGTTCCATCCCCAAGAAACAAATGAACAGCGATTTTAGAAAAATTTAACCACAGTAATAATAAAATCCCACGAATCCCCAATGAGATCACGTGCCGTATCGTATTTCATTGCGGCACTAACGAACTGGTGTCTCGAACGCTGGGATTGATTCCGAAGTCCGGCCCTGGATGACATACAGCTGGTGTTTACGGACGAACATGCAAATATATGGAGACATATTGTTCTTTTGTCTCATATATTTTGTTTTAACAAAGACGTCATTGCCGAGAGATATATACGTATAGTCTATATCCCTTGCGGGGTAGACAGAGCTAACAGTCTTGAAATGACTGAAAGGCCTCGTTCAGCTGTTTGGCTTACTATCAGTAGTAAGCTAAACAGCTGAACGTGGCCTTTCTTTTTCTCCTTTCTTTCTTTCTAATAGTGAGATATTCAAATAGTGAGAGATTGCTTGCCCATCGCCTAAAAGAAGAATCCCAAGATTATAAGCCAATCCCTTAGTCGCCTTTTACGACATCCATTGGAAAGAGATGGAGTAGTCCTATTCTTTTTTCTATTAGTGCCGGGAACTACACGGCACAAACATGCAAATAGGGTCATTTCCGAGAGATCTTTACATACATCCATATAGTCACGTCTATATCCCTTGCGGGGTAGACAGGGCCAGCAGTCCTGAAGAGACTGACAGGTCACCATCAGCTGTTTGGCTTTATGATAGAATTGAGATTCAAATAGTGACAGGTAGCCCATCGCCTAAAATAAGAATCCCAAGTTTCAAAGCATATCCCTTAGTCGCTTCTTACGACATCCACGGGAAATGAGATGGAGTGTTCCTATTCATTTTATATTGGTGCCGGGAACCACACGGCGGAGATCTTTGTGTGTAGAAACTTCATCCTTCCACATCCCACGATCTCTGTATATTACTTTCATGAGTCTCGTCGATTTCGGGTTTTCTTGACCTGACCTTTTACCACGACGTCCCTGACTTGATCAAGGTGCATTCGTCTAGGTCTTCCCATTTACACTTTACTTGTATATTTGCTTCGGCAACATGGAGTCATTCTTCCTCTCCACATGACCAAACCATCTAAGCATTCCCTGTTCTATTTTTATCACAAAACAATCTGTCACACCATAGCCTTCAATCCTAGAAAGAAAATCCATTCGTCCATACACATAATCACGTCTGTATCCCTTGCGGGGTAGACAGCAGTCTTTAAAGACTGACAGGCCACATTCAGCTGTATGGCATAATGATAGAAAGAAGATTGCTTTAAAATTTGTACATATACATATAAACACTATGCTCTCAAACGTAAGTAAATCTCTTATTACACTTTTACACTATTTATTACATATACATATATCCACATCCACACTAATAATAAAGAGGAAAGATTTGTATTTTTGTATGTTTGTGTGGAATAAACTCAAAAACTACTGGTCCGATTTTGATAAAATTTGGCACAGATATAGAATAGATCTTCAAAAGTGACATAGGCATAAATTTGTTTTGAAATTAATTTATTTCAAAATATAAAACACAAAAATATGTCCACCCGTGCGAAGCCGGGGCGGGCCGCTAGTATATATATATTTATTTATTTTGTCTCAGTTCAGCCCTGACAAACAGCTTGTGCAAACAGACAGCCATACAAATAACGTGTACTGTGTGTGTTGAGTGCACGCTCGCATTAATATTCGAAGTGATTGAATTAGACATTACATACATACATACATATGGTCACGTCTATATCCCTTGCGGGGTACACAGAGCCAACAGTTTTGAAAAGACCGAATGGCCACGTTCAGCTATTTGACTTAATGATATAATTGAGATTCAAGTAGCGACAGGTTGCTAGCCCATCGCCTAAAAAACGAATCCCAAGTTTGTAAGCCCACCTTTACTCGCATTTAACGACATCCATGGGAAAGAGATGGAGTGGTCCTATTTTTTTTGTATTGGTGCCGGGAACCACACGGCACAATTAATTAATTAAACATTAATATTAGTTTAAAGATGATGTGTGATGATCTATGAGCAAGCAATGAGCTTTATTATCTACAAGTTTTTTACTCGCAGTTTCGCCAATTCGCAGCAGTGTGAATTTAGCGCCATCTAAAAAAAGCGACGTATTCACCTATAAAACTGTAGTTTTTTTTTTCATTCTCCAGACTCTTAATCTATACTAAAATTATGTTTGTGTTGAATAGACCATTTATCGAGGAAGGCTTTAGGCTATAATATATAGCTTTAGGCTTCAATGATGCCCAAAATAACTATTCCACGCGGACGAAGTCGCGGGCACAGCTAGTAATAATTATACTAATATTATAAAGCTGAAGAATTTGTTTGAACGCGCTAATCACAGGAACTACTGGTTTGTATTGAAAAAATATTTTTGTGTTGAAAAAACCATTTATCGAGGAAGGCTTTAGGCTATATAACATCACGCTGCAACTATAAGGAGCAAAGAAATAATGGAAAATGTGAAAAAAAAACGGGGAAAATTATTCATCCTTGAGAGCTTCAATGATGCCCAAAATAACTTTTCCACGCGGACGAAGTCGCGGGCACAGCTAGTAATAATTATATATGCGTAATATTTCAAGAAGATTAATTCAGTAGATAGCCCGTGAAGAGGTTACATACAAATAAACTTACTGTCGCATTTATAATATTAGTTTGGCTCTATCTATTAGAGTTGAGACGTTGTGGCAGGAGCGATGATTCGGCTCGACCGCCACCAAAGGGAAGATCTTCCGCCGGGCTAGGTGTTATGCCTGGGGAACCGCGGCTCCGACGATGTTGTGTCCGAGGTTGTATATATTACTCCAATCAGTGGAATCTTTGCTTGCGCGATTTAGGGTTTTCGCTGTTTTTGACTGATAGCGTTGCGTGATTTTATTTTTTATTTTTGTGACTTGTGGCGTATAGATGTCGCCACAAAGTTAATAAAGAAGTATATTATTAACTAGCTGTGCCCGCGACTTCGTTCGCGTGGAATAGTGACTATGAGCAGCGTTTTTTTTTAAATATATACTTATTTTTATTTTGGATCATAATCACAGTCATTTTGGGTAGCTAAAAAACCTACTTTAATGGCGCGGCGCGGTTCTCGGCGCGCTTTATATACCTACCCGCGCGCGCAGTCGTCGTATGCAACCGACAAACGTCCATCCTAAGCTGAACCGCGATTCCTAAACCGATAATTTTTATTTAACTTCTCTATAAAGATATTTATTATAAATAAAAATTATTATAAAGTTTCAGTAAATTCTACTAACAGAGAAAAAAAGTAGTTATTCGTAATAGAATTAACTCTTACTAATAATATAAACGCGAAACTTTGTATAGACGCATATTTGTTAGTCTTTCTCGCAAAAACTACTGAACAGATATGGATGAAATTTGGCAAACAGTTAGTTTAGGCTTGGAAATAACAACACTTATGTTACTTTTTACCGCGGGATAACATCTCAGACCCACGGGAAACTGGAAGGAATCTGTTCGACATTATTCTTAAAATTCAACAGCTTACAAACTACCTTCAGCCGTAAAAGAACAATGTTTTTTCATTCCCATGGGAGTACTATGATTTCCCTCGGTAAATTATTCTTATAGTTTATGATATCAGCCTAAACTAACTTAAGTAGAAAGAATTTAGATGAGCCCTTTTAATTTTTTTCCCATGGTAATCCAGTCAATTCCAAGGTAATAAGTAACTATAACATATTCTATTAATGATTGTAATTTACCTATCTAGTAACAATGATCGACGTCGTTCGTTGACCGGAACAGGCGTTAAAAAAACAATATACTACCGATTCCCATGGGAAACGGATGTTTTCCCGCGGTAAAAAGTAGTCTTTATGTTGCGCCAGGCTCTAAAATATGTCGGTACAAAATTTCAACCAAATCCGTCAAATAGTTGCGGAGATTAATGGTGCCTATGTATAAGCATAGAATAGTGTTCGACGTGATTCTTTAATTTGACATAACTTTTTTATTTATGAACCGATTGACATGAAACAAACACTAAAGCATAACTGAAGCATACCACAATATATTCGTGAAAATTGCATCCAACTCGGTTCAGCCGTTTCTGAGATTAGCGTGAACAGACAAACAGACAAACCGACAAACAGACAAACCGACAAACAGACAAAAAAAAAGTTAATTACGTTTTTGGGTTCGACATCGACATAACAATAAGCCCTGCTATTTTTTTTATTTTTATTTTCAATGTACAGACAGCACTTTTCTACAATTTTATTATATGTATAGATTTACTTCAGATAGTTATCACCTCGTGCCTTGGACCACATAAATGAAGACCTGAAGATTTATCTAATTATATCGAGTTTGCGGAATATGAAAGAGAGTGCGGCCGCAGCGGCGCGGCGGTATAAAGAGCTATTGTGGCTTTGCTTGGCGCACCGTAAAACCTTTTTATAGGAATAAAGTGTGGATTTATGTTATTATATATATAGAATAGGATAGAATAGGATAAAATAGGATAGAATAGGATGGAATAGGATGGAATAGGATAGAATAGGATAGAATAGGATAGAATAGGATAGAATAGGATAGAATAGGATAGAATAGGATAGACCAGTAAGAACTGAATAGAACAGGATAGAATACAATAGAATTGATTTATTTTCAAAATTGGATACAAGGTATCACTCATTGACGTCACATCACTTAAATCTAATTATAACTACTACCGCTTCTAAAGCGCATGTGTAGAAGAAGCGACGGAACAAACTACTCTGCAGCATTTTTATCGGACGTTTATCATCATGCTGAGGTATTAATGTTTTAAAAAGGAAATGTATTTTTTGTTTATAACGAATAAACTCAAAAACTACGTTGTCGATCTATTTGGATGATGTTGAGAAAGTACTAGGTAATGTCTTTAGAAATAACATTGGGTACTTTTGATTATACATTCGAAAAATTGTATAAAACTGAGCAGTATTCTAAAATGTAACCTATTTGGTTAATAAACATGTTTAAAAAAGTCAGGTTATTATAGTAAATGCCGCCCAATCCTGGCTCTTTTAAAAGATAAACATTTTCCATCGCGCCGTGTGCCCGGCACCAAAACAAAAAAAAATAGGACCACTCCGTCTCTTTCCTATGGCTGTCGTTAAAGGCGACTTAGGGATATGCTATATGATATGGGATAAACAATATGAAGTTATGTATGTAAGAACGTGGATGAAGCGAAAGAAGTGTGCAGGCATCGTGGCAAGTGGAAAGATGTAGTCTCTGTCTATCCCTCAGGGAAACAGGCGTGATTTATCTATGTATGTAAGAATATCTAAATTTACCAGCTATCTTTCAGCGCAGTTTTCATGCAGTATATTTTATTTGAAAACTTTTCACGCGCTGGGAGCATAGATGAAAATATATTACGTCTTACCGAAGTATTTGCTCCTTATTCCTACCAATACGATTTTACTATTTTGAACTGTAAATAAGAATGTGTAAGAGAATCGTGTGGAAATAAAATTTTTAACCATGTAGGGTTTGAAAACCCTCATAGAATAGAATAGTTTTATTTTCAAAATTGGATACAAGGTATCACTTATTGACGTCACTTCACTTATTTCTAATCATAACTACTACTAACATACACAAATTCCTTACTAATATTATAAATGGCAAAGTCTGATTGTCCGTCTGTTCCGCTATCACAGCTAAACTAGAACCGCTAGACGGATTCAAACAAAATTTGGTATCCAATAAATATAAACCGCTGTGAAAAGACTTACAAAACCTTCCTTTTTAAGTCGGGTAATAAAATACGCGTTGCAAGCACTCCTGCAGCTTAGCAGTGTATTTTGAAGAATGAACAAAAGACCCGAGTTGTATTGGAACGGTGCCAAAGTTGCCATGTGATGACTGGGCTGTTTGAAATTACCCTCATATTTTGAAACGTTTTTAGAATATCTTATCTCTCTCTCTCGCTCTAAGTCTGGTAAAGAGGAAAAAACTTAGTGCCAACTTTTTTTAGCGTGCAAATTGTAAAAGTCCATCAACAAAAAGTTTCATCACTCCTTTATTGCCCATGGTCTCAGTAATAGTCCCTGGGAGGTACTTACCACGGGGCTTATTTTATCCGTGGTCCCTGCATTTAGTATAAGCCAACTAATTTAAACAGGTATGTATTTAAAATATTTAATGCAGTTTTTAATACGCACTTCATTTTTGGTCTAAAACTCACGTTTTTTTATCTGAAATTGTATATCTATGGTAATTCACTGCTTATGACTCTCTATGTGTATCTATAGTACGGTAGATACCTCAGAATCTACCCGGCTATACCGAAGAGCAAGTTGCTGGTGAATAATCCTGGCTACCAGGTTATGTCTGTGCAAGTATTCGCCGTCAGCCAAAACAACAACAATATTATTACAATACTAAGTATGGTAAGAATCCACCATAAATAATACTTTAATCCTTCCAATTTCAAATAAATTTCCCCCTCTAATTTTCTAAAAGACCTCGAGAGCCAGTCTTCACATGCGTCCTGTTGTTCGCAAAGCAAAATACACTTTGCCCCTCGCCATTAAAGACGTTAGTGAATTGCGGACGTTAGTTTAATCAGCTGATTGCGAGCAACTTTTGCTGCAAAGAACAAAATTCTGCAGTTTGGATCAAGGATGTGAGATGGGATCGTTTTGGATGCGGTGGTAAAGTTTGAGTGAAAGAATAAGCAACTAACGCAAACACGAACATACTCTCAACAATACTCGTGTGTAAGATCACATACTCCTTAGTAATAATGCAATAATTTATAATCAATTTTTTGTTCTAGGTGTACACCTAGAAATCTTTTGATCTTACCTTTCTTCACAGTGAGAACAAATTAGGTCGTAACATGTAAAGGTAAAGGTATAAAATATACATGATGACACATTTATAGATATTTTAAATACGCATGGTGCCTAGATGACGGTTCTCTCCTCAAAAGCTGCGTTTATCGGAGACTAAGCAGAAATTGACCAATCACGAAACGTTTTGAATAATTAAAGCGACGTCATTGGCTGATTTCGCACAGGTACACATTATTCTATAAAAACGGAACCGTATCATAGCCAAGTCTCGGCTTAAATACGGTTCCGGTAAATAAAGGCTAATCCATTCAATGACATCTGTATTTACGCCTAATAAATACAATACATATTTAATAGAGGCGTCGTAGGTATAACTTAGTTTCTGGAATGTTGCCAGCATCTATAAACGGGTCTTATGATAACTGTTCCACTTTATTTTCTCTTGCCCTGATGTTGGCAATACTGTCTTCGCTGAGCTCAAATGCAACGGTATTTTTCAAAAATATTCTCAATTGAATTTGCATATTTCGGTTGGTTGGCTAAATTATGAAAGAAACGAAGTATAAATAATAGGTACTGGAATCCACCAATTCTTTTTATATTCTTGAATAAATTTTATGACGTGTGGTTTCCGGCAATGCCGTGTGGTTTTCAGCACTTAAGAATTGAACCACTCTTTATCTATCCCATAGATGTCGTAAAAGGTTACTAAGGGAAAGGCTTATAAACTTGGATTCTTCTTTAAGGCAATGGGCTAGCAACTGTCACTATTTGAAACTAAATTTTATTAGTAAGCCAAATAGTTGAACGTGGCCTATCAATCTTTCGAGGCTGTTGACTTTGTTTTCCCCGCAAGGGATATAGACGTGACTATATGTATGTATGTTCTTATTGAAAAATGTAGAAACTTTGGTAGATGAGGTAAAGTTTGTGTATATGTTTCTTATATTGTCTCCTATCTTTGCTTGGTCCATGTTGCGTTGATTTATATTCGAGAAAGGGAATTATACTTTCTATAAAGGCCGAGGCTTGTGATTCCAGATATAATTTTAATCAAAATCGTTTCTTAAGTTTAACGTAACAGACATACAGATAGAAAGACTTTGCATTTATAATATTAGCATGTCTGCTAAGGCGTATCGCAAAAAAAAAAAAAAGATTTTACGCATCGGGCGCTCGTTTCAATGGGACCTCCATTTATTTTCCCACAATATACCATTCGTAACTCCACGGTCTAAGATCGAATGCTTGTTATAGCACGCTGTACGCCTCTGAAATTACATTGTTAACAAGTTTCTACTTGTACCGCATCAAATTGGTTTATAGCATCACGTTTATTGCCATTATGAACTAAGTAACCTAACTGCCGTGTGGTCCCCGGCACCAATACAAAAAAAGAATTTTTTTTTTTTTTTTTTTATTTGGGACAAATTACACTGATTGAATTAGCCTCGAAGTAAGGAATAGGACCACTCCATCTCTTTTCCATGGATGTCGTAAAAGATTATATGAATGAATGAATATTATTTCGCGATTCTACAATATACATACATATGGTCACGTCTATATCCATTGCGGGGTAGACAGAGCCAACAGTCTTGAAAAGACTGAATGGCCACGTTCAGCTATTTGGCTTAATGATAGAATTGAGATTCAAATAGTGATAGGTTGCTAAAAAAAGAATCCCAAGTTTGTAAGCCTATCCCTTAGTCGCCTTTTACGACATCCATGGGAAAGAGATGGAGTGGTCCTATTCTTTTTTGTATTGGTGCCGGTGCCTTTTTTATATTGTAGAATGTGCCGTGTGGTACGGCACATTCTACAATATAGGTATAAGTTGTTTATAGAGAAAGTCTTCAGTACATTGTGTTTCGATCAGTGCCCCAAGCGACTCCAGTAAGCAATAAGTTAGACAAGATACTGCAAAAGTTGCCCGCTCAAAAAGAACAGTTGTAACTACCTCTCGGCCCTTAGGGACGGTCAGGGCCCATCGTTTTGTGCCCTCAATTCTCACTCAGTGGCCATTTTCCTATAATGGTCCCGAAGTGTTACAATGTACTAAGTTTCGGACAAGGGTTTACCCGTACGAACGTATAAAAATAAATCATTGAGGGCAAAGTAGGACAGGGTTAAACAATGTTAACAAGTACGTGTTCATTAACGGGTTAAATTTATTATAGTATCAATGATTTCTTGAATAATTATTTATGAAACGTTTGTTTATTTGTGCCGCGTGGATTCCGGCACTTTAGAATAGAGCCACTCCATATCTTTCCCATGGATGTCGTAATAGGCGACTAAGGGATAGGCTTAAAAACTTTGGATTCCTCTTGTATTTATATCTCAATTCCATCATAAAGCCATTCAGCTGAACGTGGCCTTCCAAACTTTTCTTCAAGTCTTTTCAAAACCGTGACTAAAAGTATGTTAATTTTAATGTTGATAGAACCAAGTATCATTTACTTTTCGTTAAACAGTTTTGGATGCATACTTTTTATCAAACCTCCTTTCTATCATGTATTTCCACACGTGTCACTGATAAAACATGTAGACTCAACATAATTATTTAACATAAATACGTTCTAACAAGCTCATAACAATGCCTTTTCACTTTTTTGCCTTTGACATCCATACGTGTACGGAAGCAGAGTTCTAAAATTTAGGTAGGCATTTAAAAAGAAACACAAAGATAACTAGGCTCCGTCTACCTCTGAGGTCTACCCCGTAAAGGGTAAGGACGTGATTGTATATGATAGAATAGAATAGATTTATTTTCAAAATTGGATACAAGGTATCACTTATTGACGTCACATCACATAAATCTAATTATAACTACTACCGCTTCCAAAGCGCATGTGTAGAAGAAGCAGCGGAACAAACTACACTGCAGCATTTTCATCGGACGTCAATTTACAAATATAGATCTCTTAAATCTAAATCGTAGACGAATGCACATTGTCTACATTAAAAAACATGAATGAATGTAGAAAGATATGTACATATTACTTAACATAACTTGCACGACCGTCGACCATAGACAAAAAACAAAGCAAACTGCAGTACTTTATTCTAGAAACTTCAAAGCAAGTTAATAGCATTCTACGTGCAACATGGCGCCCTCTATAACAAGCGCCCGATCAAAGAGTTGCCAGTTTCGAGCCGTGAAATATAATTACCAAGTTTCTCTCGCTGCGAATTTTTTCCCGCATTTTCGAAAAAAAAAACTGTCAAACAAAGTGAAATTTATCGACAGACACGTTGTAACTTGTTTTTCTTTTTTATTGGATACGTTTTTCGTTGCAGATAATAAAACTTTTTGTCTCTAATTTAGCACTTCATTAATTTCTTTGGGGTTTCATGTTTGTGTTTTTTTTTTGTTAGGCAAAAGTAGATATTTATTAAGAAGTACTCGATATATTTTTTTTATTTCGTATCGCAATATATAAACACTAATGTTTCATGTAATAAAACTGCTGAAATAGAGAAAATTGACTATTGCCAAACAAAAGATTTGTTCGATTGTAACGAATTTTCAGTCAATAATTTAAAACGATGTAGTATCTGCTTATCCCTCATAAAAGGCGTGTCTTTTGTAATGTGCAATACATATGTATAACTGAAAATACAATCTTGTCACTATTTGTATCTCAATTCCACCATTAAGCCATACAGCTGAATCTGACTTTTCAGTCTTTTCAAGACTGTTGGCTCTATCTACCCGGCAAGGGATATAGACGTGACTATATGTATGTTTCAACAAGAGTACCACTAAAATTCCCAAGTTTTCTAAGCCGAGCATATATTCTTTCTTTATTAAATCCAATGTGATGAACATTCATATTCCAAGGACGGCTGCGAGCGGAAATGAAAGCCATTTGGACTGAACTATATTATAACGAGTTTTGGAGCTATTCCGTAATTATTAGGTACCTATTTCTAGCTAGCTGTTTCGACAGGGTTCTGTTTAAGTAGGAACTGAAAATAAATCACAAATAAAATCGGAAAATCTTGTGTAAAGAAATCTTTCAAATGTGTATTACCAGGCATCTAGGGGGAAAATATAAGTAGGTATTTTCTTTGTATTCAGTTATTAGCTTAAACTTTATGTTTATTACAGTTATTTATATTACAGTTAAAGTAAGTATAAATTTACAAATTATTATGCGTGACTACTCAAACCGCAATAACAGCATTTAATAATTTAACAACTGTTGGCGCTTGGGTCTTGAAATGAATGATTCCTTTGGTTCAAATGCCTGTGTAATTCCGTTTATTTCTTTTGATGACAATATTTTTGCGAAATGAGGTTATGGCGAGCACAAGATCTAGCGTGATTTTTTGTGAATTAAGGAAACGGATATAAATGCAATAGACAACCGCCGCGTTGTCGTTCAGAAACTAATTTTACAAAGTTAAACATTGTCTATGAAATGGTGTAAAAATATTAAATTAATATTCTTTATTTATGTATATATGCTCCAACATGCCCCCGGCCTTGGAAGCTCGTGCTTTCAATGTGTTCTCTGCTACTCGAGCAAAGGACATATCTTGCTGTACGATCGTTTGACAATGCCCGTCGAAGTCCGTATGTCTGCCACTCTTGCAACGCCATCCTTTCCTGGGAAGATGTCGATGATTCGTCCAAGATGCCACTTCAAAGGCGGCAAATTATCATCCTTGATAACGACGAGCATTCCGGGCTTCAACGGAGTATCATCCTTTGTTGTCTTGGTCCTTGCTTGTAGTTCAGAAACATATTCTTTAGCCCATCTGGACCAGAAATGCTGGCGAATCTGTTCCACACGTTGATAGCGAGTAAGACGATTCGTCGAAATTTCAGTCACGTCTTCACAAGCAGGCGCAGTAAGTGGACGGCCAAGCAAAAAGTGAGCTGGGCTCAAAGGAGTGAAGTCTTGCGGATCTGTGGACATAGGACTAAGGGGACGGGAATTCAAAACGGCTGCAATCTGAACCAAAACCGTGCTAAACTCCTCAAAGGTTAAGTGTGCATTTCCTACGACACGTCGTAAATGATACTTACAGGATTTCACTCCAGCCTCCCACAAACCACCAAAATTAGGAGAATATGGAGGAAGAAAAGTAAACTTGATATTTTGACTTATTGCGTAATCTATTATCTCCGATGAGCAATTATTTATAAACTTTTTAAATTCATTCATAAGCCCAACAAAATTTCTACCGTTGTCGGAGAATATTTCTAAAGGTTTGCCACGTCTGGATATAAATCTTTTTAATGCAAGTAAATACCCTTCAGTGGACAAGTCACTGACTAGCTCCAAGTGAATGGCACGAGTCACGAAACAAATAAAAATACAAATATAACATTTTGTAGTCCTCGAACCTTTACCCCTACGATTTAGCATGAGCATTGGCCCGGCGTAATCGACACCACAACGCATAAAAGGAAAAGTAGCGTCCAAACGTTCCATTGGTAAATTCCCCATTAAAGGAGTTGGAGTTTTTCCCCTTAACCGCTTGCAAACAATACAATTATGTACCACTTTCCTAGCAAGATTCCTACCACTAATAGGCCACCAGGTCTCTCGCAAATTGTATAAAAGCGCTTGTGGAGCTGCATGTAACAAACGGGTGTGCTCATACCGAAATAGCAAAGTAGCAAAAGGATGGCTACCAGATATGAGTATTGGATGTTTTTTATCCAACGAGAAAATTTGTGAATTGGAAATACGACCACCTACACGTATTAATTTATTGTGATCAATAAATAAACTTAGCTTTGCTAAATTGTGTTTATGTCCTAAACAATTATTTTTAGTAAGCGACATGTATTCAACTGGAAAAGATTCCAATTGAGACAGCCTAGCTAAAGTTATATCAGACTCTCTCAATTCATCGACACATAGGACGCCTGATCGCGGGTTATTAGTATTGCGTGAATTATAAATAAACCGATTTACGTATGCGACAGCGCGTCTCATGCGATTAAATTGAGAAAATCTATAGAAGGGAAACAAGGAAGACTCGGAAACTTTATCAGGCACAGCAGAAAGCGTCACGCCCGATTTTAACTCTGGTAACTCATCAGGCAAACCATTTATAAATGAAGGCACCAGATCGCATCTAAAATCGGGCTGGCGAAGATAGGCCGGGCCTTCCCACCATAACGTAGAAGTTGAGAGATCTTCTAGCGACATACCGCGGGACACTAAATCAGCTGGATTATTTTTTCCACTTACATGACGCCAAGGAAGTTCCCTCGTCAACTCATGTATTTCTGATGTCCTATTTTGTACAAAAGTTTTTTGTAAGTTAGGTGGCATGTGTAACCAGCCTAGTACAATTGTTGAGTCAGTCCAAAACATAATATTTTTAAATTGTAAATGAAGTGCCTTATTCACTTTGTCGTATAGCCTTGCACCTAATAAAGCTCCGCATAATTCTAGCCGCGGAATACTAACGGGCTTCAAAGGAGCAACCTTGCTTTTTGAGCACAACAGTCTCACCAATGAATTATTGTCACTGCTGACTGAGCGTACGTAAATACAAGCGCCGTACGCTACTTGCGATGCATCGGTAAAAATGTGTAACTCCGAATGTGTAGCAGTAGTGTTAATAACATGACGAGGCACACGAATGGTGTTAAGTTCCGATAGGGCGTTCGCAAACTTAGTCCATGTAAGTAGAACATCGCTTGGCACCACATCGTCCCAACCTAATTGCAATAACCAAAGTCGCTGTAATAATATTTTCACTATTATTATAATTGGACTAACTAAACCAAGGGGGTCAAAAATTTGAGATATGTGTGATAAAATACTACGTTTTGTTATCTTGTTAGTGTCACTCTTAAATTGCGTATTAAAATAAAATTCATCACTAGTGTTGTACCATCCTAAACCCAAAGTCTTGCACTGAACAGTATCACCTAATGTTAACTCCTTACCTGCGCTGAACGGACCTGATGACTGATCACATTGAAAGTTAAATGTCCATTTTCTCAATGGAAAACAACCGGACTGTAAACACTTTGAAGTCTTGTTACAAAATGATAATAATTCATGTTTATCATCCCAACCTGTGATCATATCATCAACGTAAAAGTCCTCAGAGATGATTCTCTTTACATCAGGGTCAGTACACTCAAGTGCCAGCTGTTTGAGGCATCTAACAGCAAGATAGGGTGACGCTGCCATGCCGTAGGTCACGGTGTTGAGCTGGTACATACTTAAAGGCTCAGAAGGATTATCCCGCCAGACAATCAGTTGCATGTCGCGTTGTGACTCATGTAATAGGCACTGCCTGTACATTTTTTGTATGTCTGCACACGCAGTAAACCTATATCGTCTAAACCGCAATAAAATATCAAATAGTTCACTTTGTAGTGGCGGCCCGACAAGCTGAATGTCATTTAAGGATACTCCATTACTAGTAGCAGCACTTCCGTCAAAGACTACTCTCAATCGGGTTGAAGAGCTATGCTCCCGATATACACCATGGTGTGGTAAAAAATAATGTGGTGTTCCATATGAACTTACCTTTTTCATATGACCCAAATCAAGGTATTCATGTATGAAATCAGTGTATAATTTTTTATAAGTAATATTACGTTCGAGGCGTCTTTCTAAAACTAAAAAACGAATTTTAGCCTGAG
The DNA here is from genome assembly GCF_032362555.1 of Amyelois transitella. Taxonomy (NCBI): domain Eukaryota; kingdom Metazoa; phylum Arthropoda; class Insecta; order Lepidoptera; family Pyralidae; genus Amyelois; species Amyelois transitella. Next base: position 1,692,179 of record NC_083515.1, read on the forward strand.
TGTACGACTCGCCAAGGCTAGCTGGTGACTTCTGAAGCGGCAGATGTACGCAGAACCTTCCATCACTTGTGCGCGTTGTAGTGTTAATAAAATGTTCTTCGCAAGCACGCTCGTCGTCCGTGTGTGTGAGACTAGCCTTAGGCAGTTCCTCTAGTTCCCAAAACTGCCGTAATTGTGTTTCAATAGCGTGCGAAAAATTACATTGGAAAGACCTATCAATATTGTGCGTATTACTGTGTATAGGCCCTGAAATTATCCAACCTAATTTTGTGTTTTGTAAAACTGGGCCATTTGGTAACCTTATTTTACCTTCGCATAATAAATCCCAAAATATTTCTGCGCCAATCAAAATGTCAATATTGTGGGACTCGTAAAATAATGGATCGGCTAGCTGTATATGTTCAGGGATGAATAGTTCGTTTTGATCATATGCAACCGCCGGCAATGTACATGAAATGTAAGGCAACACAAAACATTTTAAACTCGTAGAATAGGCACCGGTGCGCGATCTTATTTTAACATCACAGATCTGTGTTGAGTTTGTAACCGAGTTACCTATTCCTCGTATTTCACAAGTGGACTGTATTAAAGTAACATTAAGTTTTGTACATAAATCCTTAGACAAAAAACAAAGTTGACTTCCTGAATCGAGAAGACAGCGTGCAATATGATAATTATTGTGATTATCCGCTATTTCAATCATAGCAGTCGATAATAAAACAGAATTTATACTTTTAACTGATTGATTATTGAACGTATAGCGAGTGTTATCTATGTGCGGCTTGTTTACCTGTGCCGTGCTAGACCGATGCATGGGGACGTCGACCGCGGGGACCGCGGGGGTCGCGGGCGCGGTCGGTACATCTCTCGGCTCACGATTATTGCAATTTGAATGAAGCGTCATTACTTGAGCGTCATTAGACGTGTCACTATGAATTAGCGTATTATGTTTTCTATTACATTTTCGACACGGACCAAACTTACATGTTTCTAACGTATGTCCAGAGCGTAAACAGTTCTCACACAACTTGTTGGTAGCTATAAAGTGTAGTTTAGTGTCTATATTAGCATCCAAAAACTTTGGACAGGAATACAGTGCATGATCATTGTAACACATTAAACATGGCTTCTTATAGGTAGTGCGACTTTGTTGTGACTTGGTGGAGACATTGCATTGAGCCTTATGTGTAGTTTGTTTTTTGGAATCAAGATTAATCTTACTATGAGAGGCTTGCAATGTTTCCAACATCTCAGCACGGTCCCTGAGAAAGGTGAGTAGATCATCCACCTTTAGTGATGATTTAGTTTCATTGTGTTTACGAATAGTACACTTATATTGCTCCCACTCGCGTTCAGTAGTTTCATCTAATTTAGAAGTGACTATGAATATGACCAGTGTATCCCAGTGCTCAGTGGGTTCACCAAGCATTTTTAAAGCTCTTAAATTCTTAAGTATTGTATCAATTAGGCGCCTGAGCATGTGGTACGACTCCTTAGTTAATTTCTGAATGGTAAATAAGGCCTTAACATGGTTGTGTATTAACATACTGCTATTATTGTATCTATTGAGAAGTAATTCCCATGCTATAGTATAATTGCTGGCTGAGAACTCCACAGAATCTATAACCAACTCCGCACTGCCCTTTAATGAGGATTTTAGGTAATGAAATTTTTGAATATCGCTAATTTCATTAGAATTATGAACTAAAGACATAAATGTATCTCGAAACTCGAGCCAATGCTCATATGAACCATCGAATGTAGGCATAGATATGACAGGTAATTTAATTGATTTTATTTTACTATGACACACACTGGAGCCATCAGAGACTTCGGCTCGGTTAAGTAAGTATTCAGCTCGTGACAAGGCACTATAATAGCTATCCTCAAATAAATCTCGTTGATTTAATTGGCAATCTAAATCAGAGTCTATCACTATCTTCTCAATCATTGTTTGAATATTATTAAATTCAGTAAGTAAGCTGGCTGCGCCTTGCATACGCAGTTTTAAATCAATGCATTTTTGACTATTTAATTGATCTCGAGTTATGCTATTAATAAAGGTTGTTAGTCTTGTGAGGCGACCTTTGATTATGCCTCTGCCTTTTACTAAATCAGTCAACTTCTCACTATCTTTGTCACAGAAGGCGGTAGGGGGCCTACTGTACGGAGACCTATCGCGAGATTTAGGCTTAGCTTCATCATTAACTAGGCTCATTTTGGTTGTTTGTGAAAGGACTTACGGTTTGTGAATATTCCTGTTCGTACTGTGGCGTCAGCCGATGCTAGCAACGGCACAAAGCTGACTATAGCGATGCACAAGAACTGAAATATGAACAAAGCACGGTATTAGCACAGATTGAACTCACAGGGACGAGGTTAGGAAGGATGGCTGGCCGTACCGAATGTATGCAGCAGTTCCTCCGACGTCTTAACCTCGCTGGTTCTATGTCTTCATCCGGCTCGAAGGACCACAACGTATGTTGGCGCTTGGGTCTTGAAATGAATGATTCCTTTGGTTCAAATGCCTGTGTAATTCCGTTTATTTCTTTTGATGACAATATTTTTGCGAAATGAGGTTATGGCGAGCACAAGATCTAGCGTGATTTTTTGTGAATTAAGGAAACGGATATAAATGCAATAGACAACCGCCGCGTTGTCGTTCAGAAACTAATTTTACAAAGTTAAACATTGTCTATGAAATGGTGTAAAAATATTAAATTAATATTCTTTATTTATGTATATATGCTCCAACACAACCACAAATATTTATTTATTAAAATTTTTTTTTTTTCTTTTTTTTCTTTTTTTTTTTTTTTCTTTTTTTGGACAAATTACACAGATTGAGTTAGCCTCGAAGTAAGTTCGTGACTTGTGTTACGAGATACTAACCCAACGATACTATATTTTATAATAAATACTTATATAGATAAACATCCAAGACCCAGGCCAATCAGAAAAAGTTATTTTCTCATCATGCCCTGGCCGGGATTCGAACCCGGGACCTCCGGTGTCACAGACAAGCGTACTACCGTTGCGCCACAGAGGCCGTCAAAACAACTGAGAGAGAAATAAAAAGAGAATATGTAAGTAGCTAAAATGTTTTAATTTTGGGTTATCAAATAAATACAAACATATTATCACGTTTATATCCCTTGCGGGGTAGACAGAGCCAAGAATCTCGAAAACACTGATAGGCCACGTTCAGCTGTCTGGCTTAATGATAGAATTGAAATTCAAATAGCGACAGGTCGCTTGTCCATCGCCTAAAAAAGAATCTCAAGTTATAAGCCTATACCTTAGTCGCCTATTACGACATCCACGGGATCGAAATGGAGTGGTCCTATTCTTTTTTTATTGGTGCCGCGTACCACACGGCTGATAAATAAAAACAAAAACATATATATTATGATAAATTACGATAAATTAACGCTACATCACTAGTCACCGACGATCAAGCTTATTCCCTATCAACGAATTACATATATATGTATGTTTTTACGATCCAAGTTCTGACCTTATTTATTTTTTGCTCACAAATTGCTTTAGGAATGTTCCCCGTTATGTGTACATTACTAACGAGTGTTTCCCAAAAAATCCCTCGGGATGACATACATCGTGTTTATTTAGGATACTCTGTAAACATATGTACCAATTTGTATAGTATTTATTTTCAAAGGTAAATGAAAAATTTGTAATAATTCATCAGTCTTTGACTTAGTTTTTTTTTTGATTCAAATTTTCTTTAAATGTTTATTTTTATCTATCTTCTTAATTTCACACTATATGTATGCAAAATTTCATGGTTTCAATAGTTTGTGAGTATGGATATTTGTAACTCTTTCACGCAAAAACTACTAAACCGATTGCGATGAAATTTGGTATGTAGGTAGCTGAAGAGCCAGAATAACATATAGGCTACGGGAGGGACTACTTTTTATCCGGGAGTTCCCGCGGGATTGATTACACGCGGAAGAAGTCGCGGGCGGTCTCTAGTATTTATATAAATAAAATTAATATGGATTTACCCGTAAAACAAAAAAGATTGACCCTGGCTAATATTTCACATACAAACATGTGTGTATAAAAAATGCATGTTCAAAAATCCTACTTGCAGACCAAAGTTTTACAGCAAGTCATTTTGGAATTAATTTGGTTTGAGATATTCTAATCTTCTTATCCCTCCTTCTTCCTAGCTTAAGTCCTGGTTGCATCCTCACCACTCTGGAGAGGAGCCCGGGGTATGCCTTTGACCATGGACCGTGGTTTGGGTGATTCAGGTTTTTACACGAAACGACTCCCGTCTAAACTCCGCAATCATCATCTAACCTGAATTGGATCGATCAGGGTTACACATCCTGTTGCCTAAATGTGCAGGTTTACTCACGATGCTATCCCTCATTGAAAGAACATCGGTAAGCACTCAAACTAATGTACATAACTTAGAAAATAGTCATTGGTAGATAGCCGAGCATGTTATGCTCTCTATCAATATAAAAATGCCTAAAATATACTCGTATTGTTGAAAGAAGTCCATTTTCGCCACTCACAATAAAAGATTTAGTTGTGGCGTAATATTCATACCCGGACTAGGGTCATTAACCTCGGGTAGGGTTGGCAATTCTCACTGAAGTTTCAGCAAATATTACAATCGATTCATAGTTATTTCACTGTTCGTTCGCTTTGTGAAGTTTTATTATTTTGTCCCTAAACTTTCTTTGGACAATATACATACATGCATTCATATAATCACATCTACATACTTATTTAGTTAGTACTTAATTGCTACAATTCTGTCTTAGTACAATTTCCAGAAGTTCCTGCGGGAACAAAAGTCGACAGGATTTTTCGTTATACGTAGCTACCGTGTGGTTCCCGGCACTAATATAAAATAAATGGACCACTCCATCTTTTACTCATGGAAGTCGTAAAAGGCAACTAAGGAATGGGCTTATGTACTCGGGATTCTTCTTTCTGGCGATAGGCTAGCAACCTGTCGCTTCACGTATTTGCATCGCAGTTCTATCTGTTGGCTGTTGGCTCTGTCTACCCCACAGGGGATAAAAACGTCATTATATATATGTACGCAAGTGGAACCACGGGCGCTCTCTAGTTGAAGGATAATCCTCAAAAATTCTCGCCCTCTTACGGAATCCCACAAAAGAATAAAAGCAATAAGGCTGTATTCACACCGACAAAGCATTGAGACAAGTCTCTGGAGCCAGTTAATTGGAAACTGGCAAGTTGAATGGCAGTCTTGCGGGGATTTTTATTCACAATCTCTTCTAATTAACTGCGTCGGCTCAGATACGAGTTGCTATGGTCTTTTGTAGCAAATAATGAAGTATATAATATGGTGGAGGTAAAATTTTGACTATGTCTGATACTTTAATAATCATCGAAAGAGTCATTGGTGCTGTCAACAGCATATCAACTTACCCAAATGCTCTGCAAATTCGCAACTAATACCCAGTCATACAGTTCCATATTTCATGTCTATTTTTGTACATATTTGTTTTTTTCTTTTTTGTTATGGTGTTTTACGAATAAATTCTTTTACTTTTAACTTTACTTCCACCCGGGTAACTTGATATGCCGTTGACTGTATATTCGTGGTAAGAACCTTTTTTTCAGTAACTGTCCACCAACCGATGTGGCTATAAATAATGTCACGTGCTAAACCACAAAATAAGACCCCTGTGAGTAAATTTCACAGAAAATATGCCCCGGTCGAAATCAGAGTGCGTATTCTGTAAATGGCCGACTCGCTCGTTATGGTCGGTTTTGAATGAACGTGCAAATTTATGGCCCAACCCTACTATGTGGCAATTTATGGGGGCCGTTTGTCACGGTATCAAGCGATTACTTGCTGCGTCTTCCATCATTTGGTTTCTATATATAGTTGAGTAGTTTTTGCCCGGGTTATTGCTATAAGTGGCCACTTTTAGCAATAATTGCTTATTAACGTGGAAAGAATATATCCCATTTATTATACATACATATATAAAGAAAGAGGCCTGATTTTATGTATATATACATACAAAAAATCAGGCCTCTTTCATCAGGGGTAGGCAGATACTACATCTTTCCACTTGCCACGATCTCTGCATACTTCCTTCGCTTCATCCACATTTATAACTCTCTTCATGCAAGCTCCCACTCCGACTTTTCCCTCCACACTCTCCTTGTATATCTAATTTTATAATACCAGGCCAATAAATCGTTTGTAATATTATCTAGTAATTTTATTATAAACATTATTTTAAAGATTGAAATAAAATTATTTTTCCAAATGAGGGCAGCACTGCACCGTTTAAAATTCTAACCTGTGCCTTCTGCGAATCATATTTTGAACCTTCACCGTTTCGTTTCAAGTAATAATAAATACATGCATATGGTCACATCTATATCCCTTGCAGGGTAGACAGAGCCACCAGTCTTGAAAAGACTGAATGGCCACGTTCAGCTATTTGGCTTAATGATAGAATTGAGACTCAAATAGTGACAGGTTGCTAGCCCATCGCCTAAAAAAGAATCCCAAGTTTGTAAGTCTATCCTTTAGTCGCCTTTTACGACATCCATGGGAAAGAGACGGAGTGGTTCTATTCTTTTTTGTATTGGTGCCGGGAACCACACGGCATAATGATATTAAATATATACTTGGAAAACTTATTATTTCTTAAAATAAAGGTAAGCAGCATCTTTTCCAAATGTTATTTTTAAATCCTTAATCCAATTTATTGTAGTAATTCTACCAGTATATACCAGTGCCCGAGTTTCTGCTTTTCCGAATTCTAGGATTTATTCTGGAAACGTAGTTGCACAATACGCTTCAATAATCTTTATTCTTTAAAATATATTTTCTTCTTCTATTCATAAATGTAAAAGTTGGTTTGTGTTTATTATTTGTCTGTATTTTACGTCAAAACCACTGAACTGATCTCAATGAAATTTTGAATACTTATAATTTAAAGAGAAGGTTCAATTTTATCGTAAGGGGTTTTAGCTTAAATCTAGTGAAATATAAATTCAAAAGTGTTTAGTTCAAAAGTGTGATTTCCGGCACTTAAAAATAGAACCATTCCAATATCTTCCTCATAGATTTCGTAAAAAGAGACTAAGGGTTATGCTTATAAACTTGAGATTCCTAGTGTAGGCGATGGGCTAGCAACCTATCATTTTTTGTGTCTGTGTGTTACAGCTGAACGTGGCCTTTCAGTCTGTTTAGTTGGCTCTGTCTACCCCGCAAGGGATGTAGAAGTGATGAAATGTATATATTTCACGAGAACCAACAACCAGGTCTTGAAGTATTAGGCAAGTTATTGTGGACCTGCATTGATTTTAATTATTAATAATTTAATTTAATAGAGGCATATTATTAATGAAATGTAGTTTGTCGTCCAGTTTTGTTAGTTTCAAAGCACCAATAACTTGTTAGGCCTATCTTTTCTATAGATAACACAATTTCTCTAAGGTATATCAAATTCTACCGGCATATCGAATACATGTTTGCAGTACTGAGAAATCTGACCCTCAATTTCTACTGAACCCGTTACCATGGCAACTAGTCAACAGCCCGAATAATTCCTATAGGAAGATTGGAATCGCTTTAATAGTTTTACCGATTCGAACACCGAAAGAGAGTCGGTGGTTGAATCGAATCAAAAAGAAGATTCTCAAGTTTAATTAGCATCACTTGATTGACTTATAAAATCTTCACGGTAAGAGAAGCGGCTGGCGAACACTTTTTCTTTCTTCACTAGCCAAAAAGCGTTGAAGTTAAATGTATAACAATAAAGAACACCAAAATAAACTAGAACATACATACATATAATCATGTCTATATCCCTTGCAGGGTAGACAGAGCCAGCAGTCCCGAAAAAACTGCTGCCACCTGTATGGCATGACAGGCTGCTAGCCTATCGCGTACAAGAGGAATCGCAAGTCTATTGGCCTATCCCTTAGTCGCCTTTTACGATATACATGAAAAAGAGATGGAGGGGTCTTATCTTTATTAATATTATAAAGCTGAAGAGGTTGTTTGTTTGTTTGACCCCGCTAATCTGATTGGTCCGAATTGAAAAATTCTTTTTGCGTTGAATAGACCATTTATCGAGGAAGGCTTTAGGCTATATAACATCACGCTGCAACTATAAGGTGCAAAGAAAAAATGGAAAATGTGATAAAAAACCGGGGAAATTATTCATCTTTGAGGGCTTCAATGATGCCCAAAATAACTATTCCACGCGGACGAAGTTGCGGGCACAGCTAGTTTTTTTAAATAGGTATTGGTGCCAGAAACCACACGGCACTTAGAACATCGAATCGTACGGTCGTCAACGTCGAATCGATGCAATGTGGAAAAGGCCATATCTATCGGAAGATTAATCGATCGACATCTGCGAACGGCGGGTGAAGTACTCCAAGATTAGTCATTTGGGATTATCAGGAGTGCGCAATCGAGCGTAAAACACCCCTATTTCTTGCTTATTAAGGTTCATTTTGGACGCAAGGGTTTGAGGTAGCCAATAAGCCAAGTCGGTTGGAATAAGAGTACTGTTTATTCAGGCTTAATTTATGTGGATAGCGCACTGTAAGAAATAGAGTTGTCATAGGCAGCGATCGGCATTGAATTTGTGGGTATTCGTCTAGTTATTATGTCAAAGCACGAGCGAGCATGATGTTAGAATTTCACGGTGTTATGAGTTTAGCTCCCGTACTATAATTTCGTAGAGAGAGACTGCAAACATTAGTTGAGAGCTTCTTATTATTAATATTAAGTATTACTTATAATAAGGTAAGGGTCCTTACTTCATGTCAATGGGTAAACATACATATAATCACATCTATATCCCTTGCGGGGTTTAGCTGTTTGGCTTAATGATATAATTGAGATTCAAATAGTGACAGGTTGCTAGCCTATCGCCTACAACAGAATCCCAAGTTTATTACCCTATCCCTTAGTCGCCTTTTACGACGTCTATCGGAACGAGATGGAGTGGTCCTATTCTTTTTTGATTGGTGCCGGGAACCACACGGGTTCAATGATCGTTTTTCACGGTCAATTTTCGATATTGTTATAAATCAGACAACATTTTTGAATATTGAAGACCCCCTTCTACAACATTGAAAAATCATCAAATCAAATCAATCAAATCAAAAATATTTTATTTAACTCCACAAGTTAAAAATGTTGTAAAACAAGAAATAATTTGAATAAAAGTATACCGATAAGTAGCTTATAATGGTCAATAATGGTCAATAAGAGGGAAATAGGAAAGCGGACCCCAGGTCCAGAAAAAAAAAGTCTGTCTGTTTGAACTTTTGAACGTATTTGAATGCAAACGGAGTTGCGGGCAACAGCTAGTGTAAGTACATATGCGTGTATGTCTGAACCTAATATGATGAGTTCGCGTCGTTCGAGTTCACACGAGCCCCCCCTTCCTCCGGATGGCCTCATTCATTTGATTCCCTATCGAGCGCGAGTTGGGATCTATCAGGCAATTTAGTAGGTAATATTGCAACTACTGACGACAAGATATCTTTTAGGTATCCAATGAGAATATGAATAAAAAGTTCTCGTATCCAAAATATCAAATTAAGAATGTTAAGGAAAATTGTAAGCAATGTGTATTTGTATGAAAAACTTACGACTAGAAGTGAAATATTGAAACGGAATTCACTAATTGATATTCAGATTTTCTTCACGTTTATTTTATCAATACTAAGTGTTTGTTCATTTTCGTGGGCATTTCCAGAAAATTGTTTTAGAAAATTCTCCTTTGGTTTATGTCCATGCCACTAAAGTTCTGTCAAAATTTTTACTTTATTTGTAGGCCCCGGCTTCACACGGGTAGCATTTGTCCAGACCTTCCTCATGAATCACAAATAAAAATGGCATGAAAATCCATTGTGAAGTTTTAAAAATCTAAGCATACAGACAGACGCGAGGAGCCACTTCCAGCTCATACTATGTAGTGACAAGCAACAATACTAATCTCTTTTTTATTTCAGTACAGATGAAAAAAACATTTCGATTATACTAATATGTAACATTCAGAGTAAGCACAGGCATGCTTAACGCAGTTATTTTGTATATTCCAGCATTCTATAAAAAAAAAACCACTGATTTGTACGGTGCAAGTAATAAGCGCCGGGCACCAAATTTTACCCGATTTGATCAATTGTTAAGCAGTTGTTGATTTTTGCATGCTTTGTGTTGGCGTCTAAAGCTAATGCTTTTGGTGGTTCCGTTAAAAATTAGTAAGTAACTTAGTGACCTAGATAAAATTAGGTCGGTGGCCGAAAGGTTAAGGTGCCTGAAAACCACACTGGCTAGTTATACCAATGGTTATAATAGTTATACTATTAGTTTAAATTGCTAACTGATGATCTTACGGTACCCTTACCGTACCCTTACCGTAAGATCATCAGTTTCCCCTGAAACATCGTAAGGTTACCTACACAATCAGGCAAATGCATAAAATATTTTTGGGAATCAAAGCTTGTGTGTTAAATTTGAATAAGAATTGCCTTCATTTTTTCTAAATTTTAATAAATATAAAACACACGTCCGCCATCCACAGTATAATATGTTTCGTAAAAATTCTTTTTTAAAAAGCACTGCTTTTGAACTAATAATTTTTTGCACCAAGATAATAAACCCTACGTCTTTTAACTTGGACCACATCTTAGCTGCAATTTCGTTCACGTTTAGTGTGTCATTGTGTGCGATGGCTGCTACGGTAACAACTATTATATGTATATTTATATGTTTGTCTGCGCCTCATTTGGTATCGTTCAAACAATGAAAGCTTTTAGACGTGATTCAACCGATGGCAGGAGCTTTTATTGCTTCAGAGAAAGCTTGTGTTAAAATGAATACGTGTACCTTTAGCTGTTTTCCTTAGAAAATAGGAATAAAAATGTTTATATACATACATACATACATAGATACATATGCGTTTTAGAATAGGACCACTCTAAACTTTTCCATTGTTGTCGTAAAAGGCGACTAAGAGAAAGACTAATACGCTTGGGATTTTTGTTACATTTAGGGGCCTTTCAGTATTTTCAAGACTGTTGGCCGTATCCACGCGGCAAGGAAAATGAATTATGAGAAATTTATATTTGCTAAGTTACATAGACCCCTTTCAAGTCCCAGATGAGCAAAGACTCAGGAAATGGGCTAGTCTACAATTATAGCTGAAGTAAGCACAGAGAGGACTTAGCATATATGTTGCAAACAAAACAAGATCCAGAAACTTGGTCAACTATGTTTAGTCGTCCAGGGATCCATATATTGCGAAATGGCTAACACTTGCAACATTGTTCCACTGTTTTAATGTCCTTTGAGAACCCAGCAGACTAATTCCTTAATGCATATATGTAAACCGTATTATGAATTATTTATTTTTCTAAAGAGAGAAAAAGCAAAAAGTGCAGCACAAAGACTTGATTATTTAACAGCGTGGGTGGTAGAATCTGTAAGGTTTAAATGCGTGTGACGCAAAAAGGCGCAGGTTCGAATACCACCTCGGCTATGTACCAATGACTATTTTCGAAGTTATGTACATTAGTTTGAATACTAACCGATGTTCATACGGTGAGGGAACCTGCACATTCAGGCAACTGGATGTGTAACCATGATAGATCCGATACGGGTTAGGTTCCTCCGCAAAGGTTGCGAAGGGCAGACGGGAGTCGCTTCCTGTAAAACCTGACTGCCCCCATTCCAGGATCCATGGTGCAAGGCACACCTCGGGCTCCGAAAATTATCGACACTACTGTTACTATTGGTACATTTTTCATAGATTTCCTCACCTCATTAGCATTCTTCGACAGGTTTCGTTATATTCTGAGTCTAATAATTTGAAGCCTAATATTAAGATTAACTCGACATCCTTAAACTTATTACAGAAGCCAAAAGCAACAATATTTCAAATAAATATACTTATTTCGGTAAAAGCCATAGCCAATTTGCAACGTTGGTCGGTTTAAATGTATAACGACGTGCAATTTATTGCTAATGGTTAATTTTTCAAGTCGTTTCTTCTGTTTATGTGACTATGTTTTATGCAGGAGAAAACTTAGTATACAACAAATTTAACTGTACTTACATTGACATTCAATGCCAAAAGCTGACTTGTGACCAATGAGTTCATTTCCTTTAGTGGACTTAATAATTTAATTAAAACTTAAAAAAATCAACTTAGATCACAAGGCCTTGTAACAATCTCTTACAGGCGCCTTTAATAATATTTCGTGGGGATAATTAATGACATACTTTTAGCAATACTTATATATTAGTAAATACATCACTCATCGTTATTCGGACCATAGATTTTTATAACTCTCTTTAACTATAAAAATATTATAAAGAGCATAATCGACACAATTTTAAAATGGGTATTTTATAAGGAAACTTACATGGGAAGGCTAACAACGGGGAAGCCCCTAAAATGTCTAATAGCTACTATCGAGAAGGGCGTTTGAAAAAAAAAATATTTTAACAGAAAACAACAAAATCATAAAATGTACTAATGAACTGAATAATAAATCTACAAGATGAAGGTTAATAGAGTTTTCGTATATTTTTTTCCTTAAACAAAATGTCGCGTAAATAAATTTGATTCTGAAAGTTCCCTTTCAGGAATTAAATTACTTTACAACAAAAAAGCATCATAATTATATTTACTCAAAACAAAAGCCTAAAACAGAATAAAGGAAAAAAAACCGCATTTACAATTCAAGAGGGTTGAAACTTCCCTAATTGATTGTTTCGCTCGCTCTTCTAAGGTTATTTTTTGTAGAAAAAGTTTAAACCGTAACCAAAAGATAAGAGATTCTCATATAGACAATAACTATCATTTGATTTTGCTAAAAACAAATGTGTTTTAATTTTAATTTGTCTTAGAACATGTCTCAGAAAACACATTTTTGTTTATTTTTTTCTCCTATAGTCAGTCACGTTTACATTACATATTTAGTATAAAAATATTTGTTAGAAAGTTAACAATAAATTTTTTAAGCTTGATAACCTCAAGCTACTGATCCGAGTGAAAAAAAAAACAAAAAAAAAAGAAGTTCATTAAAACTATTCATAACTTTGAGCTTACAAACAATAAACTTCATATTTCGAAAGGCGAGCGCAAACTTTTTGAATTTCCACCCTGTTCCGTATAATTCCGAAAGTTGGTAACTCCTGAACTTTCGCCGGCCAGCTAAAGTATTCCACTTGCGATAGTGTTGCTATAAGTGCTTACTTTTTATGCAATTTACAGACTTGAAGCTTGAAAGTTAAGTATTTTTCGAGTCCCTAGACATTTTGTTTTTACGGACTCGCAGCGGGTGGCGCAGCGGTAGTACGCTTGTCTGTGACACCGGAGGTCTCGGGTTCGAATCCTGGCCAGGGCATGATGAGAAAAGAACTTTTTCTGATTGGCCTGGATCTTGGATATTTATCTATTTATTATAAAATATACAATCGATTAGTTAGTATCTCGTAACACAAGTCTCGAACTTACTTCGAGGCTAACTCAATCTGTGTAATTTGTCCCGTATATATTTATTTATTTCTATTTGTTTTGTTTAATTTTTTTGCACCGTACGTTATTGGCTTCTTATGTATTTTCTTACATAACCAGTTGAAAGCTTAAAAGTAGACTATGTCGACATACCTGTAACAAATTGAATTTATGATTAAAAATAATGTCACATAATCAGTCAACGTATTCTTACACGTAATATTCATGTGATAAAAAACTAATGTTCGTACGAATTGTTCACGAGATTGTCGATAAACTATTCACGCGAGTGAGTTGTGCCCACAATTCGCTCGCGTGAATTAAGAAAAATCTTGCTTGTAATCAAATTTAATTCAAATTTGTAATTCTCTATTCACATACATACATATAATCACGTCTTTATCCCTTGCGAGGTAGACAGAGCCAACAAAAGACTGATAGGCCTCGAGCAGCTGTTTGTCTTAATGATAGAATTTAAACTCAAATAGTAACAGGTTGATAGCCCGTCGCCTAAAAAAAGAATCCCATGTTTATAAGCTTATCCCTCAGTCGTCATTTACGACATCCGTAGGAACGAGATGGAGTCGCCATATTCTTTTTTTATTCACAGTTTAAATTAAAACCAGCAAGTCAAACAACAAAAAAATTATCACAAGTAAAATTGAAGAGTCGTACTTAAAACTTTTCGCTTACAAAAAGCGAAGTCTGATCCGGTGAAATATACAGGGTGACATTTAAAACAACTGCATCCTTTTAAACATAGACTATACCCATGCTTCTGATCTGTTTGAGCCTATTTTTATTTTAACTAAACGTCATCATTTTCACATTTAAAAAACCTTCAAAAACTATATCACATGCTTTATTAAAGACCAATACTACAAAAAGAAATTAAAAGTGAACATGTAAATAAATGTTTGAAAAATAAATTATTTTTCTAGTATCAAGATCAAGTAAAGTACAGAGTTGTCGGGATCGCTCAGCTGAATGAATTGTGTCGTTGACCTCTGAATCTTATGCGTCGCTTTTCCGCCGGCCGGGGTGATATGACGTATTTAGGATCGTGGATTTTGATACTTTTACTTTTTTTCGTACTTTCCGAAATATGAAGCGATATTTTTCTTTTAACGTTTTTAAATATCCTTTAGATGAGTGCACTTAACAGTTAAATTTATGCAGTTGAATTAAAAGGCGTGATAAGGGAATGTTGTGATGTGAAAGAAGATGTAGTTACAGGAATAGAAAAGGGTATGTTAAGATGGTTCGGTCATGTGGAGAGGATGAATGAAAGCAGGTTGACTAAGCAGATATACAAGGAGAGTGTGGAGGGAAAGGTCGGAGTGGGAAGACCTAGACGAACGTATCTTGATCAAATTAAGGACGTCCTGGTAAAGGGTCAGGTCAAAAGTACCCGAAACCGCCGAGCTTGTATGAAGAGAGTTATGAATGTGGACGAAGCGAAAGAAGTATGCAGAGATCGTGGCAAGTGGAAAGAGGTAGTCTCTGCCTACCCCTCCGGGAAAGAGGCGTGATTTTATGTATGTATGTATGTATGTTGAATTAAAAGTCACCCTGTATTTTCCAATAACAAGAACAAGACACGGTGAGCTAGACTGGGATATAGTGAATAGTCGTGCGGTTCTGTCGCCGTCTAGCGTGCAGCACGCTACAAATAAAGTTAATACGAGTAGCTAATGCAATGGGAGATTTTGAACTAATATATTATACGTCGAATCTTGGAGTTTTAGTTGGTTCTATCTTGTTTACTTACCTCTTTTCTCTCACTTTTTTTTGTATTTATTACAGTTTTGTATTTTGTTGGTAAACTTCCGAGTTTAATATCCACTTTCTCGCATGATACCCTTCATTTTGCTGGATTTTTGACATTTTGAGCCCGTTGACTGTAGGTATATCATTTCTTCCACCATTGTCGGCAATGTTAAGCATTCTCTGCCTACCCCTCTGGGGAAAAGGCGTGACTTTATGTATGTATGTTAAGCATTCCAACTTGACCTACCGCCATTTTGAAAGCACTGGCACTGGATTTTATGTTATGCTGTAGCGAAACTTGGCTCGACCGCCACCGAAAAAGACGTGATTTTTATCTATGTATTTAGTTCAATCAAATAGAATTTTTAAGTTCGCAATTTTGCATTTTCCTTTTAAGTGTAGTGTTGAGACCTTACCATATAAGGATCAGGTATTTCGACCCTAAGCTTCAAGGTTTGTAGTATCAATCAAGAAAATATCTTTAACATTCTTCCGATCATCCAAAAAAATTAGAATAAATTGACGTCGATATCTGTAAACACGCTGCTCTTACGTAGAAGTAATATACTTTGACTTACATGCAAGCTACGTGAACACGCAACATCACGCCACGCCACGCCACACCACGCCACGCCACGCCACACCACGCCACGTGTCGCGGTGACGTACAGGCAACAGTTTTAATCCACGTAATTATGTTAAGTGGCACGCCACATCAATCAAATAGTGTTTACTGTGTGATAGAGTTATAATTTTTACACGATAAAAGTGTCAACCTTGTTGTATATGTTTCAAAAGTAGTTTTGTTTTCCTGGTTTTGCGCTATTTTACATAAAAGTGCTATTTAATAAATTTCAGGAGTGAGCTACAGAACATTTGCACAAGTGAAGAAAGAAAAGATTATGTGTGTATGTATGTGACAGCTATTTAATTTGGTGAGCGCTGTAGTAGTCTAAAAGGGAAGGCTCGGGGCGCGTGCGCATATACATATAGTAGGGCTCGCGGGCTGTGGAGAGGGACGCAGAGGTTTTTACCAAATTTGAAGAAAACACGCCATGATTTTTAGTCATCAGTAAATTGTGCTACAAGACTTTATCTTTTATCGTCATCGACAGAAAATTATTCGTAGGCAAAAAAATTATGAATCTATTCTATCGACGATTGGTAAGTAAATAATGTAATGTACTATGTACTTGCTATTTTCTTGTTACTGTGTAAATTTCTATGCAATAAAGATATTACAAACAAACAAACAAATAATTCCCGTCGGCTGCCTGTTCTGTGTTCTGTTCGTATCACAGACCTCAACGACCGTCGCAGAAGAGTTACAGACTCTCATTTACTCCAACTCGAGGAAGACATTTCGAATGCTTTAAGAAATTACAATCAATTAATCTCCCATCAATATTCCTTAATAAATATCAACCTCTTAGGTACATCAAATTCCCCAGCAATATCCGGACAGCTTAAAACTTAAAACTTAATTAAAATGCAGTTAGATTAAGTTGGCAGGTCTTAACAAAGTTGTGATTATAAAGTTGGTGGTACACTCACCGTGAGTTTGGTTAATTTACAATTCCCTACCTAACGCTGTATAATCGGCTGATACGCTTAAAATTTTATAAATCCATTATTTGATGATTGTAAATAGAAAACTTTATTAAATTATCATACATACATATGGTCACGTCTATATCCCTCGTGGGGTAGACAGAGCCAACAGTCTTGAAAAGACTGAGAGGCCACGTTCAGCTATTTGGCTTAATGTTAGAATTGAGATTCAAATAGTGACAGGTTGCTAGCCCATCAACAAACAGAATCACCAAAAAACAAGAATCCCAAATTTGTAAGAATATCCCTTAGTCCCTTTTACGACATCCATGAGAAAGAGATGTTGTGGTCCTATTATTTTTTGTACAGGTGCCGGGAACCACACGGCAGTATTAAATTAAGATTTTGTTTATAAAGAATTATCTCTGTCGTTATGATTCTGCCAGATGAACCGATATTGATGATACTTTTAAATAGAATGGTAAATAAGGATGCTATTAAAGTCTTACTAAAAATGCGTATTTTTCCAAGTTTCTCGTAACATACCGATTCATGTTTCCGATGAAAAAAAAAAGAAACAGTGTGAGTCGACCCTTATTCATTATGTATGTACTGATGGATTGACTTATACCACGCGCAAAGTTACTTAAATAAATTATGCGGGATCCACCCGAAACGAAGTAATAAGCAAGCACCTGACTTCCATATTAAGTCGGTTAACTTCAGAGACCTGCCTTTTGGATTTTCCTTCGGGAAATTCGTAGGCGTGTTTATAAATAGAGCTGTTGTAACTTAAAAACATACGAAAATATAACGTCTTAAGAGGTAGAAAGAGCCATGAATAAGATTCTGAGACATCATTAATGTGGACGGTTAACAGATGGAAATTCTATTAAAATAATATAGGTTGCTTGTCCATCGAAGAGATGAGAGAGAGTAAAAGACGACTAAGGGAATGGCTAATAAATTTGTGACTTCTTGTATGCGATGGGCTAGCAACCTGTCACTATTTGAATTTCAATTCCATATCCAAGCCATAAAGCTTAACGTGGCCTTTCAGTCTTGAAGACTGTTGGCTATGTCTACCCCGGAAAGGATACAGACGTATATGTTTGCAAAAACGTACATTAGTTTAACTAAGAACCGGTGTTTTATTTATAACATACATACATATAATCACGTCTATATCCCTTGCGGGGTAGACAGAGCCAACAGTCTTTAAAATAATGATAGGCCGCGTTCAGCTATATGGCTTTATAATGAAATTAGGATTCAAATAGTGAAACGTTACTAGCCCATCGTCTTAAAGAAGATCTCCTAGTTTATTAATCATTCAAGAATTTTTAAGTAATAAAATTTCGATTAACAGTAACAATATAAGTAAGTCTGAGAAGAATAATGGCAGCTTAGATTTGATTCCACATGCATAAACACCCACATTTGGCCATAAAAAGGCATTAATATAGAGCTATAAAGCGATACGCAGCCATCAGATCATTCCGCCTATAAATATGACCTCGGTAAATTCCGATTTGTCGCGTCATAATCGCGACATGAATAACGCTATAAAATTGTCGGCGATGTTTTAAATTTGGAATGTTATTTATATTGTTGCCAGTTGTATTCAGTTTTTTATTTATTTAAAAAAAAAAAAACGTCAATTGGTGTAAGATTTATTGTCTGGTTTATCACCATTGGAGATTTGAACTCTATCCACTCCTACCAGGGACCATTTTACCACTCTGCGATCGAACAATCAGAAATCTATATCTAAAATTTCTATGCTAAATATCAATTTAGTATTTATGTACATCAAGAAAAAAATACAATTAGAACTTACACTAAGGAGAAACTTTGTACAAGGGCACTACTTATTTGTACAGAAATTTCTTCCAATAGGCCCAGTATCTTTCTATTTATAGTTCTGTTACTATGTTTTACTAAATCTTTTTATTGCCAAGGAAATTAAGTCCGATAGAAATATAACAAAATTCAACACGTAATTAAGTAAGTCACCTTTCTCAAAATCGATTAGGTACACCACTCTTTTGCAAACATAAATCAATCACAAATTATTTACAAGGCAAACTTAGGATCCTTTTCAACCCTTCCAATACCCTCGGAATCATTCACTGTCAGCGGATATTATCCGCTCATTCAGCGCTGTTTGTTCACTCACTCATTCATCCCTTCACTCATTAACCGTCGTTAGTACCCGTAAATTTTTCTTCGCAAAGAAAATGTAGACGATTTTTTGCTTCTGGTTAATTTGTTTAAGTGGATGTGTTCAAATAAATGTTTTTGCTTGGCAGTGTTTTACTTCATTAACACGAGTAGCGAGACTGTGTGTTTGGTCATTTATTTTTAGCTTTGAGCGTCGAAAGGGATCTTATTTAAAGTTAAAGGAATGACAAGATTTAAAACGGAGATATCAACCCTCTCGTGTCGTATTCTGAATTCAATTCGTAGCTCTAAGTTTAGAAACTTGGATCTGATAAATCTTACAAGCCATGAGAATGAAAGGTAAATTTTCTCTCTCTGTGCTCTCGGAGTTGACTCTTGAATCTTTGGTAATGTTTAATTGGTTAAATTACCTGACCGCAGCCTTCAGTAGTAATTTAGGTGAACTATTTACCAGGTGTTTTTCTTCACTCTCCTCATGCCATTAAATAAAACCTCAGGGTTTACAGTAATCGGAAATAGTATCGTCCTTTGAAAACCACGGTATGCCGTCATTCTTTATCGTTTTCGCCATTTGGAAATCGTGAAGTAATGACTAAGGTTTTAAAAAAGCACTTTTGTTGCAAAGACTCATCGTCAAGTATTAAAGGTATTTAAAATATAATTTGACACACACACCAGCTACCGCAGTCAACACACCCGTACAAACAAACTATGAGAAAGATATATGAAACGGAATGACCAATCATTCAATTGAACGAATCTAAAACTTTGCCACTCGATTCACGGCCCGTCGAAAATTACGTGAGTGATCGTACCCAATGACCCCGATGTCGCGGCCAATTTATCGAGTTTCGGTAAAATATGACTTTCGGGGCCAAACGACCCCTCTCGGGACTAGCCCGCTAATAGGCAGCGAACATAAAATATAAAGAGTACAAAAATTCTTCGAAATTTTATATGACATCAAAGCTGCTGGTATGCTTTCAAAGTCTACAGAGCTTCTGACCTTTTTAAGTATTATACTTGAAGTAGATACATTAAATATTATACAAATACTATAAAATATTTTTATATATATCTTGATTGAATGAAATATGACTTTCGGGGCCAATGGACCCCTCTCGCGATTGGCCCGCTTATTATTAAGTGGGAATAAAATTTGAAAAATATTAAATATTTTTAGACAACTTAACGGCCTTCTATTTTTTATCCATAGGATGCAGTAACTGCTTAGCATTATTTAGTATTCAGTTTAAATTAAAAAGTTACTTTATATACACCAAGAGCTTGTATGAAGAGAGTTATGAATGTGGTTGAAGCAATAGAATTACGCGGGAATCGTGGCAAGTGGAAAGATGTAGTCTCTGCCTACCCGTCGGGGATTGCGGCAAAGATGCGTGATTTTATGTAAGTATGTATGATGATATAGATGAAGAGTGTCTTCTGTGCTCTCTTTAGTTTTAACGGTCAACATAGAAAATCTGACTGATACTTTCACATTATTGTCAATTAATTTTATGATTTTCTGGTTCTGGATTTCAGCAAAAGATAAAAATTTAAATTAAGATTATTTTGGGAGCTGTACGGACCTCCGAGGGTTAAACAATACATATCTTTTCTTGTCAATACATCGATAAATTGTATTCGATTCTAGGGTATAAAGATCTATTCAGGTCAACGGAACCGTCAATGATTCTGCATCAGTGCCACATGCTCATTCCGAGCAGCTATCTCGAGGGTACAAGTGTCCTTTATGATCGCCAACCCTCACAAGAAGCTGGATTATAGGAGGCAGCATATATTGGAGAATATATAAGAGCACTTAGAAATATATAAAAATCGAACGACCTAAAGATCTCAGTTATAAGCGGACCTAGGGCTCCCCTCCAGAGGGGTAAGGCACAACCGAGGTTCGCCTTAAGAAAGAAGTAGGCTCGCAAAAAGTCTCGCAAAGACTGATAGACCAATTTCAGTTGTAGAACTTAATGATGGAATTGAGATTTAAATAGTGACAGGTTGCTATCACTTCGCCTAAAAGAAGAATCTCAAGTTTTTTAGGTACCTATATCCTTTGCGCGCGATTTCTAACATCCATTTGAAAAATAGGGAGTGGTTCTTTAAAGTGGTGAAAACGGATGGAAAGTATTTTAATTAATGAAGACCCCAATAATACTTAAACTAATTCAGGTGTTAAACGCGCACGTAAAGTACTCTTAGTTTAAGTCTTGGATGATAATGATAAAGGATGCTTCGAATCATGTTACAATGATACGCGGTCACCGAGCGACTTTATTAATACCTGTATTATTTACTAGCTGTGCCCGCGACTTCGTCCGCGTGGAATAGTTATTTTGGGCATCATATTTATTTTTGCAAACATCCTCCTCGGCTTTATCAACGGTCACGCGTATTAGAAAGAACGCTGGTTCGCCGTATTAAATGTTTCGCTGCAAATTGCTTATAACGACTATATCTCAAAACCTATTCGTCTGATTCATATACTGTAAATGGCAATTTTAGTCTACATGAAAAGCCGAAAGTAATAAACATATTTATTTGGATAAGGATTAATACTGAATTAAAGAAAATTGGTTTCAAAATAACTTATGTTTATAATGAAAAAATAATCTTAAAAAATGAACATAAAAGTGGTTATTGTAAGTAAACCTTAAGAGATAAATATATGCTCTCGCGGACTTTTTTGTGGCAAAAAATGAGTACTTCACATCTTTAGTACATTGTTTTACTATATCTTTGTTGGTTTGCGCAGCGTTCGCGCGGAAAGCTCGCAGATGGCCGACTCATTCAACTTTCACCTGCATTGTTGACGTTTCCCGTAGGAAATCCGGGATAAAATGTAGCCTATAGCCTTCCTCGATAAATAGACTATCTAACAGTGAAAGAATTATTCAAATCAGTTCAGTAGTTTCTGAGATTAGCGCGTTTAAACAAACAAACAAACAAACAAACAAAACAAACTCTTCAGCTTTATAATATTAGTATAGATAAATAGAATAATGCAATTAAAATCAGTAACCCCAATAATAGTATTATTTCATTTATCTTACATATGTACATACATGTGATCACGCCTATTATATATCCCTTGTGGGGAAGATAGATCCAACAGTCTTAAAAAGACTAATATATAGCCACTTTCAGCTATTTGGCTTAATAATAGAATAGTGGCAGGTTGCTAGCCCTTTGCCTTAAAAAAAGAAACCCAAGTTTGTAAGCCTATTCCCTTTTTTGTATTGGTGCCGGGAACCACACGGCATTTCATCTTACATGTATGATTTACTAGAGGCCGCCCGCGAATTCGTCCGCAAGGAAACCCTATCAATCCCGCGGGAACTCTGAGATAAAAAGTTAAGCCTATATGTTATTCTGGGTCTTCAGCTACCTACATACGAATTTTCATCGTAATCGGTTCAGTAGTATTTTAGTGAAAGAGTAACAAACATCCATACATACTCACAAACTTTAGCATTTATAATTGCTTTGCTTTTCATTATAACAATGGAATCTCTTCCTATCGGCGAATACACGCAGTTGCAAAATTTAAAAACTACGAGAACAGACCATCAATATTTTACCCCAAAATAGTAACATTTCCGGAACCTTCATCTCTTTTTATCTTATACGTGAAACTGTTGTTAAAAAGAGATACATGTATGTATGGATTTGTAGCTGAAAATCGCTGGGTGTCGTGAAATATTCATGAGGTGAACGCATACATACACGAGATTTTGTATTACGGTGTTTAGGGAATGAACCGGTGTGAAATAAGTTGTTTTCTGGTGTGTTTATTTTTAGGTTAAGATGTTGTTCTAAGTGTTGCCTTTTAACCCCCTCGACGTGGAAACAAGGGGTGATAGAAGTTAGAGATTATTTTTTTGCCTGACTGTATCGCATTTTCGTAAATTTTCCAAATATTGGTGCCGTGTGGTTACCGGGACCAATAGAAAATAGACTAGGTTTACACCATCTCTTTCCCATGTCGTAAAAGGCGACTAAGAGATAGGCTTATAAATTGGGATTTTTATTTCAGGCGACAGGCTAGCAACCTGTCATAATTTCTATCTCAATTCTATCATAAGGCCAAACAGCTGACCGTGGTTTATAAGTCTTTAAGACTGTTGGCTCTGCCAACCCCGCAAGGGATATAGACGTTAAAATATGTATGTATGTCCTTATATGGATAATAGTAAACTTCTCTTCTTGCGCAGGTTTTAAACCAATCAAAAAGAAGCTTCATATTTCGTGGGAAAGAGGTCTTATTCTTTTTTCTTTAGGTGTCGGGAACCACACGGCACTGCACCATATAAAGACAGAAATAGCATAATTATCGTACTACCTTCAAATGAAAAACTGAAACCTTGGCCTATTTGCGCCATGTTTACCTGCCCAAGAGTCCGTGTAATGGATAATTTCACCCACACATACATACACACGTGTCCCTTCGAAGGGCCGGCTTAAACGGACCTAACCCTTTTATAGGGCGGTATGCTAACGAGGATTTTGGAATGTAATATCGATTAAAACCACTTCATTTTAAATTCTAGAATCCGTATAATAAGAGTGTGTGGCCCCTTTTGCTATTAATTGGAAATGACTTTACCTTAACATAGAGATGAAAATGTATTGCCATAAATTTTTGCCTTCCCGTTATTTTGTTGAGCCTTAAAAGTACAATAGTTGAACTTAATGCTTATAACATTCTTATTTGTAATCAGTATTAATATTATAAGGCAGAAGAGTTTGTTTGCTTGTTTGAACGCGCTAATCTCAGGAATTACTGATTTGAATTGAAAAATTCTTTTTGCGTTGAATAAACCATTTATCGAGGAAAACTTAGGGTTATATAACATCACGCTGCAACTATTAGAAGCGAAGAAATAAAAATGGAATACGTGAAAAAAAAAACGGGGAAATTATTCATCCTTGAGGGCTTCAATGATGCCCAAAATAACTATTCCACGCGGACGAAGTCGCGAGCACAGCTATGTTAGATATTCGTGGTGAGGAATCTTGACTTGTAACTATGATCCAATTAGAGTTTTAGATCCCCCTGCAAAAGGTTACGCCTGTAAGATGGGAGTGGCTGCGTGTTGAAACCTAACTTCAATCCAGGATCCATGGTCAATTATCACGCATTATCCCTTACGGGTTCAACAGAGCCAACAGTCTTGAAAAGACTGAGAGACCACGTTCAGCTATTGAAACTGAAATAGTGACAGGTTGCTAACCCATCGTCTAAAATTATCTAAATATATTTTTACATTACAAAAACCTTTATAAGTAAAAGTGACAATATTTGTCGAACTCCGAAATTGTACCACATCCGTACAAAACGTGTCAAGTGTTTCCATCATGAAAGGGCCCAGAATTCCTATTGAAGTGTGCCCCAAAAAGAACCCTATTAAAAAGTACAAAAGCTTCGAGTTTAGCTTTCGCATGGTCAAGTGCCGGGAGAGCCTTTTGAAAGTTCAAGGTTGATAATTGACAGTAATTTTTACTAGACGTGACTTTTTTTAGAGACTTATATTTTATAGAGCGTTTTTTAATTTTCTTAAGGATTTGATCAGTGAATATTTTTCAAGTCTTTGCTGTTTATTCGTCAGGCTATTTTTGGCCATGATAGTGTTAAACATATAAATCGTAAAGTTAAAGATTAAATTTGGTGTAGTTTAATGTTCTTTAAAACCAAGAGGAATAAGAAATTTTACATGTTTTATTTTATTTGGACGGCCTCTGTGGCGCAGCGGTAGCGCGCTTGTCTGTGTCACCGGAGGTCCCGGGTTCGAATCCCGGGCAGGGCATGATGAGAAACGAACTTTCTCTGATTGGCTTGGGTCTTGGATGTTTATCTATATACGTATTTATTATAAAAATATAGTATCGTTGAGTTAGTATCTCGTAACACAAGTTTCGAACTTACTTCGAGGCTAACTCAATCTGTGTAATTTGTCCCGTATATATATATATATATGTATTTAATAAAATTGTTTACAAAAAAACACAACTACCCAAATAAGTTATTTAAAGTTAGTTAATTAAGGTTTATATTAGGAAAACAGGCTATCTTAAAAAAATTGGCAGGCATATTAATAACCGTAGTTTTAATTTGGAAAGTTTCTAAAATTCATTTTCGGAACATAAACACCATAACAATATTTTTTTAACATTATAGTTATTATTTGAAATTTGGCACAAATATAGAATACATTTTCAAGAGTATCAAAGGCATATTATTTTTGGAATTTCATACGAGCGAAGACGCGCATAAAACATATTATATTTCAAAAAGCATCGCTATACTTTTTGCCGTGTCTAGTTATATATATATGTATATATATCTTTGTCGTCGCTCACTCTAAATGACCCCTAAAGGCGACCCTTTTTAATGAACACTCTAAAGCAGAAAATAAAGACACTAGGGATGTCATTGAAATACTCAATTCAGAAGTTTAGGAGAATGAATGCCTAAAAAGTAAAGCGACGGAAACGTTTCTAACAAATGTAGGAGGATTGAATTGGCTTGGATTATTGCCTTTTGTCTTAACGATCAATGAATCTTTTTGTAAATCTCTGTTCAATTTACATAATGAAGGCTTCAATACCACCAAATTCTTTTGCGATGAGGTCGCCTTTTGTGCTTAGATTAATATTTTGTAGTTATTATGTGAAATAAGTACAAAATATTTTGTTGCCAACGATGTTTACTTTAACTTCTTTGGATCCAATGATAACTGAAACATATAATTTTCTTTTATTATAAAAGAAAAACTGGCGATAAGACTGAAAAATCTTGGCCAAACTGAAAACATATGAGTATTCGTGCTTCCATCAGAATTCGAAGCCGAGACTTTTCCGAGTCAAGAACACACTTAACCAAAGGATCACAGCTACTATCTATTAAGATTTACAAACTCCGTTAGACGATGGTGTAATAAAATCCCCAACAAACTCGATTGACAAACATTCTGGTTTGAATTGCGACTGTTGTGACAATTAATGGGTACATCAAATAAAACCGTGGTGCCAAGGACTCGAATAAACAGGAAACTGAACTATGAGAGTACGACTCGATTTGGTGTATTCTCTTTGTAACTCTTAAAAATAGAATAAATTTTTATTTAAGAAAAAAAAAAAGAAATATTATAAGTTTAACATTCGATCGTTCTCTCAGTTTGTTATTAAACCAGTTTATTTCGCAGTCATTGTAAATATAAGTGATGTTACACAAAGTGAACAAAAGAAATTATATCGTTATAATGTTAAAACGAAATTCATAAA
Source organism: Amyelois transitella (assembly GCF_032362555.1). NCBI lineage: Eukaryota > Metazoa > Arthropoda > Insecta > Lepidoptera > Pyralidae > Amyelois > Amyelois transitella. The sequence continues at coordinate 1,718,509 of NC_083515.1, forward strand.
GGGAAAACAAACAGAGCGCCAAAGGGAAACTGGAGATGCGGCGTCATAAAACATTTCAATTATTCCCCACTCCAGCGAGCTGTGAAAATCACTGTATTGCGATGATCGACGGAATAATTCAATTGGTCATCTCAAGTGCTGACATCTTTATGGAGAATTTTACGTTTGTTTTGCGATTTTCATACTTTTAATGGAGTGAAAAGGGTTATCCTGCCGGATGTTTATTATTTTTTATTTAACGGCCTCTGTGGCGTAGCGGTCATACGCTTGTCTGCGACACCGGAGGTCCCGGGTTCGAACCCCGGTCAGGGCTTCGAATTGAAAAAATCATTTTGCTTTGAATAGACCATATATCCAGGAAGGCTTAAGCCTAGCCTAAAGGCTATATAACATCACGCTGCAACTATTAGGAGCGAAGAAATAATGAAGAATGTGAAAAAAAAAACGGGGAAAATTATTCATCCTTGACGGCTTCAATGATGCCCAAAATAACTATTCCATGCGGACGTAGTCGCGGGTACAGCTAGTAACAATACATATATATATATCTTCTTCGAATCACAACATTGGTTATCATGTCACTCAATATCACACCGATCTAGGTGAAAATGCAACCGGTTTTCACATCAGGAGAAAGAAGATAATACATGACATATATAAAACTGATACATATATATATATATATATAACAATATAACCTTGTCTCCTGTCCATGCATCAGCGGCAGGTCACCGCTCTGGCCACGAGCCAGCCACGTGTCCTACTTTCGCCAGAATGACCACCCCCCACAATGCTGACTAAGTGAAAATCTTTGTGTAACACCCGCGTGTCAATCTGATAATGAGCATTTTTCTTTTATTACTAACGACCCGCCCCGGCTTTGCACGGGCTTTTTAACGACGTACATATATATAATCACATCTATGTCCCGCGCGGGGTAGACAGAGTTAACAGTTTTAAAAAGACTGAAAGGCCACGTTTAGCTGTTAGGTTTAATGATAGAATTGAGATTCGAACAGTGTCAGATTGCTAGCCCATCGGCTGAAGGAAGAATCCCAAGTTTATAAGGCTATCCCTTAGTGGCCATTTACGATATCTATGGGAAGAAAAAGAGTGGTTTTTATTCTAATGTGCCTGGTACTACACGGCACTGTTCAAATTAATATGTCATCAAAATTATTATTACATTTTAAAACAGTTAATAAAATATTTACTTACAGATCAGAATAAAGCCAAAGCCAAACACAATAATACTCAAATAACTTTTATAAGGGAAGTAACAGGCGATTTCAACAGACCTAATTGTACACAGTGAGCCTTTTGTGTGGTCCCAATGTAAATACTGGGTAAGAGTCTCCAAGAAACCAATATGGCGGTGGGGCGAATCGGGTAAGGGTGGCAACAAAGACATAGATTCAGCTAGATATCCAGAGATCCAGAGTTGTATAAAAATCAAGAATGTTAATAAACGTCCTGGCAAAGGGTCAGGTCAAGAGTACCCAGAAGTATTTTTTAGACAACTTAACGGCCTACTATTTTTTATCTGCTTAGCATTATTAAGTATTCAGTTTAAATTAAAAAGTTACTTTATATAAACCAAGAGCTTGCATGAAGAGACCTATGAAAGTGGATGAAGCGAAGGAAGTATGCAGAGATCGTAGCAAGTGGACAGATGTAGTCTCTGCCTACCCCTCCGGGAAAGAGGCGTGATTTTATGTATGTATGTATGTTAATTTTATCCTGCTTACTGTGAAATAAACAGGGGAGTTTTGTTTGTACCAGATTTGATATTTTGCTTTACATCAAAATTATATATTTAATTTATAATATTTCTTTATTATTCTTGCTCAATATAAATAGATTTTAAATATTTCATTTCCACAGCAGACTCGAAACGAAGGTTTATTCACCCTTTTCCCATACGAAATAAATACAAATACTCGCATGGTCTTCTTAGATCTATGTCTTTAAATGGGAATTATTTGAAGCTGTTTATACGGTGTTGCCATTTTAGTGACTATCGGGTCGCCAGACCTATTTACAAAACATCTCAAATAAAAACAACGTACAATTCCAAACGCTGGTAACACATTTAAACAATATACATATTTGTAACAATATTTAAATATTTGGTTAAGTTAAATTTAAAATCTTCCATGTTTAGCAATACCATCCATCCATCGAGCTGATCTCTTGCCGTGCAAAGAATCTAAAACTTCGTTTAGGATGGACCTATCACTATTTAAATCTTAATTCCATCATAAAGACAAACAGTTTGGCCTTTCAGTCTTCGAGATCATTGGCTCTGTCTATCTCGTAAGGCATAAAGACGTGATTATGTATATGTAATTGAAAATCAAATAGAAAATCTCGTGAAAAGTTTTTTGGACAAAAAAAATGTTCTACAAACTGCTACTAATAACGACAAAATGGGGTAGGAAGAGTCATTTTTCATTCCTTGATGTCTAGAAGGGTTGTTGGATTAGAGCCGCTTCAATTGAGACAGCCCTTCGATAAGACTGCAAAATTAAAAGGGCCGAGTTTACAAGCATTCTTACATTGCTATGGAATTAACAATATTTTTATGACGTCAACAAATACTATGTTTGTTTACATTCTTAGTCCACCAAAGGCAGCGCTAGTTTAGAGAGGGACCAAGGGAGAGAGTGAGATAGAAAATGCTAGAGATTATCTTTTGCTATGATTATGAATGATTGGACATTTTTATAAAAACTGAATTTAAATTTCTTTGATTTTTATAGCCTTATACGTCTACTTTTAATGTACCAATTTGAAAAATAACATTTAAATATAGAAAATAGAATTTATAGAGAAAACAACTAATTTTCATCGTGTACAATGAAACATTTTCCTAAGAACAAATAAAATTACACACGTGACGAAAATTACATACGAGTTAAATTTTTTCAAAGATGGGAGATTTAAGATCATTTTGGAAGTTGAGAGACTGTAACTACATTCAACAATATAACTCATTAACAATTCACACATACTAGTCAGAATATATTTTGGTTTCAATTGTAACTTGGTACAACTTCACATTAATTTATTCAACTACGAACGCTTATGACTAAAATTTACACTGAATGAGTTATTCCGGGAAAATTTCAACGTTAGCTCAAGCTGAATATGTTGATAACGTCTTGGTAGAATTAAAGTTGGTCTGTCTTCGTTTTGTTTTTATGTCTCTATAATACGCGGTTTAATACGACTTCCTAAAAAGGTTTTGCGCGTTACAGGCACAGGTTCTAATCCTAGCGTGGCCAATGACTATTTTCGAAGTCATGTATAATATTGTGAATACTAACCGATGCTCTTACGGTGAGGGAAAACATCGTGAGGAAATTGCACATTCAGGCAACTGGATGTGTTATCATGATCGATCCAATACGGGTTAGGTTCCCCTACAAAGGTTGCGGAGGTCAGAAATCCGTCGCTCCGTGTAAAAACTTGACTCACTAAATCCATGATTCATGGTCAAAGGCATACCCCGGGCTCCCCTCCAGAGTGGTGAGCTTAAAACCGGTACGAAGAAGAAGAAGAATAAAATGTATTTAATTAATTCATTATACCAAATCACAATCTTGAAAGACCGAGAATTGAGATTCAAATAGTGAAAAAGTAAAAGAAGAAGCCCAAGTTTTTAAGTCTGTCCTTTAGTCGCCTTTTTCAGTATTCATGGTAAAGAGATAAATTTGTTCTATTCTCTTTTATTTTGGTGCCGGGAACCACACGGCATGGATATAAAAAAATATTGCAATACATATAAATCATCAATCACAAAAAGAAAAACAAAACAAATGATATTTTTTTCCCATAACTAACTGTCTTTTGACATGTCTTGACATTGACAAAGATGGCAAATGGCCTTTGTAAAGAACAAAGTGATAAATTGTATGTATATGTTACGAACATACGACGTATGTAAGACGCAGATTTATCTATTTAAGAGGGTGTACCATGTTTGTTGGTGCCTCTTCTATGATAATATCAATTAGATCGCACAGTTACAAAAGGCTATAGGTACTGTAATCATTACTCTACTACACATGCGCTTTGGAAGCGGTAGTAGTTATAATTATATTTAAGTTATGTGACGTCAATAAGTGATACCTTGTATCCAATTTTGAAAATAAATCTATTCTATTCTATTCTATTCTATTCCATTCTATTCTTACTCTCCGGCTTATCGGCTCTCAGACAAACACGCTCATCGTACCTTCCATCATGAACTGCTGTCCAAATTCTATCATGGTGGCACGTGAGCTTGTAACGACATAATACTTCCTTCTCTTTCACTCTTATTCATATGCACATACACTACAGGTACCTACAAAATTTTGGATTAATTATGGATTTTCCTTTATACATAAGTTCGCCATTGTACATATCTTCTTCTAAATCCAACAACTGTATTGTAATTTATAACATTTTTTTTATGTGCAATAAAGAGTTTACAAACAAACAAACATTAAGTCATAAAGGTACAGAGCATAGCGATAATAATTATATTGTTATTATCGTCAAATACAATAAATAAATATGTATTAATATAATGCAATAAATTGCAAATTTTGACGATATTGATTTATTTTTATCAACACTACTTATATTTAGCAACAAATGGCGCATCTCAGGAACAAATGTCTATGAAGTTACGAAGTCAGAAATTGGGACACGCTACGTGTTAACCTTATGTAAAAAAATTGCTTTGATTTAATTTATTATTACAAAAATTAGTTTATAAAATAACGAAAAGGAATAAAATTTTTGTCTTATGAAATTGTTGGCAGGATATAATTGTGTTATAATTTCACTGATGACATTTTTATTATCTGTGATTTTTTTTCGGGCATTACACTGAACATTTACATGTACGCCGTCTTAAGAAACATGTTTCTTCAATAATTATTCCCTTTTTTGCTGATTTCGGTTACTTGTTGCGTACTTTTCTCGTCTTTTCGTTAACGTTCGTCTTGATTTTGTACGACGTTATAAGTTAGAAATTTTTTTCTTGTGAGGTTCTTTCAAAATATTTCCCTCTCGTAACATGTTTTTGAAGTTGCATTAAAATGTGTAAAAGTTAAACAAATTGATTTCGTGCTAAGTGTAAAAAACCAAGATGGCGTGAAAACTAATTTTATTTTTTATTTATAAATTGATGACTGGATAAAGTTAAGATTTTACACCGAGATCTTGATAAGTGGTAAGTGTAGTCTTTGTCTGTCTATATGAATGAGACATGAGAAATTGGCTTTATCTGTCTATTTATGCGGTCATTCATAATTTTTATTATTTTCATAACATATCATAACAAATAATCATGTCAATATCCCTTGCGGGGTAGACAGAGCCAACAGTCATCAAAAGACCGAAAGACCGCATTAAGCTGTTTGGCTTATAATTGAGATTCAAATAGTGACAGGTTGCTAGCCCATCGCCTAAAAGAAGAATCCCAAATTTATAAGCCTATCCCTTAGTCGTTTTTTCCGACATTATTTTTAATCAATTCCCTTTTAACAAAAGTTGTAATTTTAATATTATGAAATTGAATTAAGTATGTCATTAAGTATGTAATTTGCCTAATTTAAGACATAATTTGGATTTCTCGCGATATTGATTCTGAAATCAACTGTATAATAATATAACATTAAAGACTTATCTGATTGTTTGTCATGTGACGCAAATTCCTTTAAATTATACAGTACATAATATACTCATTTCAATAATAGATACGTTAATACCTCCCTAAGCCTCTGTTGAATAATTAGTCTCGGGTTAATATCCTACCGAATTGACAAGTAGAGTGGCAACTTATCATTTAAGTAACGAAGTATGCGACCTAATTAGCCATTAAACCAAACGCCAACCCTCCCAGGGTTGGCGTTTGGCCAATAGAGACGGCGGTAGAATTAACATGACCTATTTTAGCTTTCATACAGGTATTTAAAGAGGTAGTCTCTGCCTACCCCTTCGGGAAAGAGGCGTGATTTTATGTACGAGTATGTATGTATGTATACAGGTATTCGGAAGAGTTAGGGTAAAGAATTTAGAAGAAAGGTACAGTGACTATCTTAACTCCATTATGAGATGTATATGATAATTAATTTTCACACCATATTTTTGTTTGATGGCCTGTTAAGCGCAATTGTTTCGAACTTGTGTGTGGAATCTCAATTCCATCATTAAGTCAAACAGCTGAACGTGGCCTATCCGTATTTTCAAGGCCGTTGGCTCTGTCTAACCCGCAAGGGATAACCACGCCACGTTCAGCTGTATGGCTTTATGATGGAATTGAGATTCAAATAGTGACAGGTTGCTAGACAATCGCTTACAACAAGAATACGAAGTTTACTAGCCTTTCCCTTAATCGTCATTTACGACATCCATGGAAAAGATGCAAGAATGCAGATGCAGATGAAAAAATCACAATTGATGCAATTATTTGTAAGGTCAGGTCAAAAGTACCCGAAACCGCCGAGCTTGCATGAAGAGAGTTATGAATGTGGATGAAGCGAAGGAAATATGCAGAGATCGTGGCAAGTGGAAAGAGGTAGTCTCTGCCTACCCCTCCGGGAAAGAGGCGTGATTTTATGTATGTACTAGCTGTGCCCGCGACTTCGTCCGCGTGGAATAGTTATTTTGGGCATCATATTTATTTTTGCAAACATCCTCCTCGGCTTTATCAATGTCAGGCGGTCACGCGTATTAGAAAGAACGCTGGTTCGCCGTATTAAATGTTTCGCTGCAAATTGCTTATAACGACTATATCTCAAAACCTATTCGTCTGATTTATAAACTGTAAATGGCAATTTTAGTCTACATGAAAAGCCGAAAGTAATAAACATATTTATTTGGATAAGGATTAATACTGAATTAAAGAAAATTGGTTTCAAAATAACTTATGTTTATAATGAAAAAATAATCTTAAAAAATGAACATAAAATTGGTTATTGTAAGTAAACCTTAAGAGATAGATATATGCTCTCGCGGACTTTTTTGTGGCAAAAAATGAGTACTTCACATCTTTAGTACATTGTTTTACTATATCTTTGTTGGTTTGCGCAGCGTTCGCGTGGAAAGCTCGCAGATGGCCGACTCATTCAACTTTCACCTGCATTGTTGACGTTTCCCGTAGGAAATCCGGGATAAAATGTAGCCTATAGCCTTCCTCGATAAATAGACTATCTAACAGTGAAAGAATTATTCAAATCGGTTCAGTAGTTTCTGAGATTAGCGCGTTTAAACAAACAAACAAACAAACAAACAAAACAAACTCTTCAGCTTTATAATATTAGTATTATAGATGTATTATGTATTTTCTACATTTTAGAGAAGTGAGAAACTTAAAATAAATATGTATATATTTATATTTATTTTAAGTTTCTAAACTACTACTACATACTAAGTTTCTAAACTACATTTACTAAAATTATAGACAAGAGTAATAAGAGCATGACCTTACTTGTTTATAGGCAATGGAAACAGCGAATAATGTTATTGGGGTCATGAAAGTTTTCAACTTTCGTGTTCAGATATTGAGTCCCTAATTCGCACAATGTTTCGTCTAGTTTCGTAAAGGTGAGGACACATAAGTGCAATGAATATATTTTAATAAATTGACAATGATTAAATACTTATTATGATTGTTATTTTTTTTTTTCATTGATATTGATATGTTACATACATAAATCATGCCTCTTTCTCGGATAAGTAGGCAGATACCACATCTTTACACTTGCCATGATCCCTGCATACTTCTTCCGCTTCATTCTCATTCATTATTCTTTATTCAAGCTCGTCGGTTTCGGGTACTCTTGACCTTTTACTAGAACGTCTCCGATTTGATCAAGGTACGTTCGTCTAGGCCTTCTCATACCAACAGTCCCACTCACACTCCCTTTGTATATTTCCTTAGTCTACCTTTATGTCTTTAGTTAACTTTAACATGAAGCGACCCCTGTCTGACCTCCGCCATATTGCAAAGAAACTACTCACTTCTAAAAAATCGCATTTGATGTTACCACCTAAGTCGCCTTTTACGATGTTCATGAATAAGAGATGGAGTCCTACGACAAGTGGCAGGTACCATAGGGTACAGTGCTTTATAATAAACTAGCGACCCGCCCCGGCTTCGCACTGGTGCAAAATTATAAATGTTATTATACATAAAAACCTTCCTCTTGAAACACTCTACCTGTTACAAAAAACCGTATCAAAATCCGTTGCGTAATTTTAAAGATTTAAGCATAGAGACAAACAGACTAAAATAGCGACTTTGTTTTATACTATGTAGTGATGATCATTCCAAGCAAGCATCAATGTAACACTAACCTTATTGGTTGCCTCACTAACTAATGTACGGGGTGTTTTATGTAGTTCCTCGGGCGACAGACCAAAGTTTCGGGAATCGAAGACAGCTAATACAGAAGTTCACAAATTTGATTTTCGTTATAGTCAGGGTCGGATTTAGTTTTAACAGGATTGCGTATTAATCGGTTAGTAGGTACCTACGGATCGTAACGGTTAAACTGCTCGTCTTTGACATACATACATAGTTATGGTCACGTCTATATCCCTTTGGGGGGTAGAAAGAGCCAACAGGCTTGAAAAGACTGAATGACTACGTTCAGCTACTTAGTTTAATGATAGAATTGAGAATTAAATAGTGACAGGTTGCTAACCCATCGCCTAAAAAAGAATCCCAAGTTTGTAAGCCTATCCCTTAGTCGCCTTTTACGACACCCATGTGAAAGAGATGGACTGGTCCTATTCTTTTTTGTATTGACGCCTCTTTCGTGGAGGGGCAGGAAGAAACTACATCTTTGGGAACACATTGAGGCAACGATTTTAAATTAAAATTCCTATGACTCATTCATTAGTTTTAATGCAAATTCCTACTACGAGTAGTTTAAATACAGTTTTAAAGAAAAAAAAAGAAAGAACGGTTTTTTAGATAAACTTTACTCAACCAATTCCATCATTAAGCCATACAGCTGAACGTGGAACTTCTTTTCAGGACTGTCGGCTCTGTCTACCCCGTTAGGGATGAAGACGTGATTCGTATGTACATATGTTAGTGTATTTGCGGAACTCATACGACCCAAAAGTGCCATTAACTTCATCACTAAAACAAAACAGTATCTACTTTGACTACATATGTAAGTGCATCTAGGGAGTCGTGTGGTTTTAGAACGAAACTTTTAATGAATGCGACTTCCTGTTGTGCTGCGGACCACAACGATGCGGTTAACGTCAGTTTATATGTGGTTTTGGTGATTCTACAGTGTGAAACGAAACGAATCATGAACGGTTTATATTCAACATACATACGTATATACATGCATACATATATATAATCACGTCTATATCCCTTGCGGGGTAGACAGAGTCAACAGTCTTGTAAAGGCTGATAGGCCACGTTCAGCTATTTGGCTTTAAGATATGATTGAGATTCAAATAGTGACAGGTTGCTAGCCCATCGCCTAAAAGAAGAATCCCAAGTTTATAAGCCTACCCCTTAGTCGGCTTTTACGACATCCATGGAAAAGAGATGGAGTGATCCTATTCTTTTTTGTATTGGTGCCGGGAACCACACGGCACACATACATACATGCATACATAATGTACAAAGCCCAATGAGCATAATTAGAAAATGCCGTGTGGTTGTCCGCACTAATAGAAAAAAAGAATAGGAACACTCCGTCTCTTTTGCATGGATGTCGTAAAAGGCGACTAAGGGATAGACTTATTAACTTGGGATTCTTCTTTTAGGGGATTAGCTAGCAACCTGTCACTAATTGAATCTCGATTCCGTAATTACGCCAAGCAGCTTAACGTGGGCTATCAGTCAATACTGCTGGCTCTGTCTACCCCGTCAGGGATATAGACGTGATTATATATAAGAATACTAACTGTGAGTTATACTTTTTCGGGTCTATGTTCTACCAGCAAAGCGCGATTCGTCTGATATGTAAGAATACTTACTGTGTGTAATACTTTTTCGGGTCTATTTTCTACCAGCAAAGCACGATTCGTCTGATATGCAAGCAGCTGAGTCAAAACACCGTGAACAGTGTTATTTCCGATAAAATTCAATATCTATGTGATTGGACTGGTGTTTTTGCAACTGGCATCGAGCCAAACACTGATATAACAAGAATATTTCTATAGTACGGCAACGGTTTTAATGTAATTACGATAATTGTTTGAATATTAGATGTTTAAGCTGTTTGGGGATTGTGCCGAGGTTGTAGCAGTTTTAGTTTTTTAAATCTTCTTGGATTTTGGAATCATAGGAAAGAATGGATTAATGTTACTGCTTTTTCTATGGAAACAGTTTTGCCTTCTGATTGATAACATTAGATAAACGTTGCCTTCGAGTCTTAATACATGCCTACCTTTTAAGAGATAAATCGAAATTTTTACCCCTCCCAAACAGAAAGTCTTAGTGCCAAAACTTCAAAGAAAGTGAAACGTCTAATGAGCAATCTGCCTAGCTAGCTAATCAGCATGGAGCAAAACGTCGAACTGTCAAGAGGAATATAGGTATAGCAAAACGTCTATAAAGGAATTTGTCAGTTTTTTATTGTGTACTAAGTGTACATAATTATTAAAGCTTATAAAAATGTATCTTGTAATATATTTATTACCAGTAAAAGCTTAAATAAGAAAAAATATTTTTTTATAAGAAACTTAAGAATATAATTAAACGGAAACAGAAGAAATGCCAATAGGAATTTTAATACCTACTGGCATTTCTTTCGCTTACGTCCTCTCTGGATTCAGGACCTAATAATTTAGATAATAAACGGAAAATAAATCTAAAAATTATAACAAGATACGATTGCTTTCTGACCTCTGTGACCCTATAAATTTAGCCCATATTTGTACTCTAAGGCAAAGTGCTAAATCTTTAAGTCGCCTCTTACGAAATCAACGAGAAAAAGTCACACAATATTCATTTCTACATCGTGCAGACAAATTCAATAGAAACATGACTTTGCCAAATGAAATGAAATTATGATTAAGAAGAAGTGGTCCTTAAGTGCATAAAACCATACAATTAAAATCCCACTAATATTATAAATGCGAAAGTTTGTAAGTCAAGATGTCAGTATGGATGTTTGTTACTCTTTCACGCAAAAACTACTGAACCGATCACCATGAAATTATGTATGTAGGTAGCTGAAGACCCAGAATAACATATAGGCTACTTTTTATCCCGGACTTCCAGAGGGATTCACAGGGTTTCCATGCGGACGAAGTCGCGGACGGCCTCTAGTAATAACTTAATGTAAACCCATAATTATACAAGACGTATATCCTACTACTATTATAAAGGCGAAAGTTTGTATGGATGTATGGATGTTTGTTACTCTTTCACGCAAAAACTACTAAACCGATTACCATGAAATTTGGTATGTAGGTAGCTGAAGACCCAGAATAACACATAGGCTACTTTTTATCCCAGAGTTCCCGCGGGATTGATAGGGTTTCCATGCGGACGAAGTCGCGGACGGCCTCTAGTAATAACTTAATGTAAACCCATAATTATACAAGACGTATATATGACATACAATACCATTATGACTGTGTAAGTGGATACTTTGTATCTACAAGTCAAAGTCAATTTATCCCCAAAAATGGCATATCAGGAAGCTCTTGGAATCTTCACTGGATTATGGCTTGTAACAGTAAGAGAATTGGAACTAAAATCGAGTGGCAACACTCATGCGTGGTAACTTCATATCATGTATTAAATTGATGTAAGTAAATGTATATATACCTCTACTCTACTCCTGCAAAGAGGTTGCAAGTGAATTTACTTATTTTTGATGGAACAGGGTTGATATGAGGAAGAATATCAAATAATCATTAATACCCTGGCGTTGGTCCTAGTTGCATACTCATATTCCATACACATCATCACGTCTATATTCCTTGCGGGATTGACAGAGCCAACAATCATGAAAAAACTGATAGGACACGTTTAGTTGTTTGGTTAAATGATAGAATTGAGCTTCAAATGACAGGTTGCTAGCGCATCACACTTAATGAAGAATTCCAAGTTTATAAGCGTATTCCTTTAGTCTTTTTTACGACATCCACGGGAAAGAGATGGAGTGGTCCTATTCTTTTTACTTTTGGTGCCACACGGCACAATGTAGCCTTCATATAGGTAAATATTATATTTTTCTTTCTCCTAGCTTGAGTCCCGGTTACTTTTAGTGCCGGGAACCACACGGCACTAAAGCGTGGATTATTTAACGCTATCATTTATAGGATTACTTTCACCTTTCACACACAAAACTGTGTTAACACCGAAATGTGTCACATGACAAACAATTCATACGGCTTATCTCGTGTCTACGAACGCCTACGGTATCGTAGCAACGGCTACGGCGTAGAGCCTCTACGATTCATGTGTACGGCGAACTCATTGAATTGTATGTTTTGTGAGTTAGAATTAATATAGGTCTATAGAACGTGCGCTAAATAAGTCAGAAAATCTCATTGTGTATATTAAATTAAGTTCTTTTTTCCTTATAAGATAAACAGGTACATTTTATAAAAATGTATTTAAATGGATTGAAAAATTTAATAAAATAATTCGGACAAATCACGTCTTTATCTCTTTTAGAGTGGACAGAGTACTAACTAACCACATTTATATTATCAATGTTTATATTGAATATTAAAACATCATAAAAAATATAAACAGAAGTCTACCGACAGGAGAGAAGGTCCAACAGAGAAAGGTATAGGACGACTAAGGGATATAAATTTGTCATTTTTTTTTAGGAAGGCTGACAATCATTCACAACCTATAATTCTTTTCGGGACTGTTAATAATGTTTACCTCGCAAGGGATATAAACGTGATTATATGTATGTAGGTATTATTATCTAGTATACTAGTATATATCAGTATACTTTAGTAGTGCCCTTGTACTGAATTTCTCTCTATTTTAAGTTTTATTCTTTTTTTCCTTGGTGTACATAAATATATAATTAAATAATAGAATAAATAAATATATTTCTATAACATAGTATCTTCTGTGTATCAGTTTCAATACAAACTATTAGTACAACATTGAACAAAGCCCTTGTCTCCAACGCTTTGATAAATTGCTCGGACCATTTGCCGGCGATACGGGAATACATTAAGTGTACTAGAAATTCCATAAATCATAATCAATTGTTTACGATGTAGTGTAAAATGATAGCGTTTGCGCTAAATAGATGAGTTTATCCCGATTTTAGAATTATATTGTACGGCCTCTGTGGCGCAGCGGTAGTACGCTTGTCTGCGACACCGGAGGTCTTGGGTTTCGAATCACGGTCAGGGCATGATGAGATTTTTTTTTCTGATTGGCCTGGGTCTGGATTTTTATCTATACAAGTATTTATTATAAAATATAGTATCGTTGAGTTAGTATCTCGTAACACAAGTCTCGAACTTACTGCGAGGCTAACTCAATCTGTGTAATTTGTCCCGTATATATTTATTATAAGGTATTTATTTCAACCTTGCACCAAAATTTTCACCCTCTGCCACAATGTTTCGGGCCTGGGAGTTACAATGATGTAATAAGGATTTCTCTTAAAATCTGAACTTTCAAACAAAGATAACTGCAGTTAAACATAATAATTTGTCAAAATTATATTGTGTAAGTTTGTAAGATGTGTAAATCTGTAACTGTCACAATGTCACTGAAAGTGAAACTGCTCTTGTACAAAAATCTTTTTTTTTTCACATTTCCCGTAAGATGGTGACCAGGACGCATATATTTTATAGAAGTACAGTAAGAAAAACAATTACTAAGCCGTTAATATCTCAAAAGTGTCCTTGATACGTTCAATAGTTTATCATAAACTTTTGACGTGATAAAAATCGATTCTCATTCGGCCGTATTATAGTATTGTATAGTATAGCATATACTATAGTATTAACAAATATTCAAAAAGGTACGTCTAAATTAAGAACATCACTTCATTTCAAGTCAATACAAACTCTCGTTCGTAACATAAAAAACAATTAAGTTTCCTCTCTTATCTACAATATAAGACGAGCTAAATAAAATCACGAATGTACGCAAAATGTAAATGCAAGTGTTCCCGTGTCTCAACCCTCCACTGTACACGGGAGTGCTAAATTACACCCCGGGGCACGCGCGTCGACAATCGTTTTAATGTTGTTGAAACGTACAAATGTGGCGCAGGAAAAGGGAAAGTGTTGAGTTTCGTAAATTAAGGACGAAATGTTAGAATATTTTTAGGGTCGTAATATGGCAAAAAATGGAACGTTTATAGTTTTGTTATTTTCAGCTTACATTAACGTTAATATTTGTATTAATGTTTTGAATAAACATACAAACATTCATACATTCACGTCTATGTCCTATGCGGGGTAGATAGAGCCAATAGTCTCGAAAAGACTGAGAAGCCACGTTCAGCTGTTTAGCTTAGTGATAGAATTGAGATTCAAATAGTGACAGTTTGCTAGCCTAGCCCATCGCCTAAAAGAAGAATCCTAATTTTATGAAAAGAAGAATCCAAGTTCCTTTAATCCCAAGTTTAGAAGTACTTTCTATACTCAGTAATATTGGAAAACCATTGGTTGAATGTTGGTATAATCAACCGTTGACTACGTACGAAGTTCTCTAGGGACGAGTGCAATTCAAACGTGTAATACATGCTGCGATCATGTTTACATTGGTCGAGTTAACTAGTATGAAATGAATCTTGGCTAGGCGTCGAGAAAGCACCGTTGCCAACTGTCTCAAACGAGAAAGCGCTAAATCGGTCCAATGAAAGCGCCAGGTTGCAAAATCAACCAAAAAATTTGTGTTTATATCAGTCGAAAAGGCGACTAAGGGATAGTCTTTATTAGACTATGTCATGTGATATCAATGATTTCATGAAAAATGGTCATCGAATAATAAAGTGTTACTCAAATTACTATAAATGTGTATAAAAAATACAATCACATTTATATCCCTTGCGGAGAAGACAGAAGCAACTGCCTAGAGGATCTTGAAAGGCCACGTTTAGCTGAATGGCTCAAATATAAAATTGAGATTCAAATAGTGACAGGTCGCTAGCCCATCGCCTAAAGGAAGATTCCCAAGTTTATAAGCCTACCTCTTAGTCGCCTTACACGACATCTATGGGAGAGAGAAGGAGTAGTCCTATTATTTTTTCTATAGGTACCGGGAACCACACTTATTACATTATGATTAAATGTCTAATGTGACCACACTCACTTGACCGATGTGAACTAGAAATTCACATCACACACAAAACGCAATCGTACAATTCTGATTATTTGAATCCTGATGATGATTTCTGTAGCGATATGGTAATTCTGCTAGTATAATGCATCGGCACTGACTGATTACTGACTTTGCGGATCAGTGAAATTATCATTTCATATTATATGTAAGCCTCTTATAATAGGGTATGATACCCTATTATAAGAGGCTTACATATAATATAATATGGTAATTTCTCTTGATAATAGGGTCAGGGCTGTAAAATTTAGTCGATTTATATCTATATTCTATCCTAATATTATAAAGCTGAAGTGTTTGTTTGTTTGAACACGCTAATCTCAGGAACAACTGGTTTTGAATTGAAAAATTATTTTTGTGTTGACCAGACCATTCATCGAGGAAGGCTTTAAGCTATTTAACATCACGCTGCACCTATAAGGAGCTAAGAAATAATGGAGAATGTGAAAAAAATCTAGGAAAATTATTCATCCTTGAGGGCTTCAATATTGCCCGAAATAACTATTCCTCGCGGACGAAGTCGCGGGCACAGCTAGTATGAAATAACCGCAACTATTCCTATTATTTCATGGAATGCATCTCATATCGCATTCCACTGGGTGAATGCGTGGGGCGTTATTGAATGATTCCACATTATTGCTTTCTGAATCATCAGACACAAAGCAATGAAACATTTATACATACATATCATTTGCTATTTGGCTTAAAGCATATTGGAAACCATTCTAATATCAGAATATAATACTAAATTGTCGTTAATAAACAAGTAAATTTTTTTTTTAAGGAATTTTGAGAAAAAGGAAAGTTACTTTTTATCGGTGATATATTAATGTTAGAAATACTCTAGTCAATAAATACTAACCATAACAATTAATGCAGTAAAAAAAATAAATAATCAAAATAACATTACTTGAAAACTGCTTACTCCGAACCTGTAGGTATAGAAAATCGATTCGCCACGACAGAGACGGCTATACGCCACTTAGCAAAGAGTGAAAGGGACAGAAAACACTTTTTAATAAAGACCACGGCGAAGATATTCACAACGGGGGTCCAATCCCTTTGCTGTAAATTTATTCCGTGGAAAATATAAAATATTAACTTTAGTGTCCGTTGGTAATTCATGGCTTCAATTAAGGCTGGCAATACTTGTTAACCATTTATGAAAAGGTTTAAGCACTATATTTTCGTTTTAATTAAAATTGAAGCTGTATTATGGACCATTGAATGCGAAATTATTATTTTAATACCTACATTTAGCGTGTATTAATGAAATTATTATGTACATATAATATACTTTTGTGAATAATTTATTGGTTTTTTATTTTCTGAGCGGCTATGGCAGAGTGGTTATAGTAGCGGACTCGTTAGCTAGAGGATCTAGATTTTATTTCCACTGTGACACAGAGCTAACAGTCTTGAAAAGGACAACAGGCCACGTTCGTCTGTTTAGCTTGAAGATAGAATTGAGATACAAATAGTGACAGCTTGCTAGCCCATCGCCTAAAAGAAGAATCCCAAACTTTATACGCCTATCTCTTAGTCGTCTTTATCTATAGGAAATCGATGGAGTGCGTCTATTCTTTTTTCTATTGGTACCGGGAACCACACGGCGAATCTATCAATTTGTAGAAAAAAGGATAAACATATTTACTTTCATCTGAGAATTCCAGTCACGCCTGGCGTCAGGGTAAGGGCGTGAAAAATATAACCGCGACAGATAAACGGGCCCCTTGATTTGTTTTCGTTCAGAAATCGCGATAAATAACATGATTGATGGCCGGCGCGCGAGTGTGTTCAGAACTTAACCCAGCTTAATACAGCTGTCACTAATAATTTTGAAAATCATTTTTTTTAATTCAAGTAATAAAGAATTAAAAAATGTGTTAATTGTGTAATAACGCAATGATAACATACAATGATAAAAAAGTAACTAAAGAACAAATATATAAAGTACATTGTGGCAGTGTTGCCAACTATCTATGATGGGGACGCGCTATTTTAAATGAAAAAGCGCTGTTATTAGTTTGAGTTATACAGGTAATATTGCTATTTGTTAAATTTTGCCTTGTTATCAAAACTGCCTCAAATATCGATCATATAAAAAAAAATTAAGCGGGGACATTGTTAAAAAACTGTTATTTTGGATACGTGGATGCCGTTAAGGTTTTGGGGCAGGATACTGAAAAGCAGAACTGAACTGCTGTGAGTCCACTTTTCTTACGTCATCCAAATAAAAAGCTGAATGATTCATAAGCTTTTTTGATTAAACATCAAAAATAGGTACTATTATATGAGCGACAAGAGGAATCCACCTTAAATCAAAGCTTTCCTAACTGAAGTGTGTAGGCATAATATGGTTGCAAGAATGATTTATTCTATCGAGTCAAAGATCGAAATTTATTCGAATGATTTACGACTTGAGATTTCTGAGTCAATGTTTTCGATATTTTTTCATGTGACTGAGAAAAATATACTATTTTCATATAAGTAACTGAGATAACAAATTGTTTGAAGGCAATTTCCTAAAGCTCACTAACCCGTGATTTTATTTTTTCTAAAAGGAAAGGTCATGGTTATTTTAGAAGGTTTTCATTAGAAAAATATAATACGAGCCACCTTGAGAAATAAATGTGATTTCACTTCAAGAGAAAAACACCAAATGGGATTAAATTTTACTTATAAGACTTATATCAAGCTTAACTTATAAGACTATACGAAATGTAATACAGGTTTTTCGCAAATTCTTTAGATTTAACCGGGATAAATAACACCTTATCTCTTAAGACTCTTAATTATATAAACGCAAAATTTCAAATAGATCCAAGAAGATTGGTTTATTATATAACGCGAGAAAACAAAACAAATTTTACATTTGCCTTTATAATATTCACATGCATACATATAATCACGTATATATCCCTGGCGGGGTAGATAGAATCAACAGTCTTGAAATTACTGATAGGCCACGTTCAGCTGATATAATTGAGATTCATATAAAGTAACAGGTTGCTAACCCGTCGCCTTAAAAGAGAATTCCAAGTTTTTAAGCCTATCCCTTAGTTTATGATATGAGTTGGGATAATTTGAAAAATCTTTTGCGATTCCTTTAAAATATATTTAGATACGAGTACCTACGAGTACTATACACTGTAAGGATATGCAAACGCAAGTATTTTTCATCAAAGGTGATCTACTTTACCCTCTCCGGAAGGCTATCGGGGTATCCCAAAGGGATAATACATTGAGAGTTAAATAAATAGTCATACCCTTGCGAATAGTATTATATTACAAAATAAGATAGGAAAATAGGGAAGACGAATCTGTAAGAACTTGATATATATTTTATTTATTTTATTATAAAAAATATTGCTTTATTCCGTGTATATTATTTATGCTGTGTTGTTCCCGGCACCAATAAAAAAAGAATAGGACCACTCCATCTCTTTCCAATGAAAGTCGTAAAAGGAATAGGCTTATAAACTTGGGATTCTTCTTTTGGGCGATGAGCTAGCAACCCGTCACTATTTGAATCTCAATTCAATCATTAAGCCTAACATCTGAACGTCGCCGTTCACTCTTTTCAAGACTGTAGGCTCTGTCTACCCCGCAAGGAATAAAGGCAGGCATAAGATGACTATTTTCGAAGTTATGTACATTAGTTTGAATAGTAATAGATGCTCTGACGATGAGGAAAAATATCGTTAGGAAATCTGCACATTCAGGCAACTGGATGGATAACCATGATCGATCCAATACGGGTTAGGTTCCCCTGCAAAGGTTGTGGAGGTCTGATGGGAATCGCTTCGTGTGAAAACCAGGCTCACCTAACTCATGATCTGTGGTCACAGGCATACCCTGGGCTCTTCTGCAGAGTGGTTAGGATGCGACCGGGACTAAGCCGAGGAGGAAATAGTGACTATATAAACATACATACATATGGTCACGTCTATATCCCTTACGGGGTAGACAGAGCCAACAGTCTTGAAAAGACTGAATGGCCACGTTCAGCTATTTGGCTTAATGATAGAATTGAGATTAAAATAGTAACCGGTTGCTAGCCCATCGCCTAAAAGGGGAATCCCAAGTTTATAAGCCTATCCCTTAGTCGCCTTTTACGACATCCATGGGAAAAGATGGAGTGGTCCTATTCTTTTTTGTAATGGTGCCGGGAACCACACGGCACTACTACAACTATATAAACGCTATATTTATATAGGCACGTGAAAAGTCTTGGTTGTTTTTTATTTTTAAAGCCACATCACTATTTTTCTTTGCATTTGGAAGTACCCTACCTAAGTCAGAGGGCGGACACCCTTAACGGATCCATCCCTCACGCCCATATCGATTTTAAAGGGTAATGTCTGATCGGTGACAACAGTACGAATATGTTATGTATATTTCAACTGCACATCTGTTTATGTTTGTGCCGTGTGGTTCCCAGCACCAATAGATAAAAAATAGGACTACTCTATCACTTTCCTATAGATCTCGTAAAAGGCGATTAACGGAAGGCTTATTAATTTTGGATTCTTCTTTTAGAAGATGGGCTTTCAACATGTCACTATATGAGTCTCAATTCTATCATTAAGCCAAATAGCTGAACGTGGCTTTTCAGTATTTTCAAGACTGTTGGCTCTGTCTACCCCGCAAGGGATATAGACGTGATATATGTGAATGTATCTGTTTATGTTTAACTAGCTGGTGCTTTGTCTATGAACAATGATCATTTCAAAAATACCTTTTTATTACTTCTTTAAAATTCAATAGAAACTGCAATGTGTTTTTGTTTTTATTGATAACCATAAAATAATGTTAAATTGTAGCTTTTTATAAATTTAATACGTTTATGTAAACCGCATTTAATAGTACATTTATAATGTACTGTAAAATGCGCCTTTCCTTTGATTGGCTTTCACAGTCTGTATGGGCAGAGAAGCATCAAAGAAGCTTAATTACAAGTATAATGAAAGCTTACATCTGTAAATATTTCAATTAATGTCAGAAACACTATGTTAGAAATCCCTTAGGTCCAACTCATCAAACAAAAGTTGGCGTCTTGCCAGGTATCTGCAACGGTGCATACATTTTGTAACGACCTGCCTCTTTCCCAAAGGGATAGGTATAGAATATATTATTCTAAGCACTAGGTATCTTACAAGGCCCTTAGGTTCAACTCATCAAACAAAAGTTGGCGTCTTGCCAGGTATCTGCAACGGTGCATACATTTTGTAACGACCTGCTCTTTCCCAAAGGGATAGGTAGAGGCTACATCATTCTAAGTAATAGGTATCTAACGAGGCCCTAAGGTTCAACTCATCAAAAGAGTTGGCGTTTTGCCAGGCACCTGCAACATTGCATGCATTTTGTATAGACATACCTCTATCTTGATCAAATTAAGGACGTCCTGGCAAAGGGTCAGGTCAAGGGATAAAGGGGTCATCTATTACGTCCATCAAGTTTCTCGTTAAATATTGATGACATTAAGATTTTATGAATGTACAAGATAAAAATAATTCTGAATTGAAGAGAGTGTGGAGGGAAAGGTCGGAGTGGGAAGACCTAGACGAACGTATCTTGATCGAATTAAGGACGTCCTGGTAAAGGGTCAGGTCAAGGGTACCCGAAACCGCCGAGCATGCATGAAGAGAGTAATGAATATGGATGAAGCAAAGGAAGTATGCAGAGATCGTGCCAAATGGAAAGATGTAGTCTCTACCTTCCCCTCCGGGAAAAAGGCGTGATTTAATGTATATATGTATGTATGCCTCTTTCCCAGAGACATAGGTAGAAACTACATCATTCTAAGCACTAGATATCTAAAGAGGCACTAACTTATCAAATTCAACTCATCAAAATAAGAGTTGGCATCTTGCCAGACCCTACAACGTTGCATACATTTAATTGAGATAGCAATGTGTCTCGACGGGTAGTTTGTTATTTTTTTTTTCCTTTTGAATATTTTTCTAAAGCTTTTGGAGTAATTAGTAAGTTAAAGATAAAACTTGCAATTCTGCTTTAAGTCGATGGGTTAGCAACCTGTCACTATTTGAATCTCTATTCTATCATTGAACCAAATAGCTGAGCGTGGCCTATCAGTCTTTTCAAGACTGTTGGCTCTGACTACCCCACAAGGGATATAGACGTGACCATATGTATATATGTATGTTAAGCAATACCTTGTTTTTTGGTTGCAATTTTTTGGTTGACTGGAAGAAATCCCATTGGGGATAAGTCCGCCATTGTACATATTCTTCTAAATCCAATAACTGTTTTGTAAGTTGTTTTATTTATTTTTATGTGCAATAAAGAGTTTACAAACATATACCCGATGAAAACCGTCACATACTCATACTTGCAAAAAAAGCAAATGACCCACATTTACAAAAATCAGTAATAAGACCTGACATCACGAGACACGTCCCGTTATCCCGTCGTCACATCAGCTAATAAGACAAAAGGATGTCTTGTCCAATATTTCAGACGGCGCCGACACGTGACGGAAATATTTTGGTCGTCATCCCTCAGGAGATTTCAGGATATACGGAGCATTCCTCGAAGCCTTTGTCGGTTGACAATGTTTGTACGTGGTGTGAAACGGCATGAATTCATATTTGTTCTACTTGTGAACGCGCGCGGTTCCGCCTGTATGGATTGTTGGATTGTTGGATATATAATCTTGTTTTTTTTTTAACGTTGTAGTAGGTTTTCGGGAAATTCTTTCTTAGCTAACACACAGTCAACATTTAGACTGTGATAATACGAGTATATATGTCAACGGGTCAGTTTCTTTTACTATCTTGTCAATTTAGTTGGATTATAATGCGCGGAATTTCAAGTTTTATTCCATTATAAATCAATTCATAATTATCATTTAATTTTATATTTTTGTTTTTGGAATTACTGGACCCATTGTTCGATATATCACGAAATTGTTCTATAATACAAAAAAAAACACTATTCGCTTTTTCCTCTCGAATAACCTTTCAGATAGATAGAATTCTTCAATGTAGTAATTCAATTCAATAGCATACCTACAAAAGCAGGTATGATATTACATATTACTAGTAGGATAGGACAAAACGAACAACCAAGTTGTTATTACAATCAAATGTGACATATATTTGTAATACAGCCACACCAAAGCAAGTAATGTATTCAATTCAGCTTTCTCAATTATGTAAACGTCTCAGCAAATGTTATTGCTGGGAATTATTTACACTGTAGCATTTCCGCGCACTCCTATCAAACAATAGAAAGCAAATAGTTTGTAAAATACGGGAGAAGAAAACGGTCGTGCGCGACGCGGTTTGAATATTTAGTAAAGATAAATTCTAGCTACTCGTAATAGTTTTCATCAAAAAATCAAATTTCATTTACATATAGTCACGTTTATATACCTTGCGAGGTAGACAGAGCAAACAGTCTTCAAAACACTTAGTTATATATACATAGTTTAGGCCGCGTTCGGGGGGTAGACAGAGTTAACAGTCTTCAAAACACTTAGTTGTATATAGTTTAGGCCGCGTTCAGCTTTTTGCCTTGATAATAGAATTGAGATTCAAATAGTGACAGGTTGCTAGCCCATCGCCTAAAAGAAGAATTACAAGTTTCGATGTGATAAAATTTCGTTGTATTTAAATATATTGATGACTATTCCTTGTATATATATTATACACATATCAATTATTTACCTTTCACTACTCAAAGGTTTGTTGGAAGTAATTGCTTAGCGATAAGTCCGCCTTTGCTCAACATATTCGTATTGTAGGTTTCTACTACATATGTAATTTTGATGGGCAATAAAGATAATTAATTTGTATTGTATATATTATTATATTTGTTATAAGTACTCTTTGGTGATTGTTCGCAAACTTATTTAAATGAAATATACAGCTCTATTATATATAATATATGAATTTTGAATACATACATGTTTCGTATATTTATTTCATTTATTTACATTCGCGAACATGTGGATCAGGTCAAGTATTGTGTAAGAAGTGAAAACATTTTCTTCCTATATAAAATTTTAATTCGTTCAACTATATTACTTGGTTTTACATACATACAAACATATAATCACGTCAATATAGACGTGAAGACAAGGAATATCCCTTTTGGGGTGGACAGAGCCTTATTGTAAAGACTCATAAGCTTAATTTTCTTTGGCTTAATGATAGAATTGAGATTCAAAAACTGACAGGTTGCTAGCCCATCGTCTTAAAGAAGAATCTCAAATTTATAAGCCTATCCCTTAATCACCTTTTACAACATCGATGGGATTGAGACGGAGTCGTACTTGGTTGTTTTTGCCTCTAATAACTTACGGTTTTGACAACAATATAATCACGTATGTTTCAAAGGTTGGTAGTTAGCGGAATTGTCATTGTTAAGTACATATAATATATGTCTGTTTAGCACTTTACTAAAACGATTGTTCAATTACTTTAGTATAATAATAGTTGCTATACATTGAAATCTAAGCAACAATTTTGTACAGTTAGGTAAGGACTAGGAAAACATGTTAAATTGAAAAGGTCAGGTCATGAAGAGTTATAA
Organism: Amyelois transitella; assembly: GCF_032362555.1. Classification (NCBI taxonomy): domain Eukaryota; kingdom Metazoa; phylum Arthropoda; class Insecta; order Lepidoptera; family Pyralidae; genus Amyelois; species Amyelois transitella. The sequence goes on from NC_083515.1 coordinate 1,742,387, forward strand.
AAGTGTAAGAAAGCGAAAGAAGTTTATCTATATAAGTACAATCGATTTAGTAAATAGTTAATCGATTTAATAATATTGATGAAATCTATTATTATACCACCATACCATAAACTATTAAATGATGGATTTAATAAACTATTTAATAAATCGATAATGTACATTATTTATAGCACAATATTGTAGCTTGTGTACTGTATTTTATTTTTTTATAAATGCATAATTAAACTATTATCAAATTTTAACAGTCAATATTCAGGGAAATTCTTCTGCAACAAACTTTGTCCAAAAAGTGACTATGAATTATGAAAAAATCTAAAAGCTATTTTTACGCTCAAATGTCCGAAGTCTACGGTGAAATTTTTTAAATATTATTGAAGCTTCAACTATAATATGGATCAACTGAATTTAACCTATGGAATAGTTTAATAAAAAAAAATAGAATGTTGTTACAACAAAATGTTCTTAAAAAAAAACGCTTGTTTTCTTTTAAAAACCTGTCAAATGAAACTTTTCCGTGAGTTCACAGAAAAATGTTTTGTACATCTATATTAAGCATATTTATAAAATGTATTTTGGGGAAAAGATATCTTATTGTACAGGGGAATTGTTAAGTAGGTGGTCTATTTCGGAATAGGAAGGAAAATGCGAGATATTATAATCTTTAGTGATGTGAAAACTATTTGTTATATATTTTTTCCTTAGTTCAATATATCCTGAAACTGATTGTCACCGGATTAAGCGAAAGAAAGTACAAAGATTTTATTTATTCACTGGTTATAAATGATTATATATCGTCTTCCACGGTATTCACAATAAAAGATAGAGTGGACCTATAAGAGTTTAATGGAAATAAACAAAATATATTAAATCTATTCACATACTACGAAATTATTTTTATAATGTGATAATTTAAGGAGGAAATATAAAACAAAACCCAGTTTGAACAAAACACACGATAGGTACGAGTAATCGAGTAATTATATTATCAACATCGGTAGAAAATTAAAAAACAGAAAATCGAAGTTGTATTCTTACCAAAATTCCCATTTTCGAATCACGTGGGCAGAATCGCGTATAGGTATAATTAATAAATCTTATAAATCATGAGTTTCAAATAACTGTAATTTAATTTTAAATAAATGTAATGTGATAATTACTACATAATTTGTGCAATAATACATCGAGTAGTTGGAAAAATCTGTTAGGTTACTATCAGGCAAATGGATATAAAAATTTTACCATTTTTTTACATCGTTAAATATCACTTATAGTATAAATGAAACCAACGCTTCAATGCTTTAATAAAAAAAAAATACCATCGTTAAATAAATTATGATTAAAGAATACTAATTAAATGCAAATTTTCTTTGTGTCAATAAAAATCACAATTTCGCTATAAACCAGCAAGAATTGCAGGAAAATATAAAACTTTTCATTAAACAATGCAAATTACAATTGAGGAATGAAACCTTAGATCCTTTGTTTAACCCGACACATTAATCCGCAAATTCGATATGTAACCGTGCAGAAACTAAATTATTTATTGATAGTACTGACCCATTTTTGCCGGGTTGCCAAACGCCGAGCAGGCGAAGAGGAACAAAACGTAACAAGTCTTCCACATTTTGGTTTCACTCACAATCACAGAAATATCGAGTAATCGGGAATCGTATCACATTTTCTCGATCACAATTTTTACGATACGGACGCGATGCCGGCCGAGTCGGGGGCTGCAGGAGACACGTCTACCCTGGGCGACTGTTCCCAGACAACTGAAGGTTCAGCTATGAACCGAACGGAGTGGGTGTATTGATTCTTTTAAATGTTATTTTTGGTGATTTTATACGGCACATTATGAACTTTGTCATTGTATTTTATCTGTTATTGTTTAATCGTACCTATTGTAGAAAGTTTTTACGCCATTTCTTTTTCTATTAATTTTTTTTAAAACTAAAACAGAGCAGAGGAAACATTTGTCTTGGCCCGCAAGTGTACAAATGAAATTTTAAATTATTTACCTTAATAACGGTTGAGTCGTTTGTTTTGTGAATCTGTTTTATAATCCGTTGTTTTTGCACGTCTACCCAAAAGGTGGTGAATTATTTAGGGGTTTATATAAGTTTAACTTAGCTAGAAATGCAGTTAGGTCTATGTTTTTTTGCCATACGTATACTAGTGAAAGGTAGTCGTAAGTATTACTACATTTTACTGAATTATCTAGTTCCTTTATTGTTTGCCGGTTGACTGGAAGAGATCCCTTCATGGGATAAGTCCGCCATTGCAAGTGATTTGTTTCTTTTATAACTATGTACTATTTTCTTGTTACTGTGTAAATTTCTATGCAATAAAGATATTACAAACAAACAAACAAACGTATACACCTGTACACTAATGTATACTAGTTATCTAACTAACATTTTCTCTCCACGTGAAAAGTTAAGGTATTGAACAAAACATTATTTTCTAAATTAGCAAGTAATTTCAGAATTATTTTTATTTTTTTCCTGGTTAAAGTCCCTGTTGCATCCTCACCACTCTGTAGAAGAGACTGGGGTAAGCCCTTGACCATGGATCCTGGATTGGGTGAGTCATTTACACGAATCAACTCTCCGTCTGACCTCCGTAACCTTTGCAGAAGAAGCTAACTCATATTGGACCATACACATCCAGTTGCCTGAATGTGCATATTTCCTCACGGGGTTTTCCCTCACCGTAAAAGCATCGGTTAGTTATCAAACTAATGTACATAACTTCGAAAATAGTCATTGATACATGGCCGCGGTGGGATTCGAACCGGTGCCTTTTATGCGCAACCGCGTTTTAACCAGGCACCTTACCGATTCGGCCACCGACTCTCTTCAACATACATACATAAATTCACGCCTCTTTCCCGGAGGGGTAGGCAGAGACTACCTCTTTCCACTTGCCACGATCTCTGCATACTTGCTTCGCTTCATCCACATTCATAACTCTCTTCATGCAAGCTCGGCGTTTTCCGGTACTTTTGACCTGACCCTTTACCAGGACGTCCTTAATTTGATCAAGATACGTTCGTCTAGGTCTTCCCACTCCGACCTTTCCCTCCACACTCTATTCAATTCAGAATTATTTTTATCTTCTACGTTCATAAAATCTTAATGCCATCAATATTTAACGAGAAACTTGATGGACGTAAAAATTATTTATTCATTTGTTTATTAATACTAACATCTATCGTAACAGGTGTATCCAATTACGTATGTATGTATGTAAGTAACTCATAAACATGTTAATGTTAAGCCCGAATCCTTATTGACGTACAAGTTATCGTTGGCATGAGAATTAATTTATTTTGATACATACATATGTACATGCTTACATATAGTCAAGTCTATATCCCTTTCGGGGTAGACAGACAGTCTTGAAAAGTCTGATAGGCCACGTTCAGCTTTTTGGCTTAATGATAGAATTTAGATTCAAATAGTGACAGGTTGTTAGCCCATGACGTGTGGTTCCCGGCAGTGCCGTGTGGTTCCCGGCACCAATACAAAAAAAAGAATAGAACCACTCCATTTCTTTCCGATGGCGACTAAGGGATAGGCTCACAAACTTGGGATTCTTTTTTAGGCGATGGGCTAGCAACCTGTCACTATTCGAATCTCAATTCTATCATTAAGCCAAATGACTGAACGTGGCCATTCAGTCTTTTCAAGACTGTTGGCTTTGTCTACCCCGCAAGGGATATAGACGTGACCATTATGTATGTATGTTGTTAGCTATCACCTAAGAAAAATTCCAAGTTATTAAGCCTGCAAACAGCTGAACGTGGCCTGTTAGTCGTTTAAGACTGTTGGATCTGACTACCTCGCAAGGGATATAGACGTATTTGTATGTTTGTAATTACGTAGTATGTTTATAGCCTTGTCATTGTTGCCAGTTGATTTATAAACACACCGCAGTAATATATAAACCTAGGTATTAACTTTTAACCTGATCAAAAGCATTTCCTGGTTGAGTGGTTAGAGACCGTAATATTATTTCAGTAAGTGCTTCTGATTTTTATTACTTACTCCTTTTATGAGAGAAATGAAATACACTTTACCGTTCGCAAAATGTACGAGGTATGTTTATGTATGTATGAACTCACCCCGCGATTACTTTTACATACATATCATCACGTCTATGTCCCTTACGGGGTAGATAGAGCCAACAGTCTTGAAAAGACTGAAAGGCCACGTTCAGCTATTTGGCTTAATGATAGAATTGAGATTCAAATTCAAACCACACGGCACTGCCGGGAACCACACGGCACGATTACTTATATTTTTTACTAATTTGTGTATAAGTATCTTAAAAACTACTTGCCCGATTTTAATGCGTAATAATTAAAAATATTCGATTGACGGATTCAATATACATTTAAAATATTAACAAAATCAGACCAACGGTTCGAAAGATATTGCGTTACAAACATACATACGTACAATAAATGATGTTGTTCGCTCGCTCAAATCAGAATAAAATTAGGTTTTGTATATTTTAATACATACATACATATAAAATCACGTCTTTATCCCTTCCACGCTAGACAGAGCCAACAGAAAAGATTAAAAGACCTTGATCAAGAGCGTCTGACCTTTTTTTGGAAACGTGAACAGTTTCTATCACCGATTTTATATGAAACAATGAAAATAAATACCATCCCCCGTAAAAAACTATCGCTGTCCCGTTTCATGTCATAATGAAAAGCGAAACAGAATTAGATTTTCGCGCAATAAAAACGGAGCTACAATATAAAGAAATACTTGCTGCGTGGTTCCCGACACTAATAGAAAAAGAAGAGTACCACTCCATCTCTTTTCCGTTAATGTCGTTGAAGGCGACTAAGGAGCAGGCTAATAAACTTGGGATTCTTTTTTCAAGCGATGGGGTAGTGACACGTTGTCACTATTAAAATTTTAATTCTACCATTAAGCCATACTGAACGTGGCCTATCAATCTTTTGCAAGATTGTTTGCTCTGTCTACCCCGCAAGAGATATATCCGTGTGTATTAACTTCATAAAAATCTACTTTTTTTTTTTCAGATCCCCAAATTTATAGAAAGAACTTCCATCATTTCTTTTTAAAGATCAGTCTACAACAAAAGCTATAAAATTTTATCGCCACATAAGAACTCACATATATAACCGTATCATATAAAAACTATGCATCACGTACACACATAAGCGATATTACATTATACGGAGTAAGATGTCGGAAGTCATAGAGGCATTTTCATATCTACTGTTATCCTGCCTACCTGTTAGAGGCCGCTGATTTGTATCCGGCTCGAAGGACCAGTATCCGACTCGAAAGACCAAAGTTATTAGTTATAATAAACTGAATAAAATGTGATGATTGTAAGGTAAATTATAAATTATTAGGTCACATGATAAGAAAACAACCATTTCATCCTTAGATAATATAGTTTTCTATATAGGTAGGTACATTTAGTGCCGTATGGTTACCACCACTTGAGAATAGGAACACTTCATCTCTTTTCCATGAATGTCGTTAAAGGCGACCTAGGGATAGGCTAATACAATTACGATTATTCTTTTAGGCGAACTTACTTTGAAGCTTACTCAATCTATGTTTATTCGAATAAAATGAAGCCTTTGTTTGACATTGGACAATAAATAAATAAAAGATTTATAAAATAAATAAATCTATCTTTCATTATTTACTAGTAGCTGTGCCCGCGACTTCGTCCGGAATAATTATTTTGGGCATCATTGAAGCCGTCAAGGATGAATAATTTTCCCCGATTTTTCACATATTCCATTATTTCTTTCCGCCTTATAGTTGCAGCGAGATTTTACATAGCCTAAAGCCTTCCTCGATAAATGGTCTATTCAACTTAAAAAGAATAATTTTAAAAAGAATAAGATTAAATTCGAACCAGTAGTTCCTGAGATTAGCGTGTTCAAACAAACGAATAAACAAACTCTTCAGCTTTTTAATAATATTAGTATAGATCTAATGTCAAAAAATGGCATAATTTTTTTGAAAACTCCCGCTACAACGAAGCCCAGTTTTTTTTTATATACAGGACAAATTACACAGATTGAGTTAATTACACAGATTGAGGTAGCCTCGAAGTAAGTTCGAGACTTGTGTTACGAGATACTAACTCAACGATACTTTATTTTATAATAAATACTTATATAGATAAACATCCAAGACCCAGGCCAATCAGAGAAAGTTCTTTTCTCATCATGCCCTGACCGGGATTCGAACCCGGGACCCCCGGTGACACAGACAAGCGTACTACCGCTGCGCCACAGAGGCCGTCAAAGTCAAGTTTAAAGTTAGCAAATAAAACATTCACCCAGTAGGTATGAAGAGCCCTCCGGAACGTGATCTGAATGTCAGGGGGTTCCCGCCGACTGCATTATGAAGCTTGGTTATGAGCAGCATTAGTATAGGATATGTTTATTTGCCCCTGTCAATCAGGAGTTGATTCAGGGAGCTGAGTGTGTTATTTCGGTATACATACATATGGTCACGTCTATATCCCTTGCGGGGTAGACAGAGCCGACAGCCTTGAATGGCCACGTTCAGCGATTTGGTTTAATGATAGAGTTGAGATTCAAATAGTGACAGGTTGCTGGCCCATCGCCTAAAAAAGAATCCCAAGTTTGTAAGCCTATCCCTTAATCGCCTTTTACGACATCCATGGGAAAGAGATGGAGTGGCCCTATTCTTTTTTGTATTGGTGCCGGGAACCACACGGCATTTCGGGACGATTAGTGGTTTCTAAGCGTCGGTGGTCGAATAGATAAAGTGACCGGTTGAAATGCGTGATGCGTATAAAAGACACATGTAGAAATCATATAATAAATATAAATAAATATATACGAGACAAATTACACAGATTGAGTTAGCCTCTAAATAAGTTCGGGACTTGTGTTACGAGATACTAACTCAACGATACTATATTTTATAATAAATACTTATATAGATAAACATCCAAGACCCAGGCCAATCGAAAAAAGTTCTTTTCTCATCATGCCCTGGCCGGGATTCGAACCCGGGACAGACAAGCGTACTACCGCTGCGCCACAGAGGCCGTCAATATCTCGGCCGTGTGCCAATGACTATTTTCGAAGTTATAATCCCTTACAGGGTAGACAGAGTACAAAGTATTGAAAAGCAGGAAGGCTACGTTCAGTAAGTAAGGTCGTAAGTATGGTTTAATGATGGAATTGTAAACTTCAAATTTCAGTTTACTTCTATGCGAACATAATTTTAACAATAAATAATAATTACAAATATTAACGGAAAAAAAACCTGTCAAGATCAATCGTAAAAGGCGAGTAAGGGATAGGCTTATAAAATTGTGTTTCTTCTTTCGGCAATGAACTAGCAACCTGTCACTATTTGAATCACAGCTCAATGTGGCCTTACAGTTTTGTCAAAATGTTGACTCTGTCAACCCCGTAAAGAATTTAGAAGTGATTTTATGTATGTATAGACTTGAAAAGACTTTAGATGGACTGACCAATGTTCGACGCTGGATAAGGACCTACATGAGGCGCTCCACACCGCTAAGGACCGGGCAAGGTGGAGAGACGTAGTGCGCTCTAAACTGATTTGTCTCAGGGGAGTTCACGACCCTCAGTAATGAGGAATACGACGCAAGAAGAAGAAGCAGACTTGAAAAAATGCGCCATTAAAATGCAGATGGCGCGACAAGCCCGCTCGCTTCGATGACGTTAAATATTTTAGAATCAAATACTTCGGGAATACAATCCCAGAAGGATTTTTGTTGAGAAATGGAATCCGCTTTGAAATTGAAATGCGCGTAAAATGTGCGTAAAATTTTAAACACGTTATTTGTTTATAATTTAGGTTAGGCGATTGGCTAGCAACCTGTCACTATTTGAATCTCAATTCCATCATTGAGCCATACAGCTGAAAGTGGCCTTTCAGTCTTTTTAAGACTGCTAGCTCTGTATATAAGAGACAATACAAATACTTTAACGATCAATGAAAAGAGTTATTTTTGAACTTATTGTTATCATCAGTATTTTGCTTCAACAACGTATCTACGAAAGAGCCTTGAATTATTTCTTGAATTTGCAAAAGTGAGTGAAAATATGTTCTACATTCGAATAACACCAGTGATAATATTCAAATTCAAAATTTTTATTCATTAATATGGGACATTTCAACATCATTAAGTAATTTGGTTTCACAACATTGGTTGACGTCAAATAGATTACTTAAGACTAAGTTTACTGCCGCTTCCAAAGCGTCAGTGCAGAAGAAACGGTTAAAACTGCACTGCATTTTCTTAAATAACGTCAACTTCACAATTATCCAAATTTAGAATAGAAATGTGGGCGAGAAAATACATGGTCAAGATTAATTGATTTATACCAAAATTTAAATAATAAGAAATATAATTAAATATGGAATCGCAATTTTAAATAAATGAATGTAAAGAGTGTACTGAATATTAATTTAGGTTCAAATCAAACTACAAATCTTTATGAGGTTCATGCGCCAAGCTTAAGCCATATGTTTAGAAATAAAACTAAATAAATTAATGTACCATTTATTCTTTTTATTTCAATCAATAACGTGCCAGTCGCTTTTCGATTTAGTGCATACATCTTTTGTCTCAAACATTACCTTAATTTTAACAGGCAGATTTTATCTTTCGAATTTCGTTCCATAACACTTCTCGTGAATTTGTCACTATAATCAGATTTATGCTTTTGCCAAAAAACTACATTAAGTTAATATCTTTTAAATTTCGAACAATATCACTTCGTGTGCCAATCACTTTTTAACTCCAGCAAAATAATGCTTTTGTCTTTAACCGAATTCGCTGTATTTAATTTGGAAATTTTCTTTTAAATTTCGAACAATATCACTTCGTGTGCCAGTACTGCCAGTCACTTCTGGATTCAAAGCAAATATGCCTTTGCCTCAAACTGAAGTTGCCCCGACGCGGGTCATTGAACCTGCTTTGAACCTGCTCCAGTGGTTCTCACGAGTGAATGACCAAACGATATTATAGAGTGGATAACGCTTTGTGATTTATTAAATTTGGAATTTTGATAGCTTTACCTACGTTAAGATTCCTACATACATACATACATAAAATCTCGCCTCTTTCCCGGAGGGGTAGGCAGAGACTACATCTTCACCTTCTCTTCATCCACATTCATAACTCTCTTCACGCAAGCTCGGCGGTTTCGGGTACTCTTGACCTGACCCTTTGCCAGAACGTCCTTAATTTGATCAAGATACGATCGTCTAAGGCTTCCCACTCCGACTTTTACGAGATTAAAAAAGATTACCAGTTTTAAATAAGTAAATATTTAATGGAATTTATTTGACGTTTTCTTTTTTATTTTGAAGAGATATGTAACCATATCAAGTAACTTTTTTGGTGGCATTTGCCTAATTGCGCGTTTAAGAGCATTTGTGTGTGTGTGTAAGAGATAAAGACGTAACTGTAATATGTATGTAAGTGTAAGTATTAATTTGGAATATTCTCAAAATGTGCTCTATAGTGTAGCTTCACTGTACAAAACAAATGCTACGCCGTAGCACGTCGCGTAGACAGCACGCTACGACGTAGCCCGTAGGTACTACGACGTAACAATTATTATGCATCTAACAATATGATATTTTAACAAATTTATTTAATTAAATCTCGTAACGGCTGAAAATCCAAGATGGCAGCTGGCTTAGTGATGGAATTGAGATAGTCAGTTTGTCAGAACATCCTTCCTGCAGATACCTTACCTCGATACCTTGATTGACTTTTACGAATTATATGGTAGTATTATTTCTTCGAATTTTACTACATACACACATAGTCACGTCAAATCCTTGCGGGGTATACAGAGCCAACCGTCTTTAAAAAGACTAAGTATTCGTAAGTAACATCTCCGTAATGTTTTCCTTCGTCACCATACAAGTAGCATGAAATAAATCGATAAATACTAGCACAATTTTTAAAACAATTGTTTATAAAGTCAAAATCCGAAAAAAATCAACTCTTTCAAAGCCATAAAATAACATATGTAAATTTGATAAACTTTTTCCTCGAGCCCCAAGCGCCGACGGAAAACATGATAATAAAACAAATTCACTGATTGATACTCGTCTAAAAATATATCAAAGTAGCACAGATAAAGGAAACGCTTCAAAGAAAACCTGCATTTGCCCGGAGGATATCCGCACCAGCAACAAATGGAGTACTTTATAACCTCACTATTAAGAAGGGCTGACCAAACGCTTTGATCTCGAGTAAGGGTCTTGTTATATTTGAGGTCCACTTGACCTAACTACATTACGATAGTGAAAAAGACATACAAATTATACCTACCTACTTATTGAATAAATTTAAACATACATACGTACATTTAATCACGTCTCTATCCCTTGCGGGGTAGACAGAGCCAACTGTCATGATAAAAAGACTGAGAGGCCACGTTTAGCTGTATGGCTTAATGATAGAACTGAGATTCATATAAAGTGACAGTGGTGTCACGTGTCAAGTGGTCATCCTACTACTATTATAAAGGCGAAAGTTTGTATGGATGTATGGATGTTTGTTACTCTTTCACGCAAAAACTACTGAACCGATTACCATGAAATTTGGTATGTAGGTAGGTGAAGACCCAGAATAACATATAGGCTACTTTTTATCCCAGAGTTCCCGCGGGATTGATAGGGTTTCCATGCGGACGAAGTCGCGGGCGGCCTCTAGTAATATATAAAGTCATAATACAAAAGCTGAATTCATAAATTAAATTAGCGTTTCGAACTTATACAAAACGCAGGATAAGAAACAAAAAAAAAAAGAAAAGAAAAGAAAAAAGCCAGAACAATGTATGAAAGTAATAATTCATCTTGCACTGGCCGGACGCCAAGTCACTCGGGCGGAATGTAAATTCAATACTGTGTATGTTTGTAGAGTCCTCGTGCACTCGGAAACGGTTTTTGTGTTTCGTTTTTTGCGAAATTGTAATGTTGGAATCTTCTAGTTGAGCATTTACACAAACTTGTCGACGCCATTTTGAATTTGAGCGTGTTTATCCAATGGTATTTGAAATTCGAGTAACATTTATACGAGTAGCTTCATAGCTGTTGCCCGCAACTTTGCATGTGTTGATAAAAATGTTTATAGTCTAATTTTTCTTGTGCAACTTTTTATGTAACATTTAGAATCAGCAAATTTCGTCAAATTCGTCCAGTATTTTTTTAAGATTTGCACTAATAAACAAGGTAAACAGACAATTTTTTTTTAAATCATAATTTTGTTTTCGAAAACTTTTTTCCTAATTAATTATTTAATCTTGATCGCCCTCAATACATTTAATGTCTAAAGTTAAGCTTTGGCTTATCTCTTCTTCTTTCTTTAACAATTCCGGGAAATAAGATATAGTGATTCTATTTTAAAAATAAATATGATGAACAAACAAGTGTTCCAAAAATACATTGTTCTATACGTTGAAGTGATAAAAATAACATAGTTTTAGGAACATCCCATCGTTTATTGGAATCGCATAAAACATTGTATTACGATGTTCAACAAGAATACTTCAGGAGGATTTTCAAAAGTACTTTGACCCGGGGTTTTATCTCTTATGGGACCCTTAAAATCCAGAACATGAACCCCTTATGACCCATTGTCTTAAACTAAGTGCTCTTTTTTAATTTTACTACTAGTATTTTCTCAATTTGTCTCTGGTGAGAATGTCCAATATAATATTTGATTATTATTATTTTTTTTATCGTTCTAAACTTAATACATGTGCGCCCTCATAAGAAACTTTATGTATTATGTTATATTTAAATGTTACTTTTTATAATTAGTACATAAAAAAAAACTTATAAAATTTAACTTACCAGGTTTTGCCCGGGTATTCACTCCCGTGGATTAAAAAAAAATAAAATTTAATAAAAATATATTATAATCGGTCCAACATTAGCGTAACAGACAAACACAGACTAGCACAGACAGACTTGAGTATTTTAAGTATTTGTACAGTTTTTTAAATATATAAATAAAAAAAAATGATAACAAACATAATTAAAGTAATTCTATTTAAAAACATCAAATATAAAGCAAATCACTCCAATGTATGAGTAACTTCCATTAAAATTACATCATAAAGGCATTTGTAATTTTAGCTTGTCAGTTCTATTTTTTGCGCAGTCAGCTCTGCGGAATTTATAAGACCATTGACAGTCTTATATTGAAAAGAGGATTGTGGGCAGCCCTCTCGAATGTTCTCGAAATAATAAAGTACTTTAATCATTCAGGGCGCTCACTCTTAATTTAGGAGTTCAGTAAAGTCTTCTTGTCAATTTGTCAATCTCGCTTTGGCAGTTGGGCGATTCGCTTAATGTAAGAGTGTTGTGATTGACATTATATAAGTTCGATTTGAAAAAGGTAAAATATTTATTAAGTAGGTAAGTAGGTAACGTAGATTTATAAGTCATATTGTCTTATATAGTATAATAGATATGTTTTGGAAATAAGTATTTAAATTTCTATGTAAACGTATGATAAGCTAGCAACCTATCACTGAATTTATATATTTATACATAGGGTTTGACTGATGTCTTTGTCTACCCCGTAAGGGGTTTAATCATATATATATGTAAACATACATTAAGAGCGTTAAGAATGCGAAAGTGTATGCAGGGATCGTGGCAAGTGGTAAGATACAGTGCCTGCCTACCCCTCCGGGAAAGAGGCATGATTTTAAGTAGTATGCTTGTATCTTCATAAATATAATTCCTATGTAAATCACACAGCAGGTCGTAAACTTGAACGCAATATGCCGTCAATAAATACAAGAAATTTATAAGGGTTCAATAAATATACTGTTATGATGCGTGAGTCTTACCATACCGATAAAGGCTATATAACTTATCAGGATTACGTTCAGGAGAGGCAGGTTTGACACTTACATACAAACATATAGTCACGTCTATATCCCTTGCGGGCTAGACAGAGCCAACAGTCTTGAAAAGACTGACAGGCCACGTTCAGCTTTTTGGCTCGATGATAGGTAGGACACTTTTAATATAAAGTATCAGCATGACAAGATATGTTCATAATCACGTCTATATCTTTTGCGGGGTAAACACGACCAAATATCTTGCGAAGATTTGATTCTGCAACATGGCGAAGATCAAAAGAATAGTTCTAATATTTCTAAGGACAGTCTCGAAAATACCACGTTCAGCTGTTTGGCTTAATGTTAGAATTGAGATTCAAATAGTGACAGGTTGCTAGCCTGTCGCCTAAAAGAAGAATCCCTAGTTTATAAGCCTATCCCTTAGTCGCCTTTTACATCCATGGGAAAGAAATATAGTGGTCCTGTTCTTTTGTAATGATGGCGGGAACCACACGGCACTAAATTACAAGCGCAACAAAAGGCGTTTCACGTTGGAAAATTAACGAAATTTATCTCCATCCAATATCGCCAGCGGTTTTTTACACAAATTTGTCAGTAGAAAGAGCCATCATTCCTGTTGAATTTCTGAGGCTCAGGTGAAACAATGTCCAAGTTTTATACCCTCGTCAAACCCCCCCGGGGAAGTGTCATGTATATTTTTATGATTTTGAAGCGTAGCGCAAAAATATATTATGTCCGTTATATTAACTTTCAAGTCTGTTTACGTTTTCAAAGTAACATTATGGTGACATTAGTTTGTTTACGGTTGTAATACTTACCTTTATGTCGTCTTTATCAATTACGGCGTAGACAGACCTAAATTAATTTCAGTTTAAGTTATATTATTCCTTATATTTTTTTTTAGATAATTGTTATGCCGTCTCGTCACGGGCACTTTAGGATAGGACCACTCCATATCTATACCATGGAAGACGACTAAGGGGAGTCGCTTGTAGATGGTGGGCTTACAACCTGTCACTATTTGAATCTCAATTCCACTTTAAGCCGAACAGCTGAACTTTTGAAGCTGAGCGGGTTTTTAGTTTCATTTCAAGACTATTGGCTCTGTCTACCCCGCAAGGGATATAGACGAGATGTCTGTATGTATGTTATTAAAATCAAAGAAATAACTGTGAAATAGTTTATTTCATTTTATTACAAATCGTTAATATACCAGTTTAAGAAAAACCTTATATTCAAATTCTGCCATTTAAATCTGTATTTAAGGTACCGTTCCGTTGTAGTAGATTTAGTATCAACATTATGTTTAGCTAACTGTCTTCTACAAGCTTCTGGGTAGAATTTTTTGCCGTTAGATTCTAAAAAAAAGAAGATAAGTATAATACAGTTCTTGTTCCTTATTTCCAAGTTCCAGCCTCACCACTCTGGAGAGGTGCCCGGGGTATGCCATTGACCATGGATCCTGGATTGGGTGAATCAGATTTTTACACAAAGCGACACTCCCATCTGGACTCCGCAACCTTTGCAGGGGAACCTAACCCGTATTGTATCGATCATGGTTACACATTCAGTTGCCTGAATGTGCAGGTTTCCTCACTACATAGTTTAAAGAAAAATCGCTTCCCGCGTCTGTCACTATGTTTGTAAATACAATGTATCATATATCTTTAAAGCAACGCAACGGTTTTTGATACAGTTTTTTAATAGATAGAGCTTTTCAAGAGGAAGGTTTATATTTTCAAAAGCTAGCTAGCTAGCTAAGCTGGTATTATATAAATATATTTCATTCATTAATAAAAAAAATATTCTTTTATCATGCAAAATAGAAAAACGAACCTCTATTTTCTCTTGTATATTGGTCATTTTGCAAATCGATTCGAACGAATGTACGTGCTGTCGTAGAATCTGAAAGTCAGAAGATAAAGATTTAAAATAATTTATATATAAAAAAAAAACAATTATATTTAAAATCAATTTGTAAATATCCTACTAAATATAAATATATACGGGACAAATTAGACAGATTCAGTTAGCCTCGAAGTAAGTTCGAAACTTGTGTAACGAGATACTAACTCGACGATACTATATTTTATAATGAATACTTATATAGATAAACATCCAAGACCCAGGCCAGTCAAAGAAAGTTCCTTTCTCATCATGCCTTGGACGGAATTCGAACCCGGGACCTCCGGTGACACAGACAAGCGCATTACCGCGGCGCCACAGAGGCCCTCAAACATAACATAAAAACAACGTCAAATATAAACATAATAATAAGTACATACATACATACATACATAAAATCACGCCTCTTTCCCGGAGGGGTAGGCAGAGACTACCTCTTTCCACTTGCCACGATCTCTGCATACTTCTTTCGCTTCGTCCACATTCATAACTCTCTTCATACAAGCTCGGCGGTTTCGGGTACTTTTGACCTGACCCTTTACCAGGACGTCCTTAATTTGATCAAGATACGTTCGTCTAGGTCTTCCCACTCCGACCTTTCCCTCCACACTCTCCTTGTATATCTGCTTAGTCAACCTGCTTTCATTCATCCTCTCCACATGACCGAACCATCTTAACATACCCTTTTCTATTCCTGTAACTACATCTTCTTTCACATCACAACATTCCCTTATCACGCTGTTCCTTATCCTGTCACTCAATTTCACACCCATCATACTCCTTAACGCTCTCATTTCCACTGCGTTTATTCTGCTTTCATGCTTCTTTTGCCATACCCAACTTTCACTCCCATACATTAATGTCGGGACCAACACGCCCCTGTGCACAGCCAGTCGAGCCTTTTTGGATAGTTTCTGACTGCTCATAAAGGCATGCAAAGCTCCATTCACCATGTTCCCCGCGTTCACTCTCCTTTCAATATCACTATCATACTTGCCATCTGATGTAAACTTTGATCCTAGATATACAAACTCTTTCACTTGCTCCACTTTTTCTCCTCCAATCAAAATATTACATGCTGTCATTTCTTTCTCCATTTCAAAAACCAGTGTTTTAGTTTTACTTACGTTCACTTTCATTCCTTTCTCTTTTAAAGCTTCATGCATACAGTTTACCATCTCCTGTAACTCCTCCGCTGATGACGCCAGTATAACCTGATCGTCGGCATAGAGCAGACATTTGACGAGTAACTCATTCATCCTTAATCCACTTTTAGACTCTTTCAAATCTGTCAAACAGCTATCCATAAATAGGTTGAACAGCCACGGTGACGCAACACATCCTTGCCTAACGCCTTTCTCAATCTTAAACCACTCAGTGTGCGCTCCGTTTATCCTGACACAAGCACTCGAATCCTCATATAAGGATTTCAGTGCTCGTATTAAGAGACTGCTCACCCCATGCATAGAAAGTGCTGACCACAATTCATTCCTCTCAACTCTGTCATAGGCCTTTTCCAGATCTACGAATGTGCAATAGACTTTTTGACTCTTGGCCAAAAACTTTTCGGCTATGCACCGCAAGGAAAAGACCTGATCAGTACATCCCATTCCCTTTCGAAATCCCGCTTGAGCATCCCATATTTTGTCATCAGTTTCATTCCTGACTCTATTAATCAATACCTTAGCATACAATTTGCCGACGACGCTAAGCAGGCTTATACCACGATAATTTTTGCAGTCCAGCTGTGACCCTTTTCCTTTGTAAAGTGGCACGATAACAGCCTTACACCAATCTTTTGGTACTCGGCCGCTTCTCCAACACAAATTGAAAAGGCAGTACAACTGACTAGCTACTACGCCTTTTCCTGCTTTAAGCATCTCGACCGACACTCTATCACACCCAGCAGCCTTTCCCGCTTTCATACTCTTAAGTGCTTCCACAATTTCGAACATTTCAATTTCGCCTTCCATCTCATTCTCTTTTTCTTCGCTATAGCAGAAATCTTTCTTATTTCCTTCCTTTTTTTCAAATAAACTTTCAAAATAGTCCTTCCATATCTTTAGTACACATTCTTCTCCTTTCACAACGCTACCATCCTGGCATCTGATCCTAGTCAGCTCTCTGGTTATAGTATTTCCTCGGGCTGACCTTACGGATTTCCAGAATACTTTCAGATTTGACTGAAAGTCTTCTGATAGCCTTTTATCAAAATCCTCTTTATACTCTTCTTTCTTTCTAATCACAGCTTTCTTAACCAAATCTTTCATTTTCTTATATTCCTTACGTGCTTCATTCACATCTTCATCTATAACCTCTTGCATTCTTAAGTTAGCTTTTGCTGCTAACAAATCCAGCCATGCTTTCTTCTTTAATCGCACAAGTTCTTGCACATCTTTACTCATCCACGCATTTTTGTGATTTTTTCCTTTCCTTCTTCTACTTACACCACACACTTCAACAGCTACTTTCACAATTCTTTCTTTAAATTCCTTCCATCCATCTTCAATATCGCTCATTTCCTCTAAATCTTCAAATTCATCCTTCAGTCTATTAATATACTTCTTACCTACATCCATATCTTGCAAATTTTCTACTTTTACTCTTTCCAAAGCGCTGGTTTGCTCCCTTACCCTGTGCCGCCAGCGATTGAAGATACCCCTTATCCGGGATATCACCAGTAAATGGTCCGAGTCAATGCCAGCACCGCGATATGCACGGGTATCCAGCACTTTGTTCTTCAATCTTTCATCTACAATCACAAAGTCTATCATACTTTTTAAAATACCTTCCACTCTTGTGTAGGTGTGGATCTCTTTATGTTGAAACATTGAGTTCGACACAAAAAGATCCCACTCTAGACAAATTTCTAATACACTTCTTCCATTATCATTCACCTTTTCGTCACCAAACGCACCAAGCACCTTTTCATATCCATCACGCTTTACACCCACCCATCCATTAAAATCACCTAACATAATAATCTTCTCATTTGGCTTGGTAACTTTCAATACTTCTCTTACACTATTCCAGAACTCCTCGTTTTCGCTTTTTGCTGATGTTGTACCCCTCGAACCCACATCCCAAGGTGCATAAACACCTAGAACGAAGATCCGAGTGATTCCAACTTTCAGCCTAATCCATAGAAGACGAGGGCTGACACACTCATACTCATTCACGCACTCAGCCATTCGTGCAGAAAGAATTATACCGACCCCTTGACAGCCTCGGCTGGTACTGGAAATTCCAGACCAATACGCCGTGTAAGGGCCGTGCTGCGTCGCGTCGCATCCTTTCCGCTTCGTTTCATTCACGCACAACACATCCAAACGTCTTTCATCCATCATCTGGCATACTTCCTCAATCTTATCCTTCATTCCTCCTCTTACATTCATCGTCGCAAAGCGGCTTTCAGCAGACCGCATACCGCTCCCGCCGGGAACGAGACGTGATGGGGTGCGGACACCATCGCCGCCATTTATATGCTTTTTAAGGTTCATAATGCGATTCCCACGAGACGCTAGGGAAAAATTTTGTCCGCCCCAGCAGAGCCCCGCATGCCAGGGTAAGGCTAGCTATTACCTGGGGGTCGCCCAACCCCATGGCGGAAGTGGCACGCTCGAGACTAGGCTCGCCCCTAGCCATGCATCCATCGGCGCGGCAGACCTTAGATTGGCAGGGATTTACATTAAAGAGGAATCCCAAGTCTATCCCTTAGTCGGCTCTTACGACATCCGTGGGAAAGAGATGGAGTGGTCCTATTCTTTTGTAATGGTGCCGGGAACCACACGGCACTAATACCACACGGCATAATAATAAGTATTTGGTATTATTATGTATTTATATGTATTATAAATAGGTATATTATTGTTTGCATTGTATTATGTTTCAGCATTTATTTGTCTTGCTCTGCGTCAACGCCAATCTCCTGCTAGGTTTCCTTCCACCCAAAGGTTGACTGTAAGAGATTGCATTAGCGATAAGTCCATCTTTGTACCATGTCTATCTGTTTTGTATGTTTTACTCTTATGGTGCAATAAAGAGTTTTATCTATCTATCTGTATACATAAAAGTATTATGCTAAAAAGGGTTCCCGTGGGAACGAAATCCTATGTCTAGTCAGAAATTCATTCCTGAATTTGGATCCGTGGTTGATGGAGGCTTACTTTTTATGAAGTTGTATACAACATATAATATAAATATTCCTATTGTCATCTATTTGTGAGGACATATAAATGGCCAGTGTTTTATAGATAAGTTACTATTATGTAAATATAACTGTTGGTCTTCCAATTAAAATAATATAAAAAAACTATGTAAATGAAAAAAATAATAATTAAATACCCGTTATTTTCTTCGTAGTTCTTTTACCATTCAAAGTAGATAACACTGCTTGTTCACGTGTTTCCCTTTTCTCAATGTTACGAGCTAGAAAAAAAAAATAAAGAACAAAATAATTGTTTGCATATATAATAATTAAGCAATTCCCAAAGAGCACATTGCATACATACATATAATCACGTCTATATCCCTTGCGGGGTGGACAGGGCTAACAGTCTTGGAAAGACTGAAAGGCCACGTTCAGCTTTTTGACAGGTTGCTGGCCCACCTATCCCATAAAAGAAGTATCCCTAGTTTATTAGCTTACCCCTTAGTCGCCTTTAACGACATCGCTGATAGATAGTCGCCCTGACTCGGGTAAATTCCTGAGCCTAACAGCCATAACGGTGAAATAAATGGAGACAAAACCTGTACGCTGAAAAGATGTAGCAAGAGTTAACTTATTTGAAGAACGATTCAGGATTCTTTCGTGAGTGGAACTTAATAGTTCTACCAATAAGAAGAGAAATGGATGGACGGCGTAAAGGATAGTATGAGGATAAAGGGAGTAACCAGTGAGACCGCAATTGACAGAAGTAATTGGAAAAACTAACATACTGTGCCGACCCCGCGTTGAAAGTGGGAAAAGGTAACGACGAAGAACAAGAACATTCATACATACATAAAATCACGCCTCTTTCCCGGAGGGGTAAGCAGAGACTACCTCTTTCCACTTGCCACGATCTCTGCATACTTCCTTCGCTTCATCCACATTCATAACTCTCTTCATGCAAGCTCGGCAGTTTCGGGTACTCTTGACCTGACCCTTTACCAGGACGTCCTTAATTTGATCAAGATAACGTATCTTGATCTTGAGATCTTGAACGTCTAGGTCTTCCCACTCGGACCGAGAAGAAGAATAAGAAGAGAAATCTACCTTTATTTTTATTTTCCTCTTCATCAACGATTACATTTTCAACAATCTGTTCTTCTGCATCTAAAATTGAAATAGAATAATTATTTTCTGAGATTTTGAGTGATCCAGGTATCCAAGCAATTTCAGTCTCGACTTCCTTACTTTGTTCCATTTTGATCAAACGGCCTGATTCTTCTTGCACGGTTATGATGGGAAGCTTGTTGACTGAAAGTAAATAATAATTGTTACAACGTGTCACATTAAAGATAGATTAGTACTAAAAGATGCAACAAAAAGGATTCACAGTGTTGAACCGAAATGCATCTGTTATAAAAAGTGATTGAAACTGCGAAGTATTATTTCGATTCAATTTAGTCTTAAACTTGTTATGTACCATTTAAAAATATGTCATTATTATTTTCAAATGGTGAAGTTAGATATATTTTGGCCATATTTAATTGTATAAAAATATTGCACAATATTAGAGGTTAAGTATTACAAACGATCGTTTTTGTGATCAATATAATAACCAAATTTATTTTGGGTTGGAATAGTGTGTTAATCCTGATGTGGGTTTATCCGTGTGTATTGAACTTTTTAACATCAAGTTAAAAAAATGTTAACATTACTATTTTGATTTTGCTAAAATCCCCACAAAAATATTCATGATTTCTTACTCACCTAATATAAATGTTTTTATATTGATAACGTATAGAAATAAATCGAAAATTATATTTAAAAAGTACATAATATGTTGTCCTGTCTGTCTGTGTTTGTCTCAAAATATAAGTTTAATTCATAAGGTCAGAGCGTTAAAATGGACGTTCTGGTTTTACCCTTTAGGGTCAGGTCAAAAGTACCGAAACCGCCGAGCTTGCATGAAGAGAGTTATAAATGTGGATGAAGCGAAGGAAGTGTGCAGAGATCGTGGCAAGTGGAAAGAGGTAGTCTCTGCCTATCCCTCCGCGAAAGAGGCGTGATTTTATGTACCTATGTATGTATTTTTTCATTAATCTCATTCCTGAGATTTTTTTTTGTAAATAACGAACTGCGATTATAAAAAGTTAATTTAAGGCGTTAAAGGCTATTTATTGATTCAAGATTTAATTATTTTAAACAAAAATGAGTATTCCAAAGATTTCGTTCTCGTCTTCCGTTGCAGCGGCTGTGACAGTCTTCAAATTATCAAACGATCGTCTTAAACCAATCGGCCGATCCACTCCAACTTCAGTGGTACCTGTAATTGTAACTATTAACAACTAGGTTATGCGCGGCGCTTCGCTCGCTTGGGAAAATAAAAAAAGCTATGTTATTCCTGAAGGATTTTTCTGTGTCTGTGCCGAAGATTATTTAAGCCGTTGCTAACAAAAAACAAATACAAATCATTTATTACGCATACAATGTTTACATTTAATGATAGATTCAAATCATTGATCACATTATGTATTCACGGAGACTTATCTGATATCAAAACAAACACCATTTAAAATACTATTTTAATTAGTGCTAATTTGACATTTGAAATTCCACATTATCTGTGGTTGTACACGTTTGATTGAAACCTCTGAATTTCAATGGCGGGATGCCTGTGAGTTAGTCGCCCAAAAATTGATTGAACTATGCGTTTGACCAGCAATTTGCTGTGAAAGTCACTGTTTGAATTAATTGCATTTAAGTCTATGTAGAATTGAAACTGTTTGATTGACTGACTGACATATCAATGACTCTCTAACTGGGTCTAGAGATATAAGAATAGAATAGAATAGATATACATATTTTCAAAATTGTATACAAGGTATCACTTATTGACGTCACATCACTTAAATCTAATTATAACTGTAGAAGAAGCTGCGGAACAAAGTACACTGCGGCATTTTCACCGGACGTCAATTTACAAATTTAGAATTTTTAAATCTAAATCGTGGACGAATGCACATTGATAACATTAAAAAACATGAATAAAATTTGGCATGTTGTTTCTTGTATATGTTTCATATATGTATAATATATATTTTATTTAATGCAGTGAAATCAATGCATGATAATTACAACGGTTGTAGGACTTAATTTTGTTTATTAAAGCGTCCACTTAAAACTAAATTTCCTTTAACTATTCTCGCGGGAATTTCATAAAATTCTCTCTTACGTACCTCCAAACCTTTTTATTCTATATGTCAAATTTTACTTAATCCAACTATTCTATGTCAAATTTTACTATATAAACTGTGCGAGATCTATCAGTCAGACAAGGGAAGGGTTTTATATTTTGTTTATTTAAGTATTTTCTAAACTATGAAACAAGTGGTACACATTTAATGTAAAAAACCATTATTTGTTAAATTAATTTTTCCATTTATGATTTCAAAACGATGATTTAACTACATATAAATTAATTTATGAATACAAAGCTGCGCACAAATACATATATGTACAGTCTACTTACCAATAAACTCATCATCATCACCAAAAATCGGTTTCTGCAATTTCTTCCAGTCATCAACACTTGACCACGTTGGCGGTTTCAAATGTGGAATATTCAGTTTCCTTAAATCATTGTGATCAGTTTCAAAATCTTGTATTTTCACTGTGATTTCTTGTATCGGTTCTTTATTTGGAACATAATTTGTTTTTTTTACAAATCTGTAGACTTCTTTTTTGGATTTTGGATTTGCTTCAATATTTTCATTGTCTATTTGAACTTTAGTGTTTAAAGTTATTTCTGTTGTAGATATTCTTGTAGGTTCTGTTATTGTTCTTGTATCCGCTCTGGTCGTTTTTCCTTTAGACAAACAAAAACTATAATATGAAAGGAAAAAATGTTGGGCTAATATACATACATAAAATCACGCCTCTTTCCCGGAGGGGTAGGCAGAGATTACACCTTTCCATTTGCCACGACGCCTGCATTTTTTCTACCGCTTCAAACATATTCATAAATAAACTATTGGATCAGGTTGATCTTTTCTGTTAAAAATTGGTTAAAAATCATTGTATTTAAATTTAAATAATGTTAAAATTTAAATATACATACTTGATAGACCAATGCGTTTTATTTTCGCCGACTTTTTCAGGTTGCTCATTATGTTATCCCAAGTGTAATGAAAAGCATCCTGTAAAAAAAGCAACATTTTATAATAAAGAACCTTGTTGTCTGTGACGAATCTGCACTAAGCGATTTAGCAGGATTCAATGCAACGATGACACGATTTTACAAAAGACTTTGTTAAGACTGCATACATATATGTAGTCACGTCTATATCCCATGCGGGGTAAACAGAGCAAACAGTCTTGAAAAGACTGATATGCCACATTCAGCTGTTTGGCATAATGATAGAATTAAGTCTTTTTAAGACTGTTGGTTCTGACTGCCCCGCAGAGGATATAGGCGTGATTTTACATATGTATGTACAACACTTTTACAAACTGCGCGGATAGAGAAGCATCTTGCACATTCGTACTATTTTCTTTTCGGTCGAAAGACAGCACATAATAATTTGCAAGTGACACTTAATATACATTGATATAGTCACGTTTTGTCATAATTGAGATTCAAGTAATGACACTTTATTATAAAATTATTTTGCAAATTTGACACCCGTCTAAATAAGTGCCGTGTGGTTCCCGGCACCAGTATAAAAAATAAAAGGCGACTAAGGGATTGGCTTACACACTTAGGATTTTTTATTAGGCGATGGGCTAGCAACCTGTCACTATTTGAATCTCAATTCTATCATTAAACCAAATAGCTGAGCGTGGCCTATCAGTCTTTTCAAGACTGTTGGCTCTGTCTAACCCACAAGGGATATAGACGTGACCATATGTATGTATGTATGTCTAAATAACATCAAGGTTGACTCACTGCAAATTTCTCCGGCAAATCGGCTAAGAATTTAATCAAATTACCGGCGACCACATTGAACTGTACACAGCACAATACAACCATACACAACAGTCCAACACTTCCCATGTTCACAGCGAGACTGACCGGTTAACAATGACACGAAATTTATTTTCATTCACATATTATTAGTTAAACATTTGTTCAGTGACAATAGGGCTTGGTTCCCACTTATGTC
This sequence comes from Amyelois transitella, assembly GCF_032362555.1. Lineage (NCBI taxonomy): Eukaryota > Metazoa > Arthropoda > Insecta > Lepidoptera > Pyralidae > Amyelois > Amyelois transitella. The sequence continues at coordinate 1,766,523 of NC_083515.1, forward strand.
AGTATATATTTCTTAGATAATCTTTACTGGGTCGGAAATTTGACGATTTATATACATACTCGTACGCCGGATTGGGCATCATACTCGTAAATGAAATGTACATACATACATACATATGGTCACGTCTATATCCCTTGCGGGGTAGACAGAGCCAACAGTCTTGAAAAGACTGAATGACCACGTTCAGCTACAGGTTGCTAGCCCATCGCCTAAAAACGAATCCCAAGTTTGTAAGCCTATCCCTTAGTCGCCTTTTACGACATCCATGGGAAAGAGATGGAGTGGTCCTATTCTTTTTTGTGTTGGTGCCGGGAACCACACGGCACTGCCGGGAACCACATAAATGAAGTGTTGTTCGCCCTTGCCTCAATTTTGTATGCGATCTTGTTATTGTCAAGTTGGCTGAATGAGATCCCACTTAGGGATAAGCCCGCCTTTGAACTGTACTGTTTTTATTTGTTATGTACTCCTTTAGTGAACAATAAAGCATTTACATACTTACTTGCTACCGGAGTATGCTTGCGTTAAGCGAAAATGAAATCTTTTTTAATACACCTTTGACGACATAAGAAACCTACAATGACTTACATTTTGAAGCATATAGGTTTTGTATATATGTATGTAGGTACACATGCCATAGATCATATCTATCGCTTTCGTGTTCAGCTGTATAGCTAAATAATTACCTAATTGAGATTCAAATAGTGATGAACCTAAAAATTTTGGACATATTAATACGATATGTGGTGACTAACTGACGCTGTTACGAATAAAAATGTACATAGCTATCGCGACCTTACCGCGACTTGCAAACCAAATTCCTGGTAGGCAGGAAAGCATCTTGAAGAAAGTTGCACATTCATACAACTGAATATGTAACCAAGGTCTAATATTCCCCTGCAAAACTCGGGCGGGCTCAAAAGTAGTCTCTTTATGTAAATGCACCGGGTGGTTCCCGGAACTAATAAAAAAAGAATAGGACCACTCCATCTCGTTGTCACGGATGTCGTTAAAGGCGACTAAGGCTATAAGCCTAAGCCTTAGTCGCCATGGGATTCTTCTTTTAGGCGATGGGTTAGCAACCTGTCACTATTTGAATTTCAATTCTATCAGGTGAACGTGGGCTATCAGTATTTTCAAGACTGTTTGCTGTGTCTATCCCGCAAGGGTTATAGACGTAATTATATGTATGTACTAGAGGCCGCCCGCGACTTCGTCCGCATGGAAACCCTGTCAATCCCGCGGGAACTCTGGGATAAAAAGTAGCCTATGTGTTATTCTGGGTCTTCAGCTACCTACATACCAAATTTCATGGTAATCGGTTCAGTAGTTTTTGCGTGAAAGAGTAACAAACATCCATACATCCATACAAACTTTCGCCTTTATAATAGTAGTAGGATGTTTATGTAAGTACATAAGATACCTTTCATCTTGATATAATTGATTTTTTTTAACGGAAATTGGATAATTTAGTATCTATCGCAAGTGAATCTAAGCCTTTAAATAATTAAGATAGAAATAATATATATTTCAATATAATGTTTAATGAATGGTCATCCGTTCATTCATAGTCTATAAAACAACGGTCATCTATTAGATAATGTGTTTTATAAAAGTTATCCAAGCAATCTATTCAATATAGGTTAACAGGTAATATTATTAGGATCTCTTACATGGGTGGCGATTTTCCATGTCTATACTTAATATTTTAAATTTGTGTGTTTGTTCGTCTGTCTTTCACGTCAAAAATCACTAAATCAATCTCCATGAAATTTTGCATACATATTGTAGAGTATAGAAAAGGAAATAGAAGTGAGATTCAAATAGTGTCAGGTTGCTAGCCCATCGCCTACAAGAGGAATCCCTAGTTATCAACCTATCCCTTAGTCGCATTTTACTACATCCATAATGGTTTGATTATGAAGTGCCGAAAACCACACGGCGTATAATATATGAACATAATATATTAACTGAATTCTTCATTTTGCTCACGCGAATCAACGGGGGTATACAGACACTTTGACTTGACTTTTACATGAACAAAACTGACTGACATATTAATGAAAACAAGGACAATCGATTATGACTAAGACGCCTTGAACTGAAAAACTGGTGTTTTATTCTGACTGACCCTCGGCCCGTTCACTAATATTACTATTAAATTAAATTATAAATTTATTTATATTTAACAAATAATAATTAAAATGAACTCAAACTAAAATAAAGCTTTATCTACTTATAAAAAAGAAAGAAAAAAGAAAAAGATGATTACAAACTAAAATTTAATTTACAAATTGTAATTCACTTTTCAAAGTAATATAACTACACCAATGATTCATTTGGTGGTGCCGGGAACCACACGGCACCACCAAATTAATACAAAAAATACAAAAAAGAATAGGACCACTTCATCTCTTTCGCATGGATGTCGTAAAAGGTGACTAAGGGATAGGCTTACAAACTTGGAATTCTTTTTTAGGCGATGGGCTAGCAACCTGTCACTATTTGGATCTCAATTTTATCATTAAGCCAAATAGCTGAACGTGGCCGATCAGTCTTTTCAAGACTGTTGGCTCTGTCTACCCCACAAGGGATATAGACATGACAATATCTAATCTCAATGTATGTATGTATGTACCAATGATTCATACACGTGGTACGGAAATGGTCGCTTCAAAATATCACACTTTGACGGTACCGCAACGTCACATGATCTGCCAAAAGTGCGTCAATTCTTCAGAGGGCCGGGTCCCCAATGAAATGACGCATGAATTTTGAAGCACCCTTTTGCCCCAAACATAAATGTGTATCACTTAACTGTGTATACAATGACAAACACTTTTGGGGTTCAAAAGTCGAGTGCCAATACTTTAAGCTCGGGTTCTGCTGATTCATACATGTATTGGTTACATTGGGAGAAATATTAACATTATAAATACGTTTTCCCTCCTGGTTTTAGTCCTGGTTTTATCCTCATCTCTCTGGAGAGCCCGAGTCCTTTGACCATGGATCCTGGATTGAGTCAGGTTTTTACTCCCATCTGACCTCCGCAACCTTTGCAGGTAAATCTAACGCGTATTGGATCCATGGTTATACATCTAGTTGCCTGAATGTGCAAGTTTCCTCATGATGTAAGAGCATAGGTTAGTATTTAAACTAATGTACATAACTTTGAAAAAAATAATTAAAATATGATATATACGAAACTGACATTAAGCCGCATTATTACACGCCCTAATACCAGAACTAAATACTACTCCTTTAAGTTGATTCGACATTAAACCTGAGCGACCGAGCGGAGCTCGGTGTGTTTGTTAAGATAAATACATGTATTCAAGTCTATATCCCTTGCGGAGTAGACAGAATTGTGAAAATACTGAAAGGCCAAGTTCAGCTTAATGATGGAATTGCCAATGAAATAATGGCTGTCAGAAGAACCACAAATATAAACATAAAAGTACATAAATTTTGATTAAATAATGATAGATATATGGACTTGAACTTTTATTATAGCTAGCTTGATTCTATTCTCCAAAGAACTTTACGGGATTATGTACCTAACTTAAGTTAACACCAGAAAGCAAGTAACCCATACTAGATATGCGAGACATCTATACCAATGTTCTATAGATGACTCCCAAGCCAAGTAGGTAAAATGAATACTAAGTATTTGTACTACGATGAGTAGTGGAAAAACGCAGTTCTTTGTGACTGTACCACTCCGTTCTACTTGTGACGTCGTATGTACCGCGACTCCGCGCCTAACACCATTAGTGGGTTAAAAACGCTGACTCAGATGATGCGGGCACATTGGGAGAAGTTTTTTTTTTGATTAAAAAATAACATATGACTTCCAGCATTAGCATAGGACTGTTTACTAGCACTGTCTACCCCGTGAGGGATAAATATTTAATTATATAAACCACATTAAAAGTTAAAAAAAATCCTAGGGAATTAATAGTTACGTCTATATCCCTTGCAGGGTAGACAGTGCCAACAAACATTCCTTTTAATACTGGAAGTCAAAATTTAATTTTTGAATACGACTTTATGACGGCCTCGGTAGTATGCTTGTCTGTGTCCGAAGGTCCCGGGTTCGAATCCCGGCCAGGGCATGATGAGAAAAGAACTTTTTATGATTGGCCTGGGTCTTGGATGTTTATCTATATAAGTATTTATTATAAAAAATAGTATCGTTGAGTTAGTATTTCGTAACACAAGTTTCGAACTTACTTCGAGGCTAACTCATTCTGTGTAATTTGTCCCGTAGGTATATATTTATTTATGATGGAATGAGATGCAAATAGTGACAGGTTGTTAGCCCATCGCCTACGATTACAAGTATTTTTTTTATATTAATTTTCCTTGGTACTGACGAAGCATCTCAGTGTGCACTGACCTTTTTAACTTTTGAACTCGGGGTGACTCTTACTTCGCAAGTGCTCTCGGAAAGTCGACGGTTTGAATCCAAAGTACCAAGTACGTTTCTCAAAAGTTCCCCCACTTTTAATGTCTTTGAATGATGGAAATCGCGCTTGAATGTCATCCTGTTAGTGCTTTTTGAGATGTATTGACAAGGACTACATACATACGTAAATATAATCACGTCTATAACACTTGCGGGGTAAATAAATACAACAGGTTTGCTTAATGTTCAACTGTTTGGCTTAATGATAGAATTGAGATTCAAATAGTGACAGGTTGCTAACACATCGCCTTAAAGAAGAATCCCAAGTTTATAAGCATTACCCTTAGTCGCCGTTTACGACCTCAATGCGAAAGAGATTGAGTGATCCTATTCTTTTTTTATGGTGCCTGGCACGGCACAAGGACTTGTAAAAAAATCTAGGTATATAATTGTATCTATAGTCTAGAATAGGTCGTAGGCTCCACACCTATTTAACGATAATTTAAGCGTGCTATAAACCTTACGCAGAAATCATTCGTACATGGCCGAGGATTTGAAACTGTGCGCTTTACTTACGCATTCTAGTTCCGCATCTTAACCGTTTAACCACCGTCGCTTTTTTGTACAATTCATAATTATGTATGTAAAACTAAATTAAATCTAAATAAAACAAATTAATGAAAACTAAAATATAAAAATATAAAACTTACACTGATACTTAAACTTATACTTGCTCAATAATATTCCATCTTATCTCAATTCTATCGTTAAGCCAAATAGCTGAACGTGGCCATTCAGTCTTTTCAAGACTGTTGGCTCTGTCTACCCCGCAAGGGAGATAAACGGGACCATATGTATATGTAATATTCCATGTATCTATATGTATATTATATTCGCCTAACACATAAGTCTCCAAACCCAATATAAGTCATCAGCCATTAAGATAAGGATGCGATGTGCACTGCACATCCGTCAGTCAGTCACGACGTCAGATAAACGGATTACCGATGAACCTGATTGACACGCGAGTGTGGCTACAAGACAATATATATACGACTTTATAGTTTTCTTCGAAAAAAATTAAGGATTCTAGTTTAAGAGATAACCGTATTTTACACAATGGGTGTGCTGATATAGTGCTTCTTAATTTAGACTCATGACAACTTAAAAATAAATAAACTAATGACATACGAGTACAACACTAAACAAAAATCTACGCGAGATATATAATGTATCATATCATGTCAAAGGGTCACCTTGTTTAGGACCTATGATGTTATATTATTTGTTTCTTTTGGCGTTAGTTCTAGTTACATCCTCAGGTCGTTGGAGGAGAGCCCGGGGTGCGCCTTTGACCATGAATCTTGATTGGGTTTGTGGCGACATCACACGCCAACTGTCAATCATAGCGAAGAAAATTACGCGCTCAGCCAATATCAGCGAAGAGTCTGAATCGCGCAAATAAAGATTTAATGGATTGGAGCTTTTATTAATACAACTTAAGCTGAACGTAGCCAATAGTTAAGACTAATAAGTCTTTCAAGATAAGTGGCACCGCCTGCAATGCAAGGGATGTAGACGTGATTATATGATGATGATATAGATGGATGGATACAATATTTTGGAGTTGATAAGTATTCCGCCATTTTCGTGGCGTCTTTCTCGCTATAGGCATCGGACCTGATTGCGCATTACCATGTCAAGCGTGCTGATGCCCTGATAGGTAGTATCGGGTGTCGTTTAGCTAAGCATATCTTGTTAGAACAAATGACGTCATGTATCGTCAGGAATGAATTTTTAACCGCATCAAAAAAAGGTGGTTCTCACTTTAATATGTATTTATGTTTGTCCGCGATTGTCTCGCGATTCGCTGAACCAATTTAGATGTGGTTTTCAGGGAAGTGTTTGTTACATTTAAGAGATGGTTTAAGAAATTAAACCATCTTCAAAAAAGGAGGAGATCCATTGGACGCGGTTCTTTTTTTACAAAAGTTATTGACGCAAGGGATATTTTACTAGACTTAAAAATTTCAATTTAATTGTTTCATTTACTATATATATTTACACTAAATTAATAAAAAAAGGTTAATTAAAACGTTAGGGTCGACCGAGCCCGAATAAAAAAGCGTGATACACAGGGAATCACAGGTTCTAATTCTATGTCACAAAATAATGACACGGTGAGGGCCAACATCGTGGGCAAACCTGCACATTCGGGTTATTGAATGTGTAACCACGATCCATTACCGGTTAGGTTCCCTGCAAAGGTAGCGGAGGTCAAGCGGGAGTTGTTTCGTGCAAAAAATTGATTTGCTCAATCCAAGGTCATGGTCATAAGGTATCCCGGGGACCCTCTCCAAAGAGGTAAGGACGTAACCGAGACTTTCATCAGGAGAAAGAAGATTTAAAGATGCGATATTTTTTTTTTCTAAATGAGTATTTTGGTATTAATTCTTCGTACATCATTTCGACCTTTCTGAGTCACCTTGTACTGACATTGTCTGACCTTGTATTTTACTTGACGTGACTTGAAATTAAAAACGCTAAATCTTACCCCTATTCGAACGAAACGATTAATTTTGAAATGTTTTCGTAAGAAATAAATACCTTAATATATCTTTACCATGGAATATAATTCTCTTTTATATTTAATATACCTACATTCAGTCAGAAAAGTATCGGGAATGGATTATTTATTTATGGTTCCAAATTCAAATTTTTGTTTTTTTTGTTGTTGTTAGATTGGCACAACTGTTTTCCATTTTGGCGCGGAGTTTGAGTTGCATCTGTTGTTTACATTAAATACAGTGCTATTTTTAGTTATATCATATCTAGTGTGTATTGCTAATTTCATAATGGATAAAAACATCGAACAAAGAGTTTGTCTTAAATTTTGCATTGCCAATGGAATATCGTGTTCGGAGTCACTGAAAATGTTACAGAAGGCTTACGGTGAATCGACTTTATCAAAAACTCGTGCTTATGAGTGGTACAAAGCGTTCAAAAGCGGTCGAGATGTGATGGAAGATTTGCCTCGCTCTGGTAGGCCATCAACGTCTGCAACTGAAGTTAACATCGCAAAAGTGAAGGAAATAGTGACTGAAAATCCTCATTCAACTTTGAGAGAGATAGCCACCGAACTTTCTGTATCTCACGAGTCGATCCGTACCATTTTAACTAATAATTTGGGTATGAAACATGTTGCCGCTCGGCTAGTCCCAAAAGACCTGAATTTTTTTCAAAAACTCAATCGCATGAGAGTCGCTGAGGACATGCTAGAACGAGTCAATTCCGACCCAACATTCATGAAACGCATTGTTACTGGTGACGAGACGTGGGTTTACGAGTTTGACATGCAAACTAGTCAACAAGCTTCGGAGTGGCGCCTTCCAACTGAACCGAAACCGAAAAAACCATGCCAAAGTCGTTCAAAAGTCAAAGTCATGTTGACTGTTTTCTTTGACTATCGCGGTGTTGTGCACTCGGAATTCTTGCCGGAAGGTCAAACGGTAAATAAGGAATATTATTTGAGTGTTATGCGGCGTTTAAGAGAGCAAATCCGACGAAAAAGGCCAGATTTGTGGAAAGAAAATTCTTGGATTTTGCACCATGATAATGCACCTTCGCACAAGGCCATCATTGTGAACGAATTTTTAACCAAACACTCAACAAATACCATCGAGCAACCACCATATTCACCAGATATGGCTCCAGCCGACTTTTTTCTTTTTCCTAAACTCAAATTACCACTTCGTGGCACCCGTTTTCAATCGGTAGAAGACATAAAAGAGAATTCGCGGCGAGAACTGACCTCAATTCCGGAAACAGCGTTTAAAAAATGTTTTGATGATTGGATTATTCGTTGGCGTAAGTGTATCGTTTCTAAAGGAGCATATTTTGAAGGTGATAAAATAAATTTGGATGAATAACAAACAGTTTGTGTATTATTGATCTTTTCCTGCTACTTTCTTGACAGAGTAGTATATTTCAAATATGTGCCGTGTGGTTCCCTGCACCAATACAAAAAAGAATAGGACCATTCCATCTCTTTCCCATGGATATCGTAAAAGGCAACTAAGGGCTCACAAACTTGGGATTCTTTTTTAGGCGATGGGCTAACAACCTGTCACTATTTGAATCTCAATTCTATCATTAAGCCAAATAGCTGAACGTGGCCATTCAGTCTTTTCAAGACTGTTGGCTCTGTCTACCCCGTAAGGGATATAGACGTGACCATATGTATGTATATGTATGTATGTACAAAGACATACTTGAAATGCCAAAAAATGTTCTTAAGACAAGTCTTCGGGCTACAAAGATGAAGAGAGATTTCATGTCCCTTGGGTCAGTCAGGCGCTTTATCCCAAATCTTGAATTTAATCTCCACTGTCGAATATACAAATACCTACACCGGTCCTAACCAAACATACTTGTGTGCTTAGCTGTTCTTGCTAACAAAGAGTTTGTAAGGATAAGCATTTAAGCCGTAGTCTTAATGGAACTATTAGAGTGAGAATTCATGTAAAATTGCGTCTACCCTTGCGGGGTAGACAGAGCCAACTGTCAATCAGAAAAGACCAATAGGCCACGTTCCGCTGTTCGGCGGCATTGCTAGCCAATCGCCTAAAAAAGAATCCCAAGTTTGTAAGCCTATCCCTTAGTCGCCTTTTACGACATCCATGGGAACGAGATGGAGTGGTCCTATTCTTTTTTTGTATTGGTGCCGGGAACCACACGTGTTTGACTTTGTCTTTATAAACTGCTTTTAAAGCTATTTAAAAATGATGTCCTGAAAATGGCAGAAGGGCGCATTGGAGAGGTTTTCTGGATAAGAACACTAAATGCCTGGAGTCCCTAACTCCTCGGTCACATGTCCGTAAGAACCTTACAGTGGGTAAGAATTACAGTTAAATAAATAATAAATATATACGGGACAAATAACACAGATTGAGTTAGCCTCGAAGTAAGTTCGAAACTTGTGTTACGAGATACTAACTCAACGATACTATATTTTATAATAAATACGTATATAGATAAACATCCAAGACCCAGGCCAATCAGAGAAAGTTCGTTTCTCATCATGCCCTGGCCGGGATTCGAACCCGGGACCTTCGGTGACACAGACAAGCGCACTACCGCAGCGCTACAGAGGCCGTCAAAGTTCACGTGAGACTTGCGAAAAACCTGAATTCTTTTGTAGGTACCGCTAAATACGCGCCTGTAGGTGACACTAAATTTGCGCGGGCGTACATTCATACGTAAAGTCACGTCTATATTCCTTGCGGAGTAGACAGAGCCAACGGTCTTAAAAAAACAGATAGGCCACGTTCAGCTGTTTGGCTTAATGATAGAATTGAGATTCAAATAGAGACAGGTTGCAAGCCCATCGCCTAAAAGAATAATACCAAGTTTGTAAGCCTATCCCTTAGTCGTCTTTTACGTCATCCATGGGAAAGATGAGGAGCGGTCCTATTCCTTTTTTATTGGTGCCGGGAACCACACGGCACAAAAAGCTACTTTTCGAAATTAACAGTGAAAAGCTGAATTATGAAACAAAAAACTTAACTCTTATTCGCCTCTAATGTAAGATATTGAGTGGCCTTTGTAATATTGATTGTTTTTTAATTGATTCAGGTATAGATAGCGGGCAATACAATGTAAGCAACAAATATTTACGGGGTGAGCAAACACCCCACAATTAGGGTTTAAATCCTGAACAAACTAACTTCTGTTAATGTCAATATATCCTTTGTATCCTAAGGGCGTTGAATAATTTTATTTTGTTGTTATGTGGAGGTTTTCAAGACTTGATCTCTATAAACTTACACTAGATTACGCACGAATTCTGCCCTCGTGCAAAAGTACCCTGTATCATACTCGAAGTTCACACTATATGTTTGTTGGTATGAAATTTTCATGGAAATCGGTTCAGAAGCTTCGACACGAGAGACGGAGAAAAATACACAAACGTAGTATCATATTTAGCTGATTGGGTTGGTGATGGAATTGAGATTCAGTGGTAGAAGTTAGTAACTATTTCAATAGATTAAAAAATTTAAACAATTTTTTAATCTATTGAAATAGTGTGGCATTGTCCCAGTTTCATCCTGAATATCCTGTGAAGAGTCCGGGGTATGCCTCCGACCTTAATTTTTTATCTATTGAAATGGTGTGGCTTTGTCCCAGTTGCATCCTTAAATCCCAGATGAAAAAATGAAAATGATAATATAAACCATCGATCCTGGGTGTATCAGGTTTTTACACGAAGCGACACCCATCTGACATCCGCAACCTTTGCAGGTAAACCTAACCCGTATTGGATCGATCGTGGTTACACATCCAGTTGCCTGAATGTGCAGATTTCCTCAGGATATTTTACCTCACCGTAAAAGCATCGGTTGGTATTCAAACTAATGTACATAACTTCTAAAACAGTCATCGGTAGTGGTACAATGCCGAGATATTTTGGATTTGAACTTGTGCCTCTATGCGCCTCCCTCTCCCTTCCTCTCTCTCCCTTACCGATTCGTCCCGACCACCCGACGAAATAATAAAGTTATTTGAGTCCGTTTTTCCACAAAACAAAATTATTTAATACAACAATCTTATTCGGGACAAGCAATCAATTACGTAATTTGATGCTTATATGATCTGCTACTAAGATTAATTTTCAGTATATACAACATTTGTTTATAGATTCGAAAATGGGTTGGTACCTTTTATTGAGAGGTTCGTTTTCTGAATTCTTGGATTACTACAAATATCGGTAGGATGATTAATTTCGTATGAATGAACCACAAAGTCTCTATACGCGCCAAAATTTTATAATATGAACATTCCTTTTTTCATTTTTTTTAACTGGCCAGTTTAAATTTATTTTCTAAAGAAAGAGGTTGAAACTTTTCTTAATTCAAATAAGAGCGCTAATCTTTTTAATTTTTTTATATGTATATAATATAAAGTATCGTTGAGTCAGTATCTCGTTACACAAGTTACGAACCTAAATCAATCTGTGTAATTTGTCATTTATTTATTAAAAAACCCCGCAGCAGGATTACGAATATGAGCATTTTTAAGTCTTAGGCACATTCACAATTAAAACTAAGCTTAATTTTTTATTTGATTTGATCAGTGAACTTTTATATACAGCCATAAAATACATAAAAAAATACGCAGTTCTACGATAGAATAGAAAATAGGTCGACGTTCCATTTCTCTAAAAATATGCATGCGATATAAATCAATACACGAACGGTCGACCCCTAGTTATCCCCGACATGTCAAAAGATACTGTCAACTTGTGAATTATTTTCGCCCCCGTACTGTGGAACGCACGTTTTAGACAAAAAAAAATTCCGTTATAAATTTTTTTTTTTATCCGTTATATATTTTTTTTTATCTAGGTATTGAAATAGTGTTTTTCTTCTTCCTGGCTTTGCCTCGTTTGCATCCTCAGCGCTCTGCGAAGAGCCCGGGGTATGCCTTTGACCATGAATTCTAGAGGTGAGTCAGGTTTTTACACGAAGCGACTTCAATCTGACCTCCGCAACCTATTGTGGGGGAACCTAAGCATTATTGCATCGATCATGGTTACACAACTAGTTACCAGGTTTCCTCCCGATGTTTTCCCTCACCGTAAGATAATCGGTTAGTATTCAAACTAATGTAAATCCCCGATATGTCAAAAGATACTGTCAAATTGTGAACTATTTTCGCCCCCGTCCTGTGGAACGCACGATTCAGACTAGATTTTATTCAGTTTAATAATTTCACTAGCTTTTGCCCTGAACTCCGTGTGCGTACCTTATGGTTTTCTTTCAAATCCCGCGGGAACATAACGTTTTTTAGGATGACAGGTAGATAGATAAAGATAGATAGATAAAATGTTTATTCGACAATGCTACACACACAAACAAATATAACAGGGATTCCAATAGTGACAGGTTGTTATCCCACCGCCTAAAAAGAGATCCTTAGTCGCCTTTTACGACAACCATGAGAAAGAGAAAAAGTTGTTCCATTCTTTTTTTGTATTGGTGCCGGGAACACGACACTTCTTTTTACAGTCGGCTAAAACCGTAAATGTGCGTGTCATCTCTCCGTTTTTCCTTCAAAACCAAATTCTTTCGAACAAATAAATCAGTGGCAGGTGTCGGTGACACGAACCTACCTCTCTCTCACTCCCATATCTCTGTCCCTTTCGCACCTTTAATGAGAAAATTTGGGATGCTCGTTAGAATAGACATGATTTGTTTTCCAGTAATGGAATGTCGAGTAAGCTTTTTAACCTTTGCTGTAAAAGAGGGTATGATAGTTCGACAAGTGTGAACGAGATGGATAACCGTTAAAGGGAGAAACAAGAGATATATTTTTCCCCCCAATATAAATCTAAATCTGTGCCGTGTGGTTCCCGGCGCCAATAGAAAAAAGAATAGGACCACTCCATCACTCTCCCATGGATGTCGTAAAAGGCGACTAAGGGGTGGGCTTATAAACTTGGAATTCTACTTTTAGCTTCTTTTATCATTAATCCGAGCAGCTGAACGTCTTTTCATGACTGTTGGCTCTGTTTACCCCGCAAGGGATATAGACGTGACTATATGTATGTATGTATAGAATTAGACGTTATTTTATGTAAGTATGTTATTTTACAAATAAGATATGTATGGTACAATAAGCAGACTTAAAGCTAAAATAATTATCTCACAATCTACGATTGAATTAAGCAAAGAACTTCACTAATTAGAAAAGGGTTAGTTAGTACTGAAAAAGCTTACAAACATAAAACGAAAAGGCACAAAAATAACGGTTAAATGTTAGGTTATTTTAAGTTCCGTCCATCCCGCTACCAATTAAGCACCTGGAACTTCCCTGTCACGGCACAACAGCAGAATGCTTTTAGATAACATGAATATTTTATAAGGCGTCAATGTCGGGTAACACAGTTATTACAGTTACTAATATTTCAGAGGTTCTCATATCGGATTATGACTTGAGAGGTTAGTCTGTTTTAGTGGAAAATTCATTGTTTAAGTTACTTTTTTCTGTGATAGTCTGCTGGCGAACAAAACATAGTGAATATGTTCTTCTTTTAGCGAATCTACAATAATTAACCCAATGGTAGATCGTAGATAATGCTATTAGCATTAAGTCTGCCTATTTTACTTTACAAATTGTTATTGTCACAATAAAGACCTTACCTAGGGCTCCTCTCCAGAGTCTGAGGGTGCAACCGGGACTACAGCCGGCAAGAAGAAGAACCTAATATTCTAGGAACCACAAGGCACCTGATAATCAAGTCCGTGTATCCTACCCGCATGACAAATGGTACTACCAACTTCTCACCAATTGTCGTGTGAAAACATTGAAACGCTTTTAAATTTCATCCGTATTTATTGGGGCTATTTAAGGTTGATGCTGATTAATCATTGGCTTTACAGCTTTATTGTCAATGAAATAAAGGTCATTTTCTAAAGCTCTTGTGTTGGTGATTTACAGTTGTTTTAAGTGTGTTGAATTTTTTTTAACAAAGAATTAGTATCTTATTTTAAACTTACATATGGTCACGTCTATATCCCTTGCGGGGGAGAGTTCAGCTATTTGGCTTAATGATAGAATTGAGATTCAAATTGTGACAGGTTGCTAGACCATCGCCTAAAAATTATCCCAAGTTTGTAAGCCTCTCCCTTAGTCGCCTTTTACGACATCCAAGGGAAAGAGATGGAGAATATTTTAAACTTTCGCGTCGCATTATACTATCATTAAGCCAAATAGCTGAGCGTGGCCTATAAGTCTTTTCAAGACTGTTGGCTCTGTCTACCCTACAAGGGATATAAACGGGACCATATGTATGTATGTATGTATGTGGACTAAGAACAGTCTGGTGAATGACGTCGGGTGCTTTTCAAAAATGCCACAAAGACTATAATTCCTGTGGGATTTGCGACTCTTACACGCGTACGAAGTCGCGGGCAACAACTAGTTTATAAATAATACAGGTATTAAACGCGCACGTAACGTACCTTTATTTGATCTTGAACGTTTCGAATCATTTTACAATGATCCGTGGTCTCTGAGTGACTCAGTAAAAAGTGAAAATTAGTTTAACTTCTGTAATTTTAAATGTAATTTTACAATGTATGTGCCTACTTTTAATTTTTATGATCTCGCATCTATCCTAAAATCTTTCTCAAATATAAACATTGTATTCGTCAAACCTAATGAGATGTGTCAGTTTACTATGATATTTTTCCTTAGGATATCGACTTTATTGTAAACCAGCTGTGCCCGCGATTTTTTCCGCGTGGAATAGTTATTTTGGGCATCATTGAAGCCCTCGAGAATGAATAATGTTTCCCGGTTTTTTTTTTCAAATATTTAAATATTTCTTTGCTCCTTGTAGTTGCAACGTGATATTATATAGCCTAAAGCCTTCCTTGATAAATGGTCTATTCAACTCAACAATAAATTTTCAATTCGAACCAAGTAGGTCTTGAGATTAGCGCGTTCAAACAAACAAACTCTTCAGCTTTATAATATTAGTATAGATTAGTATAGATATGACCCAGTCAAGACAAGAGCAAATATTATTAAGAATTAACAATTGGTTGAGCCAAAACTAATTCTTTCAATCAAAGTATTATATATAATATGTATATATATTTTTTTACTTCTAATACATATTTAATGTCTTTATAACATTCGTTTCAGTAACCGTAAATAT
Organism: Amyelois transitella; assembly: GCF_032362555.1. Taxonomy (NCBI): domain Eukaryota; kingdom Metazoa; phylum Arthropoda; class Insecta; order Lepidoptera; family Pyralidae; genus Amyelois; species Amyelois transitella. Next base: position 1,781,654 of record NC_083515.1, read on the forward strand.
AGCTCAATGAATGCTCTAAAAATAAACAAAACATAAATAAAATTTATTTTCAAAGCAGCGATACTGAAGCCTTGAGTACACTCAAATAAATTCGAAGTCGTACAATAAAAGGAGTGTTTATAATTTCTATATTTTTAAAACAGCTAAGATAAAAGCGTTGTCGTGTTGCTGCAGTAGAAATCACGAACAAAGTATAAGATTACAGAAGTATCTCTATATAACACGTCTCTCTCTTCTATAACTGATTTTAAACTTTCGCGTTGCATTATTTACGCACGTGACGCACCTTGCCGTGTGGTTCCGGGCATTTTAAGGCAACTTTAAGGTCTTTACGGTCGCTCGCATTTGGCTTTCTCTATTCTTCTTCTTTACCCTGGCTTTAGATCCGGTTGCATCCTCACCTCTCTGGAGAGGAGCCCGGGGTATGCGTTTAACCATAGATCCTGGATTGGATGAGTCAGGTTTTTACACGAAGCGACTCCCGTCTAACCTAACCCGTATTAGATCCATGGTTACACATCCAGTTGCCTGAACGTACAGGTTTCCTCACGATGTTTTACCATTTAAAATAGTAGTTTAAAATAATAGTTTAAAAAAAAACTACGCTTTTATTGCTAATCAAACTAAAAAATAGAAAATAAAAATTAATGACAAAGGAATTATAAAACAGTAGTAGCAAGTCGAACAATCAGTTATAGTCAATTACCTCCGATTAAAATTATAACAAAATTAAATTTATAAACAAAACAATTTAAATCTGAGTAAAAAGCGTGGGGTGCCTGATGTAGTAAATATTAAAATCATTCTATTAGCATATATTTATGACAAGAGAGTTATGAAAATGAAGTAAAATGCACCCCACGCTTTTTACTCAGATTTTAATTGTTTTGTTTATAAATTTAATTTTGTTATAATTTTAATCGGAGGTAATTGACTATAACTGATTGTTCGACTTGCTACTACTGTTTTATAATTCCTTTGTCATTAATTTTTATTTTCTATTTTTTAGTTTGATTAGCAATAAAAGCGTAGTTTTTTAGTTTTTTTTTAAACTATTATTTATTTTCTATTTTTTAGTTCGATTAGCAATAAAACGCGTAGTTTTTTAGTTTTTTTATACAATTATTTTTTGGAAGTTAACACTTCTAGTATAACTATCTTACTAGAAAAGACTTTCGCAACCATGCGCCCATCGCCGGAGGTTTTCACAACTAACTTTCTTAAAGATATATGTGGCCTGATTGGATTAAATCTCATAATATTCTCATCATCATGATTCTTTTTTAGGCGATGGGCTTGCAACCTGTCACTATTTGCATCTCAATTCTATCTTAAAGCCAAATAGCTGAACGTGGCCTATCAGTCTTTACAAGACTGTTGGCTCTGTCTACCCCGCAAGGGATATAGACGTGATTATATGTATGTATGATGATTGTTAAACCCAGTTGAAAAGAATTTTATAGTGATAAATCACTGTTAATAATATTTTTGACTATCCAGCAAACATAATAATTTTCGATTGTGGCCTTGCCAGGAATCAAACCACAAGATTAAGAGGCAGATTGATACAGAAACAAAAATATTTCAAACATACCTCCACTGCCTTTACAACCAGGAACGCAACAATGTTTATCTGAAGACATCGTGGCACTTTTGTTGTAAAATCTGTCTTTCACAAAAACAAACACAAACTTGGGACTCCTATCTCAAAAAATCAGGTACTTTTTACAGGAGTCCTATCAAAATATCTGCACAACACAGTGAACACAGTCAGAGTCCAATCTCAGATGATAAAATCACACGAATATCCGGAAGAACAAAGCTCGACTCAACGGAAGATTCCAAAGTCCAAATAACGACAAGTTATCAGCACAAAAAATATAAATATATAAAGTAAGGTATAAAAAAACAGAAAGAAAGTTTACAGGTGTTCGAATCGAATTCAAAACTTACTGAAAAACTTATTTGACATAAATAAACTGTCACTCATTTTCCAAACGAGTATTACAGTGTTGCTATTATAAATAGGCAAAAGGTACCTAATGTTAATTCAAGAATTGCATTAATATGTTAAATACGTATTAAATATCGCAAAGTTCAGTAGGTAGTAACTTTATTCTTGTATTATTGTAAATTTAGTTGTTCAATTTTCATTTATTACTTTTGTTTTATTACTTATATATTTTTTATTGTTTTAAAATATTCTACTAATTCTACTATTGTTTCCAATGGTAATTCTAAATGGAGCGATGCGATGAAATAAAGCCTCAGGTTAATAGTAACATTATATGGAAATATATTACATCTCTTTTTGGACTCCTTTTACTCGTACGTCAGAACTTCTTGGTTTCTTGTATGAAGATTACTGGCACTGGTGCTATCTCCGTCTCTCTTACTCTCATACGAAGGATCTAAAAATGAATTTATTAATCCTGGCAGTTTTAATAAGGATAATGAGAAACTCTTATCAAAATATTACATTGTCATCGGTCCTTGATACGTGTGCAAAGTTCCAAGTTGATCAGACGTTTAGAAATCAGTGAAAATTAAGCTCAAAGATTCCGTTACATACATACATACATACATAGATACATACATACAACCCAAGCTAATAAAAGCGTAGTAAAAAAAAGAATTACTTTTTTAAACCATTCTTCTGTACCCTTCAAATTTGTGCCGCTACTGTAAACACTCAAGCCTTCTTTGTTGTTCTGATAATATCAGACGACATTGTAAGAGATATTATTTTTCCTTTTATGTTTTACGTCTCATTTGTAGAAGAGCTAGGAATTTGCAGTGCACGTTATTTGTTCAGAGGCAACATAGCGATGGTTTATTTATCAAATAAGTTCTAATATTTTATCTAGAGCTGTATGTCTGCTAACCAACTCCACCGTCTTATCTGAATATACATAGTGCCGTGTGGTTCCGGCAATAATGGATAGGACCACTCCATCCCTTTCCCATTGATGACATAAAAGACGAAGTATCTCACAGTTTTTCCAATATTGGATACAAGGTATCAAATTATTGTCGTTAAACATTATTTCCAAAGCTTAAATTTAGAAAAAAACCACACGGCTAACCTTTTGCCTCAGCTTTCACACTGAGTACATAAAATCTGCGTACTTAATATATCTAAATGGAAAAAAGTTACGGAACAGGCAATTACATTCGTCTACCCCATAGCCCACTTGAAACAGAAAAAAAAATCTAGAAAATACCAAAAACTGGCAATAAAATATTAATTCCGATTAAATTTTACGTTACGGCAGTTTGAGCCTCAATTTACGAGCCATAGTTACATACCGAGACCATAAACTAAATGAAATTTCCAATTTATGATTTAGCAATTTTCTATACGCCAGATAAATGCTGGCTGGACTCGTAAAACGGCGATAAAGAAAATGAAATTCAATCTTATACCTTTTTAATGTTACTCTTAAAACTTGTTTACAGGTCTCGGATAGCATGATAACTACCATTGTACTACTTTTGTGTAAGTAATTTTATCGCTTACTGGATTAAATATTTTCAGTACTATTTTTAGCCTGCTATTTATTTTTACCTTTAACTAGTCTGGAAAAATTGTTTCATCAATTATTGATGCACTAATATTTGTAAACTCGTCTTCTCCTTCCGGGGTTAAATTATAATGTGAGTCGGCAATCATCAATGTTATCTGTACTTTAGAAACAGCTGCTAGGAATATGGTATGTTGCTCTTTTTGTACCATTGGTCTAGATTTTTCTAGCCGGGAAGTTCGTATTCGTCCAGTATATCAAAGTAGTTAGGAACTTTTTTATTTACCGCTATGATATGAAGAAACAGAAAAAAGCATTTATCTATTTGGCAGGCCAAATTCTACACTATGTAAGTATTTTTAATTACTCCGTCTTTGAAGTGAACGCAAACTCACATCGACTAATTAATTTTTTGTTAAATAAAATTGACTTTTCAGCTCTTGCATTCGCCGATTGTGGAAGATTTAAACCAGAAATATATGAAATCCGGGAAAGCGCAAAAGATGGCCGACTATATGTCATTGTCAAAAATACAAATGATAGAACAGATTCACCCCTACTTAAATTGATAAGGAATACTCAAGACAAGCGTGACCCAGACCAGGCAGAAGATCTAGAATGGCGTACAAAACCACCAATAGAATCACTTGTGAATAAATTAGTTGAAAAACTGAAATTGATTCAGAATCAAAATAGAGAATCGTTAATTGATAATAACGATAAACTTGTGGTTGAAGTTCAAGATGACGACGATGATAGAGATAGGAATGAAAATCAATTGAAAAAAGAGAGGAACAAGGCGTCGGAATACCAGTAAGTATATGTGAATGTTAATTATCAAGAAACTGTGCGCTGTAAGAACAATGTTCGTAGTTTAAACTTATTTTTTTTTTTTTTTCAGCCCGCCGATCCTGAGATCTTTTGGAAAAGGTAAGTTGTCTTTTTTTATCTATCGATGTTATCACCCTACGTCCACATTCCCAGACAAGTACTGTCCGCGAATATTCAAAATTAGAATAAATGGGTATTACTTGGATAGGCAAGTAAAATCTTCCTTCTCATCGTTACTTCATCGGTGAGATGGAAGACATATGCCTAATCTAATATTGAATATAAAAAGAAACCCTGATGTAAACCCCGTCATTAGTTCAAATTCTATCGCGGCCATGCACCATTTTGAGTTATATTATTCCATAGATTGGAAAGAGACGATTTTGTCATGACGGAAAACCCGTCTAACCAAGCATTTACTTAATTTTTATAACCATTGTATTATATCTTTTTCAGATAGAACATCCATACCACGTTATTATAACGATTATGCTAATTAAAAACGTATCGTAAGAATATTTTGGAAACACATTAAATGCGTTTAAGAAATATTGTGAATAAAAATCATGACAAGTTTTTTTCTTTTTTCCAATTCTTCATGTTAATATAATTGAAAAATGTGGTCAAACTCCCCATATACATGGACATAATGGAAAAAATCCTATTTTATATCGATTTATATTTTATCCTAAGCGATAACACTTTCTTTTTCTTTGCATCCTTCTTTTGTCTTCTCCTTATAAGTTATTAAGTTTTTGGTGGTACCTGATTCCTTTGAATGGGTAAACTTGTATTATGACGGATCACTTGAATACTCGACCACTGGTGCACACAACAAGAAATATATCTTTATATTTAGATTTCTATACATTAGTTATTAGTAATTACTAAAGAAACTCAGATAAATTTATAAAGGACAGATTGTACAAATTGAGTTAGTCTTAAGTATGATTTGAGTACTCAACGAAACTACATTTTTAAATAAATATTTACACAGATTAACATCCAAGACCCAGGTCAATCAGAAAAAAAAAGATTCTCTTTACAACCTCACCGGGATTCGAACCGGGACCTAGTGTGTCACAGTCAAGCGCACTACCACTGCGCCACAGAGGCCGTCATAGGTACAAACAAACTTGTTCTTTGTAAAATATCATAATAGGCGAAATTCTAGACTAATTATTTTAGTTTGTAACAGAATCTGCATCAAAGAACCTGCCAATAATTCACGTTGAAGTTATTAATCCCTGTTTAAGGTTTAACATACAATTTCTTGAACTTTAAATTCACGACAGTAAGGTTGAAAATCGTATGCGTATTATTTCGTATACACATTTCAAACAAAGCCAGGTAACAAATAGAGAGGCACTGTTCCCGGTCCCGTTTATTCAATTAGCGGGACGCGGGATTCACTATTACGGGATTGTGACGTCACCGGGATTTATAGGGACTACCTTGATGTGGGTGATTTGAGGGAAAATGTGGTAAGTGACAATTGTTTTACTTTTAATTAATTTTCAACAACATCAGATGCCAGCCCCGATGCCTAAGGCCCAAATAGAGCACTGCTATGTACCAATTTATTAGAACCATTTTATTAGCACAAATAAACATTCATACATAAACATAATCAAATCTAATGGGATCCCACGCCAAAAGGCTGCTTCGGCAGCGTACCCTCGATGCCTGGCAGCAGGAATATGTGTCGGCGCCGCAAGGGGCCACCACAAAATCTTTCTTCTCATCTATTTCCGAAATAGCCGAATTCAGAAAATACATAAAAATCTCCTTCACCATCACACAAATCTTATCTGGGCACGGCTACCACAAAACTTATTTGCATAAATACCGAATCACTGAGGACGATCGTTGTCCTTGCGACGACGAGACTCCTCAGGACGTTCGCCACCTTCTAGAATTCTGCCCAATATTCTTCAGAACCCGGGAAAAATACACAATGATGTGCCTCAAAAGGAAAATCGAACCTTTTAAAATGAACACGATGACTAAATCTGAAGATGCCATCAAATACTTCACAGAACATGTAAACAATATCGTCACACACTTGAAACAAATAAATGGCACCTAAATCTACCATAATGCAAGAGATGTAGCGAAGATGTGGTACCTGTATCAAATAGCAGGTACTCATCACCGCTAATCTTCCTACACTTAAATTTAGAAAATTAATCACATATATATTTTGCCCACAAAACGTATTAGTCTAAAAAAAAAAAAAAAAAAAAAAATCTAATGGGATAGACAGAGCCAACTGTATTGAAAAGACTGGAATACCACGTTCAGCTGTATGGCTTATTGATATGAGATTCAATTAGTGACAGGTTGCTAGTTCATCGCCTAGAAGAAAAATCTCAATAGCCTTTCCTTTAGTCTCCTTTACGACATCCATGGGAAAGATATGGTGTGGTCCTTTTGTAAAGTATCGGGTACTACACAGCATGACAATATTTTGATAGCATATTTTTGACGATAGGCGTAGGGACAGGCGTACAAACTTGGGATTCTATTCTAGGCGATGGGCTCACAACCTGTCACTATTGAACCTCAATTCTATCATTAAGCCAAATAGCTGAACGTGGTCATTCAGTCTTTTCAAGACTGTTGGCTCTGTCTACCCCGCAAGGGTTATAGACGTGACCATATGTATGTATGTATGTTTTTGACGATAATTTAACAGCAAATAAAATTGCCGCTTACCACGTTACCGGTGTGAGTATAAGAAAAAGAAACTAATATTGGGACATCTTTGTCGGTGTTTGGGTCTTAGGATTTGCAGCTTAGGAAGGCTTTACGGGCATAGTTTAACATTATTTGTTTGAAAGTAGGTACCTATCTTTCTACAATATGTGAGGAATTTGAAGTAAGCTGCTGGTTTATGTATTAAATCTGTACAAGTTACTCAGTAGGATATTGCTTAATTAAAAAAAAGGTAAACAAAACTCTACTGGTTAAAAAAAGGATGATTTCATTGCCGTTTCGTTTGACCATTAATCAAATAAATCGTCAAAGAAATCAACTTTTCAATCTAACTACAAGCGGGTATCGTAGAAAAATTAGTAAACGCTATTTGCAAAAGGATAATTGAGTTTATTTAGCAGTCTATCTTCAGACTTGTAACATTTTAGAGAATATTTGACATACAAACATACATACATTTATATCACGTCTTTATCCCTTACGGGATAGACAGAGCTAACATTCTCATAGAGACTGAAAGGCCACGTTCAGCTGTCTGTCTTAAAAATGGAATTGAGATTCAGCATAGTGAAAGGTTGCTGGCTCATCGCCTAAAAAAATAATTCCAAGTTTATTAGCTTATCCCTTACTCGCATTTCACGAAATCCATGGGAAAGTACTAAAACCACAAGAGGCATATTACATCAAAAAATAATTATAACACATTTGTTCGAGAGAGCCGACGGCAATATGTACATAGCTAGGACATACATACATACATACATAAAATCACGCCTCTTTCCCAGATAGGTAGGCAGAGACTACCTCTTTCCACTTGCCACGATCTCTGCATACATCCTTCGCTTCATCCACATTCATAGCTAGAACAAAGAACATAAATAGCGGCGAAAGTGTGCGTCTACAGCACAACATTATTTTGTAACCAATGTATAGAGGAAATTGCTTTTCAAATCAAACTAAAGCCTCGAAACGACCAATTGGAGACAGTTAGTAAACTGATCATAGCACAGACAGTAAAATCAATCTGAGTTTATTCTGGGTGCTCAGACGACAACACGTGATCTGGTAGGCTTAGGCGTAGGCTAGCAACCTGTCACTATTTGAATCTCAATACTGTCATTAAGCCAAATAGCTGAATGTGGCCTATCAGTCTTTTCAAGACTGTTGACTCTGTCTACTCCACAAGGGATATAGACGTGATTATGTTTGTTTGTAATATCTTTATTGCATAGAAATTTACACAGTAACTAGAAAATAGTACTTACATAGTTATAAAAGAAACTAATCACTTGCAATGGCGGACTTATCCCACGAAGGGATCTCTTCCAGTCAACCGGCAAACAATAAAGTAACTACTCGTAGATAATTCTGTAAAAAGCGGCAAGTCACTGTGTTTTTAGCAACAATATAATATTATACTAACAGGAATACAGATAATAGACGTATACCTATCCACTGAATATATATGTATAAACTTAGTACTATGTGTGTATGTATGTATGTATACAAAATAGAAAGAGTAACTAAACTGATCATCCCACAGACGGTAAAATCAATCTGAGTTTATTCTGGGAGCTCAGTTCGTTAGTGCGGTAATGAAATCCAATACGATACGTGATCCGGCTATGGCCAGACAATGTCTCTTTTGTTACTCTTTGCTTTGTGGAGCTTGATTTTAACCTACTACGGAAATAGAGGTTCTATGTTTTACTAACCATTTATAATTCTCCTACATACATACATTTATACATAGTTACGTCTATATCCCTGGAGGGATAGACAGAGCCAAGCTGTATAGCTTATTGACGGAACTGAGCTGACGATGGGCTAGCAACCTGTCACTATTTGAATCTCAGTTCTGTCACTAAGCCATACACCTGAACGTGACCAGACAATCTTTTCTAGACTGTTGGCTCTGTCTACCTTGCATGGGATATAGACGTGACTAATAATAATATCATTTGGTTATGCGCAACACTCCAATTCACACAAAACGGTTTTGATTATTCAATCACATATGATACAGGTAAGGCATGTTAGAACTGCCATCACGAATTAATTATGACCCGAATTTCTGAGGAATATTTTGGACCTTGCTTCGTAGGTTTAAAGTTCATATTACATTGGGTTCAGACTTTGAATCTAGTCATGTTGAGTGTACCTATCGTGTAGTGATATAGATATGATAGGGACTAACGAACTGTAATGTCGCTTTGGGGCCACGAAATGAAAATAAAAGACGCTTTATTTATTTATTTATTAGAAACAACACAGCCATTATTTAAAAAAAATACGATATTACTTAATCTGGTACAACCTTTCCCGCCAAAATGCTGACTGACGTATCAACGTATAGTCCTTTAAATTTACCATATAGCTTCATAAGGTCTAGGAATACAGTAGGAATTTCTCGGAATTTTTGAAGGGAACGTTTTCCGGCTTTTACGGGCGTACTATATAATTAGGTATATATACTAGCTTTTAACCACAGTTTCGCATATATATCGCCAAAGGAACGACAAAAGAATACAGGGATTTCTCAAACCCCACTGGAACTATATCTTTACCGGATTGAAAGGTAATGGAAAGTCTGCAGAATCTTCATTACTACTACTACCTACTTCAAAGTTTGTTTATACTATGAAACATATAATCAATATGTTATTTCCCAACGGAACAGGCTATTTCTTCAATTAATGTTAACTTAATCAATCCTTTTGGTGAATAAAAATGTTATTTTTCTTTATCATTAGAAAAACATAACAATTAATTCATAGAATAAAATTAAAACAAGCAGATAAATCAGCTAGTTTCGTGGCCCTACATCATCTCCCCTGACCGGTCACAGCGTATCAATTAAGGACGGTAAATAGGGATGGCCCGGGATTGTTCCCGCCAAATTTTTCCCGCGTTCATGCTGACTCTATTGTTTTTTTTTTCCTTTTTTTTCGTCTATCGGATTGCTCCGTCCAGCCAGTTCCAGTCTGGGAAATAAGGTCAATATTTGGGATATCGAGTTTTGTACACAAAGCGAATGAGAACTGTGATTCTGTGTAAGTCGATCCCCTGACAAAAAGAAGAGTGTTGTATTTTTAACCTCCGTCGCTATAACGGTGCCCCAACGAGATTTATTACTTCAAAATTGTTACTCAATACATACTTAGGTACTTAAAGATTGAGTTTATTATATTATTTATTATCGTAAGTGGTAAGTGGAAATGATATAGTCCTACGAGTTACACAGGTCAGGTTAAGATGGACAGCTTAATGATGGAATCAACACCAACATATTTAACTGATGGATGTCGTAAAAAGCGACTAACGGAGATGCTGATAAACTTGGGATTTTCTTTTAGGCGATGGACTATCAACCTGTCACTATTTGAATCTCAATTCATGTCTATTCATCATCTAATCATTCAATTCATGAATATCATGAAGCCACACAGCTGAACGTGGCCTATCAATCTTTCAAGACTGTTGGCTCTATCTACCCCACAAGAGGTGATTATTTGTATGTATGTATGTAGATACATAAAATATGACTCTAGTAGTTACAGATGAAACCTATTTTTTTAATCCTATACATATTTTAAACTTCGGCAAAATTAAACTAACCGTTAAATTGTTGATAACAAAGTCTTAACTGAAATTAAACGGAGCTGAAATGTAGCTCCAAGTGTATTTTGAAACTTGAAAACTAGGACATGCATGAGAACTTGTAAGTTGTGTGCTTATGATGTTCTGCCTTCCGCATTGTAAGTTAACTTTTTGCTCAACTGACGCAAAATTGAGAGTTATGTTGTTGGGTTTCCCTGTATAGTCCTTAAGACTTTTGCCGCCCGAGGCTTCGCTTCCTTTGCTGTGAGATTATGAATTATGTATATTAGTTTTATTGCTAACTGATGCTCTTACGATGAGATAATAATCAGGAAATTTGCAGCAAATTCAGGCAACTGGATACAACTGGATAAAAGATGGAATTGAAATTCAAATAGTGATAGCTGCAGTGTAGTTTGTTCCGCCGCTTCTTCTACACACGCGCTTTGGAAGCGGTAGTAGTTATAATTAAATTTAAGTGATGTGCCTATTCTATATAATGAATCTATTCTATTTTGATAGGTTGTTAGCCCATCGCCTAGAAGAGGAATTTCAAGTTTATCAGCCATTCCCTTAGTCGCCTTTTACTACATCCTTGGGAAAGTTATGAGTGGTTCTATTCTAAAGTGCCGATTATTACAGATCTTAATAATAATTAATTTTAGAAATAAAGCCAAACCACAGGAAATAACTAGTATATTTATATATATATATGAATATCTCACCACTTGGCATCACGTGATAGAGTTGATTGTGATGCTGGAGGTGTGCTGGGTGTAATCAGAGTCGGCGAGAGCATTGTTATCAGGTGGACGTTAGCTGCACTACATTTTGTGGTACAAGTGACGGGTGATAGCGATCTAGCTGAAAATCGGTGACGTGACTCAGTCACTTTTAGATTTATAGACAAGTAAAAGTAAATTCGCTTTATGTATTTCCAAATAAAGGACGTCCGGGCTAAAGGTCAGGTAAAGAGTACCCGAAACCGCCGAGCTGGCATGAAGAGAGAATTAATGAGGATGAAGTGAAAGAAGTATGCAGAGATCGTGGCAAGTGTAAAGATGTCGTCTCTGCCTACTCCTCCGGGAAAAAGGCGGGATTTTATGTATTGTGTAAACCCGTGGGAGTATTTGGAAATAAATACACGGTAAATTACACAGTTTGAGTAGCCTCGAAGTAAATTCAAGACTTTTGCTGTCGAATCTTCTACTGACAAACTTTTAATTAGCTCTAGAGCCCGCGGTTCCGCCTGCTAGTAATTTTTTGCCCCCATTTTAATACATAAGGGGCTGATTTTTTAAATTTCTTATGTTAGGAAGCGGGTTTTAAACTTAATGCATAGCCAAATTTAATCCTAATCCGTCCAGTGGTTTAGCTGTGAAAATGGAACAGACAGACTTTTGCATGTTTAATATTAGAAAGGGATTCCTCTCATGACTTGTACCACATAATCTTCTGAGATAGCAGAACTGGGCCACATTTAATTGCTAGTGCGATTCTGGGAAAACAGATTAAATCGTGAGTTGTGCCAAACTCCTGACAGGAATATATCTAGCTATTGCCCGCGACTTCCCTTGCGCTATCTTCTTCTCAGTAATAATGATAACTAGAAGCGCGCTTGAATGCTGAACGTGGCCGATCAATCTTTTCAAGACTGTTCTTCCCCACGAGGGATATAGACGTGACCATATATGTATGTATATATGTAGAAGCGCGCTTTGAATAGGATTTTTTTATATAGACTTCTGACACGCAATGCTTTTGTCTTTCTTATTTTCAAAGGAAATCTATTCGTTTAATGTAACAAAAGTTGAAAATACTCGTATAGCAACCCACAGCAATATCTTTAAGCATTTTCTTACTGACGGACAAAGCACAGTTCAAACGAGTCTTGTAGTCTAGGGGTACTAAGAGAGGGTTTCCGAAATTCCCGCAGAAACAACAATTGTTGATTAACTGGATTTCCCTTTTCGCAGACGAAGCCGCGGGCGTCCTCTAGTCTGTTTATAAAATTTAGAACTATAAGGAAATACAAAGTAATTTGAAGACACTAATACCACCAATGTAGCGGCCGTTCAGCCTCCGTGGAGAGACAGACACTTTGACTTGACATTTTAGATGAACAAAACTGACTCACATATTGAGGAGAAAAAAAGACAATCAAATTTTGACTAAGACGACCACGAGACAAGACGCTTTGAACATATCCAAAAGTCTATTTTTATTCTGACCCACCTACCAGACCCTCGGCCCGTTCAACCAAGAATGAACATACATACATATAATCACGTCTATATCCCTTGCGGGGTAGACAGAGCCAACAGTCTTGAAAAGACTGATAGGCCACGTTCAGCTGTTTGGCTTTATGATGGAATTGAGATTCAAATAGTGACAGGTTGCTAGCCCATCGCCTAAAAGAAGAATCCCAAGTTTATAAGCCTATCCCTTAGTCACTTTTTACGACATCCATGGGAACGAGATGGAGTTGTCCTATTCTTTTTTTTTATTTGTGCCGGGAACCACACGGCACTGCGAGAATGAACAATCATGCAAAACCAATTACCATTCCTCTAAGGCAATACAGATTAATACAACAGAATATTATTATGCATATACACTTGATTGAATATTCAATGTCCACTTGACCATCCCTGATTGTTCAGTAATGTCGCGAAATCGGATAGCCTTTGATGCTAATGGTCCTTATAACAGTAATTTAGATTAAGTTCTGGAATTACAATTACGACACGTTGATATACTGCTAGTTATATAGAACTAAAGTGACACTAATGCAGATAGAGTAATATATAAGTATTTGGATTTTTAAACGACTTCCAAAAAAGAGGAGGTTCTCAAATCAAACCTTTTTTTTATTATAACTATTAGATTAGATATGATGAGGCTCTCTTGTGCCGTGTGGTTCCCGGCACCAATAGAAAAAAGAATAGGACCACTCCAACTCTTTCCCATGGATGTCGTTAAAGGCGACTAAGGGATAGGCTTACAAACTCGGGTTCCTTTTCAGGCGATGGGCTAGCAACCTGTCACTTTATATGAATCTCAATTCTATCAGTAAGCCAAACAGCTGAAGGTGGCCTATCAGTCTTTTTAAGACTGTTGGCTCTGTCTTACGGGGTCGTAAGGCATATAGACGTGATCATATGTATGTATGAATATAGAACTAAAGTGACACTAATACAGATAGAGTTATTTAAAAGTATTAGGATTTTTAAACGATTTCTAAAAAGGATTAGATATGATGAGGCTCTCATCATATGACGAGACGACTCACTGCGAAAAAAGTCTTCACAATATAAAGAATAGAAAGCAATAACTGAAAATAGTTCTGTTACTGAGAAGGCGATAAAATTGTGAGAAATCGCGAGTGCTTCCAGGGAAGGACATCCCATCATTCTTTTAAAATGGGCCCAATTTCTGGATACGGCCTATAAGCATGCATGACCAATGAAATTTAAAGCAATAACAACCTTATAACAACTACGCTAAAGGTGAATTTAAAGAAAGATAGAAATAAATTAGGGAAAAGTAAGGCGCAAATTGTACCCAGTGGGTATTTGAAAAGAGCGATCAATCTTTACCGGGATGAAACCCATTTCAACATTTATTTATATTTGGTCAACGGTTCCAAATTGAAAAAATTAAGATGATGCTCTACATATTACTACGCATGTTGGACGTATTGGTACAAAATCGAACAATTTCATTTTAGACATCCTAGAAAAAATCAACCGAAGAACTAACGAAAATATTAATGGATGGGGATTAAGCAATAATAAAAATGAAGGAATCGTAGCAAGGGGAAGGATTTAATCTCTACTTACTCTATCGCAAAAATGGTATTAAAATTTATGTTGACTTTAATCTGAATCAGAATTCCATTACTTAGCAAACCAGCTGACGGAGTTTGCACGAAAAGATTTTGCAGTCCATGAAGATTTAGTATCTGCCTACCCCTTTGTGAAAAAGGCATGATAAGAAAATAGATATAAACTTATCTTTTCGCTTCTACCAGCAGATGAATAACACAAACAGAATCTTCTTGCAATGGGACACATTAGACTCCGGAATTGATCCTATTCTGGAAGATAAATGTGTAGCCACAAAAACCCAATCCTATTGGATCTCGGATCAGATGGCTGATAACGATTCTCATAAGTGGATGGAAGGTTTGTTGTAGTTTTTGGGAGAAAAAAATCCATTTCCGGACTAAAACTGGGGAAATTGTAAGAGACAGTCTGTAATTGGTTGTTAGTTACAATAGGTTCTTAGTTTAGCGCTTAAATTAAATCTGGTTTTCTGAGAACTCAAAGTTATAATCACTTTACTTGTAAATGTGGTTACAATTATTCTTGAAAGTGAATACATCAGACAATTTGCGAGAAAGCGATACCATTTATAATTAAAATTTGTTAACAAAATGGTTTCTCTAAAGGAGGTTTAATTGCATAATTACTACAAGTAATAAATTGCCTACATAGAAATTGTTTTACAGAGGGAAGACGATATGAGAATACCTCCAATCAATCATCAAAATTGAATCTTGCAATGTCTGACAAACCAAACAAAGTTGAAACTACTAGTTAGAGAAAATTTAAATTAAGTGTCGACTTATGGAGCAGTGAAGTGTTAAAAACTCCGACAAGAAGGAAAAAATAAATAAAATCTTGACGCCGACGTGACAATATCCAAATTAATATCATACAAACCCCTCTCTCTCGGAAAGGTAGGCAGAGACTACAACAGGCAGACAAGTAGGGGTAACAACACACAAATACGAGTATTATAACCAGTTCGCGTCACAGAGCACGTTAAATCACCCGGAAAGAAAAGATGTGGCGCTGAAATAAAATGCATTCTGTGGAGGTAAAATGTTCCTGTCATCTTGTTTGTAGTCCAGGGGACTGTGGTTTATTTATTGTTTGTTTTTACAATAAGTATTTCATTCATTCATTTCATTCATTTGATCACGTTCATACCCCTTACGGGGTAGATTTAAAAGACTGATAGGCCACGTTCAGCTGATAGGTTTAATGATAGAATTGAGATTCAAAGTGACAGGTTGCTAGCCCACCGCCTAATAATTTTACGGTAGTTATTTTAATTGTGCCGTGTGGTTCCCGGCACCAATACAAAAAAGAATAGGACCACTCCGTCTCTTTCCCATGAATGTCATAAAAGGCGACTAAGGGATAGGCTTACAAACCCGGGATTCTTTTTTAGGCGTTGGGTTAGCAACATGTCACTATTTGAATCTCAATTCTATCATTGAGCCAGGTAGCTGAACGTGGCCATTCAGGCTTTTCAAGTCTGTTGGCTTTGACTATCCCGCAAGGCATATAGACGTGCGACGACGTAAATCATTAGCAACCTGAAAAATTTCACACACCTTACTTCAAAAACATTTGTTATAAAAAAAACCTTTCACTGTTAACCGTACTGTCTCTTGGTCTATAAGAAAAATAAAATAAAGGGATGGTATTCAACATGCGTTGAAGCGAAGAACACGTGGCCTCAGTGATTCTTTGTAAAAATGAAAAGAATTTGTTCTCGTTCCAAATAAGAAAAAAGTCCTTTAAAATACTCTAGTGAAAACTTTAGTACTTTTGTATGAAAAATGTATGTTAAAAATACTTGACTATAATGTATGTAGGTACAAACCCACATATCATTAGGTATTTTTTCTTGTTTTGAAGATAGAGCGCAAACATAAAAATAGTCCTATATTATTTCGATTTCCTTGGTCACAAGACGCTAGATAGATAACTAGTGGAATTGAGATACACTATTACAGGTCCCTTCCCGTGGATGTCGTAAAAGGCGACATAGGGAAAGGCTTATAAACTTGGGATTCCTCTTATAGGCAATGGGCTACCAATCTGTTTTTATTTGAATCTCAATTCCATCATAAAGCCATACAGCTGAACCAGGCCTTTCAGTCTTTTCAAGAATGTTTAATCTGTTTACCCCGCAAGGGATAAAGACGTGACTACATACATACATGTATGTATTAAAGAGTTAGCTAAAATATACACCCAAAATCGCATTAGTCTCTTTTGTTTCATAAAACTATAATAACTGTTCTACAATGAATTTAAACAGGGATGATGAATTTCCTGGCTATGTGAAAACAACGGGACTTCCCCGCCGGAAGTAGCCGGGGAGTTCCGGGATGCTGTGCGTTTTAATTCCATTAAAACTGACGGGGAATTAAATTAATTATGTCTAGGAATGGGAGTTAACAAGGTTTATTAGCTACTGCGTGAGTTAACGTTCGCGTGATTTTCGTTTTTCAAACGTTATTTTAATGGTTATTTCCGATTTTACGTGAACCGGACTCCCTTCATATTAAATCTTACCATCTGATCTCCGCAGTCTTTGAAGGGGCAAATCATATTGTAGCATAGTTACTTCTTGAATTCTATCATTAAGCCAAGCAGCTGAACGTGGCCCGTTAGTCTTTTCAAGACTGTTGGCTCTGTCTACCACGTAAGGGAAATAGATGTAAGTATATGTATGTATGTAATCAAAACACTGAAAGGCCCTTTGGCTTTATGATAGAATTGAGATTTCTTAGTCACCTGTGACTATGTTAGAATATTAATTTTATTATTGAACCATTCTTGAAGTGCCTTACGAGTTTGAAAACCCCGCAAAAATATAAAAAAGTGATATGAATACGTATACATATTTGCAAAAATACTGAATGCAACTTACCTTTTTATAAAAGAACTGTTATGCAGAACGATTTTTTATAAAAGGAATTCTTTTGAAAGGTAATTATTTACCACTGCACTGTGGTATTTAAAGCGAAAATTGTATTTAATATTTACAATGCACATTAATACCGCGAAAATGTATACATTAAATATATTGTGAGATACGAAAGGCTTTGATACGAATATTATATTTTATTCAGTCGCGGACAGCCGGTTATTACGTTTGAATTATAATACATTAATGGAGATATAATTAATATTTCCATTTTGATTTAATTTAAAATGATTTTTTTAGCTGTAATTAAGTACTATTATTTTCAAATTGTGTCCTATTGATAAGTTTTTATGTGCTCAAACTTTGATACCGTCATGTGACGGGGAGAATCAAGGTGTTACATAGAACGTACATACGTCTTTTTCCCAGAAGGGTAGGCAGAGACTACATCGACAGATTCCTGGGATCATGTGTGCCAACCTACCGCACTAAAATCCCTTAGCCGCTGCCATCCTGGGTTCGACTATGTGTTCAACCATGCCCTGGACCTAAGAGAAGTCTCTAAACCCAGTGGTTTGAGTCAGTCATTTGTGAGTTATCAGTCAGTCGAACCGTAACATAAGAATTTAAATAGATATATGGCTTTATGATTGAATTGAGATTCAAGTAGTGACAGGTTACTAGCCCATCGCCTAAAAGAAGAATCCCAAGTTTATAATCCTATCCTTTACTCGCCTTTTACGAAATCCGTGGGAAAGAGATTTAGTGGTCCTTTTCTTTTATATTCTGGTCCCGGGAACCACACATTCAAATTAGGTGCCAAAAATGTCCAAATCCAGTGACTCCAAAAGACTTAGTTTTAGAAACACCCCACACATATTACTATGTGGGCTGTTCTCAGCAGGATTTATTGCCCGCACTGAATTTCAATCTGTCCGCGCGCTGATTAAATTTTTCCCTGTGAAATGTTGCGATATGAAATTTAAAATACACCAATCTGAGTTTATCGGGTACTTATTTGCTTTGATTTGTTGCAGCTTGTGGGTTTTTAACAGGTTGTTTTTTTGTTGAGATTGATAAGTTAAAACAAGTGATTAGAAAACTATTTTTATTATTTATTAATGTCTTATTATGTACTACTACTAAATTTGTTATGTAGAATAGAATACTAACAAAAAAACTATGAGCGTTGATTTTATTTAATTTTGGAACGAATTTATTTTTATTACAAACAATTTCTTTAGTGTAAATTACTTACTATATATTTTCATTAAATGTTATATTTATCTTATATATAAAATTCTCGTGTCATAATGTTCGTTCCCGTACTCCTCCGAAACGGCTTGACCGATTCTCATGAAATTTTGTAAGCATATTGAGTAGGTCTGAGAATAGGCCAACATCTATTTTTCATACTCCTTAGTGATAAGAGTTGTCCACCCTTAACAGTTTATTTATATGGCAAAACAACGTTTGCCTGGACAGCTAGTACATTATAAGCATGTCTATATTGACAGCCTTCAAAATCCTTTTAACTGTGTAAGTAATTCCTCTACAATTTGTTATCATTTTTCACACAAGCCATATATGGCTACGCAACCTGTCACTAATTGAATCTCAATTATAACATAAAGCCGAACAGCAGAACGTGACCTATCAGTCTCTACAAGACCGTTGGCTCAGTCTACCCGCAAGGGATATAGAGGGGACTATGACTTGACTATATACATATATGTTTGCGAAAGCCACAAAAAAAAACTGCAAAATTTCATAATTAATTTGTCAATTCCCCGGCATTATAAGCCGGTACCCACGGAGAGGACTCTGGGGCACGTGTACAAGGGTCGTGGTTCATTAGAATGTCGCGGCACGCTCGTGTGAAGAGGCACTAGCGTCGCAGGACTGCGGGATAGCATAGACTATAGAGTTGTTTATGGTATAGAAGCCCTTAGTAATTTTTTAATTCAGTTTTAGAATAAAATATACTACATAGGTATTATTATCATGCAATCGTAATCATAGGATAGGAATAGGGTTATAAAATTGGGATTCTTCTATTGTGATATACGGTAACTTGGGATTTTTCTTTTTTACTTTTAGTACCGTGTAGTTCACGGTACCGATAAAAAAAGAATAGGACCACTCCTTCTCTTTCCCATGGATGTCGTAAAAGGCGACTAAGGGATAGGCTTAAAAACATGGGACTCTTCTTTACGGCCATGGGCTAGCAACCTGTCTCTATTTGAATCTCATTCTATTTTATTCAAATTTTGCTATAAAATATCCTATTTTATTTATTATACTTACTTACAGACTTACCCCAAAACTACCTAAAATTCCCATTTCTATAATAAAACATACGTTCATTAGTTTTGTATTTTGCCAGCTCATAATAATAATTCATTCATTCATTATCGAGACACGAATCTACATTGTAGACTCTCACTTTGGAATAAAAGTTCACTTCAAGTTGGCTTCGGCCCCACGAACGCGTTCCAAAATAAAATAAAAAATACGACACTGAAGCGTGTTCAAATGACTAGGATTATTAAAATGTCGCGGCATCCTCGTGTGAAGAGGCACTAGTGTCCGCCCGAAGGACCACTGAAAGCATAGACTATAGAATAAAGTGTAGCATAGAGGTGTTCTCATTTTTTTTGCTCTTAAAAATATTTTACTGGCCATTCGGATTTTTAATAGCTCGTATATCATTTTTTTTTTCTTTTACCGAGATTTTTCAGGAAAATGGCCCAACATTTATTTCAAATAGCCAACCAGCTTCCGCAAGACTGCTCTATTTCGTTTTATCTGATTATCAAATAGCTCTTCTAACCAAATAAATACATAATGTTAAAAATTTTGGGAATATCAAAAAGATATATCGTAAACTTTTTGTGTGTGGGACAACACACGAATAATTTAACAAATAAGTGTAGATATATATAGTTTGACAGAAAGAAGATTAACTTAAGATATACTTAATTCAATTAATTGGAAATTAATTATTGTTGTGCCGTGTGACTCCCGGCACCAATAGAAAAAAGAATAGGACCACTCCATCTCTCTCCCATGGTTGTCGTAAAAGGCGACTAAGGGGTAAGGTACTCGTAAGGCTTATAAACTTGGGATTCTTCTTTTAGGCGATAGGCTAGCAACCTGTCACTATTTGAATCTCAATTCTATCTTAAAGCCAAATAGCTGAACGTGGCCTATTAGTCTTTTCAAGACTGTTGGCTCTGTCTACTCCGCAAGGGTTAAAGACGTGATTATATGTATGTATGTGTATGTATAATAAGTGTAGCATTACGATTATGATACTAAATAGTGGTAATATAAAATTTATTCTGATTTCTATGACGTACCCGCAGCAGGACTCATTAAATTGTCGACACTCTTTTTACGTAAAGCTGTGTCCATAGGTCCTAGTACTTATAGAACTGGCGCATAGACTAATTAATGTACTAGATATATAAAACAACAGACAATCAAACGAAAGGCTTTAAACGCGAAATTTTTATATTAAGCTAAACAATAGATAATATCTCTAAATATCAATTCCATCACCCAACTAAACGCGGCCTTCGAATCTTGTTAGTTTTACTCTGTCTATCCCGTAATGGACAAAGACTGTCAATTAAAGTCAGTCTTCCTCCTGGCTTTAGTCCCGTTTGCATCCTCACCACTCTGGCCAGGAGTCCTGTGTATGCCTTTGACCATGGATCCTGGATTGGGTGAGTCAGGTTTTTACGCGAAGCGATTCCCATCTGATCTCCGCAACCTTTGCAGGAGAACCTAACCCGTATTAGATCGATCATGCCCGAATGTGCAGGTTTCCTCACGATGTTTTCCTCGCAGTAAGAGCATCGGTTAGTATTCAAACTAATGTACGAAACTTTGAAAATCGTCATTGTCAATCTTTGATAATATTTAGAAGGTTTCATTTCAAATTAGTACTATCATAATAAAAATGCAGTACATACGCTTTCAAGTTATCTTGAAAATGGCGGTAAAACCTACTCATTTTTCATACTAAGGCTTAGTTTCTCGGGCTTTAATAAACCCCTGTACACCTTCCCACTGTAAGCCACTTGCTCGGAACATTTTAATAATGTCACATGCTTGTGGCTTATGGAACTAACAGAAAAAAAAAACTAGCATGCCTTACTTTTAGTGGGTAGTGTGAACGGTCGCTTACAAAGCTAAATTTTTTATACGAAGTAGTTTATTTTTCAAGACATATTTATCACATCCATTTTTATACCCATTATTTTAAATTTTTATTTATTTTACAGTTAAGTATCGCACCACTCGTACATCCATCGCAGTTTTTGACAAAGGTTTGATTGGCAGAGAGTACCAATACATTACGTACATAAAGTTTAAATATATATCCCATTAAGAATTGCACCATTGTATTTAGTTAGGACTTTGGCACTAACAAATGAAAAAAATCTAAGCGAGGCTAAATTTTTATATTTACAGATGACACATTCATAAGTGGGTCGGTGGCCCGGTAAAACAACGCAAGTAATTTTACCGGGCATCTTTACCATTTTCTGAGTTATGTTCATTAGTTTTAGTGCCAGCCGTTGCTTTGAGGGTAAGGGAAAAAATCGTGAGGAAATTTGCACATTCAAGCTAGGTTCCCAGCACCTACTCCTGAACCGCCATTTTCTTAATTCTGCTTGAATCATGAATAAAAATAAAATTTCAACAAAGCTTGTATTATTTTAATATTAACAATCTTTTGATTCGCTACCGTTGGAATTTCAGAAAATAAAGATGCCTAATGGTCTATTCAATCTATGTACAAAATTTTCTGAATTTATTAGTTCCAAACAAACATCCAAAAATACAAACCTCTTTCTCCATATAATTATGTGTCGATTTCTCATAATTCACACGCCTTTCTCATACAATATCAAAACCAATCAAACTTGGCACCGCGATACCCATAACATTGTTAAAAGCACAATTTCAGCCGTTATTATTCCTCAAATCAGAGAGATTATGCAAATAATGACTCGTTCGAGCCAGGAATAAGAGGAAATTAATTTGGAGGCCAAATAATAATAAATTAAAGCAACGCCAAGTTTATACATTTTCTGGAAGCGCTTGTTGGAAAGTTTAATTTTACTCTCTCATGTCTCTGCGTTTTACATAAATAAATAAATATATACGGGACAAATTACACAGATTGAGTTAGCCTCGAAGTAAGTTTGAGACTTGTGTTACGAGATACTATATTATTATATATTTCATAATAAATACTTATATAGATACACATCCAAGACCCAGGCCAATCAGAGAAAGTTCGTTTCTCATCATGTCCTGACCGGGATTCGAACCCGGGACCTCCGGTGTCACAAACAAGTGCACTATCGCTGCGCCACTGAGGCCGTCAAACATCCTCCACTGTCATGCTATGGTGTCTGCCCCTGTTGTATGAGACGCGCGACGCCGTTTTCATCGCGCGAAAATCTATCGCTGTTACGCTTTTAATTGTGACGTAAAACGGGACAGTGATAGTTTGTTGCGCGTTAAAAATACTGTGGTGACCGGTATGTAGAATATTACGTACATATAGGTACATACGTACAACTGAGCCATCAGTCAGTCAGAAAGGACTCGAAATCCACGTTCAGTTGGATTATAATGAGGACGTTAAGCGATTAACATTTCATGTGTCCAACATCAAAAATAAACAAGTCTCATACAAATTTTCAACCCCTTTTTCACCCCCTTAGTAACGAAATAGAATTTTGAATTTAGAAAACGAAATTTCCGATTTTTTTGTAAATTCTATCTACCTTCAACTCTGTCTACCTTCCTGCCACATTACATTCACATTGGTTCAGAATTTTTAGAGCTTTCGTGATGCGTGAGTTAATCAGTGTTTTTCGGCTTTATATTAAAAAAAAAGGAAGATCACATCTAGTTTTTTCTAAGATGTATCAAAATTTTGATTCAATTATTTCACTCAAATTCAATTTGTAATTTCTACAAGCCTTGTCAATGAAACGACAGGTAAGGAGAAAGATAACAGTTGTCAGTAAGCCTGGGGAAGTTGAAAATTGTTTTCACTTCTTAGAGTATCCACTGAATGTCAATGTTGTACTTCGACTTCAAGTAAACATCTATTGTTTCTTGATTCTATGAAATATAAATTAATATTTATGTGGATAATTTCGTGTTAATATTTTGACAAACTTATGGGTATTGGTAGTCGAGCTGGTATTACAAGCCAGTGAGGCCTGCATGACACGCGCGATGTCGTTTCTATCGCGCGATAAACCACCACTTTTTCGCTTTATATTATGACAAGTCCAAATAAAAATGATCTCGCAAGAATGATAAGTTTGACTTTTTTCTTTGCCTCAGGAATTTAAAAAAAAATTATTACCAAAACGTCAAACAAAAAAATACTTACATTTATTAACTTAAATGAAAAGAAGAAAATGAAATGCTTATTTACTTAAAAAGTAAAATGAAATTGTACAGAATAACATCTCTAGTACATGACCTAGTATTTCAATGAACACATTTTATGTCCCTAAATATACATATTTGGAGCTCAGTCCGTGCAAGCGAATATATTATAGTTTTGCGGACTAAACTGAAATACTAAGGTACCTAGTTTTAGTGTTGCAATATTATTTGAGTAGAATTAGTATACTCTCAAATTAAAGTACACCTACAGTTTTTATCATTTTAATATTAATATGATGTTTGTCTCTCTGTTTGGCTGTTTTTTACGCTTTCTTGGCTAAGCCGCAAAGCATCACTCTCTTCATGTAAGCTCGTCGGTTTCGGGTACTCTTGACTCAGGCCTTTTTCTTGATCTATTTGCTATTAAACTTGGGATTGTTTTAGGCGATATGTAGCAAAATTGCACGTAGCCTATTAGTCTGTTTAAGACTGTTGGCTCTGTCTTCCCCGTAATTGTATATAAGTATGTATTTAAGCATGACTGCAACATTTTAGACCTCATATCTTACAGATTGACGCGATAAAAATATTTTACTCGTGTGAACCTTCGGAAAAAGCAGCATTATATTGTGTTCATAATCAAAATGGTGGGCGTTAAACCATTCACATGTGAAAGAAAAATAATCAAAAGAGTTACAGGTTCCTTTGTCCTTGTTCTTTACTCAATAAATTATTAATTTTCTATCCAACGAACTTAATCGAACGAAAAGAAACCTACTTGTGTTCTCAAAGACGATAAGGGCCTCCGTAGACTGAAATAATTTCTTTGAAGTCTCCCCCAGGTATAACTTGTTATTTACTTTCATCTAAACCATGAACAACATTCACGAACTTCCATCAAACACTGAAAACTTACGAGATTAAGAGGGAATACACAGGAACTAATTGAGCTCAGTGGTAGAACCGTTAAAGTCACCGATCTTAAAAAGAAATACCGTGTACCAAGAATGTTTCTCAAGTTACGTACAGTTGCCACCGAGGAACTAGACCACTTGTTTATACAAAGCAAAATCATTCGAGGGTATAATTTCTTTGCAGGCTTGTACATTGATTTGAAAGCTAACCGATGGTTTGATAAGGAAGAAATTCGTGATAAAACCTGAACGTTCATTGTAACTGGATGTGTTTCAATCCAACAAGGGTAAGGTTCCCTTGTTAACAGATAGTTGTGGAGGTTAGAGAGGACTTGGTATATCCAGTTACTTAGAAAGAAACTATGGAAAAGAAATATTATTAATACTACTCGTATTAAAAAAATCCCTTGATACACCCACGTGGACCAACGTGGTGAACCATGGGTTGGGACTTTCTTAATATAACCAATTCATAATTTAACCCGACCTGGATCTTCCACATGATAAAACTGAAACAACGAAGAATACAGGAATTCATTTAAATCCCTATTAGTCCTCCTCCTGACTTGAGCCCCGGTTGCATTCTCACCACTCTGGAACGCCCGGGGTATACCTTTGACCATAGCGAAGCGACTCCCATCAGACCTCCGCAACCTTTGCAGGGAAACCTAACCACCATTGTGGTTGTGAATCACATCATGATCGATCATGGTTACTAATATAGTTGCCAGAAATGCAGGTTTCCTCACGATTAGAATTCAACTAATGTTTGTTCATAACTTTGATATATGGCTGAGGTGTGAACCTGTGCCTTTTATGCGCATTACGCATTTTAACCGAGCATCTTACCGATTCGACCACCGACAGTCAAAGTTGTACACTTTTAGTATTCCCTCTTAAAGATACATACATACATATGTTCACGTCTATATCCCTTGCGGGGTAGACAGAGCCAACAGTCTTGAAAAGACTGAATGGCCACGTTCAGCTATTTGGCATAATGATAGAATTGAGATTCAAATAATGACAGGTTGCTAGCCCATCGCCTAAAAAAGAATCCCAAGTTTGTAAGCCTATCCCTTAGTCGCCTTTTACGACATCCATGGGAAAGAGATGGAGTAGTCATATTCTTTTTTGTATTGGTGCCGGGAACGACACGGCAATTCCCTCTTAAAACTTGAAACTTTAGTAATTAGTACTCGGGCGATCGACAGCTCTTATCGCTTCTATAAATTTCTCGGTCTGATAAATTGATAGAAGTTGTCGAATTATCCTGAACATCAACAGCCTTCAAATCTTCTGACAACCGATGTAATGTTCAGCTCAAACCGTTGTGTTTGTTAACCACTTGATCGATATCCATAAAATTTTGTTTACATATAGCATAAAACGATATGATTATATAAACATACACATAATAAAATTGCAACAAACCGATGTTTGTAATTGAAATATATTGCCTAAAAATCGATATGGAGGAACTTTATATGACCAATCTTTGTTGGAGAAGACTAAATGTGATTTTTAAAATGTCTGTCTGTAAATTCGTTCTCGCATGAATCAAAATCTATAACAGCTTGGTTCAACTTAAACTGTTATACAATAAATTCTCCCCCATTACAATACACGGGATGAGTTTTTTGTACATACGTCACATACGTACGTCACGTCTATATCCCTTACGTGGTAGACAGAGCCAACAGTCTTGAAAATACTGATAGGCCAAGCTCAGCTTTTTGGCTTGATAATATAATTGAGATTTCAATACTGAAAGGTTGCTAGCCCATCACCTTGAAGAAGAATCCCATGCGTATCCTTTAGTAGCATTTTACTAAATCCATATAAAAAAGGAAGGAAAGGTCCTGTTCTCTTTTTTATTGGTACCGGGAATCACACGGCACACACACACACACACGGGTTTTTTATTGATTTTGTTTTACGACGGACAAAGTCACGGGCAACGGCTTGTTAATAAATATGAAATTTATTGAAACGCATGTAGCGTTTGATTTATGAATTTTCACTATAAAATTTCGCTTTGACCACTAATAGCCGATACAGACTGTAGTGTTTAACGTGGTGGGCTGTTAATAATGGGAATGGCGCCATGTTTGTTTCATACCGAACATTACTTTTAATCATGGCCGTGCATCATTTATCAAGTGTCATTGTTGAAGACAGTAAAGCACTCTACAAAAAGTAAATGAGACTTAGGCAGATATGAAAATAAACTGGGATGATCTTGGGATGAAGTAAAACTGCACTTTGGTTTAACTTTGAATATGATGATGATGATGAAAAATTATGTTTATATTGAATAGACAATTTATCGAGGAAGGCTTTAGACTATATAACATCACGCTGCAACTATAAGGAGCAAAGAAATAATGGAATATGTGAAATAAAAACGGTGAAAATTATTCATCCTTGGGGGCTTCAATGATGCCCAAAACAACTATTCCACGCGGACGAATGATTACGATTATGATTTTCATTATGATTATGATTAGCAGCTAAAAAGTCTTAATAATTTCTAGTAAATAAACAAACAGACAAAATAACAATTTTAATGTTGCCCCAATTTATGTTTTGGATAATGAATAAATTTATTTTCCCTTGCCTTTACGGCTTGGGCGGATTTAATAAAAAAAATCTTCGTCGACTATAAATTATATTTATTAAGCATTCCACTGCTTGGGTTTCATTTGGGTTTTGTTATGAAAATGGAATATAATATCGCTTAATTTACTCTCTGTAAGAGAGTCATATTGCTGAATGCGCTAATAATAATCGCTTAAAGTTGTATTTCTCAGAGCGTCGGTGGAAAATGTTCAAGTTATGCGTATATTACTATTTTAAAAGTAACACATGAGTTTGAATGCTTACTGATGACAGTGAAGAAAATATCGTGAGGAAACCTGCACATTTAGTCAGTAGCCTGAATGTGCAGGTTTCCTGCGGAACCATGGAATATGACTTAACCAATATGACTTGGGTTTCCCGGCGGAGGTTGCGGAGGTCAGATGGAAGTCGCTTCGTGTTAAACCGTGTCTCACCCAATACAATATAACAACACTTTTCAATTTATAATTTTTACCGACTCCAATAAAGGTTATAAATGGTCTAAATATTATTTGAAATAAGTGTTTTTTTTTCCTATTTGTCCTGCGGACATAGGCTATAAAATGATCACTAAATGGTACAAAAAAGGCGTGATTTTATGTATATATATGTATGTAAAATGGTACAACCCTAGGCAAGAAATGCACATATCCTTTTTTAGACTACCGGGACATTCAAATTGAAACATTAACCCAGTATAACGCTTAAAGTGATGATATGAGTAAGAAGTATAGTCTGAAATCATTTGTTCTGACAGATTTTAGCCGCTACAGGAAATTGCAAGCCTGAGCCAGTCACAAATTAAAGTTACAACAGATGTGGCGTTCTTTTTTGACTGACTGTATTTTTCTCAATCTTATAGATTTACTGTAAATCGTAACTAACCATAAATCTTAGTACCGTGTTGTGGTTCTTTAATTTAGCAATAAAGTGTATGCTATAAACTCGGGATTCTTCTTTCAGGCGATGGGCTAGCAACCTTTCACTATTTGAATCTCAATTCTATCACTAAGCCAAACAGCTATACGTGGCCTTTCAGTCTTTTCAAGACTGTTGATTCTGTCCACCCCGCAAGGGATATAGACGTGATGATATGTATGTATGCATGTAAGTATATGCTTTTCCATACTTTGAAGACCAAGAGCATCTTTACATGTACCTGACAGGCTTGTATAAAGTATATTTTTAACTAAATATATATATATATATATATATATATATATATATATATATATATATATATATATATATATATATATATATATATATATATATATATATATATATATATATATATATATGTATATAGCTTGTATAAAGTATATTATAATTATATTTTTATTAATATTATAAAGTAGCGAAAGAAGTATGCAGAGATCGTGGCAAGTGGAAAGAGGTAGTCTCTGCCTACCCCTCCGGGAAAGAGGCGTGATTTTATGTATGTATGTATGTATAAAGTATATTTATAATACCATTTCTGTTATTTTTTGTAGTTCTGATTTTTTCTTGGTGTAATCAAGAGTTACTCTCTATATAACAGGAATATTGATTTGTGTTATTCTTCTATATTTCTATATTTTGTGCTACTGATGTGAATCAGAAACTTTGAAGTTATAACCAGTTTGTATGCTGGAGCAGTATTATACGAACTAATACTGTAGGTGAGATAGCTTTATGAATATCGTATGCTGTTTCAATACAAATATACAGTTATGCTCACGTCTCTTTCCCGGAGGGTTAGGCAGAGACTACATGTTTTTACTTGTCAGGGTCACTGTTCCTCTTTCGCTTCATTAAATTTATAATGTGTGTCAGAATCGCGGGTGTACCTCACGGAACGTTTAAATATCTGTTTTGTACCTCAGTGTACCTATCTTAAAAAAAGTGTTTTAACTCTTAGAAATACAGACAAATGAACAATCTTAATTCAAAACTATCAGTAAAACTTACAACACCTGCCTTTTTGCGACGTGAGTTAAAATTAGGGTACACTGAACGGTGAACTTATAAACACTAAATATTGGTTCAGTTATAGCCCGCTTTCAGGAAATTGTGAAGTGAGGTCTAGCCTTTGACAAAGTTTCAAACTAGCTGAATTGGTTTTGATATTGAAAAGCGTTAGAATCTATATAACCGTTTAAAGCCGAAATTGGGTATATTTAATTTCTCCTTAAATCAAAATTTTTAAGTTTTGGTAACTTCATATCTTCCCATAGTTGTCGTAAAAGGCGACTAGGGAAAAGGTAATAAGCATGGTAATCTTCTTGAAAGCGATTGGCTTGCTGTTATTATTTGAATCTCAAATTCATTATTAAGCCATACAGCTAAACGTGGCCTTTCAGTCTTTTCAAGTCTGTTGGCTCTGTCTACGCCGCAAAGGACTTAGCCATGATTATATGTATGTATGTTTGTCTCTTTAATCAATTTCCTCAATATTCATGGAAGGTTATATAATTAAAGATAGAGTGGTCCTATTCTAAAGTGCTGAGAACCGCAAGGCGCATTATCTTTAGAAACCCCATTCTTACTATTATAAGTTTATTTAAAATCAGTAACATACCAACTTATAGATAAATATACACCTATATTAAACCCCCCTAAACTATATAAATAGATAAATGAAATAAATATATACAGGACATATTACACAGATTGAGTTAGCCTCGATGTAAGTTCGGGACTTGTGTTACGATGTACTAACTCAACGATACTATATTTTAGAATAAATACTTATATAGATAAACATCCAGGACCCAGGCCAATCAGAAAAAGTTCTTTTCTCATCATGCCCTGGCCGGGATTCGAACCCGGGACCTCCGGTGTCACAGACAAGCGTACTACCGCTGCGCCACAGAGGCCGTCAAATTATTTTTGCTATTAAACCAGAGACCTAAATAAAATACAAGTAGAGTCTGCATAGACCGCTAGTCTTACTCAAAGAGACTTATCCCATCTACAGATTTATACCCGAGATACCATCCACTTAAGTCGGTCTTTGCATTTTAATGTTCCTTGCCACTTGGTATAGAACGGCGGTTTTAAGGTTTAAGGTATAATAGGGATCACGATACCGTTGCCCGCTTAAAAGGACTGGAAAAGCACTTAAACTTTCCTAGCTCGGAGAATTATGCTGATTTTTATTTCATATTTTTTAACTCGGTTAAAAATAAACATCGTCTGAGGGTGTTAAAGGCTGTATGTAATCGCAGGAGGAGTCGTGGCGGGCCGTATTTAAATGCGCTGGCCTGTTATAAAATAATTCATTCATTTAATCACGTCTATATCCCTTGCGGGTTAGATAGAGCCAGCAGTCTCGAAAAACTGACAGGCCACGTTCAGCTGTTAGGCTAAATGACAGAATTGAGATTCAAACAGTGACAAGTCGCTAGCCCATCGCCTAAAAGAAGAATCTCAAATTTATAACCTTATCCCTTAGCCGTCTTTTACAACATCCATGGGAAAGAGTTGGAGTGGTCCTATTCGTTTTTTTAATATTAATGCCGAGAACCACACGGCATAAATACGGTTTAAGCTATAAAATAAAAGTAACAATACTCACTCTCTCTCTCTTTGAACTATGCGTGGTCCCAGTTGCACCCTCCGCTACAATGTTTCGGAGCCTAGGGTCCACTTTCATACTGTTTACTTAGAAAATGGCGCTATTTGTCATTTTATCTCGCAAATAACGCCTCTGTCCAGTGATAGCAGTAAACTTAGCATAACAAAACAGCATGCCATAAAACAACCACGGTTTGCGATTGCCGCCGTCCATGTGATTCAAGCTTTTCATGAAGAAAAGGTGTGTTCTCTTTAGACCATATATGTAGATGATTGAAATTTTTGGATTTTTAACGAGATGTCCCGTTTGATATACGAGTAATATACGACTAAGGGACAAATTGCAAAGTCAATATTGGACTTAAAACTGATGATGTCGGAGACCGGACAAAGGGAATATAAATAATTTCAAAAAAAAATTTAATAAATAATTTGAAAAGTCGTTTCGGAGGTATACGGGAACGAACATTGTGACACGAGAATTTTATACACATATATATATATATATAAGATGAATAAGCCATGAAGTACAGGTGACGATAATATTTGCGAAGGTGACAGCAAATGCCTGGCATCAAGACTTCCTAAATTGAAATTTATTTAATTATTTATGTACGCAGAAAACAAAGAGAATGATAAACACAAGAAACAAAATTACATTTATAGGTTCTGCTTATTTCAAAAGAAATCTATCTAACATCTTCTATATTAGATAGATATCTATCATCTGTATATCTATAAGCTATCATTTAGTCATCCTGATCTATTGAAGGACAAGAATTGTAAATTTTTTTTCACATCATGAAAAACTTGAGCTAAAATGCCAATCAAAAATATGCTTTAATAGTTTGGAATGAAGATTTATTTTAGAAAAAAATCTACATGATTTTACCGAGTAATCGCAATTGTTTATCAAATCCTCTGGTACAAAGGGGATTATACCAAGAAACTCGAGAAAGATAATTTTTCAATTAAGAAAGTAAATGTTTATGCAAAAATAGGGGAAGTTAATTTGAATAAAATTCATTTATTTTATTAAAAGCTATCTCTTTTCGCCGCAATGGTTTTTGTTTTGTTTTCTATTGCACAAATCTTCTCGAAAATGTTTTTATACCTAATTTTGCACCAAAATGTTGATATAAATTTATACGAGACACATCATACAGATGTTAGAGTCTGATAAGGAATATTAACTCAACGATTCCTACATTACGAAACTACATAATACAAAACATATGTATGTTCTATATATCCTGCGGAATGTGACCTAATTAAATAAGTATTTTATCACGATTTCTATAACCCTAGACGTGCCTACAAGATTTTTTTTAAATGTTCCGTAAATATGAATTGAAATAAGTTAAATCAAAAAATCTTTTCTCTATTTTTACCAAAGTCATTTATTTTTTAAATAATAATTTAACCGTTATTTAAATAAATAAATAATATATTAAATGCTATATTAAATGTGAATGTCATATTTTATTAATAAGTAAATTGTTTCATAACATTATTCTGAATCTGTCAGACAAAGTCAGTAATGATACATATTATAACATCAAAATACAAAGTTCGTTCAAAACTTGGAACATTAAGTACATCTGCCTGTTAATCGCTTTCTGAGCCGAACACATTTATTTGTGAGAAGTCGGTTAAATCGAGCATAGTTTCACACATTCCATATACAAATACTTACAAAGTTCTCAAACATAGTCTATTTTACACTTCACGATTTTTAAAAGAAAAAGTAAGAAGAATATATCAGCAAAAGATATTTTCATGGCTAAATACCAACTTGAGGCTAGCACACATATATAATTCTATAAAATCACGTCTCTTCCGGAGGGTTGGACAGAGACTATTTCTTTCCAGTTGTCACAATCCCTGCATACTTCTTTCGCTTCGCTTTCGGTTTCGGGTACACTTGACTTGACCTTTCGCCAATACGTTCCCGATATGATCAAGGTTCGATCGTTCCTTTTTAGGATTCCGTAGTGAACAAGGAACCTTTATAGTTTCGGCACGTCTGTTTGTCTGCTGTTTTACTCAGAGACTTCATATATATTATTTGGTAGAAAGCTGTATTAGAGCCGAGTTGTTAGTCAACTACTACTACTAGTACTAGTTACTAGTTATTTTGGGCATCATTGAAACCCTCAAGGATGAATAATTTTCCCCGCTTTTTTCACATATTCCATTATTTCTTTTCTCCTTATAGTTGCAGCGTGATATAACCAAAGCCTTCCTCGATAAATGGTCTATTTAAACCAAAATTTTTATTTCAATTCGAACCAGTAGTTCTTGAGATTAGCGCGTTCAAACAAACAAACAAACTCTTCAGCTTTATAATATTAGTATAGATTGGCGAACTAATAAGTTGTAAGTTATTTGTGAGTGTGAACTCAAAGTTAGCATTGGCAATTACGAAACTTTACAATGCGCGTGACACGACACCCACATAAGTGGTTTTTGTTATAGTAAAATCTTTTCAAAATCGTGTCGTATAAAGAAAACGATTTGTGTTAACACCCTGCGGATTAAGTCCGCGTAATGAGGTGTAAAACCTTGTTGTTTACTGAACTAGTTTCGAGTTCATAACTCTGCTTGCATTGTCACCCTTATGTTATCGAAATAAGGTTCTTAATCTTATAACGCGATTTTAAATTAACGCTATAATTTTGGTGACTTTTCAAATGTCATTATTACGGCAGATCAACAAAAAAGGGGTGTTGTCAGGATTTATGTAGCTTAAAAATTATAAGTTTTTATAAAAAGCGAAATAGAATTAATGTGTAGGAAGATTAAATCCTAAGGAAAATATGCTACATTTAAATTTTAAAGTTACTTTTAAATTTATATTTAGACTAGCTTTTACGAACAGTTTCGCCGCAGCAAAGAATGCTTAATAGTTATAACCGAGACGAAAGGAATATAATATCCCTTGCGGGGTAGACAGAGCCAACAGTCTTGAAAAGACTGATAGGCCACGTTTTGGCTCGATGAGACGAATTGAGATTCAAATAGTGACAGGTTGCTAGCCCTTCATTAAATATGCGAAATCAAAATATCTAGAATATTGGTACCCGAAATCGCCGAGCTTGTATGAAGAGAGTTATGAATGTGGATGAAGCGAAGGAAGTATGCAGAGATCGTGGCAAGTGGAAAGAGGTAGTCTCTGCCTACCCCTCCGGGAAAGAGGCGTGATTTTATGTATGTATTGGTTCAGTAGGTAACGCGTCAATATTTGGCTTGGTGATGGAATTGAGTTTTCAAACTTTTACAGATTATATACATCCCATTGCCGTCAAGAAGAACCTCAAATTCATTAGCTTTTTCCCTGATCAACATTGGAAAGAGTTACAGCTGCCGTGTGGTTCTCGGCACTAATAAAAAAAAAGAATAGCATCCACTTCATCTCTTTCCCATGGATGACGTAAAAACATTTAAGGGTATGCTTATAAAAACTTGGAATTCTTCTTTTAGGCGATGGGCTAGCAACCTGTCACTATTCGAATCTCAATTCTATCATCAAGCCAAAAAGCTGAACGTGACCTATCAGTTTTTTCAAGACTGTTGGCTCTGTCTACACCGCAAGTCGACTACGTGACTTTATGTATGTATCTATCAAATATTTGGTGTCTACAGCAAGCACCACGCTTTACAACCATTAATCGATAATATGAACAAAACAGATAAAACATAAAATAATTCTTATCAATAATGCCATTCCAAAAACACTCTGTTAATATCAAACATGAAGTTTCAAACAAAATTCCAGTTTACGCAGAAACAGTCGGCAAAAGTTGCCATCAATGTGAAACGAAACACGAAACTGAAAATTGGCAACATTTTAATTAAAACCCGAGTATTATTAAACCACCGCAAACATGTTAACTAAATTTCAAGTAATTAATGCGCTTGATGTGAGACTGGTAATAAAATTGCTGTAAATAAGGTTTAGTTGAGAATTTTTTAATTGTTACGGTAATGTTTTAAGCGTTTCTGGAATAGTCATTATTTTTTTTATTCTTTATCGCATGAAATACAATTTTTTTAGCTAAATAGACGGTCTTAAAACTATAAAAAGATCTACCAATGTTTGACTCATTGGCCATTATTTTTGGGATTAATAAATTAGGATTCAGATTTTAATAGTAGAGTGAAGGACTTCGTACAACTAGAAAAGTAAATGATGTTTACGAAAAATCTGTCAGCTGTATTCCACATAATGTCAAAATGGAAAGCATTGAAGACTAACAAAAAAATATTGTATGTCTTTGTGTTAGCTTTTGTTTGCAATTTCTCCGTTATATACTTCAATCGGATCGCACATAAAAATATTGATATTTGTCACTCGATAGATGAAGATATGCCAGATATAACAGATAATGTTGTTACAAATGATAACTCAATATTTTTTCATGAGACCTCGTTAAAAGGACGACTGACTATTCGACAAGCATGTTGCGTAGAATCGTGTGCTAGAATGAATTTAAAATCTGATATTAATGTTATATTTTCATCTGCGATTAATAAATCTCATTTAGAAATGGTCAAGCTGTTATGTAAATTTGATAATATAAAATTTTATGAAGTGAATATTGAAAGATACGTTAAAGGAACTCCCATGGAGGATTTTGATGTTAGTACTCTTTTGAGATCACCCTGGCCAATGCAGGTGACTTCAGATGCTTTGAGATATTTAACTTTGTACAAATGGAGTGGGATTTATGTAGATCTGGACATAATGGTTGTAAGACCTTTAAGATTTTTGGGAAACAACTGGGCAGCATTGGAAAATAAAAGGGAAATCGGTTCGGCAGCGCTTTCCTTTGGAAGAGATGATTTGGGAAGATATGTGGCTGAAAGAGTTATCATGTATGTAAATAATGATGATTATTATGATTTCCTCTTACATGGTTTGGAAGTAAAAGCGTTTGTTCGACTTGTTGTCTGTAAGTTCGGATGTCACGGTATGCATACTGCATTGTTTAGTTGATTTAATTTTAAATCACCATTTTTAGGCACAAATCAGTTAGAAAACTTTAAAAAAAACTCTTTCTTCCATCAAAACTTAACACTACTCTTAACTAACGTTTGAAAAACGTCATAACTCACAAAAAGTCATTGGAACCTGTATACGAGTATCATGCTTTCATAAATCGGCGTTTGTACGTCGAGCGACATTTCAAATGCCGTCATTATGTTTCTAATGATAAATTAAATCATTTGCAGAGAGTTTGTGAAGAAATTTGACTTGAAACATTATACCAGAAATGGACCGGGAGTTATATCACGTGTTTTGAGCAACCTTTGTATGAAATTCAGATATAAATGTGGAGGTATCGATCAATTACTAAATCACTTCATTGTAACATTTGTTTTCTGCCTGCTTGACAGAAATTTTACGTGAAGTTGTAAAAATACACGAATGTCTGATTTATATGCATGAGAAATCTGAAGATAAGTTAGAATTTGGCAATTCAGGATTAGAAATTAAAGTCATCATTCAGGCCCAGTATATCATCAAGCATCTTTAGTAGACAGAGTTCATCATTTACCACAAACCCTGCATCTTTTCCTTCATCCATGAAATTATAAAGATATTGTTCTTCTTCTAATGTCATCATCATATTTAATAGGACTTCTCACATTTCAGGTTTCAAAATATACAGCAACCTTACATTTTCTCCAATTTCGTACGTGGAAGCGAGCCTATACTTCCAAGCGAATGCACTAACGAGATTCAATTCAAACGAAATATACGGCTATCACATGTATAATTTTGTGACGAAGAATCTCAAAATTGAAAAGAACTCTTTCTATGCTAATTTGGCTAAGGAATTCTGCCCGAAGATTTATAAAGAATATATTCATGAGTTCTCTTATTAAAATGTGTTTGTGAGACATTTAAGTTTTTTATTCAACCATCAATTTTTTTTTTTTAGGAAGTAAAGTTGGTAGAGCCGTCTGTTGTGGTGGGATAGTTCCATTATTGAGTCATTCAGATTGTTTAGAGTCAACCTCTGCCGACCCTGTAAAGGATAAAATGTATTCTATGATTATACAAGTTTCTGTTTAATTTGGTTTGAATGATTATGGTGGCCGTTAGCACTTTATATATCTACAGAAATTAATATTTGACATGCGAAATTTAATCATTTTCAGTTAATGGATAACGCGTCACGAAAACGTTATTTAGCAGTATGAATTTGCACGTTACGTTTATAATTCGAACTAATACAATTTAACCTAAAATGTGTTCATACAAATGTCGGCGTCACACGGAACCTAATTTAATGTCTCTTTGCCATTTCGTATTAACTTGATTAACTAACCTGGAGAGGAAATCATATTCGAATTTCAAATTTGAATATTAATATTATTTACAAAGTGACAAGGCTTAAATGTATTATACATGGCTGGAATTGGTACAATCGTGGTACAAACTAGTGTTTTCAAGTGAAAGTTGATATCGATAAGTAAAATAATTATTATCTCGATGTTTGTAAGATAATCGGTACATGTTTACAAAAAAATAGTTTATCTTATTTAGATGCACTCGTGACATCTTCTTAGAAGATAGGGTACGAAAAGTTTAACTATTACGGATGCGTATAACATATGGTAGACAGAGCAAATAATGTAGGCACGTACATAACGTAGACACTCAACCTTATTCCCCATGGATGTCGTAAGAGGCGACTAAGGGATAGGTCTATTACCTTGGGATTCTTATTTTTGGCGATGTGCTAGCAGTCTGTGACTATTTGAATCTCAATTCTATCATAAAGCCAAACAGCTGAACGTGGCGTTTCAGTCTCTTTAAGACTGTTGGCTCCGCAAGGGATATAGACGTGACTATATTAATGAATTAATGAACTAATCAAGTAACTGCCTTATTGAGTGACAGACAGACAACGCACAGCCGGAACTACTAAAGGTAAGTAGATTTTTTTTAAACAGTAAGAGATGAGTGTCCCAAAATTCCCATAGGAACTAAAAATATAGGAGAGTTTTCAAAATACGCGTGTCGCGTGTTGCGTGAAGTGAAACGTGGATAACGTAACACCATTACGTGGGAAAATTAATCATATTAAACGGCATGCAGTTAATATTTTATACATACATACATATTCATATATTATCACGACGGCATCCCTTGTAGCCAAAAGCCAAAAGTCTTGAAAAGACTGAAAGTCAAGGCTCAGCTGTATCTCAAATTAACAATATGGATCCTTATACATAGAATCAAAATCTTCAGAACTAACTTTTTAAGTTTATTGTTGACCTCAATAAATAAAATAATTACTCATTCACATTTTTAATGAAGACAATGTGCATTCGTCTACTAATTAGAGATTTAACAGATCCATATTTGTGAATTGACGTCCGGTGAAAATGCTACAGTGTAGTTTGTTCCGTCGCTTCTTCTACACATGCGCTATGGAAGCGGTAGTAGATATAATGAGATTTAAGTTATGTGACGTCAATAAGTGATACCTTGTTTGCAATTTTGAAAATAAATCTATTCTATTCTATAAACTAAAAAATCGGCTAGGTTACACCAATATAACTGTGAAACTAGGACATATTTTACCTTTTTAAATATAGATTTAAAGATATTTATTTGACTCACAAAGAATTAAATTCACTTACAATGGAGCCTTAATCTAATACAAAATAATAGTTAACAAGTAACGAATTCAAGCAGTGTTAAACTTTAAAATGAACACAGTTGTCACAACAATAATTTTAAGCTTGTTCGTAGACATGTTTTTTTAATCTTTCTGTGAATAAAGTAATATACAATATACAATCTTTTACATAACCTAACGAGTCTCTTTTCAAATCTGGATGCTTTACATTGCTCGCTGTAAAAGAGCTCACAAGCCACCAAATCAGGAATAATCTCCGAAATGACGCAGCAATGAAAATTTTTACGTTTGTCAGCGTCGCTAATAGGGCCTTCAGACTTTGAATGCGAGACTTTTACTGTGCTTTTACGGTTGCAAGCTGCTATTGAAGTGTATTTGTGAAAAGGAACACTCCATATCTCTCCCATGGATGTCGTTAAAGGCGAGTAAAGGAAATGCTAATAAACTTCAGATTCTTCTTGAAGGGGATGGGCTAGTATCCTGTCACAATATTGAATTTCAATTCCATCTTAAGCTGAACAGCGGAACTTGGTCTTTCAGTCATTTCGAGACTGTTTGTTCTGTCTACCCCGTAAGACGTGATTATATGCATGTATGTATTTTCTACTATTTTATACTTAACACCCATACGGTATTTATATATTTTATTAAAAATAAGTGGTCCTAATAATATAAACAACTTCTCGACACATTTTCGTAATTATTTCCACTTCAAAATACTAACGACATTTCTTAAGATTTTGTTCCCGACAAATGTTATGACAATGTTCTTTTTATAAAAGTTAAACTTTCAAATCTTTTCACACATTTCACAGTACGAAAAATAAAATTATATTTATAACTCCTGCTCTGTGAATTGCGACAAATGAACACAGCAATTGTGTCTAAAATCGCACAGTGCATAGTTCGCTTTATTTGTATATTTTGTATTCGCTGGTTATAAAAATGTAACCTGTTGAAGGATGGTTACGCTCTGTATATATTTGTGTTATCGAATCGCGTGTACTTTGACATTTTATGTACTATTTACATGATCTTTAAAATGGTATGTTCACAGCATGTTAACTGTTATATATACATGCTATATAGTTATATATACATGCATGTTGGAAAGCAAGTTTAATTGTATAACAGGTCTAAGGTTTTAAACTACAAGGTTTAGTTAGTTAAAGTTACTTGTAGTATAAAACCTTAACCTTTTTTCTTTTTTTTGCTTTCGCGTTGCATGGGAAATGTGTCCAAACGTATAAAAAACGGCATGATCGTGTTAATTCCCGCTTTTTATCGGAAATTTTGAGAAACTTGTTCAACTGAAAGACAGGCAGCCTGCCGTGTGGTTCCCGGCACCTATATAAAAAAAGAATAGGATCCACTTCATCTCTTTCCCGTGGATGTCGTAAAAGCGACTAAGGGGTAGGCTTATAAACTTGGGATTATTCTTATAGGCGACGAGCTAGCCTATTTGAATCTCAATTCTATCATTTAGCCTTACAACTGAATGTGGCATGTCACTCTTTCAAGACTGCTGGCTCTTGTCTGCCTCGCAAGGGATAAAGACGTGCTATGAATAAATAAATGAAGTAGCAGGAAAAATTGGTTATATTTATTTTTATATAAATGTATATCTAAAATGTTTGTAAACTCTTTATTGCAATAAAGAGTTTACAAAAATTTTAGTTATTTCGTTTTACAATTAATAAGAACCAAGTATCCTACAGGGTATTCTTACCGTTTAAAATACTTGGCGCTATAGTTTTATGTTCTTCGCAAGTATTAATATAAATATTGTTCCCGAGAGGCTTGAAGGAAGGTTTAAAGCGAGTAATTATTTTCTCTACTGGCTATTATACACTGTTATTAAGAATATTATTTATTTCCAGCCTCCGAAGCGTGGCACACTATATAATATTTGAATCACAATTCTATCATTAAGCCAAACAGCTGAACGTGGCCTTTCAGTCTTAACAAGACTGTTGGCTCTGTCTACCCCGCAAGGGATATAGACGTGGCTATATGTATGTACATATGTATGGTAAACAATAACAATTAAGTACCGCGCAGACTTCACAAGTCATTAGAGATAGGCATATGTAGATAAGACAAGCCGCAGGCGCATTTTTATAGTTGTAAACAACGCAACGTTGTTTTTTTTATGTTTTTTTTTTCAACGCTACCGGAATAATACCGGAATAATTAATTAGTGTGGTTCCCGGTACCAGTACAAAAAAGAATAGGACCACTCCATCTTTTTCCCAGCGATGTCGTAAAAGACGACTAAGGGATAGGCTTGCAAACTCGGGATTCTTTTTTTAGGCGATGGGCTAGCAACCTGTCACTATTTGATATGTATGTATTTATTATGTATGTATGTTGGTACTAGAATAAAGTCTTACACGGAAGTATGTGAATGTTTACTCCCATATCTACCACGAAAATTACACAAATATCTGTAAATGACAACAGGAACTATAACCAAAGATCCCCTTCTAGCTACTTATCATACGAATCGTTGTCATAAATCGTGTTTAATGGCGGTTTATCGAAATAAAGACGTCAACAAAGCACAGAGAGGGAATTATGAAGTACCCAAGAAAGTACCGCAAACTTGGAGTTCACTCCCGAATACTCCATTTTCTATTCATGGATGACATTATGCTAAACGATCACAGTACCTACTTATTAAGAATTCCACACACTTTATAGGTACTTCATAAGTAATACATACATATTGTCACGTATATATATGTACAAACTTATTTATTATTGGAGTGAAGTCCCAGGCAGTGGTATTGAATAATTTACCTGTAATCTCCTAATTTGCAGAATTATTATTATAAATATCTACATATATTGACATTACTCAAGATTCGCCTTCAAAGTTGCATTCAACTTGAACCGCAGCTTTTGAAGCTTAGTTATTCCAAAGCGGAGCTGAAGTGCTCGAGTTAAGCTGTTAGAAATTATGTGTTCATGTTAAGATTGCTTGTAGGTAGTTGTGATTCGAAATTTCCATTGATTTGGCTGTGAGGAAGTTTCAATAGGTACAAGCAACATTAGTGAGTGTAAGAAAATATTCTAAGAATTTGAAAATTTGCCGTGCCGTGTGGTTCCTGGTACCAATACAAAAAAGAATAGGACCACTCCATCTCTTTCCAATGAATGTCGTAAAAGGCGACTAAGGGATATGCTTACTTAACTAGGGATTCTTTTTTAGGCGATGGGCTAGCAACCTATCACTATTTGAATCTCAATTCTATCTTAAAGCCAAATAGCTGAACGTGGCCTATCAGTATTTTCAAGACTGTTGGCTCTGTCTACCCCGCAAGGGATATAGACGTGATTGTATGTATGTATGTTATCTTGAAGACATTTAAGAGAGGACACTTACTGATATCCATCATCTTGACGAGAGGTCAGGTCAAGTGCTTGAACGAAGACGGAGATGAATGTATATGAAACGAAAGTACTAAACAATCCTGGGCTGCTCTGCAGAATGGTGAGGATGCTACCTGGATTAAAAGCCATGAGGGCGAGGAAGATAATAAAAACGACTTTAATCTCGCCAAGACAACTTTACTCAAACTTCATAAATTTTTATTTTATTGGGTCTACGTGGCATTATACAGTCCGCTGATACTCCGGAATGATTCGAGTTCATCAAAATGCAGCCGCTTATCTTTCCGACTCTCGCTCCCGACTTATAAATTTAATGTCCTAAAGGATTTACGATGGAATTATAACTTCACAACTTTGAGCTGCGAACCCCTACTAGTGAAGAGTTCAGGCAGGGAAAGTCCGCGGAAAGCTTTATGATTTATAGTGTAAACTTACCATTATCTGTATTTTCAGTTAGAACAATTCCGTATACGAATGTAGTAGTGACTGTCTGATCCTAAAGAGCATAAAATGTATCTGTAAGACAAAGAAGTACGTTATAATTTTCCCAAGATATGTTCGTCTAGGTCTTCCCACTCCGACCTTTCCCTCCACACTCTCCATGTATATCTGCTTAGTCAACCTGTACCCGAAACCGCCGAGCTTGCATGAAGAGAGTTATGAATGTGGATGAAGCGAAGGAAATATGCAGAGATCGTGGCAAGTGGAAAGAGGTAGTCTCTGCCTACCCCTCCGGGAAAGAGGCGTGATTTTATGTATGTATGTATAATTTTCCCAGATTTTTTGGAAATTTATAGAGAGTGTTATCACCAATTGAACAACAAATAAAACCAGCACGTGTCAGTGTTGCCATCATACGGATGTCTAAAATTCAATTTCATATTTTTAACAGGGCCAATTTTTATATATTTACTAGCTGTGCCCGCGACTTTGTCCGCGTGGATTAGTTATTTTGGGATCATTGAAGGCCTAAAGGATGAATAAATTTACCCCGTTTTTTATCACATTTGCCATTATTTCTTCGCTCCTAATAGTTGCAGCGTAATGTTATATAGCCTAAAGCCTTCCTCGATAAATGGTCTATTCAACACAAAAATATTTATTCAATTCGAACCAGTAGTTCCTGAGCTTAGCGCATTCAAACAAACAAACTTTTCAGCTTTATAATATTTGTATAGATTTCTGCTGAGAAACCTGATAAATAGAACCTATACAAAGTTACTTAAATAAACTTCTCGAATTTTACTAGTAGTAGTGAAGCGGCAATAGGCAGGCCACATTGTCCTCCACAAAAAGTCCTCGAATGGAGACAACGTACCGGAAAGCCCCCCACGAGATGGACCGATGATCTGGTAAACTTCGAGGGAAAAGGTTGGACATAGTCCTTCAACACGGGAGGCTTATGTTCAGCAATGGACGTCCAATGGCTGAAATGATGATGGGCAACATATACATACATACATATAGTCACGTCTATATCCCTTACGGGGTAGACAAAGCCAATAGTCCCGTAAAGACTGAATGGCCACGTTCAGCTGCTCGGCTTAATGATGGAATTGAGATCCAAATAGTGACAGGTTGCCAGCCCATCGCTTAAAAAAAGGATCACATTTTATAAACCTATCAACATATAGGTATGTATATAACATTTTAGGTACAAATGCAATTTAATTATTAATCCTTACCCTCTCACCTTTAATAATCAAAACGAAATGCTTTCCGCCATTATTTTGAGATATTTTGATTAATAGGTACTTCAAAAAGTAATTTCTTTCCTTTAATCAGGTATTCGGTAAAAATATATCCATTTAGATAGAACTTAGTATGAATGTATGAGAACAACATACTTTGAAACGTCGAGAAACATTTGTAGGCGACACATCAATGAAATATTAAGTAACTCTTTCCCTATCACGCTTATCCTTTTAATGTGGACTTTATTCCATACAGTCAAAGTCTTATTTCTCATGGCAACACCTTTTGGGTTATAAAGTTTGTCTCGCCAGATGCACGGGTAGAACTCAGTCTGTTGTTTGAGCGTTTAGTTAGTTTGATCCAACAGCCGTTATTTTGGTGCCGTGTGGTTCCCGGCACCAATGGAAAAATGAATAGGACCACTTAATCACTTCCCATTGATTTCGTAAAATTGGTTAAATTGCGTGATGCGCAGATAGGCACAGGTTCGAATCCCACTTCGGCCATGTGCCAATGACTATAATATAACGGTGAGGTAAAACATCGTGAACCTGCACATTCAGACAACTGGATGTGTAACCATGATGGAACCAATACGGGTTTTTTTTTAAATTTTATTTGATTAATCTTTTTGTTTGTTGTGTCATAATGTCACATATGTTTTAGCTTTTATTTGGCTCTCTAGTTTGATTGCAATTTGATACAATATTCAAACTAGTTGGCCATTGTTTTGCTTATTTGAAGAGGCTAATGGTTTATTCTATATTTATATTATAGTAAATCGAATTGAAATTTATGAATTATCTATATTTAAATAATTGAGGTAGCCTTCTGGTTTGATTGCCATTTGATACAATTCAAACCAGTTGGCTAATGCTTTACTTGTTTAGAAATCACAAATGGTTTATGACATATTCGTAGGTATATATTTATATTATATATCCAATACGGGTTAGGTTTACCAAAGGTGGCGGAGGTCGGATGGGAGTTCCTTCTTGTAAAACCTGACTAACCAAATTCAGGATCCATGGTGAAAGGCAAACCCCGGGCTCCGAAAAAAACAAGAGTGGTCCTATTCCAAATGCCGAGAACCACACGGTATATATATGACGT
This sequence comes from Amyelois transitella, assembly GCF_032362555.1. Classification (NCBI taxonomy): domain Eukaryota; kingdom Metazoa; phylum Arthropoda; class Insecta; order Lepidoptera; family Pyralidae; genus Amyelois; species Amyelois transitella. Next base: position 1,826,444 of record NC_083515.1, read on the forward strand.
CTTTACAAATAAAACAGCTTAAAAGATCTAGAGAATATCTATCGTCTTGCAAATGCATCCAAGAAAAGAAAGCTCAACTATTTAACTTAAACAACTATTCCAATTTACTTTACAATTGAATTTAATTATCCGATACTCCATTTGGGAGTATAAACAAAGCTTAAGTTTAGTTTTTACAAACAACAAAGATTTGTGATAAAGCAAGTAAACAGTTTTGTTTCTTCTTTTTATCTTTATAGTGGCGTGTGGTTTTCGCGACTTCAGAATAGAACCACTCCATATCTATGCCATGGTTGTAGTGAAAGGCGACTAAGGGATTGGCTTATAAAATTAGGATTATTCATGTAGGCGATGGGCTGGCAACCTGTCACTATTTAAAGCTTACTTCCGTCATGAAGTCAGCTGAACGTGGCCTTGCAGTCCTTGTACGACTGTAAGCTCTATCTACCCCGCAAGGGATATAGACGTGACAATATGTTTGTATTTCTGTATCTTTATCGTGTGATAAAAAGAAAAAATCGTGTAGGTAATTTATTTATTTAGTTTGAACCCACATAAAGTGCTCTGTTAGACCCAATGGTTGACTGGTAGATAATGCTTCTAGCATTAAGTCCGTCAATTGTGCATTTGTATTTTGTGCAATGAAGTTTAAATAAATAAATAATCTATAAGTTACCTTTATCCAATATAATTTAGTTTCACCTGAGTAAATATGTATTTACTTAGGTACTCACATACATTTACGTCTTAAAAATACCAAAAGGCCACGTTCAGCTGTATAGCTAAATGATGTAATTGATCATCGTATCGCCGAGCTTGCATGAAGAGAGTTATGAATGTGCATGAAGCGAAGGAAGTATGCAGAGATCGTGGCAAGTGGAAAGAGGTAAGTAGTCTCTGCCTACCCCTCCGGGAGAGAGGCGTGATTTTATGTTTGTATGTGTATGTATGTAATTGAAATTCATATAGATTATAGATAGTATTATAGATATAATATAGATTCATATCAAATAGTGGCAGGTTGCTAGCCAATCTCATACAAGTAGAATCCCAAGTGATAAGACTTTCCTTAGTCGTCTGATAAGGAAACCACGTAGGTACGTTCGTTCCTTAATTTAATCCTAACGTTACCTACCTAAAGTCATAACTTTTGCAACGCAAATAAGCTATTATCACATAATGAAAGGCACTTTATTTGAATAATGTACCCAATAACCTCTGTTCAAAATGGGTTTATAAATTAGTTCCCATTCGTACCTAATGTACCCTTTCTGGGATAGACCTTTAGCAGGCCGAGCACGTTTCTTATGCAGATAACTGAAAAACAGATGTATAGGCCATAATTAATGGTAATGAAATAGGGGTTCAAAGGGACCTCTATTTATCATGCTGTGGTCAGCAGGGGCCGGCACGGAAATCACAAATTAAGGGATTATAACGTTCGTAATACTATTAAACAAGGATATTATACTGGATTGTGCGATAGGAAAGATGACTCCGTAATGGAGGCTCGTGATTCCCTTCAAGGGTTACGCGACCAAAATGAAAAGCTATCATTTGCCTGTGACCACGATTCCAGAATGGGTTAATATAGGACACAACCGATTGGCCAAGTTACCTACGAGATTAAACATGTAATTGCCCAAATGTAGAGGTTTCCTCACCATGTTTTCCCTCACCGTACAATAATCATACAATTATAAAATGGCGCAGCGGTAATACGCTTGTCTGTGATACCGAAGGTCGGGGTTCGAATCCCGGTCCCGGCATGATGAGAAACGAACTTTCTCTGATTGGTCTGGGTTTTGGATGTTTATCTATCTAAGTATTTATTATAAAATATAGTATCGTTGAGTTAGTATCTCGTAACACAAGTTTCGAACTTACTTCGAGGCTAACTCAATATGTGTAATTTGTCCCGTATATATTTATATTATATAACCACCGATGATCTAAGGTTTCTTTATAATATAACACTCTGAACGTATGCTACATCAGTTTATTACACAAATAAATCATCAAAATTACATGTGAAACAGCAAATTACTTTAAAATGGCGTCAGGGCTGGCTCCGGCGCCAAATGTAGTAATATACTGGGTAGAGTTACATAAAGCAATTTAACTATTTTGGCGACTAAATGGGCTATACTGTGGAGGCTGGAATATGGATGTGCTTGTACGGTAATATGTCTTTTTTATTGACGTAGTTTAAATATGGACTGATATTTAAGAGCTTCTTTAGAACGTCATTGGTCTTGTAGTGGGAGCGATGATTCGGCTCGACTGCCATCCAAGGGAAGATCTTCCGCCAGGCTAGGTGTTATGCCTGAGGAACCGCGGCTACGACGATGTTGTGGCGGAGGTTGTATTTATGCTCCAATCCATGAAATCTTTGAAATCGCGATTTAGATTCTTCTCTGTTATTGGTTGAGCGCGTCAATTTCTTCGCGATGATTGTCAGTAGTTGTTTGATTTGATGTTGTGACGAGTGGCGTAAAGATGTCGCCACAGTCTAATCGATAAGATGCATGGTCTCCATGTGCATACATCGGGCAGATTCAAATCCTTCCTTGGATATGTCTTCTTCCTCCTGGCTTTTAGTTCCAGTTGCATCCTCGCCGCTCTGGAGAGGAGCCCAGGGTTTGCCTTTTACCATGGATCCTAGATTGGATGAGTCAGGATTTAACACGAAACGACTCCGGTCTGACCTCCGCTACATTTGCAGGGAAACCTAACTTGTATTGATCATGGTTAGAAGGTTTGCTTGAATGTAGAGGTTTCCTCGCAATGATTTCCCTCACCTTAATGGCATCGGTTAGTATTCAAACGTACAAATGTTTGTAACATCCGAAAGGGTAAATATGAAGATCTGTTATTCATAATATTTAAGACCTTGTTGTACTCATATTATGCAAATAAAAGTTTTAATTTGAATTTTGAATTTGAAACTAATGGACATAACTTCTTAAATAATCATTGGTACATTGCCCAAGTGGGATTCGAACCTGTGCCTTTTTGCGCCACATGCATTTTAAGCACCTTACTGTTAAATATAATTCAAACTTCGCGCCTTTATAGAATCATAGATTCATTCACTCACTTCATGTCGCTGGTCTCTCTACTCTGTGACATTATCGAAGTGTACATACATGTGCTACTATTAAAATAAAGTTTTCTCGTTTTAAATCGTCTTCCATCATTTCAAAGTTTTTCACTTACCGATTCGACCACCGACGCTCTCAAGACATGTAGTATTTCACCTAAACCAGGATTCGGGATTTGGAACGCACCCTTGGCTTATGACTTATCTCCAGAGAGGTGAGGATGTACCCTGGACTGATACCAGGAGGATGTAGGTTAAAGAGTCCTTTAGTCCACCGACGGAACGAGTTGTTACGTTATTCTACCAAAGCTCGTAGCAAGCAAATCCGAATACATACATAATCGTCACGTCTATATTTCTTGCAGGGTAGACAGAGCCAGCAGTCTTCGAGGCTAACTCAATATGTGTCATTTGTCCCGTATATATTTATATTATATAACCACCGATGGTCTAAGGTTTCTTTATAATATAACACTCTGAACGTATGCTACATCAGTTTATTACACAAATAAATCATCAAAATTACATGTGAAACAGCAAATTACTTTAAAATGGCGTCAGGGCTGGCTCCGGCGCCAAATGTAGTAATATACTGGGTAGAGTTACATAAAGCAATTTAACTATTTTGGCGACTAAATGGGCTATACTGTGGAGGCTGGAATATGGATGTGCTTGTACGGTAATGTGTCTTTTTTATTGACGTAGTTTAAATATGGACTGATATTTAAGAGCTTCTTTAGAACGTCATTGGTCTTGTAGCGGGAGCGATGATTCGGCTCGACTGCCACCCAAGGGAAGATCTTCCGCCAGGCTAGGTGTTATGCCTGGGGAACCGCGGCTCCGACGATGTTGTGTCGAAGGTTGTATTTATGCTCCAATCCATGAAATCTTTGAAATCGCGATTTAGATTCTTCGCTGTTATTGGTTGTGCGCGTCAATTTCTTCCCGATGATTGACAGTAGTTGTTTGATTTGATGTTGTGACGAGTGGCGTAGAGATGTCGCCACAGTCTAATCGATAAGATGCATGGTCTCCATATGCATCCATTGGGCAGATTCAAATCCTTCCTTGGATATGTCTTTTTCCTCCTGGCTTTTAGTTCCAGTTGCATCCACGCCGCTCTGGAGAGGAGCCCGGGGTTTGCCTTTTACCTTGGATCCTAGATTGGATGAGTAAGGATTTTACACGAAACTAAAGGTAGCCTTTTTTCAATACTGCTGGTTCAGCTATTAGGCTTAAAGATAGAATTGAGATTTAAATAGTGACAGGTTGGTAGCCCATCGCTTAAAAGAAGAATGCGGGATATATGGGTTATTTGGAGGAAATTCAAAACTGCTGTCTACCCCGCAAGGGATATAGATGGGATCATAAGAATGGATGGATATATTCGCCATGATCTTAATATGACAGAGATGATTTGCATCAAAACTATTAAAAAAAAAGAACATACAATTTACACTCCTTCCTTCAAGTCAGTTTTAAATTACATTTGTGCTATCATACAACATCATACACAGCCCTCTTATTTCAAGTAGTCCGTTCAATAAGAACTAGATTGAATTCCTCATCTCGCGAGCAAACCTTGGAAATTATTATGTCGCTTGCACCGCCGGTCTACATCCAAGTCGATTGCTCAATTTATCAATACTGCCTTTTCGCCACAGACTATAAACTTCTCAGAAAGACTGGAAAAAAAAGTACTTCTTTCTAATTACTGGCTTTAGTCCTGGTTGCATCGTCACCGCTCTGGAGAGGAGCCCGGGGTACGCCCTTGACCAAGATTCCTTGATTGGGTGAGGTGTGATGATGACGAAGCTGCTTCGGGGTGAAAGGTCTGGGCGTCGGCGTACTGACGTCGCAGTACAGTTCAGAACGACTTCCAGGTAGGGTCAACCTCTTCAGACGCAACAAGTTGTTGTCTTAAAGATATTCGGACAGCTCTGGATCCGAAGCTTGAAGGTAAGCCATGACTTCAAGATACTTTATTTTTATTGGACCCTTTGCCGTGCCGTGTGGTTCCCAGCACCAATACTGAAGACCAAGACTGTTGGCTCTGTCTACCCCGCAAGGGATATAGACGTGACCATATGTTTGTATGTATGTGCTGAACCCTTTCTTCAAACAAGGGGTTGTAACCGTGTGGCTTTCATTCGTCCCTTACGGGTCGAGTCAAAGACTCAAGGCAAATACCGTATGGTTCCCGGCACTATTAGAAAAAGAATAGGTCCACTCCATATCTTTTTCATAGATGTCGTAAAAGGCGACTAACTTATAAACATTCTTTTTTCAGACGATGGGCTAGCAACCTGTCACTATTTGAATCTAAATTCTATCATCAAATAATTTAGCTGAACGTGGCCTTTCCGTCTTCTCTAGACTGTAGGCTCTGTTTACTCCATAAGGGACAAAGACATCGTTATATATGTGATCTTTTATGAAGTATACTGTCTATAAAATTACTCTATGACGAGATAGCAAACCGACCGTCGATTTATTTGGAACGGTCGCTGTATCACTTACGTAAGGCTGCCGCGGTGGAGATATAGCGAAGATTACTCCGTTTGGTTTCCGACTTATTTCCACATGATTTTAAAGATATTGCAACATAAATTTTTTATGTGCATCTGTTTATTTGAGAGAAATGAGAACTTGAAACACGTAGCGTTCAAGGATACCTATAATATAACATTATTATATACGAATAATATAACATTATTTAATTAAAAAATCACGCCTCTCTCCCGGAGGGGTGGGCAGAGACTACATCTTTCCACTTGCCACAATCTCTGCATACTTCCTTCGCTTCATCCACATTCATAACCCTCTTCATGCAAGATCGTCGGTGTTGAAATAAACTTTTAAATTTCAGTAAACCTGATGTTTCTCTATGCAGTACTATTATAATAAAATAATAGTTATATTTATAAATAATACAAGTATTAAACGCGCAGGTAAAGTACCTTTAACTGTATTATTTATAAATAGTATATTGCAACGCGAAAGTTTGTAATCAATAATAATAATAATTCAATAATAAAATAAATTTAACAATAACAATTGGTGTTTTCAAAAAGAAAATAAAAAATAGTAACGTGAACTATAAAATTCAATTCAGCGCCAACAATTAGGCTATTCCAAACACAGCTCTAATGAATGTTTGTTTTGTGAAACTGACCTGAATACGTACGCAAGCCTTACCAAAATTTAAGCCTGACTAACAAACAGCAAACTAGTTAACCATCTATAAATAACTTGCAATTTCCCGCGACTACGTCAACATCAAAATCGGTTCAGCGAAACGCGAGGTAATCGCAGAGAAACATACATACATACAGGTCAAATAGAGAACCCCTGTTTTTTAGAAGATGGTTAATGAATCCCACGTCACTGCGTCTTATTCCTTCAAAATGCAATCTATTTCACTATTGGTTTGTTTATAGGTCACCTCTAACCTCAGCTTAGAATCAATTTACCTTTGAGCTGGATGATATAGTAGATAGAGGATATAGTAATACATAACTAAATAATATATTCTGTGAAAATTTTAAGCGTGTAGCGCAGTGGAGAGCTAGTTGTAACAATTTTTCGTTTCTTGGCTATAAATAAATAAAATAAAAATAAATAAAAGCTTACTTGTTTGGTATTTAGAAAATCTAACAGTACTATTCTAATGAAAAACTATTCCCCTACATGTTACCGTTATATATAATAATATAAAGCAATAAAATACGAAAAAAATACGATTATTTTTTGGGGACCCCCTTAATATTTTTTATTTATTTTCTATTTTATTATTGGTTGTTATTGCAGCAACGGAAATACATAATTTATGCAAAAATTTCAGTTTTCCAGCTGACACGGTTTATGAGATACAGCCTGATGACAGCCAGACGGAGAGACGAACAGACAGACGGATATCGGAGGCTAAGGCATAAGGTCCCGTTAAGTGTAGGTAATGAACCTTAAAAAAGTTCACATATGAAATGAAAAAAAGAGGTCAGAGGTTTTTCTGCCGTTGACTGTACACAGTAAATTGCTAACACCAGAGTAGATATAACTGAAATATTTGAACTTCAGTTTAGTGCTAACCTCATGATTGCGGTAAACTAACTGCAAACAATGGTTTATGCTAACTATCCGATTTACCTTGTTTTTGTTCGCAAATAGTTTATACTGCAAAACCTAGTTCGTGATAAATTTTATAATTGTAAGTTATTAAATGAAAGTAATAAACTGTGCCGTGCGGTTCCCGGCACCTATAGAAAACATTAAAAGGACTCAATATCACTGTTCTATGGATGTCGTAAAAAGCGACTAAGGGATAGACTTATAAGCTTGGAATTCTTCTATTAGGCGATGGGCTAGCAACCTGTCAGTATTTGAAGCTCAATTTTGTCATTAAGCCAAACGAAGTTTTTCAGGACTGTTGACTCTGTCTCTGTCATTGTTTTGATTAATTGACTTACCTATTGGAAATTTAAATAATAAAAAATATATTTTTTTATGGATTGGCAATTTTGCATACATTTATGTACAGAATGTTATTAATTTTGATTATAACTAGGTGTGTATTAACTGTAAGTAGGTAGAGGTAGTCTCTGCCTACCCCTCAGGGAAAGAGGCGTGATTTTTATGTATGTATGTAGGTATGTATTAACTGTAAGCAATAAGAAATAAAAAAATTGAAAGTGCCATCGAAGAAAACCCTTTCGAAGTTGTTTTAAAAGAAGTTTTAAGATGGTATTTGATCGTGTTCCTCCAAGACCTTTCGCATTGAACGCTTTCAAATACAATTTTGTGGGTCATTTAGCCTGTCTATTAGTCAGTTGTCGAGTCACGACGGTTGTTTACTCCTAAACTAGAGGAAAAAAGAAGAACAAGGCAAGATAAATTCTTATTACAGCATATAATCACGTCCATATCCCTCAAGGGGTAGACAGAGCCAACAGTCTTGAAAAGACTGAAAGGCCACGTTCAGCTGTTAGGCTTAATGATAGAATTGAGATTCAAATAATGACAGGTTGTTAGCCCATCGCCTAAAATAGTAATTCCAAGTATACGAGTATAAGCATATCCCTTAGTCGCCTTTTATGACTCTTATATAAACAAAGCCTAGTGAATAAATTAAATTATTCATTTTCATACCAATTTATCTCAACGATGACTCAAAAGCATTCTTAAGCATGTTCTAACAAAGAATATGAACGCAAAAACCTTACAAATGTATGCTTTTTCATAGAATATGCATCGTAACAGGCTGGTTTTGTGAGTCGTCTGCCGTCCGGGCAAACGCAGGGCTGTCAGCTTGTAAAGTTTAAACATTTGGGACATGAGAAAAATTAAAAAGGGCTGTGTAATATTTTTTTAATATAATTTACCTACGAATAAATCAATTAATCATAATAAATGTATAATGTCGTCCACATTTCTATTCTAAGTTTGAATAATTGGGTTGTTGACGTTGTTGAAGAAAACTCACACTCACACTGTTGAACAAAAGGCTAACCTAACCTAACCTAACCTAACTCAATCTGTGTAATTTATACAGTATATATTTATTTATATTTTTATTCATTTAATACGCCCTATATTTTATGATATTCACTAGACGGGTTCTTATAGAGTGAGTCTAGTGAAGTACATACATACATACATATAATCACGTCTATATGCCTTGCGGGGTAGACAGAGCCAACAGTCTTAAAAATACTGATAGGCCACGTTCAGCTATTTGGCTTTATGATGGAATTGAGATTCAAATAGTGACAGGTTGCTAGCCCATCGCCTAAGAAAAGAATCCCAAGTTTATAAGCCTATTCCTTAGTCGCCTTTTACGACATCCATGGGAACGAGATGGAGTGGTCCTATTCTTTTTTTATTGGTGCCGGGAACCACACGGCACACGGTGAAGTATTTTGTATTTTTTTTTGAAGAGTTGAACGAAAGCGATATAGTCTCTATCTATATGGCGAGGAAAAACAAAAGAGGCGTTACTATATGTTTTTTATACATACATACAACCACGCGTAAACCCCTGACGGGTTAGACAGGGCCAAGTCTTGAAAAGACGAAAAGCCACGTATAACTGTATCGTTTAATGACGGAATTAATAAGACTAGGACCACTCCTTCTCCTTTCCCATGGATGTCGATAAAGGCGACTAAGGGATAGGTTAATAAACTTGGGATTCTTCTTTTAGGCAATGAGCAAGCAACCTGACACTATTTAAATTTCAATTCTATCATCAAGCTGAATGTGGCCTATTAGTCTTCAATACTATCGGCTCTGTCTATCCCGCAAGGGATATAGACGAAATTTATATGTATGTATTATGTTTTAATATTCAAATGCTGACAGCATGCTGGACCGTCACCTAAAAACAGAATCCCAATTTTATATTAACAACATGAAAAATTACAAAAAAAAATACTAACTAGAATCTATCGTTGACAACCCTAGCGCAAAGATTACAAAGCGCTTTGTGGTCTTGCCTCGCGATATTCCGGAATCCTTAGGCCGCGTTCGCATTGCCGCGACTTTTGTTGTCGTGGCGACCGTGTTGTTGTTGAGAACTTAGCTTTTGTTTACTTAGGATTTTTATGGTTTTTTTTTGTTTTTATTTATATAGAATAAAATAGAATAGATTTATTTTTTAAATTGGATACAAGGTATCACTTATTGACGTCGCATCATTTAATGCAATTTACCGCTTAGGACTCTGTATATGATTGACTAATGACTAGGAGTGAGAAGAACTAAGGTAGTATGAAGGAATCGTACATACGTAAATCACGCCTCTTTCCCGGAGGGGTAGGCAGAAACCACATCTTTCTACTTGCCTCGATCCCTGCATACTTCTTTCGCTTCATCCACATTCATAACTATGGATATTTGGTAAGATGTAATATCTGCCTACCGTTCTGGAAAGAGGCGTGATTTATGTATTTTATACTTTAATACACACATACACAAAATCAAGCCTTTTTCTCAGAGGGGTAGGCGGAGACTACATCTTTTCACTTGCCATTATACCTGCATGTATTTTACATATGAAAAAAAAATACAGAAAATACTATCTACATTACAAAGCGTTTAATGGGTTTGCCTCGCGATTTTCCGGAATTTTTAGACTATTCCAATCTCAATTCTATCAGTAAGCCAAACAGCTGAACGTGGCATTTCAGTCTTTTCAAGACTTTTGGCTCTGTCTATACCGCAAGGGATATAGACGTGATTAATCTATGTCCCTAAAACTTACATAAATAAAAAAAAATGTGTGTATGTAAATTTTCTCCCGAACTGAACTAATTGGACATAGCCAGACACTAGACTTTAATGACACAATTCACATCCAATTAAACTGACCGTATAAAACTCAAGCGACCAAATAGCGAGAGTACAGAAGAGTATATTTACACCTTAAATTATATAAAAATATACCTTTTTCTTACTAAATAGGATGACTTTGTAAGGTTTACTGAGAAAATTAAAGGTTTATTCATAAAAAAATATATTAACTTGGCTAGATACTACTCAGTATATCTGATTCAGTTTCAGCTGCATTCCTGTGAGTGTAAGTAATTTTTAAATTTTTTTTATTTTTATCTTTAGCAAACTGACTTTCTGCTAAATTATACATACAAACATACATATAATCACGTCGATATCCCTTGCGGGGTAGACAGAGCCAACAGTCTTGTAAAGACTGATAGGGCACGTTCAGCTATTTGGCTTTAAGATAGAATTGAGATTCAAATGGTGACAGGTTGCTAGCCCATCGCCTAAAAGAAGAATCCCAAGTTTATAAGCCTACCCCTTAGTCGCCTTTTACGACATCCATGGGAGAGAGATGGCGTGGTCCTATTCTTTTTTTCTAGTGGTGCCGGGAACCACACGGCACATTGTCTTTTCTAAAAACCATTTGATACGTGCTCCTTCTGCGAACTCTTTAATTTGCATTGACGAACTCTGAAAACTTTGTACGTGTCTCGTTTTTATGACTAGCGGCAGGTGTTCACGCGGCCGGTACATTATTGATGGAGCTGGGCCCTGTTTGAGCGAAGCATTAAGTGTCTGTAATAATTGATGAGTATGAGCTTGGGCGGCGTATAGGACTGCTGAATAAACGTTATGGGGTTTTCACAATAATTACACACATACATAATCACGTCTGTATCCATTGCGGGGTAGACGGAGATAACTGTCGCGAAAAGAACAATAGGCCATGTTCAACTGTTCGGCTTAATGATAGAATTGAGATTCGAATAGTGACAGGTTGCTAGCCCATATCGCCTCAAAGAAGAATCCGAAGCTTATAAGCCTATCACTTAGTCGCCTTTTACGGCATCCATGAGAAAGAAATTGAATGATACTATTTATTGTGTTATGTTTTAGGTTAGGGTACTTATTTTTTCCTTCAAATAAAGTAAGATGAGTTTACGCTTAAGGTTAAAGGGTTTTTGCAATATTCCTAGTTTATTAGCTGGGAATTGGCGCAAAGGAAATTGTTAAGACGAGGTGTAATGTAACAGTAAAGAGTGTGATCGTGAACGGTTTTCAAGACTGTTGGCTCTGTTGACCCCGAGAGGATATAGACATGATTATGTGTATGTATGTATTACGAAGTAATTGCTCTATTCTTTCTTCTCCCTTGATATGGATGTGCATGTACTAAGAAGCACAGACTTTGTATTTTTTCTTTCTTCTTTACCGGACGAGCATAAAACCAAACGAATTGATTTAACCAAAATTTTATTTTTATTTATAAGAAGGAAGACCAATAACGTACAAATCAAATATAAAACCAGATAAGGTGACAATGTGTCATTTACAGGTCCTAGCTAATAAATAAAATTTAAAAATAAACTAGCTGTGCCCGCGACTTCGTCCGCGTGGAATAGTTATTTTAGGCATCATTGAAGCCCTAAAGGATAAATAATTTTCCCCGTTTTTTTTCACATTTTCGATTATTTCTTTGCTCCTTATAGTTGCAGCGTGATGTTATATAGCCTAAAGAATATTTTTTCAATTCGAACCACTAGTTCCTGAGATTAGCGCGTTCAAACAAACAAACTCTTCAGCTTTATAATATTAGTATAGATTTAAATATATTTGATCCTGTGTGAAACCAAACTCCTCGTCTAAGTGGTTCTGTGTTTATATTACAGAATAACCCTGCACAATATCTGCCACGCTAGCTAAATTTAGGATTGCAGTGGTCAGTCCAATTATTTATTCATTATCAAGTCGTATCGTAGAACAGCGTAAATTTAGCGTGACTTAAGGAAACAGCTGCTATATAACTGTCAAGAAGTGAACCTTATTACGTTGTTATAAAGATCAGAAAGGTGTATTGATAAAATAGTAATAAGAGAGGCGTCGGCTTCTATAAACTTAAACAATATACGAGTGGTATTTCACAGGTTATAAAATTTATTTGTTAAAGATAAGACTTGACAGTCACTGAAATAATTTAGAACGAGGAAACAATTTCTAAGAAAATTATTTAAAAAATGAATGTTTTTTTTTTGGAGATGTGTTAGCAACCAGTCATTACGAGTATTTATGAATTTAACCATCGCCTGCAAGTCTTGTGACTCTCTGTCTACCTCGTAAAAGATTAAGACGTAATATGTAGATATATTTTACCGTTACTCACTCACCCAGACCAACCCATTATTGGATTTTGCTTATAGTCTAGTTGCAAAAAGTTAAATTTCTTCCGTTTCCAATTTTATAAAACTGTTAAAGAAATATCTGCCATTTAAATTAAAACTATGACTGGTTTAACTGATTTTTTCCTGACAGATTTTTTTCCAATTAAAAAAATATATATTTAATTTCAGATGTATAATTTTTGATCTGCAATAATTTTATGTTTCAATCTATTGCCGAACGTAAAACCGTTTAAAAAAAAATATAAAACATATTTCAATAAAAGTTTCGTCTATTTTTTTTTTTATCAATTTTCATATTTGTTCCACTAACAAGATTTAATTTACAAAGCGTTTTGTTCCATTGTGTTCTGAACTCCATGGCGGTAGATCGTTCCCATTTCTGGATTTTAATAAACCTGAACTTTAATAGGAAAATTCCGTCACGACTGGCGATGGATCCCGTCCGTTCTAATTTTATTTTTCTTTTGGATTCCCTCCCTCCCGGGGTTCTAGTCAATTTGTCTGGGAATTCGGAAGCTGCGATATTGCTAAAATACTTTCATACATTTCTATTGATAGTGAAATATTCCGTGGTTTGTTGCGCAATTTTTAGATTTCTTATGAAACGGCATGCAGTGTATATACCTTTCTATTTGTTACCTCTGCACGGGTTTTCTAATGAATTAATCTTCTTGAAATATTACGTATATATAATTAAGGGACTGGAGAAGGACATAGGGCACATTTTATCCCAGTAAAAACTGTAGTTATTGTATGGTGCTAAATTCGCCGCGTTTTTTGTAAATGGCTAAAATTTGTTGATTTTTTAAATGGTGCTAAATTTCGTCACGTTTTGTAGATGGCGTTGAATTTGTCGCATTTTTCATTGGTGGCACTATATTCATATTTGCTAATCAACTGGTAAATACTAGTAATTGAACAAATACTCATATGAACAATAAATTTCAAGTATATAAATATATATTTTGTTGGTTATCTGTTTACTTTAATAATATTTGGTTCAAGGTCAAATTATTACACAATTTTCCGCTTTCCGCCTTCGTATGCGCCACCGTCTTATCCATAAGCCAAAAATTCACGTAAAAACTTTACGGGGATTTACCGAACGCCGCGAAATTAGAGAAGTTACTTGTATTCTTTCACTCACCTTAATACTTCGAAGTGAAAATACGCGTATTTTGTACTCATATAGGATAATAAAGTTGATTTTTAGTGCTTTTTCTACTGATACTAATCCACATCCACACTGATAATGAAGAGACAAGAAAGAAAGAGAGAAAAGAATATTTTGGTGTGTTTGTTATTTTATATGACTACCGTGACATTAAGCTGAACGTGGCCTTTCAGTCTTTTCAAGACTGTTGGCTCTGTCTACCCCGCAAGGGATATAGACGTGATGATATGTATGTATATATGTAACGTGAACTTATTACGGGATGGGCTAGCAACCTGTTACTATTTATCATTAAGCCATAAACAATTGAAACAAAAAGTACTTACCTATTCAAGTTAAGCAAAAAATCGATTTTTTTTTTTCATCCCTAGAGGAACTTTCATTGGCACTTGATAGACAGAGCATGATATAGTTAGACCATCCAGGTTTATATAGACGATAGATCAAGAGTACCCGAAACCTCCGAGCTTGCATGACGAGAGTTATGAATGTGGATGAAGCGAAAGAAGTATGCAAGTGGAAAGATGTAGTATCTGCCTACCCATCCGAGAAAATGCGTGATTTTATGTTTATATGTATAGACGATAGACCATGATACAGTTAAAAATATTTCACTACTTCCATTTAGAATGTTTTTCGAAATATTGGAACAAGTGCCAAATCGAATTGACTCTAGAAACATAGTATACTTCCACGATAGAATGGAACAAACATTAAGTGACGTAAACACAGATAATAAATAACTCAATGGTAAATAAAGATACACTGACATCAAACTATACTTAGCTAGTTTAAAAAAAAGAAAAACAAAGGGCGGACTCACTCGTGCGTGGAGATAAGTCTTCCGAAAAACTTTTCGGATTTAACGTCAAGAACTTATATGTATGTGATGGGACGTTGAGTGGCGACAAAAAGATAGGGGTTTCGATACAATAAACGGTGTATAATCACCTTTATATTTACACTCTATATGACTAGAGTACGCCTGGGTAAAGCGTTAAATAATTGTGTTATCTTCTTGCTAAGTTTACACTCAGACCACATAAGAAACGATTAAATTTTAATTCTCTTGATAATCCATCCATCCATATAATCACGTCTGTATCCCTTGCGGGGTAGACAGAGCCAGCAGTCTCGAAAGACTCGACATGCCACGTTCACCTGTTTGGCCTAAGAATACAATTGAGATTCAAATAGTGATAGATTGCTAGCCCATCGCCTTAAAGTAGAATCTTAAAGTAGAATTTAAGCCTGTCCCTTAGTCGCCTTTTACGACATCCATGGGATAAAACTCACTTCATCTCTTGAGTGAGTTTTTTCTATTGTATATTGGTGCCGGGAGCCATACGGCACTAGCTAGTATATACCTACTAAGTTGTTATTCTTACAATTTGCTCATAACTTTAGCCGCGGATATTCTTTGATATTAAATTTGTGGCATAGATGTCCCTCACGACAGCGCCCGATGGAATCCGATCGCCATTTATCATAGCGTTCAAAATACCCATGACGTGTACAAAAAATATTATGAAGTTCCGGCCCGCGCTGCGAAGGAAAAACCAATTTTATTGTTATTCGGAAAGCGAAAATTATGAATATGTCCTTCCTTCCTCTTTTTGTTAGACCCGGTTATATCCTCACCTCTCTGGAGAGGAGCCCGGGGTGCGCCTTTGACCAAGAGCCTGGATCGGAAGTCAGGTATTTACACGAAGCTTATCTGACTTAAAAATATGTATATACTGGGAGTTATCTCGCACAATAGGTAGCCATTTTAAGATTGTTTTTTTTTTACGGCACAAATTACACTGATTAAGTTATCCTCGAAGTAAGTTGGAGACTTGAGTTACGAGATACTAACTCAACGATACTATATTTTATAATAAATACTTACATATGTACATAGATAAACATCCAAGACCCAGGTCAATCAGAAAAAGTTATTTTCCCATCATGCCCTGGCCAGGATTCAAACCCGGGACCTCCAATGTCACAGACAAGCGTACTACCGCTGCGCCACAGAGGCCGCCTTCCGCCGCGAATTCGTTCCGTTGTGTTTGTTTAATTAATTATAATAGTTTTATTTTGTTATTTTTTTTTTATCTGAATAAAAGTATATCCTCAGCACCAAAATTACTTTTTAGACTCGACGCATTAATTTAATAGGGATCATTGTTCTTACAACGCATTAAAAATCACAGTCGAATCGCAGACTTGATCGGGGCGAGAGTCGCTTCGTGTAAAAACTTGCCTCACCCAATCCAGGATCCATGGTCAAAGGCATACCCTGGGCTCCCCTTCCGATAGTGAGAATGCAATGGGACTAAATCCAGGAGGAAGCAGATTAAGCATTTATAAGGACAGTCGCCTGCATAGAAACATGAACCCTCTTCACAATGACCAGTAACATAGGAGGGTTTTAGTTTTTCTTCATTTATCGGTACTGTAAATGCTTACTCATAAAAATAGGATAAATTGTGTAATTTTCTAATTAAGAAACTCAAAACCGAACAAAGAAATTCACCACAGTACTTAGTAGATTCAAAAGCCTTCAGAACTGAAACTAACACGAGTCCAAAAGTCCAGCGTCTGAATAAACAGCCCAAAAAAAAAAATAACACATTCAGAATCACGTTACGAACCATGTTGATATTATATTCAACACAGAAGGATTACAATATTGAATGGGATATGCGCTGAGGGCCGGGAAAAACTCTGATCCCTGAATAATTCAGGCACAATCACTGACTAACTCATTTATTCATGCGCCCGGACTCAGCATTTACATGCTGCTGATTTTTGTTGGGAACTACAGATTAATGCATACGATATTACCGTATGCAGACATACATACGACTATACGCCATTTGACGGCCTCTGTGGCGCAGCGGTAATACGCTTGACTGTGTCACCGGAGGTCCCGGGTTCGAATCCCGGCCTGGGCATGATGAGAAAAGAACTTTTTCTGATTGTCCTGGGTCTTGGATGTTTATTTATATAAGTATTTATCACAAAATATAGTATCGTTGAGTTAGCATCTCGTAACACAAGTCTCGAACTTACTTCGAGGCTAACTCAATCTGTGTAATTTGTCCCGTATATATTTATTATTTATATTTATATAGTCGTGTCTATATCTTTCGCGGGGTAGACAGAGCCAACAGTCTTGGACAGACTGAAAAGCCACGTTCAGCTGTTTTCATGATGAAATTGAAATTCAAATAGTGACTGATTGCTAGCCCATCGCATAAAAGTGATTTATTAACCTTTTTTTTAGACGCAAGACGTAATCAAAATATTATGATTTCTGCCTACCGTTCGGGAAAAGACGTGATTTAAATAAATATTTAGTTATATGTATGCAACTCTGGGTTTTCTCGTGATGTATTTCCACATCGAAAAACATTAGTAATCATTTTAAATAATGTTTTTAACAATTCACACTATATAGAATAATTTGAACAGCACCCTTTTCAGAACTTGTAAACAGTGTAATAGTATTACGAATCCCGAATGAATAGAGTAGTGAAAAGTTCCCGCTCAGACAAGCATAAATCATGACTTTCCCACTTCAGTTCCGGGAAGAAAACTTAAATGGCACTCCTTACAGAAAGTATTCTGGGAAATTCACTCACACATTCCCTTTGCGATACCTTTTAGACATTCATTAGCATTTATACACAGTTATACTAGTTATTATACGCGGTTTCATCCGCAAAAAGAATACATATTTACTTATTTTTCTCTTGCGGGGTAGACAGAGCCAACAGTCTTAAAAAGACTGATAGGCCACGTTACGCCATTAAAATGGGTATTTAAGCATAATGTTTTGCCGTGTGGTTCCCGGCACCAATAGAAAAAAGAATAGTAGTACTCCATCTCTTTCCCATGGATGTCGTAAAAGGCGACTAAGGGGTGGGCTTATAAACTTGGGATTATTCTTTTACGCGATGGGCTAGCAACCTGTCACTATTTGAATCTCAATTCTATCTTAAAGCCAAATAGCTGAACTTGACCTATCAGTCTTTACAAGAATGTTGGCTCTGTCTACCCCGCAAGGGATATACCTAGACTTGATTATATGTATGTATGTACGTATATTCGATTGTACGAACATACCTATCAAACGATTTGTCTTAATAATTTTCTTATTAGCCTCGACATAAGATTAATTTAACATAGTATAATGGGCGCTCGCAAATTGACTACCCATTTAATAAGGCAAGCGGCTGATTAAACTGTATTACATTTAGGGTTAACGTAGAATTAAATTAACCATATTGAAATTTATAACTAGTTCTATGCCTGCGTGTGCTAATATTTGTTTTAAATAAGACTTGCAATAATAAAATATATGGAAAACTATGAAAGTTTAATATAATCAATTCAGAATAATCTGTAGAATATTGAATATTAACATTAAAAATATTTAGTTTGACCCCACATAAAGTTCTCTGTCAGACCAGAAAATATGGTACTGATTTCCATATTGTTAGTACCTGGTACATACATATAATCACATCTATATTCCTTGCGGGGTGGACAGAGCCAACAATTTTGAAAAGATCACGTTCAGCTGTTTTGTTTAATGATAGAATTGAGATTTAAATAGATTGCTAGTCCATCGCCTAAAAGAAAAATCCCAAGTTTTAAAGCCTATCCTTTAGTCGCTTTCTACAACACCCATGGGAAAGAGACGGAATTGTCCTATAAATTATATAAAAAGTATATAAATATAATCAATTTTTTATCCTTAGGAGTAGACAGAGCCAACAGTCTTGAAAAGTTTGAGAGGTCACGACACACAAACGGATATTTTTTACCTTTTGATGATAAAGAGTCACATGCCACATTAACCTTGATGTAATAATGCCAAATTAAGATTTAAAGATGGCGATCGCGTAAGGCCCATGGCCTAAAAAAGATCCCAACCCAAGCTTATATTAATAATTCCCCCAAATTAATAACAAGCGAACGCTTAAAACAGATCCACCTAATTAAAGTTAATTCTCAATAAACGATAATTCCAAAAAGTAAATTTAAATTTAATTTATCCCAATGTCCTCAACATTCTATATATAACCCGAAACTTCGCTATTAACACTTTTAATGCCAGGAGCGACGTTTGAATTTCAAAGAGTTCGTATTTCTTAGGCAGTTACGAGATATATTCACGGTTTCTCAATATATTTCCTTAAAAATAAATCAAATTAAGAACGTCCTGGCAAAGGGTCAGGTCAAGAGTACCCGAAACCGCCGAGCTTGCATGAAGAGAGTTATGAATGTTGATGAAGCGAAGGAAGTATGCACAGGCAAGTGGAAAGATGTAGTCTCTGCCTACCCCTCCGGGAAACAAGCGTGATTTTATGAATGTATGTATGTAATAAATCGCCTTAAGTGGAGAGAAATGTGACGTAAGGTTTATTATTAGTAAAGAATTATACGTTAGTACCGTTTGGGGTTTAAATATATTAGTACGAATGAAAAGCCTCTAAGATACATTGCGTTTTTACTCGCAACCTCTAAAGTTCGAATTTTTCGGTGAAAAATAATTCCGTGCTATGAAAGACATGGCTTTTGGCACCATCTAGTGCTCGTAATTAAAAATTGATATATCTAAATAAAGATAATAATTATAATTTTTACTAGAGCCAATGAAAACCATCATAAAATATAAATCGTTTCACGATTTAACGATTGCAATTAGTTAATAATTTTTCTTTCCTTGTATTATTTCTTCAGAAAAAAAAAAGAAGAATGCAGGGTCGTGACAAGTGGAAGTATAGTCTCTGCCTACCCTTACGGGAAAGAGGCGAGATTATGTATGTTAATTTTTACAATACCACGCATAATCTATTCAATAACGAACCGAAAACGAAAAGAATACGTTCCTATTCACGTACCTACCTAACAAAAAGTAGTAATTTTTAAAAATGCCGCGGTATCCTGCGTCACAATGCTTACAAAAGCGGGGAGCCATTCATTCGGCATTTCTGAATTCCACAAAGGCATGTAATTCACAAAAGTGCACCCCGGGTACATATTTCAATCCGCAATCTTGAAAACTCACTGCTACATAGCGAATAGACGGGGAGCTAGACGCTAATTTGTTTATGGATTTTACGGCAGCATTCCTTTTCTTTTTTTAACAACGGAGTTTTCAACGTTTTCCATAATTTTTTAACAACATAACTAGAAAACTGTTTAACGTTAAAAAATATTCGATCGTATATTTAGTATTATGTAAAAGTTAGTTTTTTTTTACAAAGGTTTGTTTAAATCTATCATAACCATAAAATATAAAGTTGTTATTGGTATATGATTGATGCTTCTAGAAAGATTTTTTAAAAATATTTACACACAAATATTTTAATCAAAAATATTTTCTATCAATAAATACGTTTATTACCGCCATAAACATGAAACTGCACTTATTTGGACATACAATACAAAATCGAATACATTTTTAGTCTTAAGCTCCCGTACTTAATATGAGGCGCGTTGATTTATGCTGACACTTACGAATATTGCTCCCCCGCGATGCTTAGTCTCAACTTCTAAGTGGAAAGTTTGGATCATTATAAGTTCTATCGATTATTACTTAGTGTACTCATGTAATGGTCCTATTGATGCTAAAGATGTGCTATTCTGAACTAACATAATATGCCCGGCATTAAAAAAGAATACATAACGTCGCCGTGTGGTTCCCGGCACCAATACAAAAAAGAATAGGATCACTCCATCTCTTTCCCATGTATGTCGTAAAAGGTGACTAAGGGATAGGCTTACAAACTTGAGATTCTTTTTTAAGCGCTGGGCTACCAACCTGTCACTATTTGAATCTCAATTCTATCGTCAAGCCAAAAAGCTGAACGTGGCCTATTAGTCTTTTTAAGACTGTTGGCTCTGTCTTTCCCGCAAGGGATATAGACGTGATTATATGTATGTACATATGTATAACGTATTATCTTTTCTTGTAAATGAGTTAAAAAGTTACTAATAGCGTGAGTAAGAGACTCTGCTGCCTTATAGAGAAGATTTTTCGTCAATTTCCGAGAAATTGCTATTCTGACAAATTATGTACCTAATAGTGAATACAATAACAACTTTTTTTAAAAACTTTGTAAGATTTCGTTCAATAACTAATAATATGACTTTTTTTTTAAACATTGTAAGGTTTCATTCAAAAATTAATAATTTTAAGACAAATCGACACCCAAGTCCATATTTTGTTTTATCACAGATCCGGTCACACGTTCATATTTCAGGATCCAATCCGGATCCAACATGGCCGCCATCAAACATGCGTCAGGCCGTAAAGTGAATAATAAAGGCGCAAAAATGGCCGAATCCGTTCTAAATATTTCAACACAATCACTGAAGGGTTAGTTATTCATAGGGTTATGTGAGACTGTGGAACTCTTTGGCAGGCTGGATCTTTTGATTTGAAAACAGAATACTTCAGAAATAAATCAAATCATATGCGGGGTAAACAGAGCCAACAAGAGTGATAGTACATTACTACGTTCACCTGTTTAGCTTTACAATAGAATTGAGATTCACATAGTGAATCGCCTAATCCCATCGCCTAAAATAAGAATCCCAAGTTTATAGGCCTATCCCTTAGTCGCATTTTACGACACCCATGGTAAAGAGATGGAGTGGTGCTATTCATATTCTCCATTAGTGCTGTGGAACCACACGGCAAATTCAACTTGGGCGATTTGACTTAAACACACATACAAACGTAGCGCATATAAACATTATTAGATAGAAACTCTTGAAAAAAAAAAAAACTCACATTTATTATTAACTAGCGGCCCGCCCCGGCTTCGCACGGGTGGACATATTTTTGTGTTTTATATTTTGAAATAAACAAAGAGTAAAAACAAATTTATGCCTATGTCACTTTTGAAGGTCTATTCTATATCTGTGCCAAATTTTATCAAAATCGGACCAGTAATTTTTTAGTTTATTCCACACAAACATACAAAAATACAAATCTTTCCTCTTCATTATTAGTGTGATAAATATGCGTCAAGGCGAATAACATCGGTAAACAAACTTCTTTTTCTACGGACGGGGCCAACCGTCGCGTCGGAACTTTCTCGAGCTTTCGCGAGCTTTCAAGTGTTTCAAATAATGAGTTTCTCACAACACAACCTCCGCGATTGTTGGTTTCTGAAAGCTTTTGGGTTCCGTGGAGACATGAATTATTTTTAACCGACTTTAAAAAAGGTTTGTATTCAACCTTGACTTATGTTGAATTATAGTTATTATTCTTAAAAGTTCTTATTACTGAAGCTAACTGCCAACAATGGAGATAGTTTTGTTAACTAAATTATATTTTTGACAATTATTATATCTTTTATTCCCGGTTGAATGGAACAGATCTCTTCATGGGATAAGACCGCTATTGCAAGTGTTTTAAATTTATGACTTAGTTCTATTTCTTGTTACTGTGTTAATTTCTGTGCAATAAAGATATTACAAACAATTATTATATCAACCTACTAACCTACAGCCGCAACTTCGTCCACGTGGAAAAATTATTTTGGGCGTTATTAAAGCCCTCAAGGATGAGTAATTTCCCCCGGTTTTTTTCACATTTTCCATTATTTCTTCGCTCTTAATAGTTGCAGCGTGATGTTATAAAGCCTAAAGCCTTCCTCGATAAATGTTCTATTCAACACAAAAAAAAAATTCAATTCGAATCAGTAATTTCTGAGATTACCGCGTTCAAACAAACAAGCAAACTCTTCATCTTTATAATATTAGTATAAATCTATAAAATCACTTAATACAATTTTTGTAACTTTGTTAATTTCTCTGCAATAAAGATATAACAAACAATCATTATACCCACCAATTAATTATAGATATCTGAATTATTATTATTTACAATTCTGTTAGGCTAATAATTTACAGGCAGAAATCCCACTTCTCAAATGCGAAGACCCGGCCGTCAGAGCTACTCGAAACATAAACCACCCTTTATTAATTAATCCCTTAAGTCCCCAGTCATATTTGACGACGTTACCAGCCGTTAAATGTGTGCTTATTAATCTTATTAAATTAATTACTTGAGTAAGCTACGCCCGGCGAAAGCGTATAAGTAAGTATAAAACACAAGTTATCGCTCGTTCATACACAATACGTTGTCGTTGTGGTAACGATAGCAGAAATTATAATATATAATATAATAATTAATTTTACATACATACAAACATATGGTCACGTCTATATCCCTTGCGGGGTAGACAGAGCCAACAGGCTTGAAAAGACTGAATGGCTACGTTCAGCTATTTGGCTTAATGATAGAATTAATAATTAATTTTATATATTTTATTTAAAAATAGTGTGGTGTCAGACATTTTAGCATACAACCACTCCATATCTTGCCCATGGATGTCGTGAAAGGCGACTAATGGTATGTCCTGATGGGCATAAAAACTTAGGATTCCGCTTGTAAGGAATGGGCTAGCTACCTGTCACTGTTTGAATCTCAATTCCATCATTAAGCCAAACAACTGAACGTGGCCTCTCAGTCTCTTTAAGACTGTTGGCTCTGTCTATCCCGCAACGGATATAGACTATGTATGTATGTATGTATGCTATTATACTATATTATTACAAACACTATTCTGCTATCTGTACCCATTTCCTAACCATTTATTTGGGTATCTCAAGCATATTTTCAATTAGGAGTTGAATCTAATTAAATTTCGAAAGTACTTGTTTTCAACTTATACAAGTTCGGCCGTGTGTCGGCGCGTACGATCCCACCAGTTTAACATGACCTCCCAAAATCTAGGACTGCGTACAAAATCAACTGTTCCACGTTGAATCAATAAGAGAACAGGGTGCTAAGTGTTTGGTTAGGTACATCTACTCGTACCATCGGCGGGTGAATACAAATGATCTCACTTAAAAGTTTTATATGTTCCGTATAAATTCCATTTGGATTTTACGGTTTTACATTTAAACAGATGTTTCCATTGAGACATTGATTGTTTTGATGCTTTGATCTTCTTCTTTGACGGCCTCTGTGGCGAAGCGGTATTGCGCTTTTCTGTGACACCGGAGGTCCCGGGTTCGAATCCCGGTCAGGGCATGATGAGAAAAGAACTTTTTCTGATTGGCCTAGGTCTTGGATATTTATCTATATAATAAGTATTTATTATAAAATATAGTATCGTTGAGTTAGTATCTCGTAACACAAGTTTCGAACTTACTTCGAGGCTTAACTCAATCGGTGTAATTTGTCCCGAATAAAAAAAAAATAGTAGGAGTTTTACAAATATTATGAGTGTCATAAAATCTTGAACGTTCTTTTCTTATTTATACACCATACTATATCAGCTTTTTCCTTTTTGTTTTTAGTGCCGATTGCATCCTCACCACTGTGAGAGAGAGAGAGAGCGATAGGTCGGACCTCAGCAACCTTAGCAGGTAAACCTAACCCATATTAAATCGATCTAACTGAATCTAACCTTTTCGATCGGGGGTTAAAACAGACTTTTTCAGAGCCATTCCAATTCATCCACCCTGAGGTTGACTGGAAGAGATTGCTTGAGCGATAAGTCCGCCTTTGTACCTCATTAACTACCTATGTTTATTTTTTTCTGTTTTTCTTTTTCTTATGGTGCAATAAAGAGTCTATCAATCTATCTTCTAACCTTTTCGATCGGGGGTTAAAACAGACTTTTTCAGAGTCATTCCAATTCATCCACCCTAAGGTTGATTGGAAGAGATTGCTTTAGCGATAAGTCCGCCTTTGTACCTCATTAACTACCTGTGTTTCTTTTTCTGCTTTTCTTTTTCTTATGGGGCAATAAAAAGTCTTTCTATCTATCTTCTAACCTTTTCGATCGGGGGTTAAAACAGACTTTTTCAGAGCCATTTCAATTCATCCACCCTAAGGTTGACTGGAAGAGATTGCTTTAGCGATAAGTCCGCCTTTGTACCTCATTAACTACCGGTGTTTAATTTTTTCTGCTTTTCTTTTTCTTATGGTGCAATAAAGAGTCTATCTATCTATCTATTCATGAGCCTTCTCAGAATTTACATTCAGCATGACATAAGAAATGAATTGTGAAAAAATTCTCAAAATGTTTACAGCGCATTTACATTGTAACCGACTGGCACAAATGATGATATTTGTAAACTATGAGTGTCGCACGAGAACATTGTTAGTCTTATATTGGTGACTGCGATGGATGGTAGGATCTGGTGGTTCTTGTTCTTCGCTGTTATACCTGTTTGCGTGAGTACTCGTTTTTTATATAAATACACCAGCTGTGCCCGCGACTTTGTCCGCGTGGCACAGTTATTTTGGGCATCATTGAAACCCTCAAGGATGAATGATTTCCCCCGTTTTTTTCATATTTTCCATTATTTGTTCGCTCCTAATAGTTGCAACGTGATGTTACATAGCCTAAAGCCTTCCTCGATAAATGGTCTATTCAACACAAAAATAATTTTTCAATTCGAACCAGTAATTCCTGATATTAGCACGTTCAAACAAACAAACAAACAAACCCTTCAGCTTTATAATATTAGTATAGACATAGTCATAGTATAGCCTTGTGGGGTAGCAGCTTTGAGAAGGCCTACGTTCAGCTTGTATGGCTTAATGATGGTATTGAGATTTAAATTTTATGTATGTATGTATGTACTTAAAGGTATTTTCCAATATTAAATCCTAAATGTGTGTGAGCATCAAATTTTACGACAATAGTTCAAGTACCTTAGATAAAGCGTGAAGAGCGAACAAACAAACAAACAAACCCATTCATAATAAACTGTGGATTGAAATTGAACCTTTAGCGTGGTTAGAGTAAGTTTATTATGTTTAAACATTCATATACGTGTGGTTCCCGGCACCTATAGAAAAAAGAAATAGGACCACTCCATCTCTTTCCCATAGATTTCGTAAAGACTGATAGGCCTCGTTCAGCTATTTGGCATTAAGATTGAATTGAGATTTAAATAGCGAAAGGTTGCTAGCACATCGCCTAAAAGAAGAATCCCCATTTTGTGAGCCTATCCCTTAATCGCCTTTTACGACATCCATGGGAAAGAGATGGAGTGGTCCTATTTTATTTTCTATTGGAGCCTCTTTCCCATGGATGTCGTTAAAGGCGACTAAAGGATAGGCATACAAAATTGAGACTTTTCTTAGGCGATGGGCTAGAAACCTGTTACTGAATGGAACTGAATGAAATGGATGTCTTGGGATTCTTCTTTTAGGCGATGGCCTAGCAACCACAACCACACGACATAGATTTTATGTATGTTAACAATGTTTACTTCTCACAGAGATCATGGCACCCAGTGGTGGACAGACGGGATGAACGGGAGATGAGGAAACCCCACTACCACTCCAAGCGACACATGCTGCCGAACGACGACACCAAAAAGAGATCCACGACACTGAAACCAAGGGAATTGAGGAAAAAAGTCAGTCATTTTTACTACAACATACATACATACATATGGTCACATCTATATCCCTTGCGGGGTAGACAGAGCCTTGTTGGCTCTTTTGGTTTTGGTAACTTTGGTTGGTGTCGCGAGGACTCCGCAAGGGATACACGTGTGACTGACTATATGTAGATATGATGTTATTGCTAAATGTTGTAGCAAAAGTTAGTAAGAAAAAAGAATAGAACCACTCCATCTCATTCCCATGGATGTCGTAAAAGGCCACTAAGGGATAGGCTTATAAACTTGTGATTTTTCTTTTAAGCGATGGGCTAGCGTACTGTCACTAGTAGAATCTCAATTCTATCATTAAGCCAAACAACCGTACGTGGCCTATCAGTTTTTTTAAGACTTTTGGCTCTGTCGTCCCCGCAAGGGATAAAGACGTGATTATATGTATGTATGTATATAGTCACATGTGCATCCTTTCCGGGGGGTCCTTACGACAGACCCAACAGACTTGAAAAGACTGAAATGCAACGTTCAGCTTAATAATGGAATTGAGATTCAAATAGAGCCCATCACTTAGTCGCCTTTAACGACATCCATGGGAAAGATATTGAGTGGTCCTATTCTAAATTGTCGGGATCCACACGGCACATAAACCTTATCTACCGCCTTAGTCCCACTTAGCGGTTTCTACATAAAGCAAATCCTATCTGAACTTTGCTTATCCTTCTTCTTATTCCTCAGCCAATTACTTCTGAATATAGGCCTCTTAACTAAGGTTTCACTGACCTCTCGCACACATACATATAATCACGTCTATATCCCTTGCGGGGTAGCAGAGCCGACAGTCTTAAAAATACTGATAAGCCACGTTCAGCTGTTTGCCTCTAGCAATGCACACCATTATTCCTTTTTTAGAAGAGCATTAAATATCTTCCAGTTGGCCAGTACTAACACAGTGATAACTTAGCATCAGGCCTTATACAAATAAAAACCTTTTTCCGTAACCTTTAATGTTACTCCAAACCTATTTCAGCATTGTATTGTGTAGTGAAATTGAGAGAGCAAATGCTACTAAGTGGGTCATTAATAACACCATTGTTCACCTCTCGTGGTTCTATCTAAATAACATTTGGAATTAGTATAATTATTCTAACCTGACAGTGTGGCTAAGATAAATTACATCCATGCGATTGATTTGACGCCGGTATTTGTATGTATAACTCAATGTTCAGGAGACGGTATGAAATATTCTCCATAGATTTATATGTTGCTTCTATTTTTAACCGGTATAGAAGAATGAAACAGTGTTGGTGGTCGAATCGTTAAGGTGCAGGTTCGAATCCCATGTATGGCATCCATGGCCATGTACAAATGACTATGACTATTTTCGAAGTTTGAATACTAACTGATGCTCTTACGGTAAGTGGTTATCAGTGGTACCAGTTATAGGTTTCCCGGAAAATACGGTATAGGTTCCCTACAAAAGTTGCAGAGATCAGATGGGAGTCGCTCCGTGTAAAAATCTGAATCACCCAATCCAGGACCTCGCTTATTTCTGTTCCCGCGAGAATTTTGGAAAATCCTCTATTTGTGTACTCCTATACTACATAGGAACCTACATGTTAAATTGGTAATATTTAGTCAATAGCGGTTTGACGTGTGGTTCTAAAAATCCGTCAATCAACATTTCTGTTTAGTTAGTCAGTATTCTCCTCATGCTTTGATAGAAATTTACAAACAACAATATCAGCCCACTGATTTCAGTATGCGTTTTTGATAAAAAAGTCACTATTTCCAGTTTCTATATAGATACAGATTATAAAATTTAATCAACCCATTTATTGCTTACAGCCATCTGGCCACCTCACACCACTCGATGAAGATGACATAGAAAATGATGAATTCGTCTCCGTAGCCATAGGTCCTCCACCCATGCGTCCTAAACCAAGCAAAGCACACTGGAAACCTAACATAAGACCTAATAATAATGTCCCAAATGTCACTTCAACAAACCTAGTTAAAGATATTTTGATACAACTGGGCAGAGAGTTTTTAACACATCAAGTAAGTGAAGAATTTGTATTCGGACAATACGTAGGCAATTCTATG
The DNA here is from genome assembly GCF_032362555.1 of Amyelois transitella. Taxonomy (NCBI): domain Eukaryota; kingdom Metazoa; phylum Arthropoda; class Insecta; order Lepidoptera; family Pyralidae; genus Amyelois; species Amyelois transitella. The sequence goes on from NC_083515.1 coordinate 1,854,942, forward strand.
AAGAATTTAACCAGTGATCTTAAATTGAAGATGCAACATGAGATACTGGATGTCATAGTGAAATACCAGAGAGCTAATGCTGGTGAAGTGAAGCCTGAAGATAAATTGATAAATACAATTCTTTCTAAAGATAAGAAATTTTTTAACGAGACTGAAGAGGGATGGCCGGATTTTACTAATTTAGCTAAAATTGTTGGTTGAATTATGAATTTAGCTAAAAAAGATGCGATATAAAATATTTTTACGTACAAAGATGACAATTGTTGAACATAAAATGTTGATTTCAATTCAAGATTTCATGGAATAAACTAACATAATCATTATTGTTAATCCAAATGCTTTCACAGATGCACAAATGAAAACGACTAGTTTGTTTGTAAACTAATTGTTCTTACAAAAAATTAAATCAGACCCACGGCATTGGTACATGACGTAAATGTTTGGCTATTTTGTAAATAGTACCACCTAATTGATTCAGATCTAGTATCTATTTAATAAAGACATATCAAGATTTGTTAGTAAGTATATCACAATGAATTCTGTACAACTTATACAAAATGAAAAAATAACAAAAGAAAAAAGGGAAAAACTTTAAAAGCAAACATAAATTGTACGTAGTGGAAAAAAAATTAAAACAAGATTTGTTACATTCCCAACCATTGTTTCATTTCAATTCACAAACAATTCACTAAATAAAGACAGCGCCTCAACCAAATAAAACTCAAATTGAAACTCCGACAACTATTCTCCGCATTTAGCAATTTCCAGGGGACGGTCTCGGGAGGGCGCAATTTAAAATAACAGGGCGTCAGTCCCCTGCCATTAGTTAAGCACTCTAGTCAGAAAATAAAAAGAGCACACATGTTGTATACTCTTGATTGATCCATTTGCTCGTGTCAGCATTTTACGTCCATCGCAGAGATTATTATCAGTAACCACACCCACATACTCACGTCTATATTCCTTGCGGGGTTGTTAAGTTTAATTGTTGTGATTCGAATAGTGACAGGTTGCTAGCCCATCGCCTAAAAGAAGAATCACAATTATCAGTAAATTTGTGTTTTTACTCAGGTGAGTGAAATATCATTTCTTTATGAGTATTAAATATCGTTAACTTTTAATAATGCGGTCAAATACTTAAATATACATACCTAAAGTCACATCTATATCCCTTGCGGGGTAGACAGAGCCAACAGTCTTGTGAAGACTGAAAGGCTACATTCAGCTGTACGGCTTTATGATGGAATTGAGATTCAAATAGTAAAAGGTTGCTAGCCTTAGGCGAAAGGCTAGCAACGCGCCTACAAGAGGAATCCCAAGTTAATAATTCTAATAAAAACAAATTCAAAGCTCTTAAAAACTATACTAACATTGAATAAAAATGAATAAGTTTTCCTTCTACACCCTCATTATTTTATGTACCAGTGCAGTTTATTTGCAACGCCTGCATAATTGTGCAAAAATGCACTGCGCTATTTATTTAGGTATTCACGATTCGTCAAACATGTGCCGGGTAATTTTTAATGTATAAAGTATTCTGTCAATATTCATTTCACACTGTCACACTGTGACAGTGTGAAAAGTATGACAGTCGACCGGTTTTGCATACGTCATAGATAAGTTGTAGCGGGAGCGATGATTCGGCTCGACCGCCACCAAAGGGAAGATCTTCCGCCAGGCTAGGTGTTATGCCTGGGGAACCGCGGCTCCGACGATTTTGTGTCGGAGGTTGTATTTGTGCTCCAATCCATGAAATCTTTGAAATCGAGATTTAGATTCTTCGCTGCTATTGGTTGAGCGCGTCAATTTCTTCGCGATGATTGACAGTAGTTGTTTGATTGGATGTTGTGACGAGTGGCGTAGAGATGTCGCCACAGAGTCATAGATTATTTCACGAAATGGCATTTTGACACTCACACATGCGTACAACGCCGCCATTATGATGCTTCACTTTTTAAGCCACGTTCTGTCCGCCTTTTTTATACGTCTATGGCTAGCCCATTCTCTTTTTCATCCTTGCCTGTTCCCAATTGCACCCTATGCTATTAAGCTTTAGATCTTGTATCTGCTTTATATCAAGCCTTATATAAATAATTCTAAGTTCATAAACCTTGATTGACTTTCACGTCTATATTCCTTACGGAGAAGACAGAGCCAAAAGTCCCGAAAAGACTGTTATGACACTTTCAGCTGTTTGGCTAAGTGATAGATTTAAGATAAATTAAAAATCCCTAATTTATAAGCCAATTTTTACTCGCCTTCTTCGACATTCATGGGAAAGACATGAAGTGATCATGTTATTTTACTATTAGTGCTGAGAACCACACGGCACAATATTTATATCAATGCAAACACAGTTGAAAGAGAAGTATTCTCCCCCTGCCCTTTGTGAACTAAATTGAAAGTAATTAAGACGGTAACTTGGCGAGCCCGAGGTAAAATACAAATATAAAGATAGTCGACACTCAAATAAAAGAGTCCCTTTGGTAAATGGACCGAGGTAGTTCTACTATACTCCAAAATAAATAAATATATACGGGACAAATTACCTACACAGATTGAGTTAGCCTCGATGTAAGTTCGAGACTTGTGTTGCGAGATACTAACTCAACGATTCTATATTCTATAGTAAATTACTTATATAGATAAACATCCAGGACCCAGGCCAAAAAGAAAAAGTTCTTTTTCCATCATGCCCTGGCCGGGATTCGAACCCGGGACCTCCGGTGTCACAGACAAGCGTACTACCGCTGAGGCCGTCTAGTCTAATAGGTATTAACAAAAGTTCACTTTCCCCTTTTTTTCTAAGGGCTTCTACACAAGTGACTTTTGTTATAAACGATAACACGAGTTTTGACATAACCACTACATATTTTAAAGTTAATTTTCCCTTAATTTTCTCTGTCTGTATGTATGCATTTATCTCGGAAAGTTGTGGACGAATTTTGATACTTTAACTAATGCGCCTTTGCGCAAAAGACATCGTACTAATGGTATCGAAAATTTAGACGGATATGTGTATGTTTCTTAATCTTTCACGCAAAAATTATTGAATTTCATGAAACTTTGCATTAATAAAGCTTCATTTATTAGCTTAGGATTATAATTTAAAATGTATATAGATTTAAGGTGGACAAAGTCGCAGGCAACAGCAACCAAAGTATAGAACGCAAACATAAAAAATGAATATTAAAAACGCCCCTAATTCCTACAGACGTGTTAATAAAAAAAAAATCAAGTTCCCAATCAAATAAATGAATAATGGACGTTCATTAAGCGCAATTAAAATTCTGACACGAAATAGCACACTTAATTGCCTTCAGTCCGTCGCATAAATTTCCCTCCATCTTGTATTATTTTTTTTTTCTTTAATTCAGAAGCAATCTCTAAGTATCCGGCGTTTCTAATTAGGGACCGTTGGTAAAGTTTTATAATTGGACTCTTGGTCTGACCCAGCGTAAGTTGTAGGTACAATTGGAAAAAAAAATATTATACAAGCTGATAAATGAATCATCATTTATCAGCATGTAATCAGATTCGATCGGCAGCAACGAACACATTTTTTTGGTTTAGTGCCGTGTGGTTCCCGGCACCAATACAAAAAAAAATAGGACCACTCCATCTCTTTCTCATGGATGTCGTAAAAGGCGACTAAGGGATAGGCTTACAAACTTGGGATTCTTTTTTTAGACCATGGGCTAGCAACCTGTCACTATTTGAATCTCAATTCTATCATTAAGCCAAATAGCTGAACGTGGCCATTTAGTCTTTTCAAGACTGTTGGCTCTGTCTACCCCGCAAGGGTCACGATATGTATGTATGTTTTTTGGGTCTTGGATGTTTATCTATATATCTATTTACTTAGCATGCAGTGTCTGTAGGAGACGGTGTCTGAGGAGAAAGGTAAATGATTTAAAAAAAAAATTCTAACGCGGGCCATACTTTTATGCCAACTCCTTGTAGATATAATCTAGGTACGTATCTACCTACCTACATACATGCAAACATACATACGGTCACGTCTATATCCCTTACGGGGTAGACAGAGACAACAGTCGTGAAAAGACCGAATGGCCACGTTCAGCTATTTGGCTTAATGATAGAATTGAGATTCAAATAGTGACAGGTTGCTAGCGCATCGCCTAAAGAAGAATCCCAAGTTTATAAGCCTTTCCCTTAGCCATCCATGAGAAAAGAGATGGAGTGGTTCTTTTCTTTTTTTCATTAGTGCCGGGAACCACACGGTACGTATGTATCTTATAAATTTATTACGCAAATTTTACCACGTAGTGTATCCCCACCTTTTGTCAAACTCGGTCCCGTTAATCCTGATTTATTAAAATTAATTTCACCACTAATTACGATAGAAATTTAATGTACCTAGGTATTTTTGGAAAATTTTCAACTTATTTTGTTAATAAACAAGTATGTGAACGACAGACTAAAAAATAACTCTAACTTTAATTTTATACATACATACTTACAGACATATGGTCACGTCTAGATCCCTTGTGGGGTAGACAGAGCAAACAGTCTTGAAAAGACTGATAGGCCACGCTCAGCTATTTGGTTTAATGATAGAATTGAGATTCAAATAGTGACAGGTTGCTACCCATCGCCTAAAATAGGAAACTTTAATTTTATTTACAAAATATAATTTTAATTACGGCTGATCAAAAAAAAATCTGTGTTAAGTTTTCATTTCACGACTACATTAAAAACTCTCGTTGAAATTACATTTGCATTAATTACCAATGTACTCGAATTACATTATCCAAAATATGAGGCGTAATATGAAAATTTGTTGATTCACTCAATTTCATGAGCCATGGTAATTGATGAGTATTTTATTGTATCAATAATAAGTAATAAGACGTGATACACATACATACATACATAAAATCACGCCTCTTTCCCGGAGGGGTGGGCAGAGACTACCTCTTTCCACTTGCCACGATCTCTGCATACTTCCTTCGCTTCATCCACATTCATAACTCTCTTCATACAAGCTCGGCGGTTTCGGGTAAGACGTGATAATATATATTTATTTATATTTTATATTAATTCAGATTTCTATGGTCAAAATTGTTTTCGTATGTTTTCAAGACACATTCACACATACATACTTATAGTCACGTTTTTATCCATTGCGGGTAGAGAGCCAACAGTCTAAAAAGTCTGAAAGGCCACGTTCAGCAGTTTGGCCAAAATAAGAATCCCGAGCTTATAATCCTATCCCTTAGTCGAATTTTTACGTCATCAATGGGATAGAGGTGGAGTAGTTTTATTATTTTTTAACATTTTTACGTTGAAACCAAAATGATCAATATGGAAAAATGTTTGATTGTGCTATCGTATAGTGCCTTCACAAAACACATAGGTACGTTTCATATGGTCAAAGTATACATCAACGAGTGTATAGATACATGCATACATACGTATGGTCACGTCTTTATCCCTTGCGGGGTAGACAGAGCCAACAGTTTTGAAAAGACTGAATGGCCACGTTCAGCTATTTGGCATAATGATAGAAATGAGATTTAAATAGTGACAAGTTGCTAGCCCATCGCCTAAAAAAGAATCCCAAGTTTGTAAGCCTATCCCTTAGTCGCCTTTTACGACATCCATGGGAAAGAGATGGAGTGGTCCTATTCTTTTTTGTTTTGGTGCCGGGAACCACACGGTGTTCCGGAAGTGAATAGATCTTCGACGTAAGGGCCAGGCCACAACAGTGCGTTGCGGCGTCGCATCGTAAAAACAACATCGCACAGCTATGCGATGCGATGTCGCAACGCAAAAATTTCATCGGATACGACATCGTACGTAAAGACGCTAACCAACGTTTCAGTTTCTAGTGAGACATGGATCGCACTGCGCGTGTTCTACTTCTGCTTGCGTTAAGGCGTATTAAGAAAAAGAAACAGAAAAGAAAGTACTGGGTGCACCCATTACTGACAATTATGAATAAAGATGGAAACCACTTCAAAAGGAAATATGAGGCGCTAAAAGTGGACGAGGTTAAATTTTTCGATTACTTTAGGATGAGTGTAGGAAGTTTTGAAGAGCTTCTTAGTTTGATAAAGCCTCATTTACAAAAGAAATACATATTTAGAAAACCCATCGAACCTCTGGAGATGCTGGGATTAACTATAAGGTAAGAAAAAAATAAACTATTTATACTATAATCATACTGTTTAATCATTTTCACAATTTAGTGTTATTCAAAACTCGTAATCCGATTGTGTGTCATTCGTCAAATTTGTTAGTTCCTCATCGAAATTAATTTGTTCTGGCTCATTTACATCATCATTCCTTGGCGTTTGTGGAGACGATTGCATAGGCGCCGGTGATGTTTCGCATCCGCTTTGGAAGGCACTGCGTTGAATGGATGTTTGGTAGCCACTCTGCATAGACATTTGAGCTGTTTGATAGCCAGTCTGAACAGTTGTTTGAGATGTTTGATAGTTTGCTTGGACGGATGTTTGTGAAGTTTGATAGTGGCTGGGATAGTATGATGGTTGGTGTAAATCAGTTAATATCTGTAGGACACGACTTTGGAAAATTATTGTTTGATTATCATTCAATTTTTCCAATGATGGCAAAATTCCTTTAAAAAAAGATAAATGTCTACTTTCAGGTGTTTTTAAAGCAGCTATAATATTCTTCTCAAATTCGTCTTCGTCAATTTTTCTTTTACGCGATGCAGGCTGGTAACGTGGCATGACAGGTTGCTGGCTTTGTTGGGTTGAGGTGCTTGGTCTTATTTCTTCATCGTCAAGACTTGATGTTGTTTTATTTTGAAAATTCTTTTTCAGAAATAGGAGCTGGTCGTATAGATGATATTGTTTAATTTTTTTGGCCCCAGCTCCGGATTTACATTGTTCGTTTAATTTTTTTTCGTATTTTGTAAAATTATCCTTGATTCCTCTCCATTTTTTTATGACATCGTTACCTAAAAAAATATGAAGAATAATGATTTATTTTGTTTTTTTTTTTTCAGGTACCTGGCGACGGGAAATACTTTTAAAGATATGCATTTCACATATTATCGTGGAAAATCTACAATAACAGAAGTAGTAAAATTTGTTTGTCGTATTTTATGGAACATTCTTAAAAGGTTGGAATTACCAAAAATTACAACAGAGCTGATGGAACAAATTGCTCAAGAGTATGAAAAAAAGACCAACTTTCCTAATTGTATAGGAGCGCTAGATGGAAAACACATTCGTATATTGAGCCCGGATCACAGTGGATCCCTATTTTTCAATTATAAAAATTATAATTCCATTGTTCTATTAGCACTTGTTGATACGAATTACAAATTTATATATGTCGATATAGGTGCATATGGTAAGGAATGTGACTCCACTGTTTTTCAAAATTCAAAACTATACGACTTATTAAAAAAAGGTCAATTATCTATACCTCCGCCAAAACCGTTACCTGGCTTTCAAAAAGAAATTCCTTTTGTCTTCGTGGCGGATGAAGGATTACCACTGACAAATAATATAATGCGCCCATATTCTGGGAAGTTTTTATCGATAGAAAAACGAGTTTTTAATTATCGTTTGAGCCGAGCCAGACGATATGTTGAGAGCGCTTTTGGCATTCTCGCAAATAAATGGCGCATATTTCACCGACCCATTAATGTTTCTTACGATTTCACAATAGACATTATAAAAGCATGCTGTGTTACACAACTTTGTATTGAATCGAGATGGCGCACAAACGTTTGAAGAAATGATTATTGACGATTCTTTGCAAATTTTACACGAAACAACACATGAAAGTAGAACGGAAGCTAACATAATCAGAAACGAATTTTGTAATTATTTTAATAGTAACATTGGAGCTCTAAGTTGGCAGTTAACGAAAATATAAATGTTTATAAGTACTTACCGATTTTTGATTTTTCAACAGTATTTAACTCCTCAAAATTTGAATATAAACTTGTACACACTTCCCTCCATGCTTCTGTTTTTAAATTTTTGTCTTTGAATTGTGATATAGTTTTGTCCCAAAGGACGGGACGTTCGTAAATTAAAGATATCAGGTGGTCGACATCGTACTCCGCCATATCGCTTAAAAAACACGTGCAGGTCGTTCAAAGTATGGACACCGACTAAACGGCAACGCGTTGTCGCATCGCAGATTTGTACGTTGCGCAGCGCATCGGATTTTCCACGATGCGTTGTGCGGCGTCGTTGATTTTTGCGATGCGACGCCGCAACGCACAGTTGTGGCCTGGTCCTAAGTGGTCGAATCGGTAAAGCTTTAGTCTGGTGATCATGACGCACAACGCTGCGGTACAACGCATCGCATCGCATCGCATCGCATCGCATACCGCATAGCGCAGCGTTGTGCGTCATGATCACCAGACCAAAGTTTAAGGTGCCCGCTTAAAATACGTGTTGCGCAGAAGGGCGCAGGTTCGAATCCCACCTCGGCAATGACAATTTTATAAGTTATCTACATTACTGTGAATACATACCGAAGCTCTCACTATGAGGGAAATCGTGAGGAAACCTGCACATTCAGGTAACTGAATGTGTAACAATGACCGATGCAATACGAGTTAAGTTTACCTGCAAAAGTTGCGAAGGTCTTTTTTTATTATTTTATTTGTGTACAGCTTTAAGTTTGTTTGTCACTACTGTTTAAAATTTTTCTTTAGCTTCCTGGTTTGTTTGCTATTTGATGCAACTCAAAACAGGTTGCTAGTGGTTTTTTTTTTGGAGCTCAGATGGGAGTCACAAAAGCAAAGTTTCCACAAATAAGACATTAACCTCAGATACCATGTTGTCAGAGATGCGGTTTCCCAGGCGTAATTCTAGGCTGGCAGAATATCCTCCCTATTACGGCAGTGAAGTCCAAAACATGTCCTTAAGATTTTTTTAATGCACACGTTTTCTAGCTTAATTTATCATTCATCTATATTTTCATGATGTCGTCTATGTCTTTCCCTACTAGCTCTTACCTAACCTAATCTCTTAACCTTTATTCCGATGTAGCTTTTGATCTGTGCTCTAACTGTTTTGCATTCCAGCTTTATTGCACTGTTCCGGTTATTGCCTGCACTGCAAACAGGACAATACCAATAGCAATACCGTCTTTTCAGGCAATCTCTTGGATTATTTAAAGAATAGATGAACGATTTTATTTCTTTTTTTTTTCGGTGACTTTTCTGCGAATAAATCCGCTTATACCTTAATTGTTCCAATTTCTAACGTGGTCTTACCGTAAAAGCACAATAGTCTTTTATCGTAAAAGCACAATAGCACAAAGCGAAATTATTGCATATCTATTTAATTCATATTCTCCTACTAGAATTAAAAACAAAGCTCAAAACAATATTTTTATTTTACTCTTTTGTTAGGTAATTTTTTAAAGCATTAAGTATGGGATGACCTAAAAAAAACTAAAACACCATCCTGACTTATCACAATAACAAACTTTATACCTAAGATAAAGTTATAAAAAGCAAAAATACAGGCCACTTCTGTTCACAAATCGAGAAGAAACTCGTTCAAATTATGCGCAAAAATGCCACGTGCCAATGAATTGGAACATTTTAAAAATGGAAGCATGTCAATACCGCTGTTTAATCTGTGACGTCGTCAGCCGTCACAATGTGTCGAGTCCCGATCCGACAGCCCCGCTTCGTCGCCATTTTGAATGGAGGCCGGGGGTCTAGGGGGGTCAACCAATATTGATGGCGCTATTGTGCCTCACGTTTTAACTAGATGCACTTTGTTCCCGTGCAGCGTTACGATTCCGCTGACGTGTGATGTGTTTCTCTTTAAAACCAGATAACGTTGACCCATTGAACCCTTCCCCGGTAATAATAAATAGACGGTCACAGGGGAGTCTTCATTGGTAGCTGCGGATCAACGAAAATTGGACATTGGATGAATGTTTTACAACTGGCTGTTGCAGTTGTCCTAATTCTTGATGCATTGAGTTAAGGTAGATTTTAGAGTAAATTAAGGTTTAGCGTGTAGAGTGGGGCTATTATTTCGTGACTATTGAGAATGAGCTGTCGATGGTGACGTATTGTAGGCTTTTCACTGTTCAGTCGCAAATTTAGGCGGAGTAACTAAGAGTGTTTGATAGTTGCACAGAAATTCGAACCAACTTTAGATTACATTGCTTTTCCAATCTATACGTACTTAGCCTAAAACACCGGACCAATATAAATTTAAATATAGCAGCCGTGTGGTTCCACGACCAATACAAAAAAGAATAGGACCATTCCATCTCTTTCCCTTCCATCTTCTCATCTTCCATCTCTTACAAACTTGGGATTCTTTTTTAGGCGATGGGCTAGCAACCTGTCACTATTTGATTCTCAATTTTAGCATTAAGCCAAATAGCTGAACGTGGCCATTGAGTCTTTTCAAGACTGTTGGCTCAGTCTACCCCGCAAGGGACATAGACGAGACCATATGTATGTATGTATAGCAGCTATATATATGAATATATATATAACAAAGCAGTAGGAAAGGCTTTGGAAATAGAGAACTTTCTTCTTACCCCCAAACCCAGGCCGAAGGGGGCTCCTCCATACCCAAGATACCCCATAGGAAAAAGATCCTGAGTTCCTTGCAGGCTAACTAGGCCTAGCTAATTGTAAACCTCTACAATTTTCATTCAAATCTTGTCTCATTAAAACCCTTCAGGAGAAGAAAGGACATTGACCCGACTTAGATCAATATACAAATTCAGTTAAGAAGATACTGGAATGCGCAAGTTACTTCGAGATATTATTTCCTCATCATATTAAAAACATTAGTTAGAATTCTAAAGAACTAAGTAACTCAGTAAATACCAATTTTGTGATAACATTACTACCGATGTTTATTTACAAATCCATTGCTTGGGAAATATTACTGTACCTAATTGAAAGTAAAGTAAATAAAGTATCATAGAATAAACAATTATGTTTTTTCTAAAAGTAAATGAGATACCTAAGGTTGTGGTGCTATGAAAAGCGGAGATTCTTTTTTCTTCTATGTCTGCCTTTGTATTATCCCATCAAAAATGGTAGCTTTCTTCCCTTACTCTTCTTTTATTGTATGCTATGAATGCGTGAAAATGACAGAATAAACTAAACAGTCTTTCCCATGGATGTCGTAAAATGCGACTTAGGAATAGTCTTATAAACATGGGATCCTTCTTTTAGGCGATGGGCTAGCAACCTGTCACTATTTTTATCTTAACTCTATCATTAAGCCAAACAGCTGAACGTGGCCTATCAGTTTTTTCAAGACTGTTGGCTCCGTCCACACCGCAAGGGGTACAGACGCGATTGTATGTAATTGTATGTAACATTAATACTGTCCACCCCGCCGAAATCTCATCGCTTACAGGCGCACTCCAACGGCCGCACTTTTCCGTATAAGCGGCATTTTTTCCCTTTTTATTACAGTTTGCTTTTAGGCGCAATTTTATAGACCGCCTTCGAGGCAATTATGTTCCCAACAAACCTTCAGAACGTCTTAGCGGGACGTGAAATGTGAGGATTTTCAGTCCGTTTCACCACAACGGTTAAAATGGTTTGGTTATGTAGCCTCTCTCATTAATGAAAGCAGGTTTACTAACCAAATATATCTGTACTAATATTATAAAGCTGAAGAGTTTGTTTGAACGCGCTAATCTCAGGTACTACTGGTTCGAATTGAAAAATTATTTTTTGCGTTGAATAGACCATTTATAGAGCTTGGCTATGGCTTTGGGCTATATATATAATATCATGAAATATTGGAAAATGTGAAAAAAACGGGGAAAATTATTCATCCTTGTGGGCTTCAATGATGCCCAAAATAACTATTTCACGCGGACTTAGTCGCGGGCAAAGCTAGTATAGTTATAAATTGATAGAGAATTTAAATGGGATCCGTTGTTGTGGAAAGACCTGGACTAACGTATTTTGATCAAGTCAGGGACATCCTGAAAAAAAGTCAGGTCAAGAGTTACCGAAACCGACGCACTTAGATGAAGAGATACAAATTACGATGGATGAAGCGAGAAAAGTATGCATGGATGTAAAGATGAGTCTCTGCCTACCACTCTGGAAAGAAGGAATACATACATATTATCACGTCTTTATCCCTTGCGGGTTAGACAGAGCCAACAGTCTTGAAAAGACTGATAGGCCACGTTCGGCTGTTTGGCTTAATGATAGAATTGAGATTCAATAATAGAATGGTCCTATTCTTTTTTTTATAGCAAAGAAGGCATGATACTATTTATTATTAATGTATTATGTAAAAGGCTGTATAACGTGGGATTGAGCAAACTATCACTTTATCTCAATTCCATCATCTAGCTGAAAGTGCTCTTTGAGTTTTTTGACTATTGGCTCTTTCTAACCCGTAAAGGATTAAGACGTGACATGTGTGTGTCGAACATTCCAAATATTAACGAACAATTCGGGAAATTTCATGAAAAAAAGTATCCTACAGTATCGCAATGACATCCAGCAATATTTGTCCATTTGAAGCCGCCGGCCATTTTTTTTCAGAATTTTCGCCCGCTATCTGCAAATTCGAGTTATAACGGCGAAACTAAATAAAAATAGCGGAGGATGTATATCAGTATGTACGAGAATTTGAAAAATCGATACGAACATACATATAACCACACTTTTTTCATAGAGGGTTAGACAGAGACTTCATGTTTCATTAGTTTAATCCACATTCATCATTATCTTTACAACGTATCCAGAATAGTTAAGGTTAAAACTATCTTGTATAATTAGACCAAATTACTCATTTATATTAATATCAATAAAATGGTTCAGTTATTCCAGATTTAATCTATAACATGCTTCTTTCGCATCCTTACCACTCCAGAGGGGAGCCCGGAGTATTCCTTTGACCATGGATCCTGGATTAGGGGAGTCAGGTTTTTACACGAAGCGACTCCCATCTGACCATCGCAACCTTCGCAGGTAAACCTAACCCGTATTGGATCGATCATGGTTACAAAACCAGTTGCCTGAATGTGCAGGTTTCAGATGATTTCCTTCACCTATCAAATCAAACTAATGTACATAACTTCGAAAATAGTCATAAGTACATGGCCGAGATGGGATTTGAACCTGTCCCTTTCTGCGCATCACGCATTTTAACCAGGCATCTTACCGAGTAGACCACCGACGAATCTATAACATACCTCGTGACTCAAACTTCTTCTTGAATAACGGACATACATAAAAAAACAATTTTTGTCTTTTATTCAAGATCAGAGTAAAACCAAAGTGATTTCATTGTTAAAAAAAAGTAGATCATTCTTTTCATATCATCTAGATGTCTAGATGAAGGTTCGTTGCCACTCATGAGTAACATTGAGATAAGATACCGGGGAGAGTAAACTTTATGAAGTGTAGGTACACTTGATTCACTCACGTTCTATTTTAAACTGTGTGTATAACGCGTCATTTATTGCGTCTCGAAAATAAATTGTACAAATTAGATTAGATTTTGTTGTATACCATTTTTATAAAATCAAAGACTTAAACGCTTTGTCATTTAGAAAATAAATTTCGCCATCGTGTGAGTTTAGTTTACGGGTTTATTTCTTATCGGTCAAAATATGAAAATCGACTTATAAAATCGGTATAAATCTTTTATTTTCTTAACGTGCTTATTCCAATCTTCTGAAGAATACAACAAAAACTCGTGTGGAAAATAATAAACATATTTGTATTTACCAATGAAATCATTACTTGAATTTTCACTTAACTAATGAGTCATTAAATTAAAAAAAAGTACCTCATTTGACATAGCACAGCTGACAAATCAGTTGTGTTTATAAGGCGCTACCGGTTACACGTTAGTATTACGTCATTAGTGAATTCACAACGTGAACGTCAGCTGATTTCATTCAGTTTCTAATTGAATGAAAAGTTATTGAAATGAAAATAATATTATTGTGTTTACTGCTATTTATGTTTGGTACTGCGTCTGGTTGGGGGCCGGGTGACTTCGAAAAATACGGCCCGATGTACATGTCGCTACGATATGTTAAATGTGAGTATTCATATATTCATATTTTTTTGTTTAAAAGTGGATTCACTTTTAAATATTTAACTACTTAGATGATATTATTTTTGTAAGAATATTTATGTTATGCAACTTTATTGACATATTTTTTGGTTAAGCCTCAAGGTGATTGTATCAGTGAAGAAATTAGCATTATTCTTAACTAAGACCGTTCAATAATAATAAATAGAAGATAGTTCTAGAATATTCAAGAAATTTAAGGATATTTGTCTAATTTTGGTTTTAATATGTAAAAGTTTAGTTTATTTTTATAATCATAGATGGCGTTATCCCATATTGAAACGCGATATGGTTTTGATCTAGTACAAACATATAGAGAAATGTGAATTTATAATGAAAATTGTTTAATGAATTTTGATTTCTTCGTTTCGGGAGTTTGAGTTTCATTCAAGCTGCCTTGGTTCGATTTACTCATGTCTAAAATTAATATTTTAAGTCTAGGTATTGTGATTTTCATTATTTGTGTAGGCAACTAATAATGAAATTAGATTTTAGTTGACGTCTTTAAATAATAAAAATCAGGCACAGTTCTTACAAAATACTTTAATGCGTTCGGTACACCCGCCTTTATAATTCAAATTCATACGTTTATTTGCCAACTATGAGTCAAAAATATAATACAGGTGGTATGTATAATTTTGTTCGTTTCATAGCAATTAATATTCGTATACATTAATATATCTTTGATTTGATGTCAAAACTTAAAAACATTGGATTTGTCTTTAACTGATTTCAGAACACAATGGAATTTGATCATCCAGGTGATTAATAAACCTTTTTATACCTCTAAAGATATTCTAATTGCATCATATAACGCAGTTTATTGATAGTTAAAATGTTCAGTTAATAAAATTTAGCGTCTTGGCTTATTAAATACATATATAAATAAATATTCTATTCTATTAAATTAGGACAATTTTTTTCTTCGTCTACAAAATATTCATAGTAACGTAAAAATTTACAGTTAATTTGCCAAGGTCTTCAAACAATCAGCGCATTCTATTTTAAGACGCACTGCTGATTTAACTGAACGGATATAACATGTTACAAGTCAATTACATTCTTTATCTAGACAAATGATTGTAGTGTTGGTGTGAGAAACATAATCCTATCAGAAACTGGAATTTGGGTCTCTTTTTTAGACCATGGGCTAGCAACCTGTCACTATTTACATACATACATATGGTCACGTCTATATCCCTTGAGGGGTAGACAGAGCTAACAGTATCGAAAAGACTGATCGGCCACGTTCAGCTATTTGGCTATTTGAATGTCAAATTCCATCATTAAGCCATACAGTTGAACGCGGCCTTTTAGTCTTAACAAAATAGTTGGCTCTATGTTCTCCGTAAGGGATATAGACGTGGTTATTCTCATCTTGGTCTTCTCCTTTATCACAAATTCACCACTTTCAAATCTTTACATTCTTACCAATAAATACAAAAATTTTGCTCATTTCAGGCGACCACAGCAGAGACTTGCAACTAGACGTGAGTCTCATTGACGTGTACTTTTACGATTTCTCCAAGAACTTCACGGGAGCATACGGCATCAAAGACGCCGCGAAGCAAATCCTCTCGATTCCAAAACTCGACAAAAATAGAAAATTCATCATCTTCAACCCTGGATTCCGTTCCGAAATCACAAAAAAGACTGAAGAAAAGATAAGAGATACGTTCCGAAATTATCCTAACAGCTATTTGATTATATTCGACCATTCAGAATACACTAATGACAAACAAGGAAGTAAAAAGAAGAGTTATGAAAGATCAGTCAGACACGTTTACTATATCGGTAAAGAAATTGGTATAATGCTTTCAGATTTGAAGAGAGGTGGAATTTCTCCAAAACAAATGCACTGCATTGGACACAGTTTAGGCAGTCAAATGTTAGCGCATACTGGAGAAACATTCATTAATATAACTGGTGAAAAGATTGTTAGAATAACAGCATTAGACCCAGCCGGTCCCTGCTTCTCCAACAGCTTGATTCAAGAACAGATAAGATCAGGAGTGGCAGAATACGTAGAAGTTTATCACTGCAACGCTGGTATGTTAGGTACTACAAGTGTGTTGGGCGATATAGACTTCTTTATCAATAAAAATGGCGCTGTTCAGCCTAACTGTCGTACTCCTTACATACCTGGCGTGTTTGATTCTACAAAAGCTGCTAGATGTAATCATAAAACTTGTATAAATGTCTACACAGCTACCGTAGATCATCCCGAAATGTTTTTAGCTCATAACTGTGATACTTACAAGGAGTATAAGAACGGGGCCTGTTCTAGAAATAATGTGACCATTGCCGGCTTTTGGAATCCTGGTAACGCTACTGGTGTTTACTATTTTTCAACTAAAGATTTTGATGTTTAAGCACCCGGCACAGAGTATACAATAGAACGTCAGAAACAAATTTGTGAGTGGACATTGCCATTTCTGAGATTACATTATACCTGTGATTTTAGACTAGTTTTTTTATAAATTAATTTTAGTTCTGTGTAGCGAAAAACTAAGAATACAGAGACAATGTAAAATATACACTTCGAAGGTTTTGTTTATACGAATTCCAATAACTGTTATGTTTATTAGTTACAAGTAAAAACTCAAATATTTTCTCTATAATATAAATGATCTGCACTCTTTTATAACTCTTTTATTTCCCTGCTAGGGATATAGACGTGACTATATGTCTCATCCATCTTCATTTTGTACTTCCCATGGATATCGTAAAAGCGACTGAGGAACAAACTGCTTATAAACTTGGTATTCTTCTTTTAGGCGATGGGCAAGCGACCTGTCACTATTTGAACCTCAATTCTATCATAATGCCAAACAGCTGACCGTGGCCGTGTCATTTCAAGACTTTTGGCCCTATCTACCCCACAAGGGATATATACGTTTGTAAAGGTATATATATGTAAAGGGTTTATCCCCGAAATAAAAACAAGGACAATTACTGACAAATTGATGACAAAGTAACAAGTGTGAGCTAGTGCGGGAATTCTCTCGGGGAATTCCCAAAGACAAGAAAAACATGTTCGGCCTCGTGACTAAAAGTGTTGTCATATAAAATTACTATAGCACTGTATGTAAATTGGTACTGTAGTCATAATCTTTTCCCATATTTATATAATAGAGAATAAGAGATGGAGCGATCTTATCCTTTTTTTATATTTGTGCCGGGAACCACACAGCTCCTTTACATATAAAAAGGTAATACGTATTTTGAAAAAAGTTAACCCTTTTTTACTGCCCAAGTTAAAAATTTTACAAAAAATTACTTATTTATTTTATCATAGGTACCCTTTTAACAAATTTTTGTTCGTTAATTTTTTTTTATCATTGTAAATATATTTTTAAATCAACAAAACCCTTCAATTTAACAACGAGTTACTCATTGTTCTCTAATATAATCGTAATTAGTCAAAATGATGTACCTAGTTAAAACCAAACCCAACAAATTTTATTTTAAAACCAAAACCATTTCATTACTCTCTTTCTCTCATATCAACGTGTTCTTGGTTCTTTTATATATATATATATATAGCCCAATGTTATGTTTACCCTAACTGATGGATTTTCCAAAAAACCTCTCTTGATGCTTCTCAACACACATCATAATATTCCATTATTTAGTTTTCTTCGCTCAGTAATTTCGACTGACCGGTTTCTATCTAACTCACTAAATATTCAGATCAGAAAGAACCTCAGCTAAAAGTTTAAATATTGTATTTAGATTTTGAATCATAAATTATTAATACCTAATAGAAAATACTAAATGCCGGAAACTGTGTGAGCAACAAAACAACGAGTGGATATTGAGGCAATAACTATCTGAGAGTGTTTTAATGAGATATCTCGTAACCATTCATAGAGAACAACGCTGGAACAGAAATGGCGTGGAGCGAGTCATAAGCTTTTAATTTTTTTTGTAAATAGTAAACGTGTTCCAATTTTTTCTATTCATTGGTTCGAATCCCGGCCAGGGCATGATGTAAAACGAACTTTCTACGATTGGCCTGGGTCTTGAATGTTTATCTATTTAAGTATTTATTATAAAAATAGTATCGTTGAGTTAGTATCTCGTAACACAAGTCTCGGACTTACTTCGAGGCTAACTCAATCAGGTTAATTTGTCCCGTATATATTTATTTAATTATTTACTGCAAAAAGCTTCCTAGATGATGCAAATCTTAAATTTTATAACTTCAATGTATTACCATTGGGATTTTATTAGGCGTCGTCTCCATGAGATCGTTTCCACAAGGGAGGGGAGGAAGGGAGGAATCACTACTACTATAATTAAACAAGCTGCACATTGTCTACATTATCGCATCACATTCGCATTTCAAACCACTTTTGCGAATCCTAACATATTCTTCTAACATCTAACAACAGGAGAGCGATTTAGTATCAAAAATGTATTAGTACGGGCGTTTTGTTTATGCGAGCGATTTAGTATCTAAAATTTATTTCGTATGGGCGTTTTGTTAATAACGCTATAAGTCTATGACTTAATCCATCCATATAATAAAGACCTATCGAAGACCGTTTCAAGGAAATTCCGTCGTTATGTTGTTCTCTGGAAACAATTAACTACAAATATTTGACATTATGAGATGTACTTCATAATACATACCGTTTTGTGATCCTATACATAGATTTTATACGTTATATATCGTTTATGTAGCTTCAGCGATACATACATACATGTGGTCACGTCTATATCCCTTGCGGGTTTGACAGAGCCAACAGACTTCAAAAGAATTATAGGCCACGTTCAACTGTTTGGCTCACTGATGAAATTGAGATTCAAATAGTGACAGGTTGCAAGCCCATCGCCTAAAAGAAAAATCTCAAGTTTATAAACTTATCCCTTAGTCGCCCTTTACGACATCCACGGTAAAGGGATGGAGTGGTCCTTTTCTTTTTTCTATTGGTGCCGGGGACCACAAGGCACTTTTTATTATTATTATATGACATTTCAACATCACTTAATAATTGTCATATCTTTTGGTTTCACAACATTGGTTGACGTCAAATAAATAACTCAAAACTAAGTTCACTGCCGCTTCCAAAGCGTCAGTGCAGAAGCGGCAACAAACTGCACTGCAGCATTTTCTTCAATAACGTCAACTTCACAATCATCCATCCAAACTTAGAATCAAAATGTGTACTAAGAGACTGCATTGTTCTAATCAATGGAGCAATAGGTGAATTTACTTCTTTCAAAGTCTTCCCTGTTCACATCTGCTTTACGCGAATTGTTAGCAGACAGTGCCGTGTGGTTCCCGGCAGTGCCGTGTGGTTCCCGGCACCGATACAAAATAGAATAGGACCACTCTATCTCTTTCCCATGGATGTCGTAAAAGGCGACTAAGGGATAGGCTTACCAACTTGGAATTCTTTTTTAAGGCGATGGGCTAGCAACCTATCACTATTTGAATCTCAATTCTATCATTAAGCCAAATAGCTGAACGTGGCCATTCAGTCTTTTCAAGACTGTTGGCTCTGTCTAGCCCACAAGGGATATAGACGTGACCATATGTATGGATGTATGTATGTTAGCAGACAGTAGCTTAAGACGAGAGTGCATTTTTCAAACAACAAGCACCATAAAACATTCGTAAAGGCAGTACATACCGTTGGGACGGCATCGCTTCGTAGTGCTTCTGAGATTATGATCAAAGAAAAAAAGGAGATCTTGTTTTTTTTGTCTGTATAGGATCGCGGTGAACACACCCAGGCCGTACGCCGTGTATTTTCCGGCACTTTAGAATAGAACCACTCCGTGTGTTTCCCATTGATGTCGTAGAAGCCGCTTAAGGGATAGGCTTTTAAACTTGGAATTATTCTTGGGCTAGCAAACTGTCACTATTTGAATCTCTAGCATTAAGCCAAACAGCTGAACGTGGCCTTCCAGTCTTTTCAAGACTGTTGGCTCTGTCTTCCACGCAAAAGATATAGACGTGACAAATTACATATATATGTATAAGATGTAATTTATCTGAACTGTAAAAAAATACTGTGCATTTATGTGACTATATATGTATATTTAGATGTAATTTATCTGAACTGTAAAAAAAATATCGTGTGTAAAAATCTCCTTATTTCTTTCATCTAGAACCCACTGAGAAGCACTTAAACAGCACACTTGACGGCCAGACACCAGTCCATTGTTTTAAAATGCATGCCATTTTTATTTTTATTTTTTATTTTCAGAGCATTTTATGCAAGAACCAAATATCTATCTATCTAATATACATATTTAAACAAGCAATTCTTGTATATATATAATCAGGATCTCTGAAACTTTCATGAAAGTTACAGATTAGGGGCTTTTCGGCTCAAGGAATCGATTTATCAAGGTCCTAGGTTCGAGAAAAGCTCGGTTCCCAAGATATTTACTTTTATGTACGGACCATGGAAACAAAATTCAGTTATTGAATTGAATTATAAAGCCCTTAATTTATCAACAAAAGTAAAATGTTAAGTGGACAATGCATTAAACTCGAAGTAAGTTTGAAATTGGTGTTACGAGATACTAACTCAACGATACTATATTTTATAATAAATACTTAAAAAAAGCCGTGTGGTTCCCGGCACCATTACAAAAGAATAGGACCACTCCATCTCTTTCCCACGGATGTCGTAAGAGCCGACTAAGGGATAGACTTGGGATTCCTCTTTAATGTAAATCCCTGCCAATCTAAGGTCTGCCGCGCCGATGGATGCATGGCTAGGGGCGAGCCTAGTCTCGAGCGTGCCACTTCCGCCATGGGGTTGGGCGACCCCCAGGTAATGGCTAGCCTTACCCTGGCATGCGGGGCTCTGCTGGGGCGGACCAAATTTTTCCCTAGCGTCTCGTGGGAATCGCATTATGAACCTTAAAAAGCATATAAATGGCGGCGATGGTGTCCGCACCCCATCACGTCTCGTTCCCGGCGGGAGCGGTATGCGGTCTGCTGAAAGCCGCTTTGCGACGATGAATGTAAGAGGAGGAATGAAGGATAAGATTGAGGAAGTATGCCAGATGATGGATGAAAGACGTTTGGATGTGTTGTGCGTGAATGAAACGAAGCGGAAAGGATGCGACGCGACGCAGCACGGCCCTTACACGGCGTATTGGTCTGGAATTTCCAGTACCAGCCGAGGCTGTCAAGGGGTCGGTCTAATTCTTTCTGCACGAATGGCTGAGTGCGTGAATGAGTATGAGTGTGTCAGTCCTCGTCTTCTATGGATTAGGCTGAAAGTTGGAATCACTCGGATCTTCGTTCTAGGTGTTTATGCACCTTGGGATGTGGGTTCGAGGGGTACAACATCAGCAAAAAGCGAAAACGAGGAGTTCTGGAATAGTGTAAGAGAAGTATTGAAAGTTACCAAGCCAAATGAGAAGATTATTATGTTAGGTGATTTTAATGGATGGGTGGGTGTAAAGCGTGATGGATATGAAAAGGTGCTTGGTGCGTTTGGTGACGAAAAGGTGAATGATAATGGAAGAAGTGTATTAGAAATTTGTCTAGAGTGGGATCTTTTTGTGTCGAACTCAATGTTTCAACATAAAGAGATCCACACCTACACAAGAGTGGAAGGTATTTTAAAAAGTATGATAGACTTTGTGATTGTAGATGAAAGATTGAAGAACAAAGTGCTGGATACCCGTGCATATCGCGGTGCTGGCATTGACTCGGACCATTTACTGGTGATATCCCGGATAAGGGGTATCTTCAATCGCTGGCGGCACAGGGTAAGGGAGCAAACCAGCGCTTTGGAAAGAGTAAAAGTGGAAAATTTGCAAGATATGGATGTAGGTAAGAAGTATATTAATAGACTGAAGGATGAATTTGAAGATTTAGATGAAATGAGCGATATTGAAGATGGATGGAAGGAACTTAAAGAAAGAATTGTGAAAGTAGCTGTTGAAGTGTGTGGTGTAAGTAGAAGAAGGAAAGGAAAAAATCACAAAAATGCGTGGATGAGTAAAGATGTGCAAGAACTTGTGCGATTAAAGAAGAAAGCATGGCTGGATTTGTTAGCAGCAAAAGCTAACTTAAGAATGCAAGAGGTTATAGATGAAGATGTGAATGAAGCACGTAAGGAATATAAGAAAATGAAAGATTTGGTTAAGAAAGCTGTGATTAGAAAGAAAGAAGAGTATAAAGAGGATTTTGATAAAAGGCTATCAGAAGACTTTCAGTCAAATCTGAAAGTATTCTGGAAATCCGTAAGGTCAGCCCGAGGAAATACTATAACCAGAGAGCTGACTAGGATCAGATGCCAGGATGGTAGCGTTGTGAAAGGAGAAGAATGTGTACTAAAGATATGGAAGGACTATTTTGAAAGTTTATTTGAAAAAAAGGAAGGAAATAAGAAAGATTTCTGCTATAGCGAAGAAAAAGAGAATGAGATGGAAGGCGAAATTGAAATGTTCGAAATTGTGGAAGCACTTAAGAGTATGAAAGCGGGAAAGGCTGCTGGGTGTGATAGAGTGTCGGTCGAGATGCTTAAAGCAGGAAAAGGCGTAGTAGCTAGTCAGTTGTACTGCCTTTTCAATTTGTGTTGGAGAAGCGGCCGAGTACCAAAAGATTGGTGTAAGGCTGTTATCGTGCCACTTTACAAAGGAAAAGGGTCACAGCTGGACTGCAAAAATTATCGTGGTATAAGCCTGCTTAGCGTCGTCGGCAAATTGTATGCTAAGGTATTGATTAATAGAGTCAGGAATGAAACTGATGACAAAATATGGGATGCTCAAGCGGGATTTCGAAAGGGAATGGGATGTACTGATCAGGTCCTTGCCGAAAAGTTTTTGGCCAAGAGTCAAAAAGTCTATTGCACATTCGTAGATCTGGAAAAGGCCTATGACAGAGTTGAGAGGAATGAATTGTGGTCAGCACTTTCTATGCATGGGGTGAGCAGTCTCTTAATACGAGCACTGAAATCCTTATATGAGGATTCGAGTGCTTGTGTCAGGATAAACGGAGCGCACACTGAGTGGTTTAAGATTGAGAAAGGCGTTAGGCAAGGATGTGTTGCGTCACCGTGGCTGTTCAACCTATTTATGGATAGCTGTTTGACAGATTTGAAAGAGTCTAAAAGTGGATTAAGGATGAATGAGTTACTCCTCAAATGTCTGCTCTATGCCGACGATCAGGTTATACTGGCGTCATCAGCGGAGGAGTTACAGGAGATGGTAAACTGTATGCATGAAGCTTTAAAAGAGAAAGGAATGAAAGTGAACGTAAGTAAAACTAAAACACTGGTTTTTGAAATGGAGAAAGAAATGACAGCATGTAATATTTTGATTGGAGGAGAAAAAGTGGAGCAAGTGAAAGAGTTTGTATATCTAGGATCAAAGTTTACATCAGATGGCAAGTATGATAGTGATATTGAAAGGAGAGTGAACGCGGGGAACATGGTGAATGGAGCTTTGCATGCCTTTATGAGCAGTCAGAAACTATCCAAAAAGGCTCGACTGGCTGTGCACAGGGGCGTGTTGGTCCCGACATTAATGTATGGGAGTGAAAGTTGGGTATGGCAAAAGAAGCATGAAAGCAGAATAAATGCAGTGGAAATGAGAGCGTTAAGGAGTATGATGGGTGTGAAATTGAGTGACAGGATAAGGAACAGCGTGATAAGGGAATGTTGTGATGTGAAAGAAGATGTAGTTACAGGAATAGAAAAGGGTATGTTAAGATGGTTCGGTCATGTGGAGAGGATGAATGAAAGCAGGTTGACTAAGCAGATATACAAGGAGAGTGTGGAGGGAAAGGTCGGAGTGGGAAGACCTAGACGAACGTATCTTGATCAAATTAAGGACGTCCTGGTAAAGGGTCAGGTCAAAAGTACCCGAAACCGCCGAGCTTGTATGAAGAGAGTTATGAATGTGGACGAAGCGAAAGAAGTATGCAGAGATCGTGGCAAGTGGAAAGAGGTAGTCTCTGCCTACCCCTCCGGGAAAGAGGCGTGATTTTATGTATGTATGTATGTATGTACTTAATAAATAAACATCCAAGACCCAGGCCAGGTTCGATGGAATTCGAACCCGGGACCTCTGGTGTCACAGACAAGCACAATACTGCTGCTGCACCACTGAGGCCGACAGATTTAATATTGTCCAATTATTTTCTTCAAGTTCTTAACCTATATAATATTATAAAGCTGAAGAGTTTGTTTGGTTGTTTGAATGCGCTAATCTCAGGAACTACTGTTTGTTGAATTGAAAAATTCTCTAATCGATAAAAATCCATTTATAGAGGATGGCTGAAAAAACGGGGAAAATTGTTGATTCTTGAGAGCGTCAATGATACCCATAATAACTATTCCACGCGGACGAAGTCGCTGGCGTGAATAAGTTTTTGCAGTCGGACGGACATAAAAGACATTATAAAAACCTATTTTCACCGTAGACATTGTATGAAGGAAAGTTCAATATTATGCAGAAGAAACTTGCGCTAAGTGCACGCGATGCTCTAAGTGTCTGCACCCGCGTATATCATGTTGCACTTTGTACAGCTTAAAAAGCCTTACGAAGCTTTTTCAAGCTTTTTTTAAATGGACTCTACTTTTTTTTTCTTTTTTATATGCCACTGCTAGTCCAAGGACGTTTACGAGAATTTGTTTTTGAGAAAACATGTGTTTTTGAGTTCTCACATTTCATACTTCTTTCTGACTAAGGGATAGGCTTGTAAATTTGAAATTCCTGTTGTAGGCAATTGGCTAACAGCTTGTCACTATTTGAATTTGAATTCCATTTATAAAACTATACAGCTGAACGTGGCCTTTCAATATTTTCACAACTGTTGGCTATATCTGCCCCGCAAGGGATATAGACGTGAATATATGTAGTTTATAAACGACGCACCTATGCTCACCCTAACTTATACATCACCCTCACTTCTTGTTTTTGTTGGATAATTAAGTTAATTTTTTTTTAATAATTTGTATTAAGAATCAGTTACTGAATAACCTCTTTCAATATTCATACATACATACATATAATCACGTCTATATCCCTTGCGGGGCAGACAGAGCCAGCAGTCTTGTACAGACTGATAGGCCACGCTCAGCTATTTGGCTTTAAAATAGAATTGAGATTCAAATAGTGACAGGTTGCTAGCAAAGAAGAATCCCAAGTTTATAAGCCTACCCCTTAGTCGCCTTTTACGACATCCATGGGAGAAAGATGGAGTGGTCCTATTCTTTTATCTATTGGTGCCGGGAACCACACGGCACTTTTAATATGCTACGCGATTTACCAGACACCCTGTATATTTCCCACTAAATTCAAATACAAAATGAGAAAAAATTTCATTTCTACGGAACCTAAAAATGAATTACCTTTTTCAATCAGAAGCTCTATATTTTAACCCCCCGGACAGTCCAAGTGGAGGTGTTAAGTACTCAACTAATTAAAGACTGAAAGAAAGTTAAGATAGCTTCACTAAGTTGGAAGACTTAAAGTTATGAAACGGTAAATCTTATGAGGTTTCTACGTGTAAAATTGAATTTTCTCCGTATTGAGAGGCAATTACTTAAGGATTTATGATGTTGCCACGGAAGAAGTATTGATTTGAAGTTAATTTGAGGTATTGAGTATCATACACCGACGAGCTTGTATGAAAAGAGCGAAGAATGTGGATGAAGTGAAAGAAGTATGTATCTATTACGCAAAAAACTAACATGATGGCAATGAAATATCTATTAGCGAACTAATTTGTGGCATTGATAAGGGTATGATTTGTTGATCTATATATCAAGTGGAAAGATGTAGATAGTGCTTACCTCTTTTGGGAATATAGTAACTATATATGTGACAGATTACACAGATTCAGCAAGCTTCGAAGTTAGTTCGAGACTTGTGTTACGGGATACTAACTCAACGATATTAAAATAATATCTATAAAATATAGATATTATTTTATATTTGTGCCGTGTGGTTCCCGGCACCGATAAAAAAAGGATAAGACCAGACCTACATGTTCCCATAGAGGTCGTAAAAGGCGACTAAAGAAAAGGCTATATAAACTTGGGATTCTTCTTTAAGGTGATGGGCTAGCAACCTGTCACTATTTGAATCTTAATTCTATCTTAAAGCCAAATAGCTGAACGTGGCCTATCTAGTCTTTACAAGACTGTTGGCTCTGTCTACCCCGCAAGGGATATACACGTGATTTTATTTATGTAGGTATGTATTGATCTTATCGAGACTGTTGGATCTTTTACCTCGCAAGGGACATAGTCGTGATTATACATTATGTATGTATGTAAATTTTAAATAAATCACGAAAAAAAAAAAGTAGCAAAATCTGGTTTATCTTTATGGCAACATTCATACAGAAAGCAGATGTAAATAAAACGCTGTTGTCTATGAACGTTACTTAATTACTCTTCACAAACCCTCTCAAAATGTTTACTTAACGTTTTAATAGACCTCTCCTTCATTATGCAAGCAAAGCGGATTTTAAGGCAGATGTACACTTGTGTGAATGTTAAATATTTGTGTGCTATCATCATTTGAGTGTGTTGCATTTCTAACTGAGCTTCAGTGCCCTTCCTACTACCTAACCTAATCTTTTTAATTGAAAATTTGAATGCCTATGCCCACAATCTGCCGGATGGTGAGAAAGAGGTCTAAAGTAGGCAAGCTTAAATAGTGCATATTCACTCTTGCCTGGAAAGTTGTTTGTTTCAGTGATAAAAAAAATAGTAGTTAGTTCGCAAAAATAAATTGAAATTGAAGCTTGTATGTTCCATCAGCGTGGCCTTTCATTCTTTTGATGACTGTTGGCTCTGTCTGCCCCGCGGGGGATATAGAAGAGGGTTTCCCGAAATACCCGCTGTTACGGAAATTGAAGGGATATTTCATTTGTGTGTGCCGTGCAATGCCGTGTGGTTCCCGGCACCAATACCACCAATACTACAAAAAGAAATTAAAACTAAACATGTAAAAAAATGTCTGAAAAATAAATTATTTTTCTAGTATCAAGATCAAGTAAAGTACAGAGTTGTCGGGATCGCTCAGCTGAATGAATTGTGTCGTTAACCTCTGAATCTTACGCGTCGCTTTTCCGCCGGCCTGGGTGATATGACGTATTTAGGATCGTGGATTTTGATACTTTTATTTTTTTCGTACTTTCTAAAATATGAACCGATATTTTTCTTTTAACGTTTTTAAATATCCTTTAGATGAGTACACTTAAATTTATGCAGTTGAATTAAAAGTCATCCTGTATATCATGCAACGCGAAAGTTTTAAAATTATAGACTTAATCTAATTACATACATACATATGGTCAAGTCCCTTGCGGGGTAGACAGAGCCAACAGTTTTGAAAAGACTGATCGGCCACTTTCAGCTATTTGGCTTAATGATAGAATTGAGATTCAAATAGTGACAGGTTGCTAGCCCATCGCCCATAGCCCATTAATCTATGTAACAAATGATACTTAATATTAGGGCCCGTAACAAAAATAAACACCGCCAAAATAAATTGTCACCCGCTCATCACTCATTTGGACACCCGGCTTTACACGGAGCCCCAAATAAAGGAAATGTCGGAAAAATAATATCGCTGCTTAATTGCGAGTTAAAATTTGTGTACTGTTATCATAACGGTATCTGCGCGGGAACGTGGAAAAATATTTGTGGAATCTTTACGGTTGAAGTGAGATAATTATGAGAATTTAATGTCCTGTATATATATATATTTTGAGAATTCTTTGAAAACGCTTCTTCGTAGCGCAAAAAATGTGTTTGAAAATACTGACGCTAAGGTATATATACCGTATATGTACCTCATATAATATTTATATATATACGCCCTCGTCTATCCTTAACGGAGAAGACAGAGCCAACAATCTCGAAAAGAATGTAAGATCACGTTTGGCTTAATGATGGGAGACTGGTTAATAGCCTTTCACTTACACAATTTTTCGGTTTATTCACTAATACTAAAGTCATTAACAGCTACTAATAAGGATGTGAAAAATAACGCACTAGCCGAGATTCGTACTAGGGACCTCGACACTTAAGAGAAATTCTAAAACGTATCTTCTTTGTAAATAACAAGTTTGATTGAAATGCGAGCCGAATAGCCAAATGTTTTTTTTTTAATAAAAGCAAATTGATTGGACATAGACAACAATATTTTTTTCTTGCAAATACATATATTATGTAAGTAGTCACCAATTCATTCATTTGATATTTCATAATTATTGGCCAATTAATTATTTGACAATTCATTATTACATATTGACAATCATCATTTAGAAATTCGAAATAAGAACACATTCAAATTGTTTCTTTTAATTTGAAATATCATACCAGAAATAAAGAGCTTGATACATATAACACCGTCAAGAGTCTTTAGACAACGTCTTAGAGATTTCTGGCCAGTACGTGATGGAAATCTTTATGAGTACAAGACAGAACCGTTTGCAGTATTTTAAAAATGTTCAGGGTAAATTGCCTGTTCGTGAAATGTAATAAAACTCGCCTTTTGTTTGGCCGTCACGTTTCTAGACGTTTTGAATTTTATTTTTACGTCCCCGTGGACTGAGGTGCTTGCCTTTATTCTGGAAGTGTTGGGCCATGAAATTTTATAACTCTCGTTAAGTTTTTTTTTGCGCTTTAGGAGCTAAGGATTATACCGTTATGTTATTCGAAACTCGTGCCCTTGAGGATTTGAACGTGTTTGAATTTTGTGTATAGTATCAGATGAAAACTTTGGAATTTTTTGGAATGACACCGACCCAAGACTGTATTATATATATTGAAACTAATTTTAATGAACAATAGTTAAGAAATAAGTTAAGCATTAAAGATAACAGGTTGTTAGCCCATTGCCTTCATGAAGAATCCCAAGTTTATTAGCCTATTATTTAGTCGCTTTTTACGTCAGCTATGGTAAAGAGTAAAGTGATGTCATTGTTTAGTACCGAGAACGACACGGATAAGTAAACATACCTACATACATATAATCACGCCTCTTTTGAAAGGTAGGCCGAGACTTCTATTCTTGCATACCTACGTAAAAAATTAAAAAGTTGACGTTTACCAATTCATCCATCCACTGCCACATATATCTCGATCATTCGAAACCCTCAAAAAATTCAATATTCATAGACCATCTGATATTTATTTGGGGCAGGGCGACAAACCATCGCACAAAAACGACGAAGCATTGATTTATGTATAACAAGTTTAAGGCGTTGTCCATACGTAACTTTGAAAGGACACAATTCCTAACTTCATAACATTTTTAATGGAACCTACGTTGTAAATTCAGTACTTGCTTTAGTTACGAAATGCATTATATTTATATAAAAGAACTACTTCTGATTGGCCTGTGTCTTGGATGTTTATCTAGGTATTTATATTGTAAAATATAGTATCGTTGTGTTAGTATCTCGTAACATAAGTCTCGAACTTACTTCGAGGCTAACTCAATCTGTCAGAGTGTCGTGACAAAATCATGTGACGCGATTTCGTGGCGGCAAACATTTTGGACCGATTTGCATCAAACAACTAAAAACAATTCCGTCTGATTAATTCACCTTTCAATCAAAAACCGTCCATCCGTTCGGGAGATACGGTGCCAAAGACAATCACACATACAGACAAACACGTCAATCTTCAACAACAACTATATCACGGCGTCGTTTTTTCGTCACTGATTAAAAAAGGCAGCTAACATATTTATATTCTAAAATACAGTTTCCGTTAAAAAACTAACCATTTTGCCTCAACCCTTACGAAGCCAACACGCGCCACAGGCCACAGGGAGCTACTCGATTTGCCGGTCCACTGTTTTTTCCCACCAATTCCCACGAATTCCCGCCACCTGCGTGAACATTTCACGCCAATGTGGACATATTAAATCTACCATGAACTGTTTATAGACACTTTGGCATATTGAAATGGACGGAAATAAACACGCTTTTAATTAAAAACGCTGCATGCATACGTATTATAGCGGTGTGCGACAAATTAATTTAATACAATTAAAAGTACGCTGATATTGCCGGTAAAATGAAGGTTTGGTAAGTCTTGTACATCTGCTTTATATAACGTTAATCGTACATAAATCCACAAACATTTGTTCTTTAAATATGTATATGTTGCCGCATTATTTATTTATTTATTTAAACTTTATTGCACAAAAACAAAAATGTACACAAGGCGGCCTTAATGCCGTTTGGCATTCTGTATCAGTCAACCAGCTGACCAAACAGAAAAAACTTTTAATTGGTGGTGCGATAAAGTGCACATGCATACTGACAAAATACAGCTTATAGCTTATAGGCATTATAGCTTTCACGAAAAATAAAAACAATATTCTTTATTTAGAATTAGCAAAAACACCAAGCATTGAGAATAATCGTATGAAAATATAATCAAGTGTCTTTTGTATAATTAATTCATTCAATAAATCAAAGTCTTTTTTTCCTAAAATTGTAATTTGGTAAATTATATAATGTTGAATTGAAATGCTCGCTCTATCTCTTCTTTTCCTAAAATCGTTCATTTTGTAATTTTACAAAATAATGTTGAAATATACAATGTCATATTTCGTTCAACGTAATGAGATTGTCGTAGCGCACTCATTCCCTCAAAATACTGTTCCCTCACAATAATCATTCCCTAACAATACTCATTACTCGGCGAGACACGGCACTCGATTATTTTACCGAAACACATTAGCGAGTGCATGTACGTTGCAATTTATGAGCTTGTCTTCCACCGGCTTTTACTGTAAAGCTGGTGCCAAACTGCGTCTAACAAAAAAAGGTTTAAGTTTTTTAATTTTTTTTAATTTTGAATACAATCATGTTTTGACGTCAAACATTACTTTTAATCTTAAACCATTTTCAATCAACTTAATGTAGGTCTACTTCAATGGTAAAAGGTCTGTAGAAGTGGCAATAAAGAGACAACTGCTGTTTTTGTATTAAAAAAAGAATATTTAAATAAATGCTTAAATGCTCAAAAGAAAACCGATCACTTTATTGTTCACCTGTCAATATTCTTGTTTTCAGTAATTAATTAATTTTTTAAAGGTTTTGTACATACAAAGCGTAAAATCATGTGTGATTTCACTGCTTTGACAAATTTCATCGGATATTCTTTCTTTTGAAAGGAAAGCGAATCTTCGTTGTTTTAAAAAATAGCCATGCAAACGACAAATCTTAAAAATCTTAAAAGCGTTAGTATGAGCACATCCGAGGCGGTTTTATGCGAAGTAAAGCGGTTGGTATCGTAATGTATGAATAATAATGAAACGGTCGCGATGAATTGTTTGTTCGTACGGTAATGATACTGCAATGCGTTACTATATACACTAATCACATTTTTTATATTTATTACAGGGTAACACAAGACTGAAAAGCAATGTTTATGAGTTAGTGATTGGTTGCTAGCCCATCTTCAAGGGAATAGGCCCAAGTTTATACATATAATCACGTCTGCATCCCTTACAGGGTAGGTAGATGCAAAAGACTCGCAAAGACTGAAAGGCAACGTGAAGATGCTGGCTTAATGATGATATTTAGATTTCAAGAGTGACAGGTTACTAGCACAAGAATCTCAAGTTTATAAGCCTATCCCTTAGTAGTTTACGCATCCATGGAAAAGTGATGGAGTGGGCCTGTTCTTTTTTATATTGGTGCCGGGAACCACACGGCACATGTCATCCGCTCCGCCATCTCGTTTTTATTACGCGAAAAACTAAAACTGTCCCGCTTCAAGTCACACTGCGGGGCTGCAGGCTTTCTCGGAAACGTATGCTATCTCCGTCTTAGGTAAGCCTTTGACGTTCCGAAAGATGATATCATGTACGCCCCAATGGTTTCAAATGTGAGGACAGCGATGACCGGACAAAGTGGGGAGAGAAAAGTAGGAAGGCGGCCCCAACCCATTTTGTTGGACCCGGAATCCTCAAAAGAGATAAAAGAGAGATTAAATTAGGTACTTATTTTATCCCAACTTATGTTAAAAATGCAAAAATAAGTTTATTTGTTTCTTTGTTATCTCTATTCTCTATTATACTCTTCTTTGTTATATCTGTGCCGTGTGGTTCCCGGCACCAATACAAAAAAGAATAGGACCACTCCATCTCTTTCCCATGGATGTCGTAAAAGGCGACTAAGGGATA
Organism: Amyelois transitella; assembly: GCF_032362555.1. NCBI lineage: Eukaryota > Metazoa > Arthropoda > Insecta > Lepidoptera > Pyralidae > Amyelois > Amyelois transitella. Next base: position 1,887,158 of record NC_083515.1, read on the forward strand.
GGCTTACAAACTTGAGATTCTTTTTTAGGCGATAGGCTAGCAACTTGTCACTATTCGAATCTCAATTCTATCTTAAAGCCAAATAGCTGAACGTGGCCTATCAGTCCGCTCAGGACTGTTGGCTCTGTCTACCCCGCAAGGGATATAGACGTGATTATATGTATGTATGTATGTTGTTATCTCTACACGCGTTATTTACTGAACCAAATCTTCTACAAATTTTGCATAAGTACATATAATTAAAAGTCTGGGGAATGACATAGGGTAGTTCTCATCCTGGTTAAAATTAAAGTAAGTTAGTTAGTATTCTTTTGTAAGTGGCGCGTAATTCCACGGTCGAAAATGCAGGTAGCAAGCTAGTACTTACATAAATGTACGCCACTTTTCCGAAGGGGTAGGCAGAGATTTTTCCACTACACGACCCCTGCGTACATTTTTCGCTTCATAATAATATCACAGGTCGCGCGTGCGATGCTGTAATCCTGTATTCGGCCAAGGGGTGAATCGCAAACCCAATACGCTAATCGCTTTGCGGTATTACCCGTTATAATTAGCGAGGTAATGAGGTCGGAGGGTAATGAAGGTTTTATACCGAATTTTATGTTGGTTTTAACGATTCACCCTAATTAGTTACCTCGTTAAATTCATCGTGATGTATTTTCTGTGTGTGACCATTAAATTGCTGAATTGCATTAAACTATCGTGTTCATGTTTAAATTGACTTGTTTGCCTTTATACAAAATTTTATAATTATTATTATTAAATTTTGTTTCTTTTATCCGTGTCAACGCTTCAAGTTAAAATTTATTGAAGAAGTAGCAAACTTTTGACCTCTTATAACAATACAAAATCACATCACAATCGGTCCAACAATTTAACTACATAATAGACCTTACTTTATCTAATCTTTTATCAAGCAAACCACTTCGATTTGGAATTCCCTCCCTCTATCTCTCTTCCCCAATACATACGACTTGGAGATTTTCGAGGCAAGATTCTATCTATTTAAATATTATATAAAAAAAATTCAGAAACTTTTTCATCAACAATATAAGGTATAGCTATTAAGAACCTCACAAACTTTTATTGCAACAGTTCTCCATCATTCTAGTTCAGGAAGCATTGGCTAATTAATGAATTATCCCGTAATGAATGGACAGCATCCATTATGTGGAACAAAACTAATTTACCGCTAAACAATGGGAGTAATTAATTATGTTTGGAAATGAGCCGCATGTGATCTCTGTTTACGATCTACGTTAATCTGGTCAGTACTTAAAAAAACAAAACTAGTGTGTATGCTGTTGTAGACTTCGGTAGCGCAGCGGCATGCGCTTGTCTGTGACACCGGTGGTCCCGGATTCGAATCCCGGTCAGAACATAGTAATTCCCTTACTTATTCCCTTCCTAATTCCCTTACTAATTCCCTTATTAATTCCCTGACAAATTCCCTTACTAATTCCGTAACTAATTCCCTTACTAATTTCCTTACTAATTCCCTTACTAATTCCCTTACTAATTCCCTTACTAATGCCCTTACTAATTCCCTTACTAATTTCCTTACTAATCCCTTACTAATTCCCTTACTGATTCCCTTATTAATTCCCTGACAAATTCCCTTACTAATTCCGTAACTAATTCCCTTACTAATTCCCTTACTCATTCCCTTACTACTTCCCATACCATCCCTTATTTATATTATAAATGAGAAAGTCTGTCTGTTCCGCTTTCCGACTGGTTCTACTGAACCGCTGGAACAATTAGAATGAAATTTGGTATCCATATAGTTAACAACTTATATTAATAGGGTAGGCAGAGACTACATCTTACACAATCCCCGCATACTTCTTTCTCTTAGTAAGTAATCTATATAAATTACTTATTTCTTTAAACTTAATAAACATAGTTTACCTCCAAAACAGAGTGTCATTACCTCGCTCATTACCATTCGGCCCCAGATAATTATGCCCGGTTACAACCGTAAGCGATTAGAAGTTATTTATAGCAGTTTTGCAGTTGGCTACCCCGGATTAACCGCCGCCGCAAAAAAGGTGATATAATGCTACTAAGTAACAGTTATTGTTATTGGTCTTCGTGTTATTTCTTTTGTTTTCTTTGCAAATAAACTAATTATATAAGTGTTATTTGTGCCGTGTAGTTCCCGGCGCCAAAAGAAAAAAGAATAGGAACACTCCATCTCTTTACCATGGATGTCGTAAAAGGCAACTAAGGGATAACCGTATAAACTTGGGATTGTTCTTTTAGGCCATAGGCTAACAACCTGTCACTATTTGAATGTCATTTCTATCATTAAGCCAAACAGCTGAACGTGGCCAATCAGTCTTTGCAAAACTGTTGGCTCTGTCTAACCCGCAAGGGGTAAAGTCGTGCGTATATGTATATATATTTACTTAAAACAAAATTGCTCTTTCCAAGTGCAGCCTTTCTTTTCTTTTGAAAAATGTTTTCGGTGAATAAGCTAATACAAAAAATAGCAAAATTTATAGAAAATAATTTGAGCGTGTCGATGAAGATCCACGTTTTCGTTCAAATTATCTGACAAAAGTTATTATAGTGCTATTTAAATGCAAATCAAGATATAGCAACGGTCATAAAATATGTATTGTTCAGAAATAAAGCAGTATAAAGCACCAATTATGAGATGTATTCATACATACATATTTGGTTGACTAGAAAAAATACCAATTGGGATAAGTCCGCCATTGTACATATTCTTCAAAACCTGTTTGTTTTGTAATTATTTTATATATCTTATTATGTGCAATTAAGAGTTTTTAATATTTTAAAATCATGCTTTATATCTTTGTTCAGTTTCAAGTATTATAAACGCTTCTTAAAATAGTCACTTGAAATTCTTACTTACATTTAATTTTACTAAAATAAACTATTAATGAAAATAAATATGACGAATAACCTATAATAAAGATCGTTTGACATTCTCGTAAATATTAAATATCTACGGATAGGTCAAACATAATTTAATTTAATGAACCTCATTTCTACACTTTTAATGTTTTGTCTCAAGATGTACAATGTACACGCTTGACGTCTAATTCAAATAACGGCGCCATTTGTTCACAATTTCCACGTATCGCGCCGCACCGCATCGTTCTAGCTTGTAAATTAGCTAATTTGTTGCATCTGTGGCCAGTTCTTCTAAAACATAGCATAAAAACAAAAAAAAATAAATATATATAAACGTAACATAACCTAACCTTTGTAATTTTATTTCTTGTGTTTATCATTTTCACATAAATTAGTAAATAAATAACAGAACGAATGAATGAAGATCTCTTTATTGAATTTAAGATCAAAACACAACAAATATTTTGTTAGTGATAATATTGAGATTTAAAGAGTGACTGTTGCTTGTCTATAGTCTAAAGAAGAAAATCAGGCTTGATGTCGCAAGAGATATAACGCAAAATCAATATGGTGTCTTCATCGTCATTGCTGCAATGACTGACATTACATCCACCTCGCTCTGTTATAGGCGATAAGAATGCTGTTGACTCGATAAATAGAGAAAAATTGAAAAATCGCAAAGCATATCCCGAACGACAGGACTTTCTCCTTATTGACTTTAAAAATCTGCGCGGGATGAAAAACATAATAAAAAAAGTGTGTGCATTCCGGACCAGCATAGAAACTGACTCAATCTTCTCATTCTCTCTCAAAAAAAAACTCAGCGAAACGCACCGCAGGCAGGTTAATTCAGTAACATTTACTGAATTAACCTGCCTGCGGTGCGTTTCGCACTTTATCTGCGATTAATTGAATCACATATACCAAAACTGAGAAAGTTTGACAAGCGCTGGGCTCCCTAGATAATTTCACGGGATGCGCCCTCCAGTGCTATCTGCGCCGGATCGTGCGATGTTTAAACTTATGTAATGCAAATTAAATGTTACCAGTGTTACACTACGCTTTAGTAATTACGTACACACTGTATATGCTACCTGACCATTGGTATTAAGATGATTAAGATATCCGACACAAAAAATGTGTGCCCATTCAGATGCAAAGGTCTAATTTTGACAGTGACAAAAATTGGATACAAGGTATCAATTATTGACGTCACATCACTTAAATATAATTGTAACTACTACCGCTTCCAAAGCGCGTGTGTAGAAGAAGAGGCGGAACAAACTACACTGCAGCATTTTCACCGGACGTCAGTTTACAAATATAGATCTCTTAAATCTAATTCGTGGACGAATGCACATTGTCTACCTACATTATTAAAAAACATGAATGAATGTAAAACTAAATATTTCAATACGAGAGCGTGGCTAGGATGGAACCGGGACTTACGCCAGCGGTGAACGATGATGAAGTACTAAATGTTTATATTCTTCTTCTTCCTCCTGGCTTTAGTCCCGGTTGTATCCTCACCACTTTGGAGAGGAGCCTAGGGTATGCCTTTCACCATGGATATAAAGAATGGAGTAGTAAAAGAGTTTTATTTCATGGAAATGAAGTAAAACTCTTTTACTACTCATGATTTCTAAATTTGCTGGTCAAAAGTTGGCTGGTGAGATTTCAAATGCCGGAACAAACTGAACGAAACTAACATACTGTGAAGACCTCGTAAAAAAAGGGAATGAAGAATAAATAAATATATACGGGACAAATTACACAGATTGAGTTAACCTCCAAGTAAGTTCGAAACTTGTGTTACGAGATACTAACTCAACGATACTATATTTTATAATTAATACTTATATAGATAATCATCCTAGACCCAGGCCAATCATAAAAAGTTATTTTCTCATCATGCCCTGGCCGGGATTCAAACCCGGGACCTCCGGTGACACAGACAAGCGTACTACCGCTGCGCCACAGAGGCCGACAAGAAGAGAAGAATAACAGATAAATCCTCCTCATAATATGATTGCCACGTCGTAATACGAAAACAATTTCAAGCTTAATTAGAAATATTAAGAGCTCCAAAACAATATAATGGCAGAACTGTAGGAAGCAGGAATTAATATAATTTAAATTTAGAACGGGCGGCGCGAGCGCCTGAATTCAACAACAAACTGTATCAACTTCTGCAGAGTTCGCCGCTGCGGTCGTCCCCTACTATTGTACATAAATACATATAATCACGTCTATATCCCTTGCGGGGAAGACAGAGAAAACAGATCGAGAGACTGATAGGCCATGTACAGCTGTTTGGCTTAGTGATAGAATTGAGATTCATATAGTGCTAGCCCTTTGCCTAAAAGAAGAATCCCATGTTTACAAGCCTATCCCTTAGTCGCCTTCTACGACATACATGGGAGAGAGATGGAGTGCTCCTCTTCATTTCCCTTTTGATGCCGGAAACCACACGGCACCCTACTATTGTACCCAATAGAAAATCAGTAGAAACCGCCGCTATTTAATTCTGTGTATTGTGTCTTTATTAAAGTTTTATGTATCTTTATTATAAATATATATTTTTTTTCATTTGCATAAGAATAAATATATTTACTAAGTTTCACAGGTGGATTTTAACATTTAGTCCGCCCTCTGTGTAATTGTAAAGTGTATTTTGTACAATAAAGTTTAAATAAATAAAATATTCGAAAAAAGTTTTTTGAGTTCCGGTAGTACACTGGTTACACTATTATATTTAAACCCAAAAGGAATGATAACAGAAGTCGAACGAAGTTAGGTTAACAAAATTTGCGTGGAATCATTCGAGTTTTCATGGTAGCGGTCCCGGTTCGCCACATCCACGGCACAGGATCGACCTCATTAAGAGCGCTAACTCAAATAATTGAACGAGTTGCATTGGAAAAAATAACATTTGCGAACTAGTGTGAATTACCTACTAAGAGACATTATCTTATTAAAGAAACCGCCGAGCTTGTATGAAGAGAGTTATGAATGTGGATGAAGCGAAGGAAGTATGCAGAGATCGTGGCAAGTGGAAAGAGGTAGTCTCTGCCTACCCCTCCGGGAAAGAGGCGTGATTTTATGTATGTATGTAAGACATTATCTACCGTGTGGTAACCGGCACCAATAAAAAAAAGAATAGGAACACTCCATGGATCCCATGGATGTCGTAAAAGGCGACTAAGAGATAGGCTAACAAACTTGGGATTCTTCTTTTAGGCGATGGGCTAGCAACCTGTCACTATTTGAATCTCAATTCTATCATTAAGCCAAACAGCTGAACGTGGCCATTCAGCCTTTTCAAGTCTGTTGGCTCTACCCCGCAAGGGATATAGACGTGACCATATGTATGTATGTATGTAACTTATAATGCTACATTCGTGTTACAAAATCGGCCAATTTCCTTAAGCCCTGTTCACACACGATCCATCTCGTCCCCAGAGTGATGTCCCGTCATGTTCTTAACTTAATCCCCTGACTTAAGACGAAAATATTCAAAGAAAACAACGAAAACGCCCGAGGCAAGAATACATTATTTCGCTTCGCAGACGAATTGCTGCATAAACAAACATTATTTTTTCTTCAGAAAATTATTTCTTTGATTAACCGCATGGAAATAATATGAATTATAATTTATAATCAATTTAAAAAAGACGAGATTCTTAAGGCGATGGGCTAACAACCTGTCACAGTTCACATAATCTTTCGAGACTGTTTGCTTTGTCTTCCCCGCAAGGGATATAGACGTATATGTATGTATGTTCCTTTCTCAGGTCGCTTCAGTCATATGCGCTTGTCTGCATTGATGAATTATTATTTATTCAAGTAGGACTCATATTATCTTATTTGCATTCGTCCACGATAGATTTAAGAGGTCTATATTTGTAAATTGACGTCCGGTGAAAACGCTGCAGGGTAGTTTGTTCCACCGCTTCTTCTACACATGCGGTTTGGAAGCGTTATTAGTTATAATTAGATTTAAGTGATGTCAATAAGTGATACCTTGTATCCAATTTTGAAAATAAATCTATTATATTCTAATCCTACCTACTTGTATTACACTTTTTTTAATTTTAATATTATTCTACACAGAATAAAATACCCGTTTTGCGGTGTGTCAGACATCAAAACGTACCTCTCATATATGTACGTAACGTACCTATAACATACGCATCACATATAAATCATCCTTACACCGTAAGTTTTGTCGCTGACTTGATTTATTCCGCTTGAATCCGAAGCCCTTTCATTGAACTTTTAACTTAAAAAAAATATAATTCATCATAAAAGAACTCTCGGATGCAGTAGTGGACGACTTAAAAGATAAATTCTCAAGATTGTTTGGTCTCAGAGAAGCAGCTGACTTTCAAGACATTTTCCTATTCTTTTTTACGGTATAAGATAGGCAAATAAACAATATCTAAAATTTTGTAATATCAGATATAGATCGGAAACCCAAATAAGAAATTGACTATGGACAGACAAACTCACATACATACATACATACATACGGTCACGTTTATATCCCTTGCGGGGTAGTCAGAGCCGAAAGTCTTGAAAAGACTGAATGGCCACGCTCAGCTATTTGGCTTAACGATAGAATTGAGATTCAACTAGTGATAGGTTGCCAGCACATCGCCTAAAAAAGAATCTCAAGTTTGTAAGCCTATCCCTTAGTCGCCTTTTACGACATCCATGGGAAAGAGATGGAGTGGTCCTATTCTTTTTTGTATTGCCGGGAACCACACTGCTTTTGGTTATACGTATGTTATTTTAAAAAAAACAGTAGGACAAAGAGGCAAGAGGAATAACCCTTGAGTTATATCCACCATTCTTTCTTTTTCTGGATGTCTTTATGGAGATGCATAAATTGGGTGATATAACTCACCCAGATTATAATCCACCCGAGATCCTTCATGTGGAGTGTGCTATTTGTTATTTTCTGAGGTTATTTTAGTGTCATCATAAGCTATGACACTTTTGAGATTGGTATCTGACAGAGTGTATAATTTTCAACCTACATAAAAATGGTACTGCTCAAAGTTTTGGCCGGTCTATGTCACCTAGCTGTATGATGCTTTTACTTGAAATAGATCTAAGTTCTGTTGGCTCTGTCTAGCCCACAAGGGATATAGACGTGACCATATGTATGTATGTATGTAGATCTAAGTTCAACTCTCAAATTAAGCCAATACAAAAATCTGTAATAGAAAATAATATTTGATGGACAAAAATGTGATTTTTGGAATAATATTGAGGAGTTAAACAGCAAACCTGTTCAACCAACACCAAATTCCGTCAATAAAAGGTTGTCAGTTCTCTGAAACTCTCTAGCTACAAAACAAACTTATCTTCATTCAGTGCAATATTTATTAATATCACTAATCACAAAACATAATAGCCTATACACAAATGTGCCGATTAATCCACACCATATCCCTCAGTCGACGCATAGAACACGCCAGTGGCGTTACCTGGGTTCCAATACCCAGCTATGGTGATCTCATTACCAGCACACCGTCCTTCCATAAAGTGGTCATAAGAGTCACAAGCCCATGCCGAATACCATGTAGGATTATGGACAGTAGCTGTCCAATACTTCACACATGCCTTATGACTGCATTTTGCAGAATCTGACTCCCCCAAACCTGGTATGATGCCTCCGTCACAATGCGGCTGCTTTTTACCCTTCCGATTTAAAAAGAAGTCTGTATCAGCTAGCACAGCAGTAGTTCCTAACCCACCCGCATTGCAGTGGTACACTTCTACGTATTTAGCCACTCCTGAACGTATATGGTCTTGGATGAAACCGTTAGAAAAACAAGGGCCAGCCGGGTCAATTCCTGTTACTCTCCACACTTTCTGCAAAGTTATATTAGTGAATGTCGATCCAGCGTAACCTAACATTTGACTGCCCAAACTATGGCCGAGGCAATGTATCTTGTCTGCAGGGAATCCAAGATTGTTGAGATCAGCTAAGAACTTCCCTAATGCTGTACCTATGTAATAGGTATAGGTTACAGATCTTTCATAACTCTTGATCTTGCCACCTCTGGCGGAAGTGTAAGGGGAATGATCGACGATGATCAGGTAAATATTAGGGACATCTTTGAAGGTCTGCCTTATTAATTCTTCGGTCTTTTTGCTGATGTGAGACTTGTAGCCCGGGACGAAGAAGATGAGTCGCCTGGTGACGTCGAGGTTATAAGCGGACAGGAGATTCTTAGCAGCGCCGTCGATTTGGTAGCTGATGTTGAAGTTGTTTTGGAAATCGTAAAGGAAGATTTGGACTTGGCTCACGTCGAGATCGAGGGTTTTGTTGTGGTCGCCTGAAATGGTAATAATTAAAGAAATTTTAATGAACGAAATATTTATGATTATTATTAATTTACTACTTTTTATGTCACTTTAAATCTTTTTAATGTTATTCAGAATAACATTCTTATGTGATCTAGGGCTATCCTGAGCAGCGGCTTATAGGCAGTACAGACATGACATTTTACATACATATAGTGGTATATACGCTTCACTTTACTTCATCGACAAGAGAAATAGTGCGGAATATGGAGAAGGACATAGGTACTATACACGCGGGCGAAGAAAGTTAGTATTACCTAAATAAAATATTTTTTTTCAATTATAATTCAATAGTCAACCAGTACTGTGCATCAACTTTTATCGGACTATGTCTGATTTATACATACATACATACATAAGTACGATCGCGTTCATATCTGCAGTCATAGTTTTAAAATTCTTACGGGTTAAAATAGCGTGCACTGTGGTTCCACTAGACACACACACACATGCATATTTAAAAAGAATAAATATTCCATCAAATGAATACGGTCTTTAATACCAATGATTACTAAGTAAAACAGTTTATTATTCTATGACATATAACATAACAAAACAGAAAGAGACGGTAATCAACGATGGCCGAACTGGCCCCGATAATTGTCGATCGAGATATCGTCGTCTCTCATTATTTGCATAAGATTTGCCTATAGAGGAAAGCCTGCGACTGCCAGACTTATGACATTTCTATAAGGTTGAAAGTTTATCTGCACACGACCCTAACATAGGTAGTGGTTCCTTTGAAAGTTATTGGGTAGCGATTTTATTACTTGTGTGAGCAAGTGAGATCTAAGATATATTAGATAATCTCGCTTGCTCACACTCGCTTGTTCTAGTTACTAGCGTTACTTGGATTTCGAAGTTATTCAAGAATTTTTTTTTGCCTATTAAAAAAAAAAATTTTGTTACTGACAATTTTTAATGTTTCAAGGTGTCATTTGAACTAAGTAACTGACTGACTAACTTACTGATATCTAAGAATTACAAACACGGAAAGTTGTCTTCAAACACGGAAATCAGCAAGAAATATTAAACAAGAGGGAGAAAATAAAACATTCAATAATTAAAATTAGTAAATTTTATTGAAACAGTTTACCTATAGTTTTGTTTACATATTGATGATTATATAAAGCTATACATACAGCATATTACACTAATTGTATCATCTACTTATCTCCTGTTATTAAGGTTACAGCTTAATTATTCGTTTTCATAAAGAAAAGATATTGAAGCTGTCCTTAAATACTATCTAAGTAATTAGTAGTTTTAATATAAACTGGCAGAACCTTTCACGCACTATATGGACTCGATGCACAGGGCACAAATGATATTGTTGGCATATAATCAATCGGATAAATATACCGCACAGTTGGTAACATGATTTCTTCCAGCACTTGCACACAATGAGCAGCTGTAGCGCGTCCTGCTATCCACACCTGTTCCCCAGGTCCAGCAGCACTCATCCAGCCCCACATATTTACAGATATGTGTCCAGACTAAATATCGCTTCTTTCCAGGCAAAATCCAAAAATTGCCTAGCAAATTCTAAACATCTTTGCTTATTTATTTCGGATAAATACGGCTTTCTTGCTGGCTGTCTGTGGTGTAGTTCCTCACGATGCAAACTCAACGAACAGTAACCAATAATGTGTCGAACTGTTCCGCAAATATTCTGGTCGGTATGAGGCCATTATTTTCGTACTGTTCCACCATGGATCTCCGCTGTGTGGCTGTCGCTGTGTTGATTATTAGCGGACGACGGTCGCTGCGCGGTCGACTTTTTACACTACCCTCTTCTTGATGGCGCGTTACCCAACGTTTCACCGCTTGTTGTTTATTGTGTTATTTGTGTGAATGTGTGAGTGATAGCGAGCGGTGCAAGCTATAAAGTTTTGCGAACTATGACTGTAATTATGAACGCGACCGTACATAAGGTCACGTCTATATCCCCTGTGGGGTAGACAGAACCAACAGTCTTAAAAAGACTGAATGGACACGTTCAGCTATTTGGCTTAATGATAGAATTGAGGTTTAAATAGTGACAGGTTAGCCCATCACCTAGAAAAGAATCCCAAGTTTGTCTAGCCTTGTCTTGCCTTGTTTTAGCCTATCACTTATTCGCCTTTTACGACATCCATGGGAAAGAGATGGAGTGGTCCTATTCTTTTTTGTATGAACCACACGGCTGATTTATATAAGAATCGTTTTTTAAGTGACTTGGTATTAAATAAATAAATGTTCCTATAAGTCAATTGGTATTTTATAACTAACTAGCTTTCCGCCCGCGGCTTCACCCACGTGTAATTCGGTTATATATAGCGTTTTTTAATGATCTCGACAGGGCTTTTTCTTCCACAGGCTGAAATCTTGTTACAACTGGAATTAAATATAGCCTGTGTTACTCAGGGATGATGTAGCCTCGTGATAGTTAATAGAAAATAAAATTCGGGTGTTTTATTTATGCATACCGATTACGCCGAGATTTATGGACCGATTTACGTGATTCTTTTTTTGTTCGGTAGAGTATACTTTCAAGTTGGTCCCGTTGTTACCTAGTCAGGATCTGATGATGGTATTCCAGGGAAATCAAGGGCAAACCTCAAATTTACAGGCAATTACGTTTTTGACAATTTCATAGATCTGTTTAAGTATTTGCGTCTGATAGTCATCATCCCATGTGAATGAGCTGATGATGGAAGGTACAACTCCTCAACGGTTAGGAGTTGAAAGAAAATTCTTACGAAGTTATACGTACATGTGAGGCTATTAGGTTGACCTGATAATAAAAAGTAAATCTCATTAACGTTAAGAATTTAGGTGAAAATGGATGCGGACAAATTTCGTCTCTTCACTTGTTTCCTTTTAGCTGTTTGTATGGGTAGTGTTAACACAAAATAGGGATTTAAAGGCGTGATGTTATTAATGTTATGCATGTATGTACATAATTATGTATGTTATTATGTATGTTAAAGAGACGACTGAAAGTTGTCATACAAAGTCTTTTTTTTTAAGGATGGGAAATCATCAAATGACCTCTCCCGCTCTGGGTGGAACGGAAGGGAGTGTCAGACTTTTACTGACTAAAACCCACCTCGTTCCTTCAGTTGCCCTTTGCGTTCCGGGGCCACGGTATCTCGTTAGAACTTTCCCGCAGCCCCGGCTCAGTTTATCCCGTTTCCTCCCCTTGGGGGTTGACATTTCAAAAATTTCTTCTTAGTGCTCAGTTATGTTACTAAAGGAACCTCTGTTCAAAATCTCAGACTCCTATACCGAGCGGTTTCGGCTGTGCGTTAATAAATCAGTCACCCAATCGCACCCCCTAAATCACGATTGGAGGGTAGTTTGAAAAAACTTATAATGTCAAACATATTTACTTGCCTATGTACGTGTTCATGCCAAGTTTCAAGTTTATAAACCCAAGGAATAAGATTTTTCATAGAAACGTTTTTACCCCTTTTCCCCCCCTTGGGGGTTGAATTTCCAAAAATCCTTTCTTAGTGCTCCCCTACATATCCCAAGGAACCTACATTCCAAATTTCAGCTGTCTACGACCAGTAGTTTCGACTGTGCGTTGTCTGTCAGTCAGTCACTCAGTAACGGAAGAGTTTTATATATATAGAAGATTTAATCTACATTGTACCTATAAGACGCATAGATAACCTCGTGACCAATGCTAAGGTCATTGCAAACTGTAGTTTACTGTGGCACATGACCATTTGTTGTGTTTACGAGCTGTCCGGTCCATTGCCTGAGGTAAAGTATGTTTTAGAGTAAATTTCAACGTTAAATAAAATAATGGACGGGTTAACTTTATTGTGGTTTGTATTTCGTTATTAAGATGAATTTTGTAACAAAGAAATTGTTCGTTGTGTAAAGTAAAGTTTGAAAATTTATTCTTATTATTAGGCCGGCAATGTCTTTAATAAAATAATAATTGATATTTTTCATGTTCCCATCAAACACATCATTGAAGCAATTCCAACTCTATAACTGAATTTCTTTCCCAATTCTTTTATTTTTTACTCGTTATAACTACAGGGACTTTTAAAATTAAACAATAGGTATGTAGTTTATGTCAAGGAAAATAAGTCTTAAGGAAAAAGTGGGTGATATGTACCGTACCTACCTAATAATTTTGTAAAAGGAAAATGTTTTGGAATTACCCAATGCAGAAATTACTTTATGAACAGAATCTTTTAAATATTTGAAAAAGGACTGACTAATTGACTGAAATACTAACGCGTAACCAAAACGGCTGCATCCAAAGATAATTTTATGAGTATCTTTAAGCCTTCATAATAAGCTGGTAACAAAGAAACAACAAAACGTGTACCAGCTGCTAGTCTCTCCGAGCAGATTGTACAAGTCAATCAAGGAAAACGCTTATAAACTTATGATTCTTCTAGAATTTAAATCCAATTCTATCATTCAAAGTAGCTTTTCTGTGTTTTCAAGACTGTTGGCTCTGTCTAACCCGTAAGGGATAAATACGTGATTATATGTATGAATGTACTTATGAAGTTGCTAATGTGTTCTAGAAGTGCACTACAATTTAGAGGATCTCCACGAGTCCTTGTGGAAGGGAAAATATGAAGATATTTCTCTGTACGCAGACGTGTTTTTAAAACTAAAAATTAAACCATGATACTAATGACAAAACATAATACGGTAATCCTATCGTAACTAACCAATAAACCACATAAATAAAACGCGGAAAACCAATTCAAATATCACGCACAAATCGTTATAAGCATGTAAACAAAACCGTTTCCATTATTTACTAAAACAAACACGTTTCAAAACGTAACAAACAACATCATAACACTTCAACCAAAATTAACACTTACACGTTATCCAATCAGAGTACAAAAGGGCGCGAAATGGCTTGAAATTAGCATGGACCGTGCTAACAACCGCGACGAATATTAAAAAGTAAAAATTGGCCGCCATTTTTGATAACCCCTGCGCCCGTGCGACCGCGGGGCTTGGCCGGACAATAATAAGATGAATAAATGATCGCTGTGTTACGTTAAGGTTGTCGCCCATTGGACGATGGACATGATTCATTAGATGACGTGATCAGGCGACTTGCTGACTGGTTTTTACTCGACCAAGTCTATTAATTTGCATAATCTAATCGTCAAAAGATTGATTGGCTAAGTTTTTTTTTTTAAATGTTCGTAATCTTATTTTTATTTTAAGTACTTATCTTAGGTAAAGCTGTTAATAAGCAGGGGCGTAGCTAACGCCGTCAAAGTGTAAAAGAAAAAATTAAAACTTCCTAGTTTAATTTAATTTACAAATGACAAGACAAAATTCTCGAAGTGATTTTAAACGCTTCCGGAAAACTGTCGGCTAAACACAATAAAGATATCTCAGTTTATCTTTTTGTGACTAATAAAAGACTAAAAACATGCTTAAAATATGAAATTAAAATTTTTCGCCAAATGACGCCTTTGCAAAAATTATCCTACCTGATGATTTATCGATCCATTAGTTTTTGAGTTTATTCGTTACAAACAAAAGTACGAATCTTTTTTCTCTATATAATTTTAGTACGGATTATTAAAAATTTGCTGTCATCTGCATGTGCTGGGGTTCCGCTGCCGTGAGAATTTCGGGATATAAAGTATTTTTTGTTAATCCAAATCATATCCTATGTAATGCCAAATTACGTTAAAATTAATTTTGGGTGAATTTGAGTAAATTAAATAACCTTCGTATTTCCAATCACATGCAAACGGAGTTACGGGTAACAGCTAGTATTGAATGTGTGTATTGTATACCAGCTATTTATTTAAGAATAGCACCTTGAACCTCCGAAAACGTAATTTATGAGTGGGTTAATATTTAATTTTCACGACAGCTGTTGACCGATTCAATGAACTCGTGTAAAAAATACAAATATTTCTTTTATATACATACATGATATGTACGTCATATTTGAGTAGGTATGTTTTAATATATTTATTTGATAAATTCAGTTATTAACGCAGCAAAATATGGAATTTAATAAGTATTTTATAAGCAAAATAAAAAATTATGGAACGAAAAAGTAAAAACGACCTTAGGCGTCAACTTGCTTCCCACCAGGGTAACGAGGTCAAATGCACTCAAATTATTATAAAAAAAAGGATATTAGTTGTCACAATAAATTACTTTTATTAATAAACAATATTTTATTTTAAAAATATATTTTTCAACAAGACATATTAACACTTTATAACTGTAGGTACCTATGGACTGGTCTGTATTTTTGTTACATTCATTCATTCATTCATATAATCACGTTTATACCACTTGCGGGGTAGACAGAGCCAACAGTCTTGAAAGACTGACAGGCCGCGTTAAGCTGTTACGCTTATTGAAAGAATTGAGATTCAAAAAGTGACAGGTTGCTAGCCCATCCATCATAGCCTTAAAAAAGAATCCCAAGTTTATAAGCTTATCCCTTAACCGCCTTTTACGACATCCATGGGAAAGAGTTCGAGTGATCCTATTCTTTTTTATATTAGTGCCGGGAACCACACCGCATATTTTTTTTTATTTGTTACATTGCATCTAAATTATCTACTTAAAATTAATTAATTGAACTTATTGAGCGAGCACCTTTATCATTATATGACATCTCGGTCAGTTTATTAATGGATTCATTAACTTGTTAAACATCGTATCAAACTCGTGGCCCGTTGTTACATAGGCAGCTTATCTACAAACGTGACCATCTTTTCAAATTGGTAAACAAATAAAAGTTGAAACACTGATTTAACTTAAATTTCCAAAAATTTTTAGCTTCGAAGTAAGAGAGGGAGATACGGTGAGGGATTCTGCACATTCAAGCAAATTGATGTGTAACCATGGATCCCATATGGGTTAGGTATACTGCAAAGGTTGCGGAGGTCGGATGGGAGTCGCTTCGTGTAAAAACCTGAGTCACTCAGACCAGAGTCCATGGTCTAAGGCAAACCCCAGGCTCCTCTCCAGACAGGTGAGGATTACAATTCCTTCCACCTAAAGGTTGACTGGAAGAAATTGCATTAGCGATAAAATCCGCCTTTGTCTTTATCTCTTTTGTGCTGTTTTTGTATGTTTTACTATTATGGTGCAATAAAGTAGGTAGTCTATCTATCTGAAAGAATAATTTGTCACAAAATCATGAAATTTTAAAAAAATAAGTATATCCATTTACTTAAAACAGTGCGTATAGTTCCCGGCAACAATAGAAAAAAGAATAAGACCACACCATCTCTTTCCAATGGATGTCGCAAATTACGACTAAAGGATAGGCTTAAAAACTTAGAATTCATCTTTTAGGCGATGGTTCAGCAACCTGTCACTATTTAAATATCATTTCTATCATTAAGCCAAACAGCTGAACGCGGCCAATCAGTCTTTTCAAAACTGTTGGCTTTGTCTACCCCATAGGACGTGATTGTATGTATGTATCGTATACAATAACGAATTAAGTGACTTTGTCCCAAAAACTCCCGAGAGATGTCGAGTCCGGCGAGAAGCACCAACACCTAACTAAACCATGGCGGTCATTGTCAAAAACTCTATTAAAAAAAATATCAGTTGGGTTTTTGCGAGCGTTAACGCTTATACGCTCATCCACATTCTATTCTAAGTTTAATTAATATTGTAAAGTTGACGTTGTTGAAGAAAATGCTGCAGTGCAGTTTGTTACCGCTTCTTCTGCACTGACGCCTTGGAAGCGGCAGTAAACTTAGTTTTTAAGTAATTTATTTGACGTCAACCAATGTTGTTAAACCATACGTTTTGACAATTATTAAGCGATATATAGTATCCTATAATAATGAATAAAAATCTTGAATTTGAATTTTGAATTTGAATTATATAGTAAAAAAATGGTCATTAGTCTAGGGCCCTAAATTACTTAGGAGCACACAGTAAAGTATTTAGAACAAAGTACAATTGAAAGTGGATTAAATAAAGACCAATCAGCAATTACTTCCATTCCAACTCCTTGAAAGTCGACAGAAGACAATTAGAGTCTTCACAGTTTCCCGGCGATTAAAATAATTCCGTTGCAACTTCGGAACGAGGGTCCCGAGACTCGGCACCTTTATCTTTTTCAACCTTTTTCTCTCCTTAACACTTGAAAAGGAAATCTCGAAATGTGCTTCAATTTATCTTTTAAGCAGGAGATTATTATAATACTTAGTAGTTTTATGCAAACCTAGTATTCATTTTGTATAGCGTCCATACGACTGACGGTGCCATCCAGTTTTTTCAAGACTTGGCTCTGTGTACCCCATAAGCGATAAAGACATGATTATATGTATTTATGAAAAATTCCAAATTCAAAAATTCTTTATTTTTTCTCCACAATCTATAAATACATTAACAAAGTAAACAATCTGTTGCAAATTACATTTAAAATTGTGAGAGACTAGTGCTTAAACTAAGCAGAGCTTGTATCTCAGTACACCAGCCTCTCCCCAAATGACGTAGTGTCATATTGTTATTAAAAAGTAAATAAGTAAAAATGTGGTTCGCTATTATAATGCTAGTATCATTATAATTAAGGAAAGACTAATAAAATTAGGATTCATCTTGTAGGCGATGAGCTAGCAACCTGACATTATTTGAATCTCATCATTGAGCCATACAGCTGAACGTAGCCTTTCAATATTCAAGACTGTTGGTTTTGTCTACCCCGCAAAGGATATAGACGTGACTATATGTATGTATTATATACTCACCGGGATTTAAAGTTAACGGTTTAAAATTATGCAGTGTTACTCTTTTGAACAATTGGTGAAATCCTGGCAAATGAATTAACATCGTATTAGATAAATAACATTTATTTAACTAATTTTTACATCGTTTTTTATAAATAACATTAATTTAACAAACACAATTGAGGTCATCCGTTTGTACATGATTCTATTTTGTTAAAATTTCGCTGTTTTATAGAATTTATCATGAAAACAATAACAATTCAATAAATAAAAGAAATGGAATGAATGCACACCACAGTGACATGGACTTAACTAATTAGGAATGTACAACCTTCAATATGAATTTAAAAATCACAACAAAATTATTTTGGCAAAAGATCTTTTTTTACTACTAAGTATCTCTTTATAATGCGGCTCATTCCGAAATTGGCAAATTACTACTATTTCTTTATAATACGGCTTATCCCGAAAGTGTCAAATTCTAGGTATTATTTGACGGGTGCTGTCTATATTTTTTATCGGTCTATCTTTTTTTGACAACATTATAAAAGACAAAAGTAATGATTGATCTTATTAAGACTATATGAACTCTCAGTGGCATAATAATTTAATAATTAATTTTAATATTTAAAAATCAAGTACTCAATTTATAATACCCTAATTCTTCTCCTTCATTCACATTCAGGTATTCACAATAATTTTAACTTAACATTAATTTAAAACTAATCTACAATTTATTTTCAAAATAATAAATTACTGAATTACATTACATTCTGTCTTATTTTTTTAATAAATTCTTATTCTATTTCAGCTTATTATCTATTTTGTTCATAGGAACTTAATTATTCAACATTATACTTTATCTGCTATGTTTTGGTGGTTGCAAAAAAGTATTTGATTAATCGATTATTAAATAACGTGTTACACGTGGAAAGCGTGTAGTCTTAGCAGAACATTTAAAAATGTATAAATTAATGTAGGTAATTTATAATATTAAAATCTTTTAATTGATAACGTTATTCAGAACTATTATCAAAGTGAAAGACTTATCATTAGTGGATTTATCTTGATGTAAATTTTAATAGTATCTTTGATTCATTGATGTCTCAAATAGCGATTAAGTAAGTACTTTAAACTTTGCAGTTTGGAATCGTCATTTTATTTTTTTTATTTTTAGCTGTCATACGTTTATATCAGACCAAAAAATAATTTGAATGGTAAACTCAAGGTACCCAAGATTATTTGTTATGTACAGTGAACAGCATATTTACTCATATTCATTGGGAATTCGCCTTTATTACGTTTATACAACTTCCGAACAAGTTTACGTACATTGGTCCACATACAAATATACATATATCACCTCGTTATGTTCATAAATAGTAAATTTGTATACTTTTTTATCAAGCCCACAGTTTTAACATTTAGATACATCTGGAACGAATTCCAGTACCATACGAAAGTCATTCATATATTTTTACATAACATTATTGAACATGAGACCAGTTTAACTTATATAACACTTATCTAGCACCTTAAAATGTATGTATTTTATCAGTTTGTCAAACATTTCTGAATATTGCTCACGTAAGCTAGGATTATCTACAATCACTATCAAAATAAGATAAAAATAATAAATTTTGATATCTCCATATAGATAGGCATATCCAGGAACCATTTCGGCATAGTTTTTAAATAAATATAATATATATGTAGTATTTCTAAACAGCTTGAGATCTAAATAAAAAAATAATTAAAAATGGTGGATTCCAGTCGCTTTTTTAATAGAAATGACGACCATAGTTATCTGAAAAATTATGTTTTTTCATTCAATTTTCTATGGGCCCAACCTATATATTCGTATCTATTTCAATTCGATAATCTATTTACAATAAAACTGTTATTTTTTTTCTCTCAATTTAGAATTTTGAAATGTACAGTATTGTGTTTTCCAAACAACGACATACCTATATTTATTTCTATTTTGGCCGTGTTTCACTGTAAATTAATTTATTTCATTTTTAAACTACTTAAAATAAAATTGTAATCCTTAGGAGCCGCTCTCGAAGAATAAATACAATATATTTTAGTTGCTTTTTCTAATAAATATTAATAAATTTGTAAATTACATAAAGTTAACTAATTGTCTTAACACCATTGTCTATTAAATCTTCTTTGGAATACTGATTAATCTTTATCTAGCCAGACTTACTATTAGAATTAAACCTATTTTCTTTCCTATTTACAACTACCTCTATTTTCTATAAATGCGTAGTTTCTCTCGTTGGAAATGACGGGTATGACAGGTCTAACCCTCTGAGTCTGTCAAGTAAGAACTCTTCCGCTTGCATCTCCATCTCTTTGGTAAAATGTGCCTTCCAGCCACCGGCTTCACCTGAAATTTACAAATATCGTTTAAGATAAGAGATACAAAAATTAAATTTCTTTTTAGCTGATTGCAACTATAGAAGATGCTTTATCTATACATATAATAAATCTGTAGAAAGGTCAATTCTGTACATTGAAAATATTGAAAAAATAAATAGCAGGGGGTGTTACTGGATCGATACCAAACACAAATATGTGATTAAAAAAATTTTTGTCTGTCTGTCTGTATGTTCAGGCATCACGTGAAAACTAACGGTTCGATTTTGATGAAACTTGGTATAATTATACCTTATTATCCTGGGCGTAAAATAGGATACTTTTTATCCCGAAAAAATACGAAGAAAAAAAAATCTTAATTTTTCAGTTTATCCATAGACGTTGTTCTGTAGAACCGCGAACACACGTTGCGTTACCCGCAGTGGATTTAGCGCCGTAACCTGTAGCGCTTAAAGTCGGCTTTGGCTTGAACCGTTTGCTGCACAAGCGGGCCGCTACTAATTACTATGAAAAAAATACTACATAGCTACATTAATTCCCATCAAGCTGAAAATGAGTATAATTATTTAAAACACAATCAAAAGCATTATTTCAAAATTCCCCATGATTCCGGTTTAAGGAAAAAAATTTACTCACGGTCAAAGGTAAAAAATGGGTGTATCGCAATTTTCTTTAAAACGGTAAGTTTTTCAAATCGGAAAATTACCTCAGACATAAATTGTAGATCATAAAGTTATCTATAAAAAAGGTATCAATAATTTTTTTCAACAAAGCTACCGTTTCTGTGATATAACGATGCAAAAAGTTGCAAGCGTCATAATATGCATCCGTTTCCTTGCCACCTCTGAGGTAGTGTACTATTAGCGCGTTTTTTTTTACATTTTTATTATTAAACTTGAAAAAGTCTGAAATAGGTTAGAATAAACACGTGTTTTCACTACGCAGTGGCACTCAAGACTAACTTTCGTATTTATTATTAAAAAAAAAAATAGAATAACCCTAAGTGAAGAAAATCATCTTAGGACAATAATAGAGGTTACAATTATCAAATTCAATGCAATAATCAAATTAAAACTAAAGCTACTTATAAAAAAAAAGAAAAAAGTTGACTACAAACTAAAATTTAATTTATATATTGTACAGTCCTTGCATAGCATCAACATGCGGGAATGTGCCCAGAAGGCTGGCAGCATTGCCAATTCGAATGGCAAAGCTGATTCTCTGAGCCAGATAATTTCCAGCCCTCCGGTCAAGATATACCTCAATTAGCTTTTTCGCCAATTGTCGGAAAAGCTGATGGGCAGATAGGCCCCCCGGTCCCAGAGTTTCTACCCCAAAAGGTTCAAAAGTATAGATATTACCGATAACTACATACATACATACATATATAAAATCACGCCTCTTTCCCGGAGGGGTAGGCAGAGACTACCTCTTTCCACTTGCCACGATCCCTGCATACTTCCTTTGCTTCATCTACATTCATAACTCTCTTCATGCAAGCTCGGCGGTTTCGGGTACTTTTGACCTGACCCTTTACCAGGACGTCCTTAATTTGATCAAGATATGTTCGTCTAGGTTTTCCCACCCCGACCTTTCCCTCCACACTCTCCATGTATATCTGCTTAGTCAACCTGTTTTCATTCATCCTCTCCACATGACCGAACCATCTCAACATACCCTTTTCTATTCCTGTAACTACATCTTCTTTCACATCACAACATTCCCTTATCACGCTGTTCCTTATCCGGTCACTCAATTTCACACCCAACATACTCCTTAACGCTCTCATTTCCACTGCATTTATTCTGCTTTCGTGCTTCTTTTGCCATACCCAACTTTCACTCCCATACATTAATGTCGGGACCAACACGCCCCTGTGCACAGCCAGTCGAGCCTTTTTGGATAGTTTCTGACTGCTCATAAAGGCATGCAAAGCTCCATTCACCATGTTCCCCGCGTTCACTCTCCTTTCAATATCATTATCACACTTGCCATCTGATGTAAACTTTGATCCCGATAACTACATATTTGCGCCTTTTGAGGTTTTTTGCCTCATTTGAAGCAAAACGGCCTTAGATTTAGTAACCTGAAGATGAGACGGCGCAAGTGTGTCGACACAAGTAGCATCCCACACCAAAGGCCGCCCCAATCTCCAGGGTACCAAAGTCATACCATCCGGTCTCTTGGCATCATCCCGAGCCAGACCGTTTGGTTCTAGGAGGATTATATCATTTAGGGCGGCATGGCGCCCTAAACGGCCGGCACTCCTAGGGCATGAGAGGCCGTGGTGTCCATAGCCGACAACGGTATCCCCGCAAGGACAACTATTATTAAAGACTAACGGTATTTCATGTGTTGAGCATTCTGAGATAAAGCAGCTATACGACCCTAGCCACGTACGCAATTAAACAGAGAGACAGATGTTGTCTCAAGGTTTCACTACAGTATAAATGAAGGGACTGGGTTTCATTATACTTATGTATATTTTA